>NC_089857.1:17284283-18484283 GCF_036373705.1 Amia ocellicauda
TATGACATCATTCCACTTCCTCCTAAATCATTTTGCTCTTTGGTAATAATATAGTGTTTCACAGACATTTTTGCACATGTTAATAAGGACCCATTTCACAATGTGTGGCGACATGGGTCAGTGCGACAAAGAACACATAAGAAACTCAGGAAAGCTTCAAAAACATGAGGCGGACATTTCGTCCATCTTGCTCGTTTTGTAATTTTTCAATCCCAGAAAGTGTTCCAAGTATATCCTGAAGAAAGTCAGTCTGAACTACACTTTGTGTAGTGCTTTGTTCATCTTACACCCGACTCTTTGTTTAATGGAGTGCCTCATATTTTCAGTCTTTAAAGCGTGGCTCTTAAAAAAAAAAAAAAAGTGTTCTTGGATACTTGTTTCAGAGTTAACCTTGAAGTAGTTGTTTGGGTTGCTCAGTCAGTACTTTTGAGGATTTTGAATCAAATTCCCTCTGTTCAAGATTAAAGGTGCCTTTAACTTCTCAATGTTTTCTTTGCATGTCTTCAAATTAGTGGACCAAGCAAAATAGAAAAATAGTCTAAACCAAGTCTAAGTCTAAAGTATTTGAAAGTTGTTAAAATCAGTTCAATCTCATTTTTGATTTATGTTCTGATAATATGTAAGTCAGCCTGAAGTTGTCGTTTGATAACCTGGCAACACACTCAACAATTGGGTGAAATATGATCTGAGCAATGGCTTTGTCAAGTGGCAGTATTAATAATGATATACAAAAGATGACATGATTCTTCTTATTCATAATAATAAAAGATTAATAAAGACGTGTAACGTATAATTCACACCGCAGTTGTCAAGTCTGTGGGTGCTGTGTGTTCTTGGGCACCCCTAAAATTGATGCAGTTAAGAATCCACTTAAGATTTTGTTATTTTTATTAATTTTCAGTAACATTTATCAACAACATAACATGGGGAAATTAAAAAGAAAGAAAGAAAAAGAATGAAAAATGCTCACTTAATGTGAAATCACAAATATACCTTGTTTACATGAAATACTGTACATTTTGAATCATTGAAACTGACTTGAATCATGGTGGAAAACTGTGCTCCCGAAATGATTTTGCAGCAATTTCAATTTAGGAAGTTGAAGTTGCTATATTGTATCTCAATTCATCTGACCGAGAAGGAAGAGTGTCAGAACCCGGGCATCGCTAGCTTTGTTCTAACGGTCTGCTTTTGTACCGATATCCAGGGCAGGTGTATAAAGACTGGCAGGAGGCGTCTTGGGTAACTGTCCTATTGAAAACAGCACAATAGCTCGGGCAATTATCTGAAGCTCAATGCTTTCTGAGCATCAGTTACATTCTTTCTATAGGAAACATCTCAACTGTATGATTATTTACTCTTTGACACATTATGACTTTACATATATTGCATTACAGTTGGCATGCAGTCCTTCAAGGGTAAAAGGCTTAAGGAGATCCAGGATATAAATAGAAGTACGCCAACTCGGAAGTACTTCTCCTTGAGGCAATTCCCCTACCGTGCGGCGGAAAATGTAAAGGCACTTTATTTTATTTTTTACGGGCTCTAGCTAGGAGACTGACCTCTGTAACTTAAGTCCCAAGTTAAGGAACGACAGTCACAAGCACCTTTTGACAGGTGTCCCCACTCTGTGATGTCAGCAAGGCATATACTTGTATTTTAGAGTTATGTTTTTCAAAAATCATTCATGTAAGGCTAATGACAATTGTTTTACAGGAAGAACTTTATAAACAAGAGTGACAATAATGTGTCTGTTCCTGGTGGGGGTATGAAGATGGGGGTGCATTGTATCTTTTTAGTAGCAAGTAAATAACTTTTAATGAGCAGTTAAATTTAAGTAATTGTGAAACTTCACTGCTTTAGTTACAGTATGGATGCTTAGTTTCACTTTATTTATATGTTTGTTCTTTAGAAATTGTCGCAGAAATCAATTTAGGCTTTGAAATCAAAGGGTCCTGCTTATAGTTCTTGCTGTCAGTTATTTTGTTGTTTCTAAAGTAATTCACTTGCTCTTAACTGGTTGATATGTATTTTATATACTTAGGTGATTTGGGTTAGTGTACCCATTGTTTTTGTTTTGATTATTGTTTATTATTGATTTATTAGTCCTGCTAAGTCAATGCCAACATTTTAGAAAACATTCATCCCCAGGTTAGATTTGTCATTTGTCACTCAATTAATTTCCTGCTTTTAATATCCAAATTTAAAGAATGTCTCCGTTGGAAATTGTGCAGGTCATGTGGGTTTTATTATATTAAAATGTCCTTTACTGCCATAGGTATATAGGTATTTGCTACAAATTGTTGATTTGCTTTCTCTGAGGGCTATTATAGTTTTATTTGTATTTTTTTTAACAAAAGTTATGAGACGGAGCTGCTAAATACCCAATACGAAAATTATACTCCATGATCTGCTTGCCATTAGATTGTCAAAGCTGACTTTTTCCTCTTTCCATCTGAAGAAAAAGTCAGCTGTTACTTTGACCTCTTTCAGACTGAATTTACAAAGATAATGCAATTTGGAAATGTCCGCTCTTCCGAGGGACATTTGGGACTGGACAAAACATATCGAATACAAGGTGCACAATGAATTTATAACAACTTTGAATTTCGATGAGGCATTCCAATGGTCTTTTGAATTTTAGTTGTCTTCCTGCCTGGGCTCAGGTAGGGGAACAAGTTGGTGTGCATTTTCCCAATTATCAGGAAGCTTGCTATTAATGGCCGGCCCCCTTCCATTGTACAGTCGTTGTAAAGATAATATTTCAGATGTAGCCATGCTATTGGGAAGGATACAGTATATTGCTTTTTTCCTTCTTTCATGCCCTTTGAATGCCTCCCCCGTCCATTTCCCAGGAGACCCTAACTCTCAGGTAACTGCTGGGTGGAGGAGGCAGCGAAGCAGGTTCAAACAGACAAGCATATCGGTTTCAGTTTATGCACAGCCCCCCCCTCCCCAATTAGAGATACATGTCTGATCCTTTTCATTTCCAGAAAGATAGCTATTCACTTCCAAAAGAAATCGCCAACAATGGTAAGCTGCAGAAAGCAATTTTGTAAATCAAAAAAAATAGGGAGAGAGACAGAGAGAGAGACGGCAAAGGCATAAAAGCTTACAGTGTCACACAAGTGAAGAGAAACAGGAAAGAAAACTTTTTTGCTGCAATCGGTTTCCGAAAGGGAAATCAAGAGCTTTAAGAGAACATACAAAATTGAAATGTCACTATTTTCATGTTACAGACTATTGCTGTCACTCCTAAGCAAAATTGGCATTTTGACGATTTTTAATCTGTATACATGAGGGTCATACTCCAAGCATGCATAATATGCATCTTTCAAATTGAACAGATTCCAGTCATTAATATTTTTATGATGTTAAATATTAAAAAACATTCTGTTCTTATTACTTATTTGTTTTGCTTGTTGCTTGAGTGAATGAGGATTATGTGGTTTAGTATTAATGTGATTAATTATTTTTTAACTATTTTTGGTATTAAAGACATCGCTCATTGAAATCTTGCTTGTTATTTTATCCAGCAAACATATTTAAACTTTGTATTTACATAATATTGCTTTCCTGAAAAGCAGAAAGTAATTGCTTGTTTTTAATTGAATTTAGTCCAAATGTGAGATATTTTGTGTTGATCAGCAGACCTTGTCAGTGTGTTGTAAAGTACCTGAGTACAGGCTTCTGTTACAGGACTCTAAATGTAAGTGGGAGAACTGAGGGTTGCACTGGAATTTCAGAAGCTGCAGGAATAGGTTACATGCTGCCAGGTCATGTTATTATATGGTACAAAGATCAACATCCATCCTTGTAAGCCAGTACAGCATAGGCTGCCATACATCTTGGTATAGGTCACCCACGAAAGCTAACCAAAATGTCTGTGTCTCAAGGGCATTCTTACAGCAAGTGTATCACAAAGGACGTGTGTATATCACAACACTTTTACTTCCTAGACCTCTGGGTTTAATGTGACCTGCGAAAGAAAACACAACTGATTCATTAGTTTGGGTTTTTCTTAAGTTGCAACAACTTGTTTTCCCTTTTAGCCAACAGTCAACATGGAAACTAAATAGGTCCAGCCCTAATGTGATTCGATCCCCAGTGATCTGTTTAATCTACTTCTGGCTGTGATGATTCTGTGCAAAAGGGAGGGTAGGATAATTCTGTCAAGAATAATGGGAAATGGTTGAATCGTGTGCATAAATAGGACAGGTCAACTGTAATCTCATGTTTGTGATTTGCTGATTTGTTTTTCAGCCTGACTCACCAACGCACTTCTGTACCACTCTGGCATGTGGACAATCAAGTTATCTGTCCCATGGGCTTGCAGGTGACCTGTTTTCATCCTGGATGTCCATTCCAACACCAAAACAGTGCATTTCAGAGATAATTATAGGTAAGATAAACCAACTACTGATATTACCTGAGTTTGTAAGTTACCGGTGTTGCCACATTGTATGCCCATGATCCCCAAGCTAGTTCTGGTGAACCTTGGCCAAATTTCCATAGCACCAAGGGATTCCATAGCTTCTGGGGGCGGGGGGGGGGGACATCTGGTATTCAATAGGACCTCCACATTGGGAGGAGGCTTTTACCGCATGAGCCACTCTGGAATAATGTATTTTTTTCCAAAATAACACAGTTTACATGTTTGTCTTCAACTTTGATAGACAGCTGACTTTGATTTTTTGTACTACCTGTCTACCAGTTTTCACATTTTACACACAAGAACGCGTGTGTCTGTGGCAGTGATTGGGTTGAGAAAATGTCTGAATCCCACGAGTGTTTGCCCCAGATTTGATTAGAGATATGATAGGACTTACGTGATAGAATAGGGAATGGGATAAAGGAATTATTGACTGGGACAGGGGCTTTACAATGCCTTTGGGGATTGTAGGTTAGAAAGTCTAATTCCTATAAGGCAGGTTGCTGTGGGAGAGTTTAGTACGTCAACTTTTAACAGTATAACGGGGGCTTTTCTCCACAAAATCGATATAAACTGTTACAGATTAATTTGAGTTTAATCTAAAAAGCTGAAAATGGATTGTTAATTGAAAAATATGTTGAAAGTATATTAATCCGCACCTTGCTGTATTGGTTTCAAAAATGAATATCAAAACTTTCCATTCTTTCCATTTCTAACTGGTTTGTGATAGGACACAGCAGCTTTTCATAGATGGGATTCACAAAACAATAAAAACAACAAAGTCAGTTTAACTTGTTATAAAATAATTTGTTACAATCCCTTATTATTTTTTCTTCTTGATGTAATTTGCCAATGGGATACACAATGAAAGTTTAATCGCAGATAGAAATGCACTGATTTACTATTGATTGGTTCTGGCATAGCAAACAAAAAAAGGTGAATGTGTTTTTTTGAGGTAGCATTTCTCTATCTGTCTATCTTTCTTATTGTTTTATGGTTTTCTTTTGACATTTGTTTTTTAAAACTCCCTGATCGAACTATTCCTATCAACGTCACCTCCGCCAAATCACCTTCAACCTGACGGGAAGGTAAACAAATAAACCCGTCAAAGGAAATGATCGAGAGGGTGTCTAGTTAAATCTTGGGTCTGAGGGTCCAAGGACAGCTTTTCTGTGTGACACTGTGATCCCTTATCAGCCGAAGCCATCTCTTCACACACCCACCAGCACAGTGCTGCACAGGTCTGGGGTCTCTGAGATCAGTGCAGCTTCACTGCACACATCAATCAGCTCCAGCGCTGCAGCACTATAGGGGGCCAGCCTCACTATTGTGCTGCCACTACAAAGTCACAAAAAGATATTGACAAGTGACACTGGATCTCATAAATGAACAGGCACCCTTTGATTTTTTTTCTTTTTCTTTTTTTTCAGTATTATTATTATTCCTGAAGGTGTTCTTCTAGGCTTGTCACATGGAGGTGAGAATAGAGATCCTCTGGATGACATAACATAAGATTCTCAGATATGGGAGAGGATGGGTTTGGAGGGAACGCAGAATCCCCAAACAGTGCAAATAACACCGTAATGCCTCTGTATTCAAATGGGGATGCATGGATATTATTATTTGATGTTGAGAATACAAGAGATAACCAATTATGATGAAGAAATGAAAGGACGTTGTGTTTTATGGTTTTATTTTTTATATTTTGAACTAAGTAGTCACCTCTGACACAGTGTAACTCTTGGAGATTGTACAGTCTCTTTCCATGTAGGTTCATTTGTTATTATGTTGGCTTCTTTTAATTTAACGCATAGTAATGACTTAGTAATGGCACACGAGTGACCCTTTTACAGTTTACACCCATTTAATATATGGGTTATAATCCGTTTTTTTTAATACATTCTGAGGGAAGTACTTCTTAAAGCAAAATGAAAAGCTGTTTGTCAATAAACTCTTTGCAGAAAAAAAATGTTGAACAAGTAATATTTCAATAAATAATCCAAATGGCCAAATAAATTATATCTTTGGAGCATATTGGCATCAGTTTGAACCACAGTTTACACAAGCAGGCTTTTACTTCCAGGATAGCATCACTGGTTCCATATAGCTGGGCGTTTGGCGTGTACATATTCCCCATTGTTTTGACGGGGCAGTGCTGTCAACAAGTGTTACAATACACACTGTAGCGCATTCACTGTCCTCCATTGGGGTTTGCCCAGATGAAAGCACAAAGGTGGAGATGGTTATTTGTGCAGCAATTTCTTTTTACATAATCTGGTTACTGTGGTAACTGGCCTCTATCACTGTGGTGTTCTTTTCACCTCCGTACTGAAAGTCCTGACGATTCAGGAGAGATAAAACAGGATTTGGCAACATTATCTGACTCCATCTTGCACAAAAAGGCCATTTCTCAGAAACATGATCAGTGTTTCTGACAACAACCATTTCAAAGTGAAAGCTTCTGGGGGGAAAAAAAAAAAGTCCATTCATATTGTTGGCTTATAATTTGGTCGCCTTAGAAAGATGAAATGCATAATGTGATAACATAAGCCTCCATTTGTATCCTCAAAGCCCACAACAAAAGTCTGGTCTGTTGGAGAAAGAAAGGAAGAAGTAGAGGACTGTAATCGGTTATGCTGCCTCTTCAGATGTTCACATTGATTGTTTCATAATTGTAGTTTGTTGGAGATTAATTATCAGAGGATGCTAGAAATGAAAATGTGCTTTTTAGCTTTAATAAACTCTGCAAGACCTAAACAAAATAAAATGATTTTACTATTTATTAATAATTGAATAATAATAATAATAATAATAATAATAATAATAATAATAATAATAATAATAATAATCTAATATTTAAATTGAAACATTAACCTTTTCGATTTTTCTTTAGGTTAAATGAAAAAGTGTGCAGAAAGCTGTACAATTTTTTGCATTTGATTTCTAACTCTAATTTAGGATATTGAATAGAGCAGAAACTTACAGACACAGAAAGGCTACCCATGGCTTGCTCTAGGTCTGGTAAAATTTACAGAAATTAGTAAAGGGTTTTCTTTCATAGGATAAGTGAGTCTTTTCAATTGGATTGTAGTTCTACACTTGCATTTTTTTTATAAATCTTTATAAATGATGGTGGTCAAAGCATTTTGTGGTTGAGGAAATTTTACTATGCGGAACTGACATGGCTCTTGGCGATTGGCTGAGGATACCTTTGATCACAGTTGTCTAAGATGCAAAAGGAGAGGAAACTCTCTTTTTCACCAGTGGCCTCTGCAGAGCAGCCTGTGGGCTCTGACCCCGCAGTGCTGGTGCCTGGGATGATTTCCTAATGCTTTCAAGGGTGAAGCCAACGAAATGTCTGCTGAAAGACTAGTGGAGCTGCCATGTAGTTATTTATTTACATTTTTTTGTCATTAATAATGCTTGTTTGTTCACTGACGTTCATTGTAAGTAAGCTGCACCCTCTCCCTGTAGCATCCTCAGTTTCCTCTGACAGGACTGCTGCACTCAGTTGTTTCTCCATGCAGAGTTGCAGGTCAGTCTACAAGCAGAGAGTGAGCATTTGGAAGCATGTGATGTTTTCAAGGGAGCTAAGAGAGGCAACATGAAACAATGCTCTTCTATACAAGTTGGGCTCTTTATTGTTCTGTAAAGAGCCTGTCAACGAATGTGAGATGGCAAAGTCGTCGTCGTTAGGCGGAATTTAATAGTAAATCAAAGTTCTTCGGGAGAATAGGCTGATCTCAACATTACCCTCCCTTGGGTCCTGCTGAAAGATTAGAGCAAAGGATCCCGAGTCCTCAGTAAGGTTAATGTATCAGATAGTCTTACGCTGATCGTTGGCTCTGCTGTGGCCCATCAGAACCAAGAAGCTTAACCCTTCGCTGATCTAGGTCACAGCTGTGCAGGAAAACATGGAAAATCATTCGATATGATGGTCAGTTCCTGTATCGTTTTTTTTTTTTTAATCTTCGATCAATTAATATTAATATTATCTTTGACTATTAGCGCATGAAGAGAAAATCATGGGGAAATGTCATGAAGAGTTATTATTATTATTAATTATAATATATTTGATAGTACTATTTTCTTTATTTTCAATGACATGAAAATCTCTCACTGATAACCACCCCTTTCATGAGCAACACTTCTGAATTAAAGTACGTTTTGAATAGCAGGTGTGTAACATTTAACATGACATTTTCATTTTTATTGTTAATAGCCCAAAAATCTAAAATGCCAAAGTGAGAACTTAGTTTTGTAGCATAGTTTGTTTGATACATCATCATCGTTTTGTGTTTTCCAAAAGAAAGCAATCATAGTGTTAATTTGGCTGATGTTTGTCTAATTTTGTCTTCACTACAGAACTTTATTAAACAAAATAACTAAAATAACTGAACTTAATTACATTATAAAGGTTGTACTAGAAAGTACTAGTACACATTGAGTTAAATCAGGATTACTAACACCAATACCAAGCTGTGACGCTTTTGCTAAACAAAGCCAAAATGCACATTGTACTTGCTTTTATTTATTTTGATCTTATTTGTGTGAAACATTAGTACCTGTACTTTTACTTCTTTGTACAGTGCACTCACTATGAACTATTGTGTACAATATTTAGCAGACCTATGTCTCTACTATGTTGATGGTATCAGTACATAAATTGATTTTACACGTAAGGGTACCTTGCATCGCCTTTGTGGATTGCTAGGCGCTCTGCTTTGTAACGGCATCCCCCAGACTTTCTTTGTGTTCTATGATAATAAACACCTGTCGAGTTAGACTGAACTTTTTACCTTACCACTTGCCATTCAACAGTTTGGAACCTGATTTCATACATTATATCTAAGCAATTTTGTATTTCCTTTAAACCTTGTACCTTGAAATATAAATACTTTAGTATATGGCTGTCATTAAGTCATCCAAACGTACTTGTGATATTTTTTTTAATTTTAATTACAGGTATATCTTTGAATAAAAGCATCTGCTCAAGTGTTTCATAATGTTCCATTGAAATAAGCAAAACATTTTAGCATCCAACCAGACTGTCCAGAAAGTGGCTTGGGCAAGGATATCCTTAATTAGTTTATGAATCATGTCAGGGTGCCGTTTATTATGCCCACTCTTTTCAAAATCCTGTAGTGTGAAAGGCCATCTTGCTGAGGTCAGCCATTGTTTAGCACTAGATTAGTAAAAGTCCCCAGAGCCCTCCTCTCAAATCAGTCAGTCACCAGGACAGAGCCACCAAGTCACATGGGATAGTTAGTTCCAGCTGAATGCTTTTATTCTCTTCACTCCATTCTCTCTCACTTTTGTTATCCCACCTTTCTTCCTCAAGACCTGAAGTGAGTTCAGGTGATTGCTTCTTGACATTAGGTAAAGTCCTTTCATGGGCTAGGAAGTTTGTCCTTTATGTAACATGTCTTTATACACCGTGGTTCTCAGGAATAAAGGCCGAATGACCTCTGGGTCAGAGTGCTTGACATTGTCACACAGACGCACAAAACCCAGAGTTATTAAAGTAACTGTGTTTGACAGTAATGTATTGCAAGGCAGCAGAGGTCTTGAAAGTGAACATGATAATGATAAAATGAAAGACCAGGGTTGCATGTTTGTTTCTGCTTTACAGAAAGGTGAAATTAATACTATAATGATGTTTACTAAAAAGAACTGAGATCTAATATGTCCATTTAAATATAATATTGTATGTTACTCAGCAGCAGCATGCAGTTTCATGGCTGACAGAATATCAAGATAAGAGAACACTGTCCTTTTAAAGTTGACTTTGCTGTCTAAATGTAATAATGACACATGTTATTTTGGGAATTGATGGAATTATGTTTATGTATTTGGGTATGCAAAAACATTTAGTATTTCTAATACAACAATGAAGCTATCACACCTAGGATCAGGAAGAACTCCTAGCAGCAATAGTGTGTTAAGAAGCATTTTTACTGTGCAATGATTGAGTCACAGGGGCCACAGACCTACTAGCAACAGGATGTCCTGGGTCTCACTCCTGCTGAGATCTGGATTACTTAATCGGACCACTGTTTTACTTAATTACTGCAAATTAACCAATTTTCTGTACTCAATTACCGTTGCAAATCACCTATAAAATCTGCTGGAATGTGACTCTGAGTCGGAGAGTAAGGTTTCATTACTCAAGCCCAGAAAGTTTCTGTAGCTGGACCGAACACTATATATGAGGAAAACCACCCCTACCACTACATAGATCTCATTGAGGTATTTGTTGTCTGCTGTAGCAGATTGTTGTTTTTCACTCTCTGCAGTCTTTTGAAAGCCTCAACATATTTTGTTGGAGTATTTGCACACACTTGCATCATTTTATACAGGAGAAGAAAAGCATCTTTTATTAGTTACAAACACCCTTGGATTGATGTTTGGACCGCTTTTCTACCAGGGTGGAATATATTATATTCTATTAGCTAGGGAAAACTCTGATGAATCTAATAAAAAATGGTTGCTGGGCATTAAAGAAGCACAGCAGTGATAAAACAAATCGGCAACCAGTATTTGGCAAATAAATGAATACATAAAAGCATAGCCTCGTGGTCAGTTAGACGTTATTTGTGGATCTAATTTTACAAGGGCAGTTAATTGTTTAACAGGGATTCAATTTTGTATTCCACTATTGATTATTATTATTATTATTATTATTATTATTATTATTATTATTATTATTATTATTATTTTAATGTCAGCCATTTGAGTAAATTAATCTAGACTCCACACATCAGCTCTGGACCTTCCCCCTCTTTATTAATGTATATGTTCTTATTTGGCATAGCTATGCATATTTCATTAACATGCAAATTTCTAGGTGTTATTAAACTGTAACTTGGATCAGGTAGTTCTAGCATGCATCCAAATTGCCTATATGGGCCAATATGTCTCCTCAATTGTAATATTTATTCTGTTTTTAAATGATCAACAATTTAAGACTAATGATTAGGTGAATCTAGTCTCACTTGTGTTAGCCAAGTAGAATAAATAAAAAACCCTCACCTCCTACTATCAGATCATGGCCTGTTTTATCCCAGGATGATGATAGAAAAAGAGCAAACAGCAAAGAGTTAAACCTACAAAAGCCCTATTGTGACTGACTGAAACAGAGTGGGCAGCTTTTAAATTTCATAAGAGGAAAAGGTGGTTTATAGTATGGCATCCTTAGAATTGTTATGAGTAAAAAACATAATTTTCATTGGTCAAACTTACTGTGTATCTTTCAATTTCAGTTTAGAAAAAAAGAAGCTGAAAAAATAAATAGATAAATACAGTGAAATACAAGAATGAGAATTAAAATGCCATCAGTTTGTGGCAGTGAAGCTGAGAGCCTTTGGAAATATATTAGGTTAAGGTCACTGAAATTGCATCACTAAAGATTTACCTCGACTGAGCAAACTCAATATAGGGCAATAACCGTCTATTACAACCAAAGCTCACAAAGTAGGAATAAAATTCAAAGTGTTACATAAAGGTCTGGAATCTCTGAGATCTAATTTTGTGCTCCACAGGAAGTTCACCTCTGGGAGCATACAGAGTGGGGTTTATAAGAGGGGGGGTACTAATTTAACATCGGTGCAACAAGCTTACTTCCAATATAGCTTTATCACCCACAAGAACTTAAGAAAGGAGTGCTGCAAAGTTCAGTCTTCTAAAGTACAAAGGACTTCTAAAGTCTTCTGAAGAACCAGTATGAAGGTGGCCAGTGGAAAGACTATTGCAGCCATTTTACTTTGTGCTGGTCCTCAAACCAGGCATGTACATCAAACCTTCTTCTTCTTCTTCTTCTTCATCCTCATCCTTCTCTTCATCTTCTAGTTCTTCTTGAACTAATGTAGATATGTTATCAGAAGCATCTGGGCTCAGTGCCAGCTAATAAATTAGTGGAGAAGACTTGCAAACTAGCAGGATTAGTTTGTCTGTTATGAAAGGTTACCACAGTAAATTTGCATGGGAAATTGGCAGTTTTCCTAGGTTTGTCCAATGGACTTGGCCTTTTCATGCTGTTCCATGATTTGTTCTGTGGTTTGCTATACCACTGGGGGATATTGGAATGAGATTGGAGTATCTGAACCCATACCTTGGCCAGATCAGCTGTGTCTGCGAACTGGAGGTGAAAATCAGGTATAACACATCCGTGACTGCCCTGATTAAACCATCACACTCAATCATTTGAAGTGAAATAAAGCTTGAAACCCCATTCTGGTGTTACATTTTTAATAATACTATGATGCTATGAGACTGAAGCCATTGTTAAAGTAATTACAGTCTTGATCACAGAATCGTGCTGAATCAGACTGAGAGTGTCAATATTGAATTAACAAGCAAGTAGACAATTTGTGGTCAGTGTCAGTGGTTTCTTACCTGCTACACAATTATTGTGGAACTGTACAAATACTTTTGACCTTGCATTTAATAATTGTATTAAATGATTGAAAGGCATTCCACACATACTGACATCAATCACTCTGAACACCTGAGACAAACCTAGAAACCTGGAAGGGCCGTAGTGGAGAGCAGTTCTGCCCTCTCCTGGCTTTATCAGTTCTGTGTCGTTCTGTCTGTCAGTCTTCTGCTCAGGCATGTTCATCTGAAATGTTATCTTCCACTCGGAGTAACACAGAAAGGTCAAAGGAACAAGCTAGTGCTAATTGAAAAACATAGAACGGAAGATAAAAAAAAAACAGCTCGGAGATTTGAGAGGAAATATTTGCCAGTCAATTGAAGGCATTTTCACTTGTACAATGGAAAAAAAGCACGGGGCCCAAAATGTCATATCACCCCCCAATCAGTCGGGGTGAATAAAACGAGCCAGGATGTGATTCAAATGCAGACCTCAATGCAGAACCTGCCTTTTGTTTCCTCTGGCAAAACTCTGCCTCGTGATGTAACAGAGTATACCTGAGGCCATTATGAAGGAAAATGGGAATTATTGTACACCCACATTTGAGGCGAACCTGATGCCTCTCAGCAGAATAAGCACGTTCTGTAGTTAACGAAACTCCCCTCTAAATCAAAGGCGACGCAGCAGAGGTCACCGGATTGGGTTAACTGAAAAAAGCCTCCTGCCCAAATCCCCAGGTGATACCCGACACACCCAGGCACTAAGTCCGTAGACTGGAGGTAGTGAAGATAAGGTACGAATCACAATGTGGTTCCTTTGCCTTTGGCTCAGCAGCAGAGTTTAAAAGTACAAGTAGAGCAGGGCTGCCGAGCAGATGAATTACTTAAATGTCATGCCTTTATTGTTAGGACTGGATCTGTATGCACAACCACTATCATGTGTACAGCCTAGGAATAGAGAACATTTCTTTCAGGGGGAGACCTGATAGGTGAAGTAAAAGCTTGCATTTATTTGCACCGCTTAAGCCTGAATATCAAGGTATATCTGTAGTGTTTTCCCCAAAAAAGCTCTAGAGTAAAACTGCTTTTGCTACCAAAATAATGCAATCTAAAGAGTGCTACATGATATACCTTTACAATGGAAGGGCAATACATTTGACATGCATAAATACTGATATGGTATTTACCAAGATGCTGGTAGGGTCGAGTACCACTTTGTCAGATCAAAAACCCAAATTCTGAACCCAAAAACAAAAGTTATTGCTGGTTAAAATAAGCACATAAATACAACTAAATTATAAACTTGTGGTGGATAGTCTGTTAACTGATGATTTGCTGATTGTTAATTTAATCATGCCAATAAAGCAAATTTTAAATTTAACATACCTCCTCAATATTTTTTAACTAGATTTCCTGAAGATACTACTATACTAACTATATATTGGTTAGACAGCTTTATCTAGTACCATATGCATGATTTGGAAGATGATCAGTATTTAAATATGGTACTATGGGGGTCACATTTTATGTATTACCTATAATGGCTGTATTGAAAGAGTGCATTTAAGTAAACCCTTTTAATGTAGCTACACTATATTGCCATGTTGGAGTGTGCAGCACAATGCAAGAAAGTTCAAAAATAATATTCTGGTATTGACAGCAAAAACGCCCAAATAAATAACCATACTTCATATGTACATTTGTTTCAAACAACCTGTCAATTCATCCTAGGTAGCTGCTTCCTTCTTTTTTTTTTTCTTCTGACACATATGCAACACAGACTCTTTCAGGACTCCTCTCCTGATCCTATATAAACAGGCAGGTGTCTGTTTCTCATGTCAATAACCAGCTTACTGGCCATTTGAAACAGGGACAGATTATCAGTCATTTGAGTAACATTTGAGCAGCATACGTACTTCACACTAATATACGTATTATCCTAAGACCTGTAGAAAGAAATTGTAGCACCTACACTGAAACCACAAGTGCTGTCCTAATTATTCTGACCTCTGCCATTTTTAATGTATGGAAAAACCAGAGCTATCAACTTGAACATGCCACTCCGGTTTCCTCCTTCGATTCATTCAGGCTAATGGCTTTACCTCTCTAATTTCTTGGCTAATTATCTTATCTGCCTTCTGATGATTGGAAGAATAAAAACAGAGTTTTTGCCTGAATTTTCTGACATTCAGGTAGACATCTTGGGAACACAGATAGCACTGATAAGAAGCCATTTTAGAAGACCTTAAAAGCCACTAAAGAGACTAACAAGGGCCATTAGACTTTCTTTCATGCATGCTATGGGGGCAGGGGCCCGAGTACACCACCATGAGATATGCCTGATTGTCCAGCAGTAAAAGCCGCAGCCATTGTGTGGGAAAAGCTTTTTTGGAAAGTGGCTCCTCCTTTTCATTTACGCTCTGCTAGTCCACCCCAGTCTTAAATAGATCACTGCAACAGTGGAGGCTTTGTGATAGGCTAGGGGTTATCACAGTCAGGAGGGAGGATGGCTGAAATTATGAGGAGGATGGGGGGGTGGACAACCAGAGAAGGGGCAAATTGTTCCAGGTTCCTATTCACACACTGAGAGGCTTTAGCATCGCTGCATAATAATGAGGCTTAAGTGAGTGCACTCAGGTATCATCGGACTGACTGTCTTTGCCCAGGCAGCAGTGTTGCTCATGTGGGCGAAACTCGCACAGTATCATGTCAAATTTCTGAAATTACCACATTTATCCAGCTTGCTAGCGAGTCAAGAGTTGAAGAGCAGTAGAAAACAACTTACGTTTTTTACATATATTTGTATTTCAATTCCACACTATCCATCTTCTGTGAATAATGTGTCCCCTTTAGATCTCTATTGTTACTAAAATGTGTAAATATTATTATTATTATTATTATTATTATTATTATTATTATTGTTGTTGTTGTTTAATATTATTATAGTTAATTATAGTTTAACCGTTTGAAGAACTCGTTTGGAAGGTTTTAGAGTTGACGCTCCCTGCTTTTGAATTGAATGTAAGAATTAGACATTTTGTAAAATCGAGCCCAAACACTGCACTTTCTGACACCAGTCAGGAGCTGTTGTGAAGACATGGCTCTAGTTCTGTTACCATTCCTCAGCACCAGCTAGCCTTTGAGGATATAACTGAAATATTCATAGTTTGAAAGTTGAACACTTATCTTTACCCACTTTTTCAGTGATTTCTGATTTCATTATAATTCCTGTTTGTTCAGTTATGAATCATATGGTAATGCTCTCCAAGCCTATTGCTGGAGATCCATCGGGTTTGTTAGATGCATTCAAACAGTGGCTAAACACTATTTTTGTTTTGAATTATTCAGCCAATAATGAGTTCAATTATATAAGTCAGAGCTTTTCCTTCTTATTTGGAGTTGGCAGGTATTCACACAGATTTAACTCTGTAATCCCCAATAGTGGTCTTTAGTGGTGAAAGATAAACACATATAAGGCATCTTCCAAGTTTCACATGGCTGTGCTATCACTTTTGCTCTTCTTTTTTATACTGCCCACTTTGTAACCTAGATAGTATTACCTACTGTATGTAAAAAATAAATATATCATGCCACCCAGCCCTGGTAGCAATGTACATTTTACCTTTTTATCTATTTCATTCAGAATTACACATTAATAGACAAACATGACATTTTATGAAATAACAATGAAAGTAACAATTTAGCATGGTCAATGCTGCAATGCCAACTATACTATAATTGACTCTTTCAAAACCATACATTTATATACATACAATATATATAAATATGTCATGTCATGTGTTGTTCTTACTACAATGCTATTTTAAACTAAAATGTTTATATATTCAGGAATGCATAGAGTGCCTCAGATATATCTCTGGTATGGCAGTATTTAATCTTGAATCCAATCCATCATCAATGTATTATTTGTATTTATTTATTTGCCTTAATCTTCATAAACGAGGTGTTATTAAAAAAGGCAGCTCATCACCACTGTTAAGAGTATATAAAAACGGCTGCACATCCCAGTGGGTGTATGTGTGTGAGTGAGTGCATGGGTGTGTACACTTTGTCATTGGGAAGACACTGTGACTGGCCTGAGAGAATAAATGGCGACAGTCCCAGGCCCCTGCCTGGCAGTGCGCCTCCTCCCCCCGGTTCACATGCTGTGAAGGTCCATGTCAGACAGCAGCCCCTGTCATGTACCTCTTTATTCCCCGGGTCTCCAGTGAGAGCTGTCACCACCCCCTAGCAGGGCCGCTTCAGCACAGACAAGACCATACCAGCCCAGGCAGCAGGGAGGAGACCACAGGACACCACATTTACATGTTGTTTTGTATCGCAGGCCATCTTCCAGACTGAGAGTCTAAGACTGAGGTAGACTGGCTCTAGTCTTGTGCTTTAGGAACTGTCTCTTTTTACAAATCAATTAAAATGAGTCGGACAGTCCCAGACCTTTGGAGCTCAAGTTTAAATGTCGCTCTGGAAGGGAATGCAAAGGGAAAGAGAAGGCAAACTGTCATAGCTGGGAGAGAAATAAGATATTGTTCTCCTTTATTTTAGCAACATAATTTATTTCCACCAGATATGCCTATATCTTACATAAAATATGTAATAAAATAAACAAATAAAATAACAATAGACAATAAATCAAAATGCATTAATGGGAGCTAGACCTATGCTAATCCATGGAAGATTTTTAAATGCCAACCTCCTTTGAACCCATTTAGGATATTAAATGCTGCACGAGTTCCTTAATAACTACATCCTATATTTAATTATATATATCAAACATGCTCTTAAACACTAAACTTTGGGTTACATTGCATTCACTTGCATGCAAATTCTTTAACATCCCCTCTCTGGTAATTGGTCAAATGATAGACATTTGACATGGACACAGAATGGCTATAAATAATCTATTATTATTATTATTTATTAAGCATTATGAATGAAGCATGATTTGCCATCACTATTTCTCCGCGTGATTCTTCTCCTGTCAGCAACAAAATAAACAAGATTCTGTTTGCAGTTCTGCAGGATGTGGTCAGGAGGTGTAGAGGAGAGGGAGTGGGAATCGCTTAAGGCTTTGACAGGCACCAATGATTGAGCAGGTGTATCTCTGAGGACAGGTGGTAACAATTGTTTACTCCTCAGGCTAAATAACTCTGCAGTGTTTTTGAAGTAAAAAGAGGATCTGGATCTTCTCAATTCAGACTCCTTCATTAGTAAGAAATATTTAACTGTAAAGTCAAATTCCCAAATTCTAAGCGCATGTTTAGGGTGCAGTGCCAAGAAAAGTGGACTTTCCAATGTATATACATAAACAAAAAGGTCATTGTGATGTGGGATGTTTGAGATCTGATTATTACAGTAGTTTTGATTTACTTCAAGCTCAATCATCGATTATGTGTTTTGTTTTTTTTTGTTGCCAATAAAGCCTTTAACATACGACATGGGAGATTGGAGTTGCTGGCTATATTTTGTCCTTGTTGAGATTCAAAATGTATAGGCTACATTTCTTCTCAGGTGTCCCACACTGTTTATACATATATTTAAATATAAAATGTCAAGTGCCAAAAGGCAAAACCATCACTTCCCCTTTATTTTTCCTCAGAAACAGCTTGCCAGTAAATTAAGGAAGAACCTATTTTACATTTATTTACTTTAAAAAGATGTTTTGAGTAAACACTGTGTAAAGTACTTCAAAAGGGGGTTACACGACATGAGATAACATCAGAAAGTGATTAATGTCTAGTGCTGCTTTAGTCATCTTTTCCATGACTGACAGAGACGAACACTGTACCTCAAGCACACATACTATCATATCATATCATATCATATCATATTATTATCTTGTTCTTTAATCTGATAGGAAATACACGCATGCTTGAAATTATTTTATACATTACATTAGGGAGTTTATTGTGTACATTTTACTTATTTGATTTTGTTCTGAGCAGGAATCCGGGCACAATGTGGTTAAATTTAAACTTGATATTATGTAAGGCTTAAGAATACATTACTTGTACAGGAATCATCAAATGTATGTACATAAAACACACAAGAAAATCCAGGGTTTAACAGATCCCAGCAACATGTTTTTTGTTGACATTTGTATTTCTTCGTACTTCTGGTTTGTCAGTGAAGATCCTCCTCCTACTACTAATACTATCTGTCTCTCTATTGATCTTTTGTTCCCCCACTGTTTTGTTTAATTTTTTCCTCACAGTTTCTGTAGCCTGAGGATATTTTAAATTAATTCAGGAAAGCCCTTCTCTGGTGCCAAACATATATGTTCTAGCCCTATGGATGGCATGAGCCCACTGCCCTCATATAAATTAATCAGGGATCGTATCAAAAGCCGTTTCTGTATTGGTTTTGATCACACGAAGGAATAACAACTCTTCTGGAAAATCCAATGTCATGTGCTTTACACGGAGAACTAAGTGGAGCCTTTATATTGCAAGTGAGCTACCTGTCAGCTACAGTTTATATACAATGGTCAGCAATTCAATTTCTCTTTTAAATGTCTTTTTTATATTTATTTTCACAGAAACGCTCTGTGAAATCACTTCCATCAAGATGAGAAAAGGTATAATACACTTACAGGACCTCACATACAGCGGTAATGCAATAAATTTGTAGGGCTTGATGCAATTTTAGGCTACTGTAACTTGCATTGGCTGCGCTCCTGTTTTATGGGCTTTCTTTTAATGCAGTTCATCACTAGCTCTATGGGAATTCCCACAATATATTAGTTGCAGCATGACAACAAAGAGCACACAGTAAGGAGCATGTCTCTTTCGACACACATTCTCTTCCCACACTCCCTTTACCAAGGAGACTATCTGTGGCCTAGTTTAATTAAACTCTCCTGCCCTGAATTAGCCTAGGTCTAGCTCCCTGACTGAGAGGAGCCTGTCAGTTCTACAGGAGGCTCTTCCCTTTGTGACATCCGATATGAGGAGGAACATGGGAAAGAATTGATGGGCACACAATGAGTGAATGAGTGTTGCCAACAGAGTGTTACAGAGGTTCTCTCCTGATAAAGCAGAGATGGATACTAATACAGAGGTTTAGTAATACTTGGGCAAATTCAGATGTTTCTTATTTTTTAATCGGTAATAGAGTGGTGGGTTTTTAATGGTCTGTTTTACAGTACCATATATGAACTTTGTTATAAGCCTTGAAAAACAGGTACATATGATTTAGGGCAGTGGCTGCAAAATGCATGTATTAATGTCAAAGGAGTGAGGACTAAATATCTTATATATGTGTCAAATGATGCTTAACAGTAATGTACGCTTGGACAAATGGAATTGCTGTTCTATGAATACTTCTAAGTACAATTGTACCATAATATAAATTATCAGAAATGTAAATCATCAGAGTGAGGTTAGATTAAAAAAAGAAAGAATTCTTGGCAATGGCAGATTCCTGGATACCAAAGAAGATTTGAGACAATGTCAATTAATTCCCTAATAATTTCACTCAATGGGGGAGAGTGCACTGAACTAAAATTCCAGACATGGCACCTTAGAGATTGGTGCATCATGTCGCCACGTTTCCTGAGGAGAGCTGGGCACTGGAATGACAGGCCCATTAGGTGTCGTGTAAAGCATGTGACCCTGAGTTCTGGGCTCGTGATCTCTGCTCTGTCTCTGGCCGTTTGTCATTGTCTTGCACAGACACGACTCAGGTGGCTCCAGCACAGTACTGTCTCTTCAAACTGAGCACCATTATTACTACATGATCCTTTCATGGCTGTAGCCCAAGAGAGCATAGGGAGTTCAGAGTATATGGAAACAAGGCCTGGATTTTTAAACCTGTTTAAACATATATTTATTCTTAGGATGTTTTATTTTCTGTTCCAAAAAGTTCAGGACTGAGAGTAAGACATTACTGATGAGAGAGAAGCAGAAATAACAAGTGGTCCATTTGAGGCTGAAGTCAATCGCCCTTATGACCATAATCTTAGAGAAAAGATGGTTCAGAGCACAAGTAAATAAATATTTTAGACATAAACATGTGAATCTGGACAAATTGGGAAATTCAGTGTTACAAAAGTCATCTATTTCAATTGAAATATAAAATGTATGGTCTCCCACAGATATATTATATAAAACCCATGCAATTATACATTTGGGCTCTGTGCGGGTGATCTTCATTGCTGTAGTCAAACAGGCAGGCACACAACTGTTTTTAGCAAAAGTAACAAAAGTTAATTTGAACAAACTCAAAACAAGAAAGAAACCTTCAAAGCAAGGTATCACTGTGCAAACACATGCAGGCAAGAATCTCTCCTAACCTATCTCACCCAGAGGTCTCCTACTGGGGTCTTATATAGCCTAGCCTCAATAGACCCTCCTCCTGGCTAAACCATTAATTAAAACCAAAGTCTCTTTAAATACCCACAATTTACATGTCTGATAATAAATATAATATTAATCACATTAAAACATTCACTATACATAGGGGAAACCAATATAAACTAATAAAAGATTACCTGCCAGGTTCATGGGGTCTGTGTACTTTAAGGTATTTATAAAGTACACAGACCCCATGAACCCGGCAGGTAATCTTTTATTAGCTTATATTGGTTTCCCCTATGTAAGAGGTGAGCACGCCTCTGCTAAACAGAATACATTACTGTCAAGTCACGCGCGTTAAAATAAAGACCTGCTCCGGAGAAGCCGCCTCCCAGTTCAGTAAGTATTCCCCAATACTTGTAGATGGAAGATAAAATATGAGGTAGGTAATCTTATTACATATTCCCTTACCCGATCATTCCATACAATACATCCACCAATGTGTACAGTGCTTATTTTCTGGACATGCATTCATAAATTCCCGATACAACACATTCACTAAAGTGCATATTTAATAATTTATTTAAACTTTTAAAAGTCAGTGATCACCTTACCCATGTACAACAGTCATTATAAATGCAGATCGCATTCTAAATAGGTGAGGGAGAAAATATACATAATAGCAGGGAGCTCACCATGCTTCTCCCTCACAGGCCCCAAGGTAGGGAGTGGATGCCCTACCACCCAACCAGTCTCAAAAATGATCTAACCTTCTTCTTTGTAATGGGAAAAGCACAAGATTGAATGGCCTCCACCTTGCTCACTTGTGGTCGAATAACCCTATTCCCAAGAACATAACCTAAATATTTGGTCTCTGTCTGGGCTAGAGCAAATTTCTTTGGATTAATGGTGAGACCAGCTGACTGGATCTTTTGCAGAACCTCTTTGAGATGACAGAGATGATCTTCCCAAGCTGTACTAAAGATTACCCCATTGATTACCAAATTGAATGTATATATCGGAAATCAATGCAAAACCTAAGGCTGCCATCCTTCTTAGGCACTAGCACAATTGGACTACACCATTCACTCAGAGTCTTCAGTGACATGCATGCAGTGGTTTCATAAAGTCAAGTTCATTCCTTCAGACTGAAAGCAACCTTTCAGGCATCTGGTAACACTTCTGCCTTGCAGGAATATCATCTCTAAGGTTAATATGATGCTGCACCAACTTTGTATAGCCAGGTCTCTCTTGGAAAAGTGCAGGATCAAGGCAAGCTTTTATTTGTTGCTGCTGTGTCTAGGTAAGATGTATCGACTCCACCATCTCAGACTCCCTCCCAATGGGAAAATATTGTTCTAGAAATTCCTCCTCCTCTGGAATATCTCGTATAAACGCCTGTAACTTCATGGTCTCTGGCCTAGACCAATATTCCTTGAGCAAATTTACATGGAAAGTCTGGGTAATTTTCCCTCGATCCGGCATAACGATTTGGTAGGTAAGGGGACCCATTCTCCGCACCACTTCATATGGACCCTGCCATTTAGCCAGTAATTTGCTCTCTTGGGTTGGTAACAACAAGAGCACCTTCTGTCCTGCCTGGAAAGTTCGTGACCTGGCCTTCTTATCATACCAGACTTTTTGTTTTATTTGAGCCTTCTCCATGTTCTCTTGAGCCAGAATTGTCATCTGCTCTAACTGTTACTTCATCTTCAAAACATAAGCCACCACATTCATACCGTCGGGTTTTGATCCCTCCCAGGACTCTTTCAAGAGGTCAAGCAGCCCTTTTAGCTGTTGACCATAGAGCAGTTAAAAAGGAGAGAAACCTGTTGAAGCCTGAGGCACTTCTCGATATGCAAAAAGAAGATACGGCAACCAGCTGTCCCAATCGGTTCCATTCCGGCAGACAGACTTGCGAAGCATACTCTTTGACGTCTGGTTAAACCGTTCATATACCTTGAATACACCTGCTTCATCAATGTAGACAAAAAAATTGTGCCCTGGTCCGTGTCCGTAATCGCCTTCCCCATGTGCAACAGTCATAATAAATGCAGATCGTATTCAAAATAGGTGAGGGAGAAAATATACATAATAGCAGGGAGCTCACCATGCTTCTCCCTCACAGGCCCCAAGGTAGGGAGTGGATGCCCTACTTTGATGACTCAGCTACCGTACATCTGACTGTAGAAAATGTAAAGACAGAGCAGGAAGTTCTGTCAACAGAAGTATATAAATCCAATTTCTCAGTCATTCTGTCCACATAAATTACTCTAAAATCAGCAGTCACACGGAATTTTTTTCTACCTCTTTTTAAATATAAACAGATAAATCAATAAATCAATCCCTGTAATTTTGATGATTATTTTTATTTATTTATTGAAACAAACCTTGATTGTCAGGCTTCTGTTAATGTTCTTTCTAGTTCAACATTTCTGTTCTGTTCTGATCACAATCATTAACATTATGTCTGTGTTGAGCATAGGCGGACTGGCCATCGATGGGCTGGTCCGTTTTTTAATTAGGTGGGCCGGTTGATTCCCATGTGGGCACGTCCCAGTCCCCCCCGGACTGCACTTTATTGAGACCCAGAATTCACCAGCCGTCGCCCCCTTGGGTAAAAGTTCAGGGCTGTTTTTTGGTCCCAGTCCAACCCTGGTGTTGAGAAGAATAAAAACAACAGATACATGGCAAATACTGAACCATTTTCCAAATGTTAAAGGTGAAGTTTTTTTTTTTTTTGTTTAGACAAGGAATCTGTCTAAATAATGAAATCCCACAGATAATAGTTTTGATCCCAGGTGCATTGCAAGATGTCTCAATAACATACAATTTTGACAAGATTCTTCAAATTATCAGTATTACTTTACTCTGCACGTGTCTGACAATACAGTCACTTCTCACTACATGACACTACTAATGCATAAATGCAATTCCAGTCTCTGAATCCTTTCCTGTCTCTGAAGATGTTCAACAACATCCATAAGGAAAATGTAAGCTTATGTCTGAATCTGTGTTTCACTATCGGCTTTTGATGCCTGTTTTGGAATTTAACGGAAGTGTCGGGGGAGAAAAGTTTATCCTTCCTGAAGTGAATAAAGACAATATTTACAATCAGTAATGACCCAGGAGTGCTTGGCAGGGCTAGCAGATATCCATTGAACACCACAGTTGCTGAAAACTGAATTATGAAGGTTTAATGTTTTACTTTGCTGCTATAAAAGTGAATTTCAACCTCCCATTGCAACAGAAACTGACCTTCCCTTTGCTATTTGGTGGTAAGTATACATTTTCTGTTTTATTTACTATATTTAATACATGATGGCATGTTTAGATTTTTGAATGTTGTGTAGTAGTTTTTAAAAGGTTTCTTGCTTGTCCAGAGGATGTATGCAGCAAAAATGGTCACATAACGAACAATAATAAAACTACGGTTAATTTATTTTATACATAACCGCTAATTACTCTACTTACAGAACTTGGAAATGTCTCAAATTGACTGTCTGCCCTGGTAGGTGCCAAGGAATTCCTTCCAAAAGGGCAGAGACTCTAGCTGTGGGGAGAAGACTGTGAGGAGACGCCGTACATCATCACTGGCAACTATGACCATCTCTTCAATGCCTATCCTTTTCTCCCCTGGTGGAAGGACCCTGCTGCTGTTCCTGCTCCCCCTTTCTCTCCTTCATCTGTTTTGAATTCCATGCAGTAGAACTCACTTCTCCTTGTCACCTCTTTCTACCAGTTCTCTACTGTCCTCCTGGTCCTCTCACCACCTTACATGATGAACTGGACTTTCTTCTCTCCTCCCTCCCCTAACCCTCCTCCTGTGAGACTTCAACATCCACCTCTCCAACCCCTCCCATTCTGCTGGATTTCTTCTCCTCCTTCACTCTTTCAACTTTTCTCTTTCAACATCACCCCCTACTCACAAGACAGGCTGCCTCATCTCCTCCAGAGGCTGCTCCCCCTTCTAGTCTCTATGTGACCCCTCTGAATATCTCAGGCCACTACTTCATCTCATTCTCCCTTTCCCTCTCCTCTTTCTCCACCCCATCCATCAACACTTTCCCTGTGGAATCTTTACTCCTTCTCCCATTCCACCCTTGTCTCCACTGCTCTCACTTTCCCGGCTGCCCTCGACCTCTATCACTCTCTTCTGTCTACATCTTCCTCACTCACCTTGGTAAAAAAGTCTTACTTTCAATCACCTTCTCCTCCATCTTCACCCCCTATCCTCCTTTATCTATCTCTGTGGATAATTCTGCATCCTTCTTAACCTCTGAAATTGCTGATATCCATAAACCACCAATCTCCCCAAAATGTTCTACTAACCAACCTTCTTTGTTATTCTTCCTCAACTCTCTCTGACCCTGAGCTCTTCACTCTGCTTCAGTCCTGATCCTCCTCGATCTCTCTGCAGTCTTTGACACCATCGATCACTCCATCCTCCTATCCTCCCTTGCCAACCTTAGAATCTCTGAAACTGGTCTTGCGTGGTTCTCCTCCTACCTCAACAACCGCACCTACCAAGTGACACCTACCAAGTAACCTCTTCTCACAGGTGTGCCCCAAGGCTCTGTCCTGGGCCCCTTCCTGTTCTTGCTATAAACATGATCTCTGGGTCCCCTCATCACATCCCATGAATTCTCCTACCATTTCAATGCAGATGATGCCCAGATCTTCCTGTCTTTTCCCTCTTCTGACCCCCTCTTCCCCTCTCTTATCTCTTCCTGTTTGTCTGTTATTTCCTTCTGGATGCACTTGCATCACCACAAGCTCAACCTCTCTAAATCTGATGTCCTCTCCTTGCCCTCCTCCTCCTCACCTTCTGCTGACCTCTCCATTTCAATTCCCTTGGAATGTACCACACTCTCCCACTCTTCTTCCGCTATGAATCTAGGAGTCACTCTTGATCCTGCTCTCTCCTACACTCAGCACATCTCCATGCTGACCAACATACACAGACTTTGCCTCTTCCTCACTGATTACTCAACTGACCTGCCTGCAACTACTACCCGCCCGCTCCAGCTAATCCACTCAGCTGCTCATCTGGTGTCTTTCTGCCCCGATTCATACACGCTACTCCACTGCTCTTCTCCCTTCACTCGCTCCCGATCTCGGCTCGCATCCAGTTCAAGACTTTGAATCTTGCCTACCGTGTATAATAATAAAAGGAATCGAAGTATGAATGGTGTCCCTTTGAGGCAAATGGCACCCTGTGAGTCGATACTAAACCTCTAGCAGTGTAGGCACACATCATGGCAGGGATGGTCAAAAGAGCCACAGCCTGTTATGATTTTCCTGTTCAAACTGAGTTATGTTTTACAAATATGGATAGTTTGAGCTGCTATTGGCAAGTACTCAGGAATGCCCTCCATGTAATCCAGCTTAGTACCCATACTGCTGCTTGGTAAAACACAAGACCCCTCATCTGATTGAGAGACTTTAGGCTTTTCTCATCTGCCCAGACCTTATTGAGGACAATGAAAATACCTCTACAGAAAGGTAAATTGCACCGTATATGAAACTGAGTAAGATGAGAGGATCTTTGGACCATACAGAAGTTAAAAGCAGCCTCAGCATGGTGACCTATGAAGCAGCAGGATACAGTTATCTAAGAATGGATGTATGAAACGCATAGAAAGTGGCCCTTTAGAAAAAATGTTTATTACTTTTGAGTGGCAGATTATCAGTGTTGATACAGAATAAATCCCCAAATGTTTAAGTTTTATCCCATTTTATATAAGAATTGTCCCTGGTGATGTTAGAAGGACTTGCACTGCTGTCCCAGCCCCCAGCTTCGATAGCCCCAGGGCTTCATGCCACATTTCCTGAGGAGAACTGTGCACTGGAATGACAGGCCCATTAGGTGTCATGTAAAGCATGTGACCCTGGACTCTGGGCTCGTGATCTCTGCTCTGCCTCTGGCCGTTTGTCATTGTCCTTCACAGACACGACTCAGGTGGCTCCAGCACAGTACTGTCTCCTCAGACCGAGCACCGTAATTACTGCATTCTTCTGTCATGGCTATAGCACAGGGTTTCCAAAATGTATGGACACAAGGATCTGCATTTAATTGTGTAATAACACTATTTTGATGTATTAATTTCCATTTTATGCCCTCATTGTATTTGTTTAATTAATTAATTAAATGTATTTATTTTTGTTTACAGTTTATCTAAATCTAGGAGGAAATTAAACAAGTAAGACCTACAAATGATAAAGTGCATGATGAAGTAATTTCAAAGGAAAAGAGGATTTAAACTAGGCTGATGTATTCATAATTGGCAGGCATTTGTAAATCTAAAGCAGAATCTCATTATTTTATGCTTGTCATTAATTTAATTTTATGTCTGGCCTTCTGAATGTTAACTATATTTTTTTTACAATGACTGATGGCATACTTGAGAAGTGTCAATAGTTTCATTGGTAAACTAATGTCTGCTTTCCACAGCTGCATAAAATAAAACACAAGCAAGGTGTAACACTTTTAGAATATATCCAGAAGAAGCAAAAACACTTTCATAACATTTACAAGCCACTACAATCCTGTAACATGTTTTGGAGTAACAGGCAATGCACTTCAAAGTTTTTATATGTATCTGTGTAAGCCTTGGAATATTTTAGCAAGAGGCACAGTTATGTGTCACAGCAGGAAACCATAAGAAGTAGGAACCTGATTAAATTTAATGTCACTGTTTCTCCTTTCTTTATGGTCGGGGTCTAAATTATATAGGTATCCATAGTGACAAAACTGTTCAGACACCATGACGGCTGTCTTCTCTGAGGCTGGCGTCAGGCCTGGGCACTGTACACTGCAGGAAACTGCTTCTTCTCATGAATGAACAGGCTACAATAAAATATAAAATACAAGAAGAGAAAACCCCTTTCTTTATAACAAAAAAATAGATAACCCAGTCAAGCATACCTAAAGAAGTGAACTACGGATAGGTCAGATTTTTCTTAATATCATGGAAGGAGGAAAGCACCAACTAGGGGAACATTCGCCTTTTCCAAAAGAAGCATGCAAGGGAAAAGTTTGTGAAGGTTCAATCACTACAAAGACCAACTTTAAACTAGTTTCCATAGGTGTTATCATTGATTGGAAAGACAAGGTTTGCAATCTCTTTTGGTTGTGGTGGTTAAATATTGTTGATCAGTTGGTAAGTTAAGTAATTTCATTCATTGAAATGTGAAAAAATATATATTTGCTTTTCTTCATGTTGAGAGAGATTAAACTAACACGATTTATTGACAAAAGAAGAATGCCCCAGACTCTGCAGTCTTCATAAATAGTCTTAGGATCTAAAATATCTTAAACATTTTAAATAATCTCAGTCAAATAACTGTTCCCATGACTTCAAAATACTACAGAAGAATGTGCTCTACTATATTCATGGCAGTTTAAGTTGGTGATCAGAACAAGGTTTTTACCTTTCCAAAAATCCTTTTTGTCTCTGATGAAAAGTCTCATCAATTTAATAAATCCTGGGAATGAACTCTGACCTCTTGTCCATTAAATGTCTGTCAAAGGGTCTCTGTTTATCCAACTCCTTTCATAAATACTTCTCGATGACATTCTTCTTACACCAAAAATTAATAAAACCTTTAAAAACATACAGATTTTAATCAATGTAAATCTCTCCATATTTTATCACAACTACAAATAAAACATATATTGTATTCATTTGATAATTTGATCTAATGAAGAGAAAGTATTCCAGTTCAACCAAGTTTAATTCTAATTAACTTTGATATAAATATAAACAATGTTTATTCAGGAATAAGAAAGAATCTTACTTTCCATGGTGCTGTGTGTGTGTACATTCTTGTGCTGACATTTAGTGGGGTACAATTTTGCTCCCTTTTTGGGGTACATCAGGGGTATGACTTTAATGCTTTATTTTATCTTTTCTTATCTGCACTTTTTACACTTACAGCAACCTGTGCTTGAAAACATATAGAAGGCATACACTTCATATGCCATCAGACCCCTCATACATGGAAGGTATGTATTACTCTAGTAATGCATTGCACTCACATAGTCAAAGGGGGCGGTTTTTACAAGTTCAACCCCCAATATACACCCCGAGAAATGTGTGTCTGATGTAATGATGCACTCAGAGTGTTTTCAGTTGTGGGAAGATGTTCTTTGCTTTATTGTATCATGTAATCGGAGGTGTTCCACATTTAAGATTTGGGTTTATAGCTGTTCCATCAAACAGTTGATATGTTGGGCTTCGGACTTCAGTATAATTTCCTTAGGTTATTTGAGTACAAAGTGTACATAGCTCCAATAAAATATACATGTGCTTATAATGTGCCTCAACTGCTTATTTCCCCACCACTCCAAACAGCGTAGGCTGACTGTCTGCTGAAGGATGTAGTGGGCATGTAACCATGTTTCTACTTTTAATTTTGATTCAGTTCAGTTTGTTTAGATTAGTCTCTTCATCCCTCTGACATGAATCACTGAATATTTAGACACAGCATTTCAGTAAATCTAACAGATTAATCTAATCACTGCTTTGAGTGTGCATATACCTACATGAAAACTAGTCAACTGACCACTGACTCAGTCACACTTGCCATTTATCTCTGAACATATTTAATGTTAGTTGTGTGTGTCTTTTAACAAACAATAGCTAAACTCACAATGGAACTCAACACATGGCATTTATTGATTGTTTTTTTTAATAATAAATACAAATACCTATACATACATACGATAGACATGTAGCAACTATTTGCATATAAGCCATCTTCTCCATAAAGCATTCACACAAGTGAAAGCCACTCTGAGAAGGACTTTGCTACTAAAGTGTGTCACCTAGTGGACATTTCATTTAAACACGAAAATACACAGAACATAGTGACCATCAGAAATTTGTGGACAATTCTGATTAGGCAGAAGTGGTAAGATGTACTTGTGAAACTGTTTTATTCATGAATCAAAGTGATAAAAGCTTGAATATAATTAAAAGAAACAGTCCAAATGCAAAAGGCCAGCAAGGGCAGAGCTAAAATATATTTTATAAGGCTTTTGTTACTTTAATTATAGCAATATTTTTTGAATTCTTGGAGTCTAAATATACATCATAAATGCATTTAAAGCAAATATTTTAAACCATTATTTCAATTTTTAATACTTTAATCAAATGTTTTGAAGTATGCCCACAAGAAATTTGTTTAAAAAAAGTGAGATAGAAGGAATAAAATATATTTTAATGGGCTGCTGTGAAAATCACACATCTGCATCATGACAAATGGGACTGCTCTTTTGGTATAGCAGTAGTGTGTGTGCACTGAAGTGGCTAAGATAGAGTGCAAGATTCCCATTACAATACAACAATTTTAAAACCTTTTAAATTTTCACACTCCCCGTTGTTGAATGTTTAGTTAACAGCACTGGGCGAAAGAACTACACAAAGACCAGCTGCTATCTTATTGCATACATTGATATATTGGACAGACTTAAATCAGAAGCAGAGAGGAATTTAACAAGGAGAACAACCCTACATCTTTCAAAATAGCATTCAAACACTGAATGTCTAGATTATCATTGATTTTAGGAGAGGACAATAAAATGTAAAGATGAGGCAAAGGAAAAAACCCTGGGGAGATTCACATTGCAAACCTCAAATGTTTCCAAGCTTTTTGGAATGGATTTCTACATAAAAATGCCTTTGACTGTGAACCAGAAGCTTAAAAAGCTTGACATTTAATTTTGAACACCAGGATGCAAAGACAAGACTCAAATTCACTATAAAGGTTAACAACTGGTATTAAACAAAATGTCCTAGGAGTAAGGTTCCATTTTCGGACACAACGAGGCATTAAATTAGTACTCATACAGTGCATCCGGAAAGTCTTCACAGCGCTTCACTTTTTCCACATAGTTATGTTACAGCCTTATTCCAAACTGGATTAAATTCATTATTTTCCTCAAGAAAAATCTACAAAACAATACCCCATAATGACAACATGAAAGTTTGAAATCTTTGCAAATTTATTAATTAAAAAAAAGTACATAAGTATTCACAGCCTTTGCTCAATACTTTGTTGAAGCACCATTGGCACCAATGACAACCTCAAGTCTTTTTGAGTATGATGCTACAAGCTTGGCACACCTATTTTTGGGCAGTTTCTCCCATTCTTCTTTGCAGGACCTCTCAAGCTCCATCAGGTTGGATGGGGAGCATCGGTACACACGGCCATTTTCAGATCTCTCCAGAGATATTCAATGAGGTTCAAGTCTGGGCCACTCAAGGACATTCACAGAGTTGTCCTGTAGCCACGGCTTTGTTATCTTGGCTGTGTGCTTAGGGTCAATGTCCTGTTGGAAGATGAACCTTCGCCCCCAGTCTGAGGTCCAGAGCACTCCGGAGCAGGTTTTCATCAAGGATGTCTCTGTACATTTCTGCATTCATCTTTCCCTCGATCCCGACTAGTCTCCCAGTTCCTGCCGCTGAAAAACATCCCCACAGCATGATGCTGCCACCACCATGCTTCACTGTAGGGATGGTATTGGCCAGGTGATGAACGGTGCCTGGTTTCCTCCAGACATGACGCTTGCCAGAGTTCAATCTTTGTTTCATCAGACCAGAGAATTTTGTTTCTCATGGTCCGAGAGTCCTTCAGGGGCCTTTTGGCAGACTCCAGACGGGTTGTCATGTGCCTTTTACTGAGGAGTGGCTTCCGTCTGGCCACTCTACCATACAGGCCTGATTGGTGGAGTGCTGCAGAGATGGTTGTTCTTCTGGAAGGTTCTCCTCTCTCCACAGAGACACGCTGGAGCTCTGTCAGAGTGACCATCGGGTTCTTGGTCACCTCCCTGACTAAGGCCCTTCTCCCCCGATCGCTCAGTTTGGCCGGGCGGCCAGCTCTAGGAAGAGTCCTGGTGGTTCCAAACTTCTTCCATTTACGGATGATGGAGGCCGCTGTGCTCATTAGGACCTTCAATGCTGTAGAAATGTTTCTGTACCCTTCCCCCGATCTGTGCCTTGATACAATCCTGTCTCAGAGGTCTACAGACAATTCCTTGGACTTCATGGCTTGGTTTGTGCTCTGACATGCGCTGTTAACTGTGGGACCTTATATAGACAGGTGTGTGCCTTTCCAAATCATGTCCAATCAACTGAATTTACCACAGGTGGACTCCAATCAAGTTATAGAAACATCTCAAGGATGATCAGTGGAAACAGGATGCACCTGAGCTCAATTTTGAGTGCCATGGCAAAGGCTGTGAATACTTATGTACATGTGCTTTTGTTGTTTTTTATTTTTATAAATTTGCCAAGATTTCAAAGAAACTTCTTTCGAGGAAAATAATTAATTTAATCCATTTTGGAACAAGGCTGTAACATAACAAAATGTGGAAAAAGTGAAGCGCTGTGAATGCTTTCCGGATGCACTGTAAGTCACCTTCCCAACCAGACATGGCTGCTTAAGAACTATAATTCATGTATCTGTCCTTTATTCCACAGGTTGTAGCACATAAGAACATAAGAAAGTTTACAAATGAGAGGAGGCCATTATATATATATATATATATATATATATATATATATATATATATATATATATCTAAACCCTGTTTGGTGAGGTAAAATAGCTACAGGGGATGGGGAATAATGCCTAACTGAGAAAATAAGAGAACAATGAATTTGTGTTTGTAAGCAGTGCCTTTTCACTAAATGCCAAAATATGCAATTGGGTAGAATTGAACTAGACGCTTCACAAAACAGTCGTTTCTGTCATTCACAAGAAACAGTCACAAATGGTAGCAGAAGTAGGGCTACAAGAATTACAGTATTACCAGACATGCAGAATGGAATTATGTTATTGTATAATATGTAGGGGTTATGAGTGTTTTAGTTTAGGATTTCACTTTCAATTGATTTAAGGATGAATTACGTTGTAATTCATGGTAATTGACATCGTCTTTGCTTTAACAACACAAACATATTGACTGTTTAATGACCGTGCATGGAGAGGTACAAATATCCGGATTATTAATTGATTAAGAAAAATTGCAATAGAATTAATATTGTACAATATATTATGTTGTGATTTATTATTCCTCTAATACATTGTAAAAAAAATGTGCACGAAATAATACACCAATGACAAAGACTCTATCCGATGGCAACTTGACGCCATTTTGGTTCCACGAAGCACTAGTAAGCGAATTTTACATCGATCTATCGAGCAACAAGAACCCAAATGGGCTCCTACGAGTATTTCCTGTTTTAATGTAGTCTCTGTTTGGATTGGCTAAACCCGATATAGACTTCTCCAATGAGCATTGAGTTTGTTACATACTCTGGAGCACCGGTTCGCGGGAAACCGGGTATCTCGAACATCTTAACGGGATTATACTAGAATGTTTGATATTTAAAAATATAATGACATGGCTAATTAATAAATATATTGGTTTCTTTAAAGCATAATCCGAACGTTTTATTGTCAGAATATAAATATATATAATCCTAGTTCCAATTCTGACAGCTGCACATGCGCATAATAATAAGGATGCCGCATTGTAGCTCTTAGTAGTATTTGTTTATAATGCTGCTACCTTGAAGTATTTACCGTGATTTTACAAACCGAAAGCTACATATCAATATTAGTGTTAGCGCTGTTATTTCCACAGCGTTTTACGTTAAACATATAAGATACCCAATCTTATTCGAATGTAAAATAATTAGGGAAACCATAATAATAATAATACCAAAAAATCTAGTGTTGGCCATCATGAGTTTCTTCAATTTGGACCGATTTCGCTACGCCAAGGACCAGAAGAAGAACCACGACTCGACAGCGTCTGAGGAGGAGAGCAGCAGATCCGAAAGTCCCGATTCGGAGAAGGAGAACAAAACAGGTACAACAATGCGGATGGGAGAAACAGCTGGTCGGGCTGGTTCTCCTGGAAGGGAGGTGCTGTGCCTGATGTAGCTCAAGTCCTGTAGGTTCAGGTGGAGATGCTTTATTTTCCAGTTTAACCCGAAACGCTTGCATTGCAAACCCTGTTATGTTGAGCTTTTTCTTCTACATTGCGCAGTTACGTGCAGTTGTCTACCCCACGTTAGAAATGATCTTCTAGGTAACGAGTGTATGGAGTAGGCAATGGCCGATTTCCTATAGTGAGGTTGCATGTATGTGTATGACCAGTGATGGTTGTTCCTTTATAGTTTGCCACAGGATCTCCAACCATGCATGCATGCATGCATGTATGTATGTATGTATGAATCACGTGTGCGTCTGTGTATCCAGCCCTAATTATGTACAGTTTTGTATTTACACTTGATCACGACTTGGTGTTCAAGTTACACGGTCCTCATCTGTGCTCCTGGTACTGCTCTGCATCAATCAGTGTCCAGTCAGTCTCCATCTTTCTCTTGCACTAGCAGACTGGACCCTTTGAAACCTCAGCAAGACTGTTGCTGCACGTTGCCATTAATAACAACAACAGTGTGACTGCAGAGGTATTTGTAGCACCTGGGCGTTAACTTAAATAAGAATGCTTTTGTGTACCTGCCATCAATTTATAATATTTAGATTTAAATGGAAAGCGATCAGGAACGCGTTCCTCGTGTACAGAGCTAAATGACAAACATAAATGTCTTCTACCTTATTATAAGTACAACATCATTGTTTTCAGAGGTTTCTGTCCATTTTAGAAGAGTGCATAATGGACCCAGCAACTCCCAGGATTTGACATGGTTAACCCAATAGACAACCAAAATGCAAAACTTCCAAATATAGAGACACATCATGGACGGTACTAGTGCTAATGACATTTCAAATGCTGTTTCTGTCCCTGCAGTATTTGGATAGGTTTCTTTGAATGGAGTCCATGCCCTGCTGGGTCTCTTACTTGGAATCCAGGTGTCACCATAAGGGCAAAATTACCCAAATTTTGGTGGCTTTTAATGCAATTAATGTATGTTTTTTTTGTTTTATTATTAAAAATGGAAAAGGTTCACACACTTGTAAGTTACAGCTTACAGTGACAGCAGTGGCTGGGTTGTGTGTTTATTAATGGACACTGTTGTTGAGCAAGGTACTACATTGCTCCAGTAAAAACCCTACTGTTTAAATGGGTAATTAAATGTAACCATTGTAGGTCACCCTTGATAAGGCTGTGTGCTAAGAAATATAATAATAATATAAGTAAATAGATGGGTCAGTCTATGGTCTCCATTAAAAAAAAAAAAAAAAAACGGTAATATAAGAGAATCACCTTCTTATGGCCTTGTAAAAGAAATTGGCATCCTAATACTGCTTTGATTAGTGTTTTGTTTAATTGTACAGTTGGTCAATCTTTATTTACATGATGTGCAGCTCTTGTATTTCTTTACAGATACAGTTGTTCCAGAAACCCCTGAACCAAAGCGCCCCTCTAGTCTTAATCGGATTAAAGGCGTCGAGTTTATAGACTCAGACTCTGAACTGGATGACATACTGCCTGCAGATTCAAAGGCCTCTTGCAAAAATAAGAATGCTCCGGTTAAGGGACGGTAAGTACTCACTTTGTGTTCATATTTTTGAAGAATGCACTTTAATCCTGGAATGCTGGGTATTCTGTAGGTGAAAACATGTATGAAGGAAAGGGAATAGATTCAATCTGAGCACACAACAACCTTACATCAAACCTGTGCAGTTTTCTTTGACAGTTTACAAAAGATCATCTGATTGGGAAGTGTGTTGGTTAAATCTAGATCAAGACCTTTGTAGGTGTATAGTTATTTTCAAGCTTCAGTAGTGTGGCACTGTTTTGAGGGAGTGTTTGGTAGCAGTTATAGCATTATATCCTATTGTATTGTGAATCGACAATCTGTTTTTTAAAATTGTGATACATGTGCATTTTTTGTATTTAAATCAGTGCATCATTGTAATCTGTCAGTTTTTCATATGATCGATCAACAATCTTCTTGTAAACAGTACCTTCCAGTGCTCCATTTGTGCAATTCAGAGTCATGCTAAGTAAGGCTCCTGCTAAAAATAAACTGATTATGAAAGATTAACAACACCAACCAAAAAACAAGATCTTTATGATCTTAAACACACCAACTCCAGTTCTTCCTGAGCACACAAGATGGGGGGTGTGATTAGTTTTTTATTTATTATTTATTCAGTTATCTGTATTATTTTTTGTGTTCGTGTACACTTCTACATTTTGAGCTTTGATGCCTTGATGTATTTCAACATGACTAATCTCGTCAAACTGGAAGGAATCCATGATCTTTAGTTAATGTGGAAGAATGAATCGCAACCATGGAGATCAGCTCTTAAGTGTCATTGTCATGGTATTCTAAAGCTTCTAAACTTACAATGTAGCCTCTTTATGTATATATAAATTTTTTTTAGACTAGAATCTGTTAGTGTGGATTTTGTAGATCCATTATAAACCGAATATGTCCCATCTTGCATCTGGGAGAGTAATGTTGATTTAGGTATGTGGGAGGATAAGAAAACGTTGGGTTTTCATTAGTTATTTATTCAGAGTATGGACCTTGGCCAAGACTGAGAAATACAGGAGTTTTTATTTGTATACTAATGAGGGGGAATTTTGTGTTCATTCTAGATGTCTTAATCACAACTAAGTCTTAATATGAGGGTAGTTCAGGGAAACATTGCAGATATTATCAATGTTAACTTTACATGGGGTGGGTGGGTGTGTGTGTGTGTGTGTGTATAATACACTTTTTCCACCTACACCAAATCCATCAAATGCTTGAACATCATGAAGAATGAGAAAAATGTAATATTTTGTAATTAACTTAAATCTTACATTTTCCAATTTAAAAAGACTCCACTGCTGTCATAAAGCTGTGTGTGTGTGTGTGTGTGTGTGTGTATGTATGTATGTGTATGTATATATATATATATATATATATATATATATATATATATATACACACACAAACACTTATTTATTTATGTAAAGGAGCTTGTAGAACTTACTCCCAGAACTATTCCATATTTATTCAAATTACATATGATTTATAATAATATTATTGATGTATAATAGTTGTTAATCTGCTGCTTTTTTCTTAAAATTAACCCTTTTTATTTACAGGAGTTTGGTCTTACAAAGAAAAGATTCTGACGCTGAGACACCACAGAACTCTGACCTGGAGGACGGAGAAACTTCAGAAGACAGACTTGAAAAACTTAAGGAAATTTTCCCACAGAAAACAAACCAACAGCTGCTAGAGGTGACATGTTTTCTTCATGATCACAACTGTAGGAAGGACCTTTAATTAGCATTAATCAATTAAAGACATCCACTATCAGTCCTGTCTCTCTACATTTGACATCCTGTTGCCGTGCCGCACGTTATATTCACCTGATTACCATTTCTCTCGCAACTCGTGTTGCAGAGTGTGTGGAGAAGACATGTGCCCCACTTTAAATGCTGCAGGTTTTCTTTTGCAGTTTTAAGACTTAAAATACATGAATGGGCTTTAAAGTATTCCCTTCAAGTTCACACTTCACTTAAGCTTTACCACTGTGGCCATTTTCCCAGTTCCCTCATGATCAAATTACGATGCTTGCAAGTAAGAAAATGTTTGTGGTCAGGATGGGCGAACTCTTAACGGTGAAATTTAAATAGGTGTTCGTGAGTCAATAGGTGTTTCAGTTGGACACAGTCCATGTTGGTGCCCCAACAATAGAATAGGGAGAGTGTGCCATAAAAATATAATTCGGGTTAGATGTTTCACCTGCACTAGGTGTTTAAGGCTGATAAAAACAAGTTCACAAGCATAGCTAAGCAAAAAGGATAATCCATTCTGACATGGCTAAATTCCTCTTTTAATCAGGATATTTAATTCTGTTTATTCTGTTGATGGAGTTGTTTTTTGATTAATGTTTTTTGTTTATGCTGCACTTTTTGTTTCATGTATCTTATCTTTTAAATCAATAATTAGTGACATTTTCGAAGGGTATATACTGATACTGTTTTAAACTTACTTTTTCAGGTCATAAATAACACAAGCACATTGGATGGAGCTGTGGCATCTTGTCTAGTTTTGTTTGGAGATGAAGGTAAAAGATGTTTTAAAACTGGTAAAAGTAATGTGGCAAACAAAATCTCTATTTAATTTCTTATTTTTGTCCTCTGTATACTTGTAATGATGCATATTACTCCACCATATAAACTTTTTTTTGTCTGCTGTTTCTCATTTGTGGAAAAACTACTTTTAAATTATCTTGTGAAGATACCATCATTTAATGCTGAGGTCAGGATTAAGTAATGAATCTTATTGCTTCGTAAAGACGTGATAATGCAAATATTTGTTAAAATGTGAGCACATCCAATTATCCAGTGAACAACTCATGGTGGTAAAACCTCTCTTTTAGAGAAATATTGTACTAAGAAATTCGTATGGGCAGATGGTGAATTTATGATGAAAAAACTCCTTCAGGACAGTGATAATGTGACTGAAATGTATGTGGCAGCTTTCAGTTTTAAATTAATTAGTCTTGTGGGTCGGGATACATTACAAACACGCAAAACATGGCACATTAATCAAGTTTTTAATTGAAGACAGTTATGTTTCATACCTTCTTTTTTGGCTTGACAGCAAAAAAAAAAAAAAACTGAGACCGAGGTGTTAACCCTGAAGCTATACAGGGTTGTATTTTTTGTTTTTGATGGTTTTTGATACATGAAGATAGCCAAGAGAAGACAAAAAAAAAGGTTGTGGTCTGACTTGTGTCGACATGTAGTTTCCTACCTCCCCTAAAGCGGCGGCGTCCTTCTCTTAATGTGTCAGATAAATTGCCAAAGTCTGGCAGATGTTCTTATGGCAGATTGTCAGGTCTTCACATGCTAGAAGTTGTGAAGGCCAGCAAATCTACTGAGTACTTTTTGAATTTGTATACCCCCCAATAGCCAGTAGTATTGAGTAGGGTGTTGGTTGGTTATGGAATCGGCACCAATAAAGGGAGAATTTGTATTATCGCGCAAGTTGTTTTGGGTCATTGTATCGGTAAACATCATCAGATACGTTTTTCAGTCGTTGTGTATATACTGTGATGGATTAACTGCGAAACTGTGTATTTCTATGGTGTACAACATACGGTCTAAAAAGCATGCGGTTTGGAATAGTTTTAAGTGTCTGAAAACAACATCAGAACACCTGATTGCAAGCAATGTACTGCAGTTATTTAGTGTGATGGCAACAGTGGTAAAATTGAAATAATAATTAACTTAATACATCTCCTCAAGAAGTGCCAAGTCCCTGAATGCAATGACTACTTGGAGATTGAAAAGAAAGAGTTAGGAAGTATCGGCCAAATCGACTATTATTCATTACCAGAAGCACTTAAACAATCACAGAAATGTGTAAATGGATATGCCAACACTTAAGAAATTACAAGCTGTTAATTGGAATTCATGGCTTTGGACGATCGGCCATCTCCCCCGAAATTGTTTACCCGTTTTGACTAAAGCTGCATGGAGGTTTCTCTGTGCCTCCTGCAACAGTGCTGATCGCGAACGTCTCTTTCGTCGAAGTATATATCGCTGCAGACGGACGTATTACAATATGGACATATTCAGATTACACCCCATTCTATGATGTCTTAGCCCTCCTGTAACATCACTGATAGAGCATCTCATGCCCATGGTTAATTCCCCTATCACATGAGGCACATGGAAATACCACTACCGTTATACCAAAGATGATGTTTAGACAGTTTTAAAGGGTTGCTGTTTTATGTATATGAGGAATTTGCGATTTGGGAACACCCCAGTACTTAACATCGATAATTATTTTGTTTATTTTCTGTCAGAAGCATAACAATTGGCAACTTGCAGACTGTTATATTCCATAATGCTATATTTCTGAAGCCATGTTATGCAGTAGGTAGCTTTAAGAAATATTTTCTATATTAAATAAATACTGTCTTCCAAAACACTCACTCGCAAGAAACCCGCAGGGATCTCTTGTGTAATGTTTCTTGTAAGCCTGCATTCTAGTGGGGTTTATAGCATTGTGTGGCATTTATGGGTACAGTGGGGACATTCTTCTCATGAACATTACATGTTTTTTGGCTTTAATATGATATAAATTAACTGTTATGATTCTTACCTGTACACCTATCTACCTTTAAATAAATAACAATTACTACATTATGAGCAATGTCATGCACATATGAACATCCAGGTTGAAGGATAAAGTTTCTTTACAATTTTATGTTTATTTCATACTTATTTTTCAGGTATTTCAGATAGTACAGTTACACAATTTTTATGCTTCTCCTCTCACCACAGGCTGTAATATAAACATAAACGGTGTTCGAGTGCATGCAATTGACATTTAGATGTAAGATGTAAATTGATGTATCATGAATGAAGTGTCTAACTTTTATCCTATGTTTTTTTTTTTTCTTCAATGTTTTTGTTATTCATTTCAATAGGGGGAAAAAGCATTACACTTTTTTAGACCACTGCATGATGCACGATACATCTCTACTGACGATAAGTCACTGTGTCACTGTGTCACTGTTTTTGTAGATATCATTTAAAGCATACCGTTGCGTGTTTTATAATTTTGCATGTAAGTAATTGATTGTCTGTTATTACATTTTCTAATAATTTGCAGTTAATAAGGATTTATTTCCTTTCAATTTGTAATTATATTACCTGCGCCAATTAATGTAGACTTTTATTTTTGTCCATGCTTTCTCCAAACTTCGTCTTAGCTGTTGAGCTTTCTCCACACCCCCTGGAGTGTTTTCAAAAAACAGTATATTTGCTTGAAACTTTAGCTCTGGGGCTCTGGCATCTGTAACACAATTATATATGCTGTCTGCACATAATCGCATAGGACAAATCACCATCTGCTCAAATGCATTTAATTTTGTTAAAGAATCGTTCTGAACCTTTTTGGTTTTGGCAAGATCCCTATATACGACCACAAATTGCCTACTATATTAAAGGATATTTAAACTTTTAAAGACTAATCGTTTTACTATAGGTATTTTATGATTCGTATGCCCCTTGCAATCTACTGAAGTTTTCCTAATTTTCTCATTCCCATGTATTGCAGTACCTCATGGAAAAGTATTGCTTTTACTGATTGAAATGTGTAACAAAGGTCTTAAGCTGAGAAAGATGGTTGAATACTTAATGCTAGGCCTATTTTTTTCAGACAATATGCGCAAGAGAAAGAAAAAAGAGAGTTCAAATAGAGGCTCTGAGGATAGCGAAGAAATTCAACCGAGCAAAAAGAAGAAAACTACTCCTGTGAGTTACTATTTAATTTTCCTTAATATGAGGTGATTTGTCATTGTTACTCTCAAGGCTCACATCACTTCTGAAATCCAGCTTCCAAAGTTAGTTGATAAATACGAATCCACCCAATTGTCACTTCATGAGAGAATTGCTACAGCTTTTCTTTAAACAGTTGCGACTTTTCCTTATACCTGCCCTAAAGAATCCCTGTAAGTATTTTGGTTATAGTGTATACTGAAGTGGGTTCCAGCAAAGCTGACCCACAAGGTTTTCCTATAGTCTGATGCATCATTCTGTGAGGAAAGTATATGTTTGTGTCCTGATATTTTACTGATGCTTCCTCTGTTCCACAAATCACAAGCATTGTTGTTCTCTTTTGTCCCGTAAAGTCTGATTCTGAAGAGTCTGAGTCGGAGCAAGAATGGGAGAAACAAGAAGCCACCGTGAAGAAACTACAGAGGAAATTTCCTGATTTAGATAAGGAGGTTAGCATTTAAACAGTGTGTGGTGTCTTACTAGAGGCAGACTGGCTGAAAAGCTAGTTCCTTATTTAAAGCAGTACAGACCTCCACTAGCACAACAGAAAAACTGACAACTGACTTGATTAATGGATGCTTTCTGTGTTTATTGTATATTGTTACTTCAGTTTTGTTTTGTTGTTCTTTCAGTTTCCTAACTCAGGTTGCAATCAACGTGATCTATAACCATTATTCGTAATCAGTGTCTTTAAAGTCTCCACTAGGGTCAGAGTGCGTGTATTGATGCTGTTGTCTGCCCTTGCTTTTAGCTGTTATAATCATGTTTTTTAATACTGCGTTCCAGGAGCTGAGAGATGTACTGCAGGAACACGACTGGTGTTTTGAAGATGCTTATGAAGTGCTGAGAATGTTTTCCGATCCAGGTAAATTTGTCTTCCTTTTCACCCATGCTCTTACTACGTGGAGTAGCCTGCACTGTGGGATCCCTGTTTATTTGGCCAGTGTAAGGAAGAATGTTACTCACCAGTTTCATTCACTTCTGAATACATGGAAAATAATGTTTCATCACAAGTCTACAGTTTTCAGTATAGACCCTCCACATCCATTATAATCTTTGCTTCCACACTCTATTTTACACTCTGCCCCACCCTTGCAATTTGAGTTACAGCTACTACTGTAGCATGTGATTGTTTTGAAAGATGGATAGCTCGATAAGAAATCAACCATTCCTTTCTTTACAGTATAATTTTCACGCCTTGGTTCCAATATCAGAAATGTAAAGGCCAACTAGGATTGTGGACCATATCAAATCTTCTATAGTTAATTATCTCCAACTTCATCCCCATAGAAGCAATTTCCACAGTTACTTAACTTGAATATGAATATGAAGATCCATGTAATTCTAAGTTACTGTTCAATTACGTATGACAGGCCTTAGGTCTGCTTGTCAGTGGACCCCACTCAACATTTCCTGTTCTATACATGCTTGTTTTTACTTGTTGAAAACAATACATAATTGTTTGTGCAATTCTCCAGTATGTCTTTTTTTATTATTACAGATCAAGAGCCTAGTTTACCTGAACCCAAACCCAAAGTAAGGAAAGGAAATAGGGTCACCCCAGACATTGGAACATGGCTATCTGCCGAAAAAACAGTGGCAAAAACCAAGAATGGGCAGAGCACAGCCATTGAAATGGGCAAAAACAGGGTGAAAAGGACACAGGAGAAAGACAGTAGTTCAGAAGATGAGGAATCGATCAGTAGTGATTATGAAAAGTCTTCTGGTGAGGATTCTGAGGCTGAAGATGGAATTGATCAAGAAATCCAGGTTAAAATCCTGAACTTCCTTCAAGATGCCTCCGTAGATGAGCTCTCCTTGATATCTCAGTGCTCTGTTAAAAAGGCTACGAAAATTGTAGAACTCCGGCCCTTTAAAAATTGGGAGGACTTGGTAAGTTATTTTTTCCTTTTTTTTTTTCTCTCACACTTTGCTTTAAGCTGAGCATTCTGGTTTTAATTTTGTAGATCCATTTTTATAGGCAAAGGTGTGTTATATCTTTAGGGAATCAGAAATGGGTGGCCTTAGCCTTATTAGGTTCTTGCACTACATAATCCTGAGCCAATGGCATTTCAAATAAGATCATATGACCTACTTTTGAATAAATTGTGGGATGATGGTCTTAAAAAATCCCATCTGATTGGCTGCTAACACTGTCACTCAGCCTGGTAGCATAGATACTTGGTGTATTTCACTGCACAGAGGGGAAAGTAGAGATTCATTTGCTAAGGAGTTGAAAGCCAGTCTGTTCAGATCAGTAGAGTCAAGCACAAGCTAAGAATGTGGCAGAAAATGGATGATTACAGCAGGCATTTAAAGAGAACTGGAAATCCAACAGCAGCTCCATGTTTGAAGATGCAGCCATGGATGTTTTCAGGCACAATAAAGAAGCAGTAAGTGTGGATTTAGCTTTCTTAAGAAAACTTTACTTTTTACCCCTGAAATGTCCCGCCATGCCGACTTGCTGAACTTGCTGAACACTGTTTTTTAGGTAGTGTAGCTTTGTCCTTATAGATAATGGTTGTTCAGAGTTCTGTTCTTAGTGGCTGAGATTTTCTGTCTGTTGTAAGTTACCAACATATCTTTATAAATATTATTTTAATCATTAAAATATAATACTGGAATGTCAAAGTTAACAGAATAGAAGCTGCTTTTGTTTGTTTCTAATCCTTTCATAGTGTCGTGTGTAGTATTTTGTGCTCAACTTCCTAGGTTTCCACATAGCTTGTTGTAGGCATGGGTTTTTACTGGAAAAGGGCAGGCCTTTTGTTGAACCGTGTCTTAATTTCACAGTCTATTCTAAAGCTAAGGGCTGTATATATGTAGAGCAAAGGAGATGTATTAGTTTGAAAATCACAGGATTCTTGAGAAATGTATATGTATGTATGTATGTATGTATGTATGTATGTATATATATATATATAAATTTTTTTTTTCTTTTCTTTTAAATTGATGTAATATCTGAATTATGTTTCCCTATTATAAATGTAAGTAAGAGATTATTTTACAGCAGGTCCTTACTCTTTACTAACATTTCTATGTAAGGTAGAAAAGGTGTGTTCAGCTGTTTTCCTTAAACTTTTAGGCACTGATTTTAGGAGACTTGTTTGTATAGAGCTCTGCTCTTTGCTAATGTAAATGTATTGTTAAATCAGTAACAATGTAAGTATTTTGGTGATGACTGATACAAACAGTTTTTCATGTTCTGCTTACAGTGTTCGAATTGGTTAGAAAAAGATTGTTATATTGATCTCTTTAAAACCTGCATATTTACACAGCAAATGTTTTCTTTTTATATAACCAGTAAAAAGGTTAGGAATGTACAGTAGCAAGTTTGAACAAAGATTTTTCTCCTCCCTGAGGAGAAACATAATGTTATTAGGCCTATTTAAAAAAACAAAAACACAATTTGGCTTTTACTACTTTTGGAAACATACTTTTAGATATTATGAGAATGTAGAATATGATGAATAAAACAGAGGAAAATAAGTGAAAGGAAGGTCCCCATGCATATATATTTAAATGTAATGTTTTCTGAAATTGAAAGGGTAGCAAAGCCTCCTGTATTTGGATAGTGGAAAAACCAAAAGCCTCAGGGCTTTGGTGTCCAAACATCTGTCACCTGGCTTAGTCGAATTGCAACTTGTTCAGGTGTGTTGAGGCAGAGAATTTGCTCTTGGCATTTTCAATTTGTACTTTATTGAGTCTGTGGGCAGGTTTGTTATGTATAATATGAAGATTAATGTGCCCTTTTACAATTTAAGGATTTATTTTGTTAAAAGGTTTCACAACCTACCAAAAGAATGTTAAACAGTGGGCATTTCATAATCGTAAAGCTGCTTATAAGCCAGATGCAAATGTTTAGCTTACTGTTGCCAATGTAAAATGCCAATATAAAATATATAAATGTATTTTTAACATGGATATTGATATCTGTCCTTGTTTGTAGTTATTTATATTTTGACAAGGGAACTCTTTTTGGGTAGTATGGAGAGATGGTAATTTGGAACACTAGAGATTCATGAAATTTCCTTTACTTTGACACTTTCTTTAATATCTTCAGGCTAAATTCTAGTTTCTGACAGCTCCACCTCAAAACAGATGTTACTACAGTAAAACGTTATTTAAAGATAAAGGTGTTTGAAAGTACAGCCTTTGCTGTAGGCATCACATTGATGCAGTAGCTTTTCTTGTAATTATTGAATATTAACTACAAAAAAGGCAGGGAAAATGAACACTAGAAAAACAGCTTGACATGAATTAGATTGCATATCTATGTATGTGCATATCTATCTAGATTATTTAGATAGTTTTGCACTGTAGCTTTTCTATTTTGATTTATTTTCTGATCACTTCAGATTTGAAAGTCTGTTCTAGTTGCTTGCTTGACTTTTATTTTAATCAATTCAGATTCAGTTACTTTTTACATTTGTCGATCAATCCATAATTTTTTGTCATTTAATAATGGCACCCTTACCAGTTTATATTTTCTAATATTAACTCTGCAGTACTCTAAAGCCCCCTGAGGGACCTTTTGATATGTCATGGGTGTATCTTTCACTACAATGGCACATCCCATTCACTTCAACAAACAAACCAGACCAGAAAAAAAAGTGTCATTCAGAACAACATCCACTGTTTCATTACATTAACACAACTATCACATGCATTTGTTTTTAATTAATAATATGTGCATTTGACAGTTATAATTAGTATTTGTTTTACAGAAATATGTCAAATATGTAAATAGGGTTCAGGGTTTCCCACAAAATTAGCACTGGCAAGGCGGTTTGACAAGGGGGGTGATCACGTACTCTTGAGCCCGGGGGGGGGGGGAGGGGATGTGACCACGTATTGCTGGTGGTGCTTTGCAAATCAGGCTTAGATGTCGCAAACGAGTGGGGTGCGGCAAAACAAGTTTATGTAGTTTTTTAGTTTTTTCTTTATTTTCCTTTTTTTTTTTCACGCATATGTCAGGTGGCACCGAATTTTGAATAGCGTTGCGTTAAACCCTGGGGTTAAAAAAAGTAAATTTCTGTTAGACCTTCCTAAACATAAATCACTCGCATTATACACAATAATGACAAAATATAATTAGTGTAACCATAGAGGCATACATGAGTGTAACTGATCCATTGTGTGAACGAGACCTACCTCTCACCCCGTGGTTTAGTCCAGTGGTGGGCAAACTGCGCCCAAAGTGCAAAGTGCATTGAGGACAACTGCTTATTTTGTATCAATGTGTTACTCCCTTAATACATTGTTGATATGCATTTATTGCATTATATTGCTATTTTCTAATTAAAATGTAACATTTGTGACTTGTAATTGTGGTAAAAGGGGTCTTGCGGCCCAGCCGGTTATTTGACAGTTATTTGCGGCCCCACAGAGTTAAGACTGTACACCACTTTCAAATTGCTTGATTCTAATCAAGACCTTAGTGGGTGATGGTAAAAACATGCAACTAGCACAAAATGTAGCTGGCTGATTGTCTCTTTTCATACAAATGTCTTTAGATAAGGCCATTAATAATTAATAAACACTAGAATAGAATAAACTCTTGTGTAACACTAGTGGTACTAGTGGTACATGTGTATATATATATATATATATATATATATACACTCACCTAAAGGATTATTAGGAACACCATACTAATACTGTGTTTGACCCCCTTTCACCTTCAGAACTGCCTTAATTCTATGTGGCATTGATTCAACAAGGTGCTGAAAGCATTCTTTAGAAATGTTGGCCCATATTGATAGGATAGCATCTTGCAGTTGATGGAGATTTGTGGGATGCACATCCAGGGCACGAAGCTCCCGTTCCACCACATCCCAAAGATGCTCTATTGGGTTGAGATCTGGTGACTGTGGGGGCCAGTTTAGTACAGTGAACTCATTGTCATGTTCAAGAAACCAATTTGAAATGATTCGACCTTTGTGACATGGTGCATTATCCTGCTGGAAGTAGCCATTAGAGGATGGGTACATGGTGGTCATAAAGGGATGGATATGGTCAGAAACAATGCTCAGGTAGGCCGTGGCATTTAAACGATGCCCAATTGGCACTAAGGGGCCTAAAGTGTGCCAAGAAAACAACATCCCCCACACCATTACACCACCACCACCAGCCTGCACAGTGGTAACAAGGCATGATGGATCCATGTTCTCATTCTGTTTACGCCAAATTCTGACTCTACCATCTGAATGTCTCAACAGAAATCGAGACTCATCAGACCAGGCAACATTTTTCCAGTCTTCAACTGTCCAATTTTGGTGAGCTTGTGCAAATTGTAGCCTCTTTTTCCTATTTGTAGTGGAGAGGAGTGGTACCCGGTGGGGTCTTCTGCTGTTGTAGTCCATCCGCCTCAAGGTTGTACGTGTTGTGGCTTCACAAATGCTTTGCTGCATACCTCGGTTGTAACGAGTGGTTATTTCAGACAAAGTTGCTCTTCTATCAGCTTGAATCAGTCGGCCCATTCTCCTCTGACCTCTAGCATCAACAAGGCATTTTCGCCCACAGGACTGCCGCATACTGGATGTTTTTCCCTTTTCACACCATTCTTTGTAAACCCTAGAAATGGTTGTGCGTGAAAATCCCAGTAACTGAGCAGATTGTGAAACACTCAGACCGGCCCTTCTGGCACCAACAACCATGCCACGCTCAAAATTGCTTAAATCACCTTTCTTTCCCATTCAGACATTCAGTTTAGAGTTCAGGAGATTGTCTTGACCAGGACCACACACCTAAATGCATTGAAGCAACTGCCATGTGATTGGTTGGTTAGATAATTGCATTAATGAGAAATTGAACAGGTGTTCCTAATAATCCTTTAGGTGAGTGTATATATATGGGTCAATCTCATGCAAGTTAGTCAAGATCAACCCCCCCTTCTAACCCCCCCCCAATTGGATTTGTCCATCTAAAATAGTCCATGGGTTTACATACATGTATGAATTCAGCCAACACATTATTCCAGGTTATTATACAAAAGTAGTCCGATTGAAAGAATTCCACACAACGCTCGAGTGCTGTCCTGAACCATGTACTGACATCTGACACTCTCCCCGGTCTGCCATTTTCACTACATTACCATAGGAACATGTAAACACTTATTTCCCATTAAGAAGTCGGCATGAAAGGCACATGAAGCTAATTGCATGAACGAAAGTCATGAATTCAATACAGTTCATCTTTTGTGTTATGTTTGTTATGTTGACATCTTATCGGGGGCTCTATACTCTATTACATAGTTAATTAGATGTGCCTGAGGGATACATCTGAATACTGACTAATTTAAGTAAAAATACATATAATAAGCTAAATTAGCCCCTTTTATTTCGAACTGGTGTTATTCAGTACTTGTGTGCGCGTAACTGCTGCAGATCAAAGTCATATGTTTTAATCTCTTGACTGTTTTGCTTTCTGTCTGTGAAATCTATTCAATTGCCATGCTTAAATGAAACCAAACTAAGACCGAAACTAAACAAATATTTTAAGAGATGTTTTACGTTATATTTCCAAGTTCAATATGCCATGAAAGCAAATGGCACTTCTCATGTTTATTTTCCTTTTCTGTTAACTATCAACAATTCTCTAGAATATGTTGCATGTTTTTCCAAGTAAAATTCTTCTTTAACTGTAGTGACTTCACAGTTCACTGAAACCCAGGTTAATAGTTGTTGTGCCAATTTTCATTTCTGTTTTTTCCCCTCAGAATTATATAACTTGTATAGGAGAGCAAGGAGAGGTCAAGCTAAATGTGTTGTAAAATTAATTTGAAAATAATGTCCCAATCAGTGTTGGGGTCGTTACTCACAAAAAGTAATATTACATTGTACTCTTTACTCATATAAAAAGTAACTAAATACGTAAATACTCCCTGGGGACAGTAATTAGTTACTTTACTTTTAGTATACTTTGCATTACACCCCAAACGTTGCGTGACCTCACTAAACAATTACAAAGTTACACCAACACAAGCAATCCAATAATGACAGAAACATACTGATATCTTTTGTTGCTTTAATTAAGCGCCTGACATACTTTTGATGAACTTTGTCTGCTGTATCGCCTAATGTTGCAATTAGAACTACTTCCTCCTAATAGCATATGCATAACTAATCACTATAATTATTTCTCTTTCTGCATTTGTGCACAGCTCCGTATTTTTTTTTTTTTCTGTTCTTTATTAGCCATTAGCATCAAAACCCAAGACCAAACAAGATGACATCGAAAAATGTCACCTAAATTGAAGCCAGTGGGCTTGTATTTCGGCCTGAGACCCCAACACGTTAATTACAACCAAGCATTACAATTCATTAACTGTGCAGGGGATAATTGTTTATTAATTGATAATTAGGTGAAAAATGTGTTTTGGAATATACGGATTTGCAGTCAACCAACAGCAGAGCAAGCTGTTTTCTGCTACAAATAAACTAGTAATAAAAGCCTGTTGAACTTAACACTTTGAATTCTAATGATCATTCAAAACCTTGCAGCATTTATTATGTCCATCTCTGTGTTTAATTTCTTTGTTTCTCTTCCTTACCTGGTCACTGCATGATTTCCTTCACAGTTTAGACGTTTTTCGAAGGCAAATGGTCTGTCGGAGGACTTGATATGGGGCAGTAAAGATGTACTCAAGGAACGAGAGGTTATCTTAGGATTGATGACAAAGTGTGAGAAGATCTCGAGGAAAATGACCGAGGCAGTAACGCGAGTGACTGAACGTGGGCTTGGCAGCATCAAGCCGCCTGCACTTCTCAACAAAAGGTAGTGTTTTGATATTCAGTCCGTCCTATAGTATGTATGGAAAAACGTGTAGAACATGTAGGCATTCCCATTGTGAGGGTTTAGGATGTAGAGCAGACGCTGCAGTCCTTCTCCTGTACCTCACGTGTTGCTCATAGAAAGTTCACAAATCATTTAATTACTTTTTTAGTAGAAACATCTCAAACAACTGCCATTCTGTCTTCATTTTGTCTCCTATTCAGTTTTCACTAATCCCCATGAACAAAGCTACCCATTTGATCCTAAAGGGAGTTCATAACAACATGACTATCCCCATAGAGCTGAAATCAATCTGTACAATACATTGCAGTACACCATCAAGACTTGGATTAGTATTTTGGCAGCACTGCTTGTTGCATACAGCAATTTCCAAGTCACCCAAAATCATGTCAGTACACCTACAGCCCTGCAGATGTTTTGTGTGATGGGTGGATATACTTTATGCCAGGCATGCAAATGACAAAATTTGGCAAATCCTTTGAGAACTAACATTTGATGTTAAAGATTACATTAGGCACAGATGTTTAAACAAGTTAGTCCCTTAAGGAATTCATCACTTCCTTTGCACTTCACTACTGATGTGTTTTGTTAGAATTGTCTAATACGGATGTATTGAGTAACACAAAATCAAAACCAAAAACATTGTGTGGATTATTTACACTCATTGACTACCTTGATTTGTATCATAAAAGCAAAACTGTTCTTTGTTTTGGCTCAGTTTTTTTTTTTTCTTTTCAGCACCAGCTGTGCTTTAGTGAAACATAAATCATGAACCTATAAGTGAATATAATTAACCACATTGTTTGTACATCTTGATCTATTGTTGTACTGCATTTGTTGTGAACATGACTGAGCTAGTTTCACTATTCAACACAAACACTGGTATATAAGGGGGATTAAAAGTAGTGTATCCTAACAAAAGCAATCCATAAACTAAACCAAAACTACTGCATATCCTCTGGCAATGTAACCAATGTGTCCAAACATTGTCAACAAAAATATATATTTTATTTTACAATTCAGTCCTTTAAATTGACCACTTGATATGCAGCCATCACAGATTATCCTTGTAGTTTATAAGTATTGGTAAATAATTGAATGTATGTATGGGTTTTAATGTATGACCTGTTCAATTATTTTATTTATTTTTATTACTTTTTTTACTTTTTTTGCTCATTGTAAGATTATGTATGCAAATCTGTTCAGCAATTTATCACCACCAACATTCACATTTGATAAGAATGCAAGTCTAATCACTAGTTCCTCTTGATATTTAATCTTTTTTTTTTTTTTTGTCTTCCTATATGCGATTGAACAAACTTTTTTTTTTTTTTTACTATTCATATTTCTGTAATTTCAGACTGCAGCTTAAACCGTATCAGCAGGTTGGCCTTAACTGGCTAGTTCTACTCCACAAGAACAAGTTGAGTGGTATATTAGCTGATGAAATGGTAAGTGGCTCATCTCGCCTGCAGTGATCTCTCTATTCAGCAAATGCTTTTCCAAGAATCTGCAGCGTCCGGTTTCAGCCATAGATTTGAGGAAAGGTTTGGGAACCGCTTCCTCCTGCTTCCTGTGTCAATCAGAAAAGTCTGCACCAACACACTACATTATGGAAAAAAACATTCAGCTACAGTAATATATTAAATGGCCAAAAGCTACAATTTATGCATATTGGAGGTCAAATAAATAGGTAACCATTTATTATTGCTCTCTCTCTCTTTTATTCCTTAAATCTTAGATGTCTTAAATCACAATAGTTGGTTCTTTTGTAATCAAATTACTTATCAGACACACTTTTTATAATCAAGCCCAATATGAGTGGCACTTGGAGTGCCTCAGTATGCTAGTGCCTGCCTGGCAGCTGCTGTTTCATAGTAGGTGGGGTTTGCTGCTGCACAGATGGCACACGATCTTATGGTATTTCCCCTCAAATGCATATTATTCAACAGAAAATTTGGGGAGATGTAAGCCACTGACTGCAGCTACATTGCAATATCTTATGTAAAGTAGTGTCCTGGATAAAGGAAGAACACTATTACAGCGAATACCTTAGATGTGTCTTTACAATAACTGGACTTCTATAATGACAAAATTGAGAATTTTCTTTTTCTTTTGCCCCCTCTTAATTTTTTACCATTAACCTACAGATTGGGTTGAAGATAAGGTTACAAAAATATTTGTATTCAAAGTCCTTTAAAATGAAAGCTGTGTACAAAAGAATTGGGTACATTTTGAAACCTGATGTTTTTTCCTCAGGTCATTACATGAACTTAATTGTGTTCTTCTATTCTGTTAGTACTCTCCTGTAACAATTTTCCTGTCACAGTAGTCATGTGCCGTATCAACACTGCAGGAGAGCTACGTGTAGGAGCATGTCGTTACACAGTAGCAGACAAAATGCTCGTTAATGCTTTTTGTATTTGTTTCTTCGGGATGAAAAGGAATTATGCCTTAGAATACAGTTGAATACATTTTATAAATACTTCTTTCGTTTAAACATATTTCATGGAACACGTTTGGACAGTACAGATGTTTTTTTCTCGGATTTGTCCTTACTTGCAATCTGCCTATAATGAAACACTGTTGCGTTTGGAATCAATCTATTTATCTTCTCATTTCTAATTTACCCCCCAGTGAAAATACATCTCTTTTTTAAATCGGCATCTCTAAATGTATGGTAGCCGTTCCATTCCATTCATATTTTTATTTGGAATTTGGGAGAAATGTGTCAGTAGTTTCTAGAATAAAACAAAAATGTTAATTTTACCCAAACACAAACCTATGAATACTAAAACCAGAGAAACTGATAATTAAGTGGTCTCTTAATTGTTTCCAGAACTGTTATAAAAAATCAGCCACATATTTTATACTTCAATCTGTTTGGCAAAGTAAAGATTTTACAATTTTGACAAACCTTTTCAGGGTCTAGGGAAGACGGTTCAGGCAATTGCGTTCTTGGCAAACTTGTATCAGGAGGGGAATCGCGGCCCACATCTAATTACTGTTCCTTCTTCAACCTTAGGTAAGAAACGGCTTTTCATTTCTATTAATGCAGTGTGCAATTGTGAACTCTGTACGCTGCATGAAGATTCCTTCTTTTTCTATAGTCTGTACGATGTTACATTTCTTGCACTTGACTGGAAAAATCCCTCTCGTATAAAGCGATTTCTCAGACCAGATTACACATTCAGGGAAAAGGGTTCTGAGAATGTCTGAAGGTATGGTTCCAGTATAACAATCCCTGTAACCTGGACATCATTAAATAACATTCTGCATCAATTCAGATATCTCTCTGGTATAAAACTGAGGGCTACAAAGAAAATTATATGCAGGGTAGTATTACTATCTGCCTGGCACATATTGATTAAAGCTGACCAATGTGAAATGTGATTTTTAAAGAATACCAGGAAATTCTTATTCTGCAGTCACATGATGCATACCAAGGGTGGCAATACCTTATGTTTTCTAATGCAGTGATTCTTTCCTTCAAGATAACTGGGTCAGAGAGCTGAAGCACTGGTGTCCTACCCTAAAGGTCCTAATCTACTATGGTAAGATTTTTCCCTTTAGCTCTTACTATGTGAAAATTAAACGTAAAGAAGTTAAACTGATGGGGAGAGAAATCTGGAAGTCTGAAAACATTAAATTTGATGTATTTTTTTTTTCCCCTAGTTTTTACTCCATCCTGGACTTATTTTTTTCTCTCTGTGGGGTCTTTGACATGGAAGCTGGCAACACATTTGTCTGCATTTTCATTCAGCTGCTCCAACTCGATAAAACAATGCTCTGAATTACTCTTGTGCCGTTTCAAGACCGATTCTGACCTGATAAATGTCACTGGGAAATGGTGTATTTATTTTGCGTGCTTTCAGTTAGTTTTCCTGCAGTGAATTTAAACGTGTATCTGCTTGCCTGGAGGGAGAGACAGCTGCAAAGGGTGGTAGCTGTCAGGAGTAGTTTAATCAGGGCTGGTAATTATTGGAGAATTTCTTACCGTTTACATTTTTTTTGTCTTTTTGTCACAGTTATTACACATTGATAATAACTCTAAATATAAATGAAACCCCACAGCTTTTTTTTATTTTGCACTTCATTTATATCAAATAACTCCTCCCCATCATGAATTGAGGTTTATTCGGTTGTGTAAATATGTCCACTTTTTAAATGATGCTTGAATTAAGAGAAGTAAACAAAATTCAAAGTTCTAAATTCTAAAATTCTGAATTCCCTCCACTTTCTTCAACCCTTTGATTTGTTTCTGCAGGGTCAGTGGAAGATCGTCGGTATCTCAGGCACGATATTCTAAATAAGAGAGTGGATTACAATATCATTGTATCAACGTGAGTATATGTTGTATATTGTAGTAAAATTGTGCTTTTTACATGTATAAAATTTCACTTTTTATTCCTATTATACTTTTTATGAAGTTATTTTAGTTTATTTTTGTTTTCACTGCATCTTACATACTAGTTTCTCACAGTAACCACGCATTACTGTGGAGCCACCTAGTGCTCAGAGGGAATACTGCGTTGGGCCAGTGGAGTTTTGTTTCAATCTTATCTTTACACAGCACAGTAATATTCTTCCTTACTGATCTCCACAGGGAAACCAGCAAATAACTTTCTCCTGTCACATCAATATCCTCAGGTATAATCTCACCATTAGCAATGCCGATGACCGCAGCTTATTCAGACGATTAAAGCTTCAATATGCAATCTTTGATGAAGGACACATGCTGAAGAACATGAACTCTCTGAGATATAAGCACCTCATGACCATTAATGTAAGTACTGTGCAATGTCCTTCTGTGAATAACCTACTGGCATGGATCTTATAATGAGACTGGGGCAGGGGTTCAAATAAGCCAAGCCAGGTTTGTTCCTTAAAGCTGAAATCAGGAGAACTGCATTTATGTGACTTTATTTTATTCTGCTTGTTTACTTTCATTACAGGCCAAGTACCGTCTGCTGCTAACTGGGACGCCACTGCAAAACAATCTGTTGGAGCTCATGTCGCTGCTCAACTTCATTATGCCAAACATGTTCTCAAACAGCACGAGTGAAATCTCCAAGATGTTCTCCATGGTATGTTCAGATGTGGAAGTATGGGGCTGGGGGGGAAGGTAGATTAATCGAGGACAGGAATCTGTGCGTTAGCACCTTGAAAATAAATCTCTTGGTTATTCAACACTGTTGTTGACAAAGGAACTACTCATACTCATAACTACTGTTTGAAGCCTTTTGTGTGATGCTAATTGATGTATATTTTATTTGTGTAGAAATCCTCTGAGGAACAAAGCCCCTTTGAGAGGGATAGGATTGCACATGCCAAACAGATCATGAAGCCTTTCATCCTAAGACGAGTGAAGAGCGAGGTACGGTGCTGCCAATTATGTTTCCTTGAAGTGAAACCAGTTTCCCTTGTATTAATTGCCAATTTGGACAAACAAAATAAGTACACAAAAAGAAAAACGATTAAAATGATGACCACGTTTAATTACAAAAGCATTTGAAGGTTCTACTGTTACATGTAGGTTTTTTGGAGAATAACATTTTCACACATTGTTACATTTTGAACTTGAATCAAGTTAAGGGATCACATGCAATAAAATATTTATACAGTGGCTTGTTGAGGTCAAGACCAAACACAAGACCTACCAATCAGAATGTGTAATTTGTCTCAGGATCTCAACATTACCTGCCTCCTGGCCTCAAGAATGTATGAAACGCACCCAAAAAACATTTTCCTTGCTTGACCTTAATTAATCTTGGATTTCAGGATCCATTTGCTTACAAGGCTTAATATGTTTCCCTGCAGGTCTTAAAACAGCTTCCTCCCAAGGAAGAAAAGACTGAGTTCTGTGCCATGACTGAAAAACAAGAAAGACTCTATACCTCTATTTTTGAGAAGCTGAAGAAATCCGTGAGTGGAGAAAGTAAGTTTTAGAATTTTCTTTGCAAGCTTATAACAAAACACCTAGATACGATCAAATTTTGCTTCAAAAAAGCCCTTTATCTTCAGTAAATTTTGTCAAGCGCAAATGTATTTCCTTTATTATTAGAAGGAATGTGTTTTGTGATTATATGATAGACAGCGAAGTCTGTAAAAAAAAGAAAATGATCTCTTAGATATCCATTTGGTTCTTGCAAATAAGAAACTACTGGAGCTGCACTGGTCCTAGAAAAGGGAATGTAAACATGTACGTTTTCTTTTCCAGAGAAACAGCTGTGCAATGTAATGATGCAGCTTAGAAAAATGGCCAACCACCCTTTGTTGCATCGCCAGTACTTCACGGAAGACAAACTCAGGCAAATGGCCAAACTTATGTTAAAGGTATCTCTCTCTTATTATGAATAAGTATAGTTTAATGATATAACTTAATCACAGAACAACATTTGTGGCCAAATTTGTGTTAATGGATTCAAATTAAAGGTGTAAATACTTTCATCTATTATGTTCATTTCAAGGTAGATCAAAGTTAAATATATCTGTTAATTCAGGCCTGATAGTGATTCTAGTTAGGTTTAGTGTGTCTTTGCATATATTTTAACACAGGTGTTTCTTAAAATCATGGTCTCTATTAAGAGCAAGATATTACATGGTGCAGAACAAATAATAATAAAAGACCTGGATCTTAGGAACCAACTCACCACGATGCTAACCCGGACCTCATTTTTGAGGACATGGAGGTGATGTCAGACTTTGAACTACATAATCTGTGCAAGCAGTACAACAGCATCTGCAAATTCCAGCTAGAGACGAATCTGCTGCTGGATTCGGGAAAGTTTGATGTGCTGCGGGATTTACTTGCCAAGATAAAAGCTCAGGTAACATAGAGGCTTTTTGATATTCATAATCATTGTCTTATTGTCAAAAAATACTGTTTAATTAAAGTTCTCGCACTGTGGTTCTTTTGAAATGTACCTTTTTCTCTGCTTGTGGAATAGTAATACAAATCACAAGATTACATTTCATGCCCTTTCAAATAGGGTGACCGAGTGGTCCTGTTCAGCCAGTTCACTATGATGTTGGACATTGTGGAGGTTCTGCTCAAACACTTGAAGCACCGCTATGTGAGACTGGATGGTTCGACTCCCATGGCTGATAGGTCTGTATGGGTTTTAAACAACACTGAGCGCCCTCCTAGTGCTGCATTACTACTAACCCTGACGAGAGGGTCACAATTCAGCAGGAAAACATGGCTGAGATTTAAAGAAGGTTTTAGGATATTTGTTTTTGTTGATGTGCACCAGAAACCATACAGAAATACAGAATTGTTCCATTCTTAATGTTTTAACAAGAGGAGAGAAGAGATTCCCCTAAGGTGTTTGTGATCAAAGATATAGTTTTGGGTATAATTCTCACGCAATAATAGAACCATCACTTATTGAAAAAAAATGACTAACTTATGATGAAAAATGCTTGTGACAATTGGATAGGTCAGTGTCAGTACTTGTTAAATGTAGGCTCCTTAAGGTATTTTTACATTTCATGGGATAATAGAGCTTTTTTTTTCTCCATCCCCCTTTAGGATCCACCTCATTGATGATTATAACACGGATCCAGATATCTTTGTATTCCTGTTGTCCACAAGAGCAGGAGGGCTGGGTATAAATTTGACATCGGCCAATGTCGTGATTCTCCACGACATCGATTGCAACCCCTACAATGACAAGCAGGCGGAGGACCGCTGCCATCGAGTGGGGCAAACAAAGTAAGTGCATGAGGACGCTGGCCAGAATACCCCCCACTCGTTACTTGTCCAAGTATCATCTTCCAACAGTGATCCAGTTCTGAAAGCAATGTAGTGGCAGTTAGGACAACATTTAATTCTATATAAGAACCACCAACCTACCAAGCTGCCATCCCATAAGACCTGAACAATTAGAGAAACCAAATTGTATCTTCCTTTTGATGGAGTGTAGAAGATTTAAGCAGCAGACTTGGATGTGAACAGCCTCTAGTTGCCTTATGCTGGGTTCACACTACACGATTTTAAGCCGATTTGAGCCCGATTTGGCCCTCGCGACAAATCGGCACTGATCGTCATGACAAGCAGCCTGGTCGGGGCGCGTCCCCGCTGCCAATGGTCGTGTAGTGAGAGATGGGTTGCGATGCAATCGCTTGCTCTCTGATCCGTTCGTAAGCTAGTCAGAGCTCCTACGATTTTATTAAACATGTTTTAATATTTCCGACTCGATTAGCACCGATCATGGAGAGTAACGTGATCAGCAGCCAATGAGAGCTGAGCTGATTGAAGCAGAGAAAAGAAACTGGAAGAATAAGCATGACGGGAGAATAAGATTTTCATACGTATTTATTAAAATACTTCAACTACCAATGGTTGTTTCTGCGCAGGTTATTTAAAAATACTGTAATACAGGGAAAATAATATTTTCAAACACAAATTAGTATCTGTAATTGATCATGGTCTGCGCTAAATATCGATCCCTACAATACGATGCTCATACTGTGAGATGTATAGAGCCTGTGACTGTTGCACAGCTGCGCATGACTGCGGACATCTGCACTTCTCGAACGTGACCTGTAAATGTCCACGTCCATGTTTGTTTACCTTTTTGCTGTGTGGATTGTGTGTGTTTCTGCGAGATGTGGGGAGTTTGGAGGCTGTGACACAGATCACCATGACAAGGTTTCAGATCAGTCGTTAGGTGTATATTCCCCTGTACTTAAGTAATCGGGTAATGTGCACTCCTTCATGACGCAAAAGACAGACATAAATTCAGTGTGAAATAGTCGTTAAGTGTGAGCTGCCCACTGTTCACAAAATCAGGTCGGATTGTAGAAATCGTGTAGTGTGACCCCAGTAATGATTGATTGCATCACCATGTTTTTCTGCCTTTTGAATTGAACCTCCGTGGATAAACGTGTTGTTTCAGATGGTGTGTGCTAGTTCTGTGCATTACTCAGCATTTTTATCCTTGGATGTATTTATGAAAAAGTCAAACTTATCTTAATTTCTATTCTGCAGAACTGTGCAAGTGATTAAATTAATCAGCAAACACACCATTGAGGACTGTATGTTGAAAGTCAGTCAGAAAAAACTAAAACTTGAACAGGATATGACAGCAACGGAAGAAGGTAAATATGGATACATGTTTTTATATGGCCTCTGTTTTGCATCCTTCAGTCCTGGAGCTTGTGTGGTTAAAGATGATGAAATTATACCATTTCAGTGATTGCCATTGCTGTTTAAGACTAGACTGATATCTTCATTCTAATTTTTGTTGTTGTATTCAGCGGAAGAAGGCGCCATTCCTGACGACATGGCCACGTTGTTGAGAGCTACATTGGGTCTTTGAAAATGTGAAAACCTGAAACAAGTGGTTTTAAAGACAAACTGACCAACTAATCATACTTGAAGCTCTTAACAGACTTTACCTCCAAGTCTACAACTTTGTATGAATGTGGTGCTGTACACACTTGGATAAAGCTGCTTTTTCGTATATTCTGTCTTTACTAGATTCATAGGCAAAGGAGGGTAGTTGTTTTGTAACGTACATGAAAAGTAAAACATTCTCTCTCAGTGCCTTATGTTGTCACTGAAGTTTGTTTTAATTGCTGCAACTTTTTCAGATTTAACTCAATAAAAAAGAAAATTGTCCATGTTGTGTCTTTGTAATAATTTTCAAAATGTCACTTCAGCTCACATGAACTATTGGGGTATCACATGAATTAAATGAATGAATTGAAGAACATCTAAGTTATTTATACATTTAAACCAAACTGGAGATTGTATTTCATGTCTGTTTTGATTGACATTTTTCAAATTGCAAATGTTGTAATTTCATCTGTACTATATTAATTAAAAGAAAAATGCATTGGAATAGCACAGGGACAACCTTAAGGCATGTCATCTAAGTAGGTCCCTGAGTACAGGAAACATCGCGTTTCTCCTGGCAGTGCTGTTGATGGACCTGTAGGTGGCACTCTTCCCTCAGGACCAGAGATTACAAAGTGTACATGTAAGTGTTAATGTATTAATAAGCCTGAAATGTTACCTCTTGAGTTAATACAATCATTGGGCTTGTATTTTGTATTTCTTATATATTTATTGATACCTGAATTTTAAAATGTGGGCATCTTATGGGGCTCCAGGCAAAGATTAATAGCTACATTTGGGAACAAGATAAATCCGTAATTTGTTTAAAATACATTTTCAAAACTTTTAATAAACTGAATAATGTAATAATAATTCAGATTTATATACATTTATGCTGGTCCCCTCATTATGAGCTTCCCTTTTGTAAATTGACACTTGTATACACTGCAAAGAATCTGTGGAGTATTTTGTCAATTTTTATTTTTTATTTTATCAGTTTCTTCCTCATTCTGGCATATTTACGTCAGTGCTTCCTAACTGCACAGCAGGACACTTCCCGTCTCTTGAATTAGTGGAACAGTGTGACAGTGATGGTCTATTATTTGCTGGGGGAGGGGGGACGACAATTTTGAACTGGATTGCTGGAATTGATATTAAAACAAGATTTGAATGATTTCCTTGGGATTGTTTTACACCCATTCTGGTACAGTTACACTCGACTATAATGCAAACGGCTCACGTAATTTTAACATGCGATTAATCAGGATTGGAAAAATTAATCGTTTGACGAAGAAGTAATAAGGACCCAAAGTCACTTGAAAGGTATGATGGCTATCAAATTGAATAATTTAAGCCTTCAGTGTTCCTGAGAAGCCAGTAAAATAGTTTGCTTTGCTTGAAAAACAAACATTGATCATTACATTTGTTTATTTATTTTCTCCACTATTCACTTTCTTTCAGGTCTCTAGTTTTCAGACAACCCTCTCCCTGCAATTTCCTTTTGAGGCTGGATAGATAAATGTTTTGTAGATAAAACTCATGCTCTATTGTTAATTTGGTCCATGAGGTTCTGGATTTAAGGAGGAAAGGTGTTTAATCCCATTTGACAATGCTTTTTTATTTTGTTTTTCTCCTCTTGTTAGATTGAGGACAAAACGTGTGTCAGCTGATAAAGCTGTGTGCTACTTTACACTTGGGTACTGACCGCGTTGGTACACGTCCGTTTTTTTCTTGTTTAATGTTTATGGAAAAATGTAGGGTATGTAAGGTTTTCTGCACATGCTTGTAATAGTATATTTTAACTGAAATATATTTTTTTAAAGTCATGTTTTGTGAAATAATATTCTGCAGCCAGTTTTCATTGAGAGACACTTATTCTCTATTTTTAGACTTTGAGACATTTGATTGGTGCATAACATCCATTTAATAAGTTGAATAGAAAATGGCTTAAATATTGAATCAAGGATCAACTGCTAAACTTTAAAAACAAAAAAAAACACTGACATTCCTCTTCAACTACATACAATCCATTTCAACACAGTTCTTCCTTGTCAGTGTTTTAGCATTAATGCAGAAATGGTTAAAATTCTGTACTCGGCCTTTTTTTAATCCATTCTGCTATTTCAGGTATGTTTCCCACTCTGTCTTTCAGACTTTTTAGTCTAGGGTACAGATCCGCAAAGCCTTCCCTCAGAACATTGAAGGTTGTGAAACAAATGTGCCAGTAGAGGTCTGCCCAGGTAACCTGAAAAGACATGGGGGGTTAAACACACTGAGAATTAAAATTCCATTGGCCATCCTTATGTTTGTCTTTATATTGTGCACTGGCTCTGAAGTAGTTTATAATTACTTATTTTGTCCATTTATATGGTATTTTTAGTGGGGACTTGTTTTAGCTTCATGGATCCCTTGCCTGTAGATAATAATGAGACCACATCATAATTGCTTCCTGAGCTGAAGGAATGTTTACTTACTGAATCTCCAACAAACCACTGCTTGTCTTTCAATCCGTCTTCCAAGATCTGCAACAATACTGGGGCTTGGTTGTCAAATAGATCATCAATCATATTTTTCTAAAGAAGTAAACAAACAAAAGAAGGGTTCGATCTTTAGGTAAGTAGTCTGTTTATATTTGGGCAAAATAAGCTTTGTTTGAGTCACTGAGGTTATGACCTCTCAATCTGTCTTTCAAGAAGACTGGAATTCATTACATTTATTGTGCTCCAAATTAGCTGCATGCTGTCCTCTGGAAATATTAAATAATCTCTGCAGCACTCGTGAGTTTAATTATAACAGTAATTGTAACCGATAACGTTAATATGTCACATTCAGTGGCCTGGTAGATGTATAAAGCACTGCTTTATATGATGGACAAATACACTAACGGGACTACAGTCAGAATAAAGAAGGGCTTTGACTTTCAACAGAGGAATAAGATGTTTTTGTACATTGTTTAGTCTGAAGAAACCCTGCATTGATTCGTATTTAACAAGGAAGGACATGTTGGGTGCATCTCTTAAACAAAACTGTTTCTCCCATATTGAACTGTTCATTAAAAGTTATTAGAAAATCATAAGAAACCCTTTTATCTCCAGATGAATGCCAGAGAATACTGGGCCTACCCTCAGTTCCATGTATTGACACAAAAGTGGCAATACCAAAGACCCAATTTGGCCCTGTGGTTTTGCAGTTAAACAGTGAGAAACTAGTGAAACTAGGTTCAATTTGCTTGTGAAGTAAATGTGTGAATCGTAATTAGGCCAGTATAGCAATGCTCAGAAATAAATGAAGACGTACTTTCAGAGCCTTGTCCTGCTCATTCCATGGGATCAAAAGTGTGAAGTCATTCAGAGTGTCCACAATGGCATCTGCTGTGACTTCTTCTAGTCTGCTCTTACCAGTCAATCCTGCAAACCACACATCCAGCTTTAAAACCTTCAACTGTTATACCACAACTAGTAACATGATAATTAAGTTCACTGTCCCCCCTTAATAATAATACAAATGTGATCCATCAGTATAAAAACTACAAATCAATCTGGACAAGAATTGCATGCCACCAGCCTGTGCTAGTTTTTGGGCATTTTGAATAAAGAAAGCTGCATCATATCTAAGTGTCTTTAACCTAAGATAAATCCTCACAGCTTATCTGTCAGGAACATGATACACTTTTTTTGTAATTATGCGGAATATTGATATAATCAGAAATGGTTCAGAAACATGACATTTGCATTTCTGTAAAAGATAACAAACAAAGCAGAAATTTGGCCTTTGGCTATTTGGTCCCACCTTCAGATTAAATTAATTGTGACAGCCAGTGCTCAAAAACTGATTTATTTATTCTAATATCCCCATCAGTTTAAATTACTGTTAAAACCACTGCCTTGGATCTAGCCTAAGTCTAACAGTGTTTATCTTAAATGGCAACAAACGATTGAGATTTTATTATTATTATTTTTATTTCTTGGCAGATGCCATTATCCAGGGCGACTTACAACATAAGTGCAAAGTGCAAAGATTTGTCCTCATACTAGATTTTAGTTGTATTTGTACTTGGAAAGAACATAAGAAAGTTTACAAACGAGAGGAGGCCATTCGACCCATCGTTTTAGACTTGGACCTTGTTTTTTGAAAGAATGCCTCAAAGCTAACCATATTGTGATCACAGTTTGCCATTGGTTCTCTAACTAGTGTCCCTCTGACTCTATCTTGGTCATTTGAAAAGTCAATACATGCGCTCTCTCAATTTGTCAGGGAACCAACCAGAGTTAGTAAGCAGTCATTTACCATCTCAACTATTTCTATTTCTGCTTCTGTAGTCCCCACTGGGCTTTCCCAGTCTAAGTTTGGGAAATTGAAATCCCCCATTATAAGCCACATCCTTGCTTCATGCAGTCCTGATTACACTGTACAATGCAGCATCTTTATGAATATCTGAGTTTGGTGGCCTGTAACACACTCCTACCAATAATCCTCCAGATCTCTTGTTCAAATGTTTCACCCACAAAGATTCTGTTCCGTTACTGGGATCTAATACAAGTTCTTCTGCCTCAATGTCATTTTTCACATATAATGCTACCCCAAATCCTCTTCGATTTTGCCTGTCTCCTAAACTGCGTATATCCTATATCCTTCCAACTTGTATTCATCCCCATCATTTTCTGTAAGCCATGTTTCTGTCACTCCTACAACATCATAGTCACAACCTAAACCCCTCTTCCCTACACCAAGCTTTCAACCACGTGTTAAACTTTTTAATCTCTGCCTGTCTCCCTGGCCTGGCACGTGGTACCAGAAGTATTTCAGAGAAAACTACCGTGGAGGTTCTGCTCTTTAGTTTTGTTCCTAACTCTTTAAATTTGTCTTGCAGAACCTCTGTCCTACCTTTTCCTATGTCATTGGATCCAATGTGGACCATGACCAGTGGATTCCCCCTGGCTTTGGCCAGTAGCCCGTCTACTAATTTAGGGAGATCTGCAACCTGAGCACCAGGCAGGCAAGATACCATGTGGGTCTCCTTGTCACTAGACCACACTGTGTGATCTACACCTCTAAGAATTGAGTCTCCTACTATAACTACCTCCTTCTTCTTGGGGGGAGTGGGCACCATGGTGCTCTGGTGCTCAACTGCCCCCCCATCACCCTCTGAGCTGTCACTGTCCAACTCGGTGTCTAGCAGTTGGAACCTGTTGGGCAATTCTAGCTCTAGGGGTGTCTCTAGGGGTTGTGCACGCCCTTTTCTGCGGTTACGACCTACTGTAACCCAGCAGTTCTCTACGCTGTCCTGCTCTAAGGTCTCAACTCTCCTAGGTTTTGGCGTGCACACCATCTCTCTCATGGGCTGATTGACCAATTCTTCTATATCCCTAATACAGCGCAGATCGACAAGCTGAGCCTCAAGATCACGAACCTTGATCTCTAGGATTTCAACCTGCCGACAACGTTCACAAATGAAGCCTTCTTGGATGAGTTCATCCAGGAAGGCAATCATTCTGCAAACCTGACACTGTAGTGGCCACATGCTTCTAAATGTTACTTTTTTTTTTTATACGTCTCTTGGTTCCAGCTGCTAGTCAACTGCCTAACTTTTGTCAGTGAGAAACAGCACAGCTCTTTCTCAACAGCTGCTTTAAGTAGCTTTTGTCTACCTGCCACCAATTCACACCTAACTGGCCCCACCTGGCTCCTCCTGCAACAGAATTCCTGCTAGTCCTAGACAAAATCTCCCTTCTCCAACCCGTTTACTTTCACCAACTCAGCAGCTGAACTGAATTGACTTCAATTTAGGCAAACTACAGACAATGCTAACGTTAATTAAGAGAACTAAGAGAACATCTTTACTGATGTATTTTGAATTAATATCCCTCTCGATGTCAAAACTGTAATAAATCCACTAGTCTGTATTAAAGCTTTTCAAGAATTTACTTTTGTGCATGAATATATATTAATTCCTTTTAGATTGTACATGCTGTGTTGAGAAATTTTGGTTAAATGACTTTCTTTGCAAATTTAAAATAAAGTTGAAATATAATTGATAATTTTCTGTAAATTGTATAATTATGGAGAAAAACCAAGTATATTCCTTCATCATGACATCTGCTTTTCTGTTAGATATGTCCAGATTTTGTCAAAAAAATATACATAAACCTTTATACTATCCCAGTATGCATTATGCTGGCCTCTCATAAGCCTCCATTGGCCAGCCTAATTCTATAAGTAAAGACCTGAGTTTGAGTTTGTGAATTTAAAAAGCGTTTTCCTTTCACACCCCACTCTCTCACACAGCATATATTACCCATTTTTTTTAATGGACTGTAATGCATATGGACCAATGTTAATTAGGAATTACCTGCTATTCTGGCAAGATATCTTGCAATTGAAAGGCTCTGATTAATAGTGAGTCCATCAACCTCCATCACGGGAAGCTTTCCAAACGGAATAGCTAGAAAATATAAGGGTAACCAGGAGTCAAAATACTGTGTAATTTGTACATTTTTCTTAGGTCTCTTTGTATTTGCGCAAACTATAAGGGAACTCCTATATTGTTCATACAGTACATGTTATGAAACGAGCTTCAGCAGTGATGCAAGTCACCTTTAATACACGTAATGTTTCCTGTCTAGTAATTTTTGGAAATTGTATGGATGTGTGTGTGTATATATATATATATACACTCACCTAAAGGATTATTAGGAACACCATACTAATACTGTGTTTGACCCCCTTTCGCCTTCAGAACTGCCTTAATTCTACGTGGCATTGATTCAACAAGGTGCTGAAAGCATTCTTTAGAAATGTTGGCCCATCTTGATAGGATGGCATCTTGCAGTTGATGGAGATTTGTGGGATGCACATCCAGGGCACGAAGCTCCCGTTCCACCACATCCCAAAGATGCTCTATTGGGTTGAGATCTGGTGACTGTGGGGGCCAGTTTAGTACAGTGAACTCATTGTCATGTTCAAGAAACCAATTTGAAATGATTCGACCTTTGTGACATGGTGCATTATCCTGCTGGAAGTAGCCATCAGAGGATGGGTACATGGTGGTCATAAAGGGATGGACATGGTCAGAAACAATGCTCAGGTAGGCCGTGGCATTTAAACGATGCCCAATTGGCACTAAGGGGCCGAAAGTGTGCCAAGAAAACATCCCCCACACCATTACACCACCACCACCAGCCTGCACAGTGGTAACAAGGCATGATGGATCCATGTTCTCATTCTGTTTACGCCAAATTCTGACTCTACCATCTGAATGTCTCAACAGAAATCGAGACTCATCAGACCAGGCAACATTTTTCCAGTCTTCAACTGTCCAATTTTGGTGAGCTTGTGCAAATTGTTGCCTCTTTTTCCTATTTGTAGTGGAGATGAGTGGTACCCGGTGGGGTCTTCTGCTGTTGTAGCCCATCCGCCTCAAGGTTGTACGTGTTGTGGCTTCACAAATGCTTTGCTGCATACCTCGGTTGTAACGAGTGGTTATTTCAGTCAAAGTTGCTCTTCTATCAGCTTGAATCAGTCGGCCCATTCTCCTCTGACCTCTAGCATCAACAAGGCATTTTCGCCCACAGGACTGCCGCATACTGGATGTTTTTCCCTTTTCACACCATTCTTTGTAAACCCTAGAAATGGTTGTGCGTGAAAATCCCAGTAACTGAGCAGATTGTGAAATACTCAGACCGGCCCGTCTGGCACCAACAACCATGCCACGCTCAAAATTGCTTAAATCATCTTTCTTTCCCATTCAACATTCAGTTTGGAGTTCAGGAGATTGTCTTGACCAGGACCACACCCCTAAATGCATTGAAGCAACTGCCATGTGATTGGTTGGTTAGATAATTGCATTAATGAGAAATTGAACAGGTGTTCCTAATAATCCTTTAGGTGAGTGTATATATATATACCACTGCAAAATTATCAGTCTCACTGGTTTTACAATTTATAGGTATGTGTTTGGGTAAAATGAACATTTTTGTTTTATTCTATAAACTACTGACAACATTTCTCCCAAAATCCAAATAAAAATATGAATGGAATGGAATGGCTGCCATACACATAGAGATACTGATTTAAGAAAACTGTGGAGTGGTCTCTTAATTTTTTCCACAGCTCTATATATTCAATTCCTTGTCAGTCATAATATGCTCCTGCTAAATATAAAGTTTATAACTATAAATAAAATTGAACTGAGATGAAAGACAAGTGTGCTTATCTGTGTTGTAACTAAATATGAAAATCAAATTTGTATTAATTCAACATATGTAGGTAAAGAAATTAATGTATTGTGAGGCTGAAACAAAAGAGCGATGTTTACTCACAAGGCTTAATGGACTTCCAGTCTTTCCACTCTATCCTGATGTCTTCATAGGGAATCCCTGCATATGCAAAGATGTATCTGGCCAGTTCACCTCTTCCTCTCATGTTGAAATATGTGAGCTTGTAGGAGCACATTTTTCTGCTGAAGACCGGTGAAGAATGCAGAAAGGTAAGACTGTGTTCAACTGCCTTATGTAAAACTATGTTTTTATATTCCACCTGCTTTTCTCCAAAATATAAAAACATGCAAAGCCCACCAGCAACGAATCGTAAACAAATCAGCAAACCGAAAAACACATCCAACAAGCATAGCACAGTGTAGTTAATATGAACCCTTATGATGAGAATTTGAATTATATCAAGTAAAAAGTCAAAAATCACTACAAGTTTAGTAAAAAAATAATTGACACCTAATTTTACCAATAAACACTGGATTTAAACCACTAATGAAAATGTGAAAAAGATGAATAACTTGTTTCTCTTTACCTTTCTCAATGAGGAGTTCTATCTCACTTGGTTCAATGTCAAGGAGTGCCTGCTTTATATGATTGAGAAATCTTATCTGTCATGTAAGCATGGCTGATATACAGGTTATCTTTTGTGTCCATAATACTAACCTAAGGGGGATGGGATGGGACATTGTTACCATGGGGAACTCGTAAATTATTTTTCTAACAAAGCTGTAATTTATTCAGATGTCTCAAAATTGACTTGTATATATACAGTACAAGCACATGCAGCTTTGATATATCTGATATGCATGGATTCTGTATAACACAAAATGATAAAATTGATTGGCAAGGCATGCAGCACAGCATACTTTTGAGCAAATTAATAATACTGCCTACTTCTGACTTTTATTTCTGCATTCCCTCCCTGCCTTTAAAGCTGTAAAAATAAAATTAGCTCTGTAGTATGTTAAAAACAAGCTGAGCATAGTATTGCATTCTCTAGAATATAGTAGACCTGTATATAGTAGAATTCAATTGCATGATTTACACCGATCAGCCATAACATTATGACCACTGACAGGTGAAGTGAATGACACTGATAATCTCGTTATCATGGCACCTGTCAGTGGGTGGGATATATTAGGCAGCAAGTGAACATTTTGTCCTCAAAGTTGATGTGTTAGAAACAGGAAAAATGGGCAAGCGTAAGGATCTGAGTGACTTTGACAAGGGCCAAATTGTGATGGCTAGACTACTGGGTCAGAGTATCTCCAAAACTGCACTCTTGTGGGGTGTTCCCGGTCTGCAGTGGTCAGTACCTATCAAAAGTGATCCAAGGAAGGAAAAGCAGTGAACCGGCGACAGGGTCATGGGCGGCCAAGGCTCACTGATGCACGTGGGGAGCGAAGGCTGGCCCGTGTGGTCCGATCCAACAGACGAGCTACTGTTGCTCAAATTGCTGAAAAAGTGAATGCTGGTTCTGATAGAAAGGTGTCAGAACACACAGTGCATCGCAGTTTGTTGCGTATGGGGCTGCGTAGCCGCAGTCCAGTCAGGGTGCCCATGCTGACCCCTGTCCACTGCCGAAAGTGCCTACAATGCACGTGAGCATCAGAACTGGACCACAGAGCAATGGAAGAAGGTGGCCTGGTCTGATGAATCAGTTCAAGGTGTTGACTTGGCCTCCAAATTCCCCAGATCTCAATCCAATCGAGCATCTGTTGGGATGTGCTGGACAAACAAGTCCGATCCATGGAGGCCCCACCTCACAACTTACAGGACTTAAAGGATCTGCTGCTAACGTCTTGGTGCCAGATACCACAACACACCTTCAGAGGTCTAGTGGAGTCCATGCCTCAAAGGGTCAGGGCTGTTTTTGGTGGCAAAAGGGGGACCTACACAATTTTCGGCAGGTGGTCATAATGTTATGGCTGATCGGTGTACATTTCCATTTCTTCCTTTGAGCAGCTTTACGAACAGTTTTGAAATCCTGCTGAATGCTGTGGTGATCCAAAATCACATGTATTTTACCTAGACCAAAAGGTTAGACAATGTCTGTGGCCATGAAATATGTAGTGACAATACTGAAAATGTGAAACATGGAAACTTCTGACTTTTGAGAACCTACAGAAAATGTCTGACAAACATGCCTGCAGTATCCCTAGAGGCTAGATACCTATCGCTAGATGTCTCTTATGTGCAAGATGTTATTGAGACATTGTAAAATTCACAGACAAATCATCACAAACTCACATCCCAGCTGTCAGTACGATGTGCCACTTTTTTATCCAAACCAGTGATGTGAAACAGGTCAAAGAGACCACTAGGTAATCATAGCTAAATATAAATTATTATTCAATAATGCCAGACATTAAAGACCATTTTGCAATTGATATAACTATAAATAAGCATTTAACACTCGCCCCGCCCCACCCCCTCCACACACACACTTATATAATTAAATAATAGAGGAAGAAAAAATGCTTTGCTGTAAACAGCCTGACTTAAAATGTTCAGGTAAGCTTTGTGTGATAAGACCTTCCACTATCTAAGTTCGAATTCATGACAAGACTGTAGATTCTACTTATAAATTGATTGTTGCGTCATTTAATTTGCCATTTACTATGATAAAAGACAGTCCATTGTTTATCACATTTCTGCTACTCTTTTTTAATGTGTGATTAGAAGATATGACTGGAAGAAACATATTGTGTAATTTTCCAGTGAAAGTTGATGATTGTTATCATCATAGTCTGTTTTGAGCTTAACATTATTTAGAAATAAACCTCTGCCATCAACAGAAACAAAACAAACACTGTTCGGAGATGAGCACATTAGGCAATACTACTACACAAATTCAATTATAAATATTAATTAATGGCATGTGCGAGACTAAACAACCAACATTTGCATGTGCAGTATACCATCAGAATGAGTGCTTACATAACAAACCAATAGTGTTCCTAATCAATGACCTAAATTCTGGTACAGTTCACCAGCTGAACAATTTGAAGTCAGATAATTAGTGAACCAGCCAATGCTCTGACACCAATACACACGAAACACACACACACACACACACACATACAAATAGACTGTATCCAAAACTCGACAGATACATGATTATGAAGATTAAAAATAAATTGTTATTACTTGCATAGTAATAATACAATAATACTATTTTTATGAGAACATCCATTAAAAGATATGAACCAATAATTAAAAATCGGCTCAGACAAGACAACAAACACAAACACATGTTGTTTCACATATGAAATAGGACAGTCACATGAGAGTAGAGAAGGTGTTCAAGATGCAGTAACCATAAGCAAAAATATTGCACTAACCTTAATATCACAGTAAACACTGATCAGCCATAACATTATGACCACCTGCCTAATATTGTGTAGGTCCCCCTTTTGCCACCAAAAACAGCCCTGACCGGTCGAGGCACGGACTCCACTAGACCTCTGAAGGTGTGCTGTGGTATCTGGAACCAAGACAGCAGATCCTTTAAGTCCTGTAAGTTGCGAGGTGGGACCTCCATGGATCGGACTTGTTTGTCCAGCACATCCCACAGATGCTCGATTGGATTGAGATCTGGGGAATTTGGAGGCCAAGTCAACACCTTGTGATTCATCAGACCAGACCACCTTCTTCCATTGCTCCGTGGTCCAGTTCTGATGCTCACGTGCCCATTGTAGGCACTTTCAGCAGTGGACAGGGGTCACCATGGCCACCCTGACTGGTCTGTGACTACGCAGCCCTATACGCAACAAACTGTGATGCACTGTGTGTTCTGACACCTTTCTATCAGAACCAGCATGAACTTTTTCAGCAATTTAAGCAACAGTAGCTCGTCTGTTGGATCGGACCACACGGGCCAGCCTTCGCTCCCCACGTGCATCAGTGAGCCTTGGCCGCCCATGACCCTGTCGCCGGTTCACTGCTTTTCCTTCCTTGGATCACTTTTGATAGGTACTGACCACTGCAGACCGGGAACAGCCCACAAGAGCTGCAGTTTTGGAGATGCTCTGACCCAGTAGTCTAGCCATCACAATTTGGCCCTTGTCAAAGTCGCTCAGATCCTTACTCTTCCCCATTTTTCCTGCTTCTAACACATCAACTTTGAGGACAAAATGTTCACTTGCTGCCTAATATATCCCACCCACTGACAGGTGCCATGATAACGAGATTATCAGTGTTATTCACTTCACCTGTCAGTGGTCATAATGTCATGGGCTGATCGGTGAATATTTCATTTATTTTATAGTGTCTTTTACAAAGTTACAACATGCTATGATTTCAAATACAGATTTGTGTTTCAACTTCACGTTTTCCCTAATTTTTGACAGAATCCTTTGCTTCTCCGAGCCCGGCTCTGAAATGTGACATTCCATTGCTGCAGCTACAAATGACCTCCACATATTCATTATTGTGAAGGTTACTCAATAACGATCAGCAGGATTGTTGGTTTAATTGAAAGTGAAGTTAATTATGGTTCAGAATCAATTATGAATGCTTGTGTTATGGGTAGCTATGGTGCAATTGTCTTTAGTAATATATAAAAAGCTGAAACAACCTGAAAAAGTCATATTGATATATTTCCACATATACTGAAATACAAATATTAACCCATCATGTAAAATGTTGGTCCCATGTTTCATGAGCTGAAATGCAAGATCCCAGAAAAGTTTGATTATATCCTTGTTAGTGAGCATTTCTCCTTCGCCAAGACAATCCTTTCACCTGACAGGTGTCAGGACTGATTAAACTGCATGATCATTACACAGGTGCACCTTAAAGGCCACTCTAAATTGCTGTTTTGTCACACAACACAATGCCACCGATGTCTGCAGTTTTGAGGGAGCATGCAGTTGGCATGCAGACTATAGGAATGGCCACCAGAGCTGTTAAATCGCCTCCAACCTCGTTTTAGAGAATTTGGCAGTACGTCCAACCAGCCTCATAAGCGCAGACCACGTGTACCACACCAGCCCAGGACTCCAAACCTGGCTTCTTCACCTGCGGGATCGTTTGAGACCCGGACAGCTGAAGAAACTGTGGGTTTGCACAATCGAAGAATTTCTGCACTAACTGTCAGAAAGCATCTCAGGGAAGCTCATAAGTGGCTTGTCGTCCTCAGCAGTGTCTAGACCTGACTGTAGCTCTGGTGGGTATTCCTGCTCTCAGCAGCCAATTGCACAACCCTCAAAACTTGACTTTAAATCCATAGGGCCTAATTAATTTATTTCAAAATATTATTTGAACTGAAACTGAGTAAAATCTTTTAAATTATTTATTCTAACCATAATTAGCTGTGGAATTGTGCACAATTTGATTTACAGTGAGGGAAAAAAGTATTTGATCCCCTGCTGATTTTGTAAGTTTGCCCACTGACAAAGAAATTATCAGTCTATAATTTTAATGGTAGGTGTATTTTAACAGTGAGAGACAGAATAACAACACAAAAATCCAGACAAACGCATTTAAAAAAAGTTATAAATTGATTTGCATGTTAATGAGTGAAATAAGTATTTGATCCCCTATCAATCAGCAAGATTTCTGGCTCCCAGGTGTCTTTTATACAGGTAACGAGCTGAGATTAAGAGCACTCTCTTAAAGGGACTGCTCCTAATCTCAGCTGGTTACATGTACAAAAGACACCTGTCCACAGAAGCAATCAATCAATCAGATTCCAAACTCTCCACCATGGCCAAGACCAAAGAGCTGTCCAAGGATGTCAGGGACAAGACTGTAGACCTACACAAGGCTGGAATGGGCTACAAGACCATCGCCAAGCAGCTTGGTGAGAAGGTGACAACAGTTGGTGCGATTATTCGCAAATGTAAGAAACACAAAATAACTGTCAGTCTCCCTCGGTCTGGGGCTCCATGCAAGATCTCACCTCATGGAGTTTCAATGATCATGAGAACGGTGAGGAATCAGCCCAGAACTACACGGGAGGATCTTGTTAATGATCTCAAGGCAGCTGGGACCATAGTCACCAAGAAAACAATTGGTAACACACTACGCCGTGAAGGACTGAAATCCTGCAGCGCCCGCAAGGTCCCCCTGCTCAAGAAAGCACATGTCTGGCCCGTCTGAAGTTTGCCAATGAACATCTGAATGATTCAGAGGAGAACTGTGTGAAAGTGTTGTGGTCAGATGAGACCAAAATCAAGCTCTTTGGCATCAACTCAACTCGCTGTGTTTGGAGGAGGAGGAATGACCCCAAGAACACCATCCCCACCATCAAACATGGAGGTGGAAACATTATGCTCTGGGGGTGTTTTTCTGCTAAGGGGACAGGACAACTGCACCGCATCAAAGGGACGATGGACGGGGCCATGTACCATCAAATCTTGGGTGAGAACCTCCTTCCCTCAGCCAGGGCATTGAAAATGGGTCGTGGATGTGTATTCCAGCATGACAATGACCCAAAACACACAGCCAAGGCAACAAAGGAGTGGCTCAAGAAGAAGCACATTAAGGTCCTGGAGTGGCCTAGCCAGTCTCCAGACCTTAATCCCATAGAAAATCTGTGGAGGGAGCTGAAGGTTCGAGTTGCCAAACGTCAGCCTCGAAACCTTAATGACTTGGAGAGGATCTGCAAAGAGGAGTGGGACAAAATCCCTCCTGAGATGTGTGCAAACCTGGTGGCCAACTACAAGAAACGTCTGACCTCTGTGATTGCCAACAAGGGTTTTGCCACCAAGTACTAAGTCGAAGGGGTCAAATACTTATTTCCCTCATTAACATGCAAATCAATGTATAACTTTTTTGAAATGCGTTTTTCTGGATTTTTTTGTTGTTATTCTGTCTCTCACTGTTAAAATACACCTACCATTAAAATTATAGACTGATCATTTCTTTGTCAGTGGGCAAACGTACAAAATCAGCAGGGAATCAAATACTTTTTTCCCTCACTGTAGTCCCAGCATCTTTCAACATTATTTGCAGATAAAACTAAATTAAGACTTCAGAAAAACATTAACACCAAAAACTGAATGACGAGCCCATAGCTACGAGACTTCGTTCCTTTAGGATATATATTTTTTTAATTGTATCTGTACTTGGAACACGACTGTTAATAACTGACTAGTAAAAGGGACATCGATTATTTCATAGGAAGAACTCGGAAAACTATAGACCGAGCACACACTAATTCTGTGATTGAATAGAAGAGCCATTTGTAAAAGAAAGTGAAATATATATACTCAGTGTAAAAACAAAAAAGTTAAAATAAATAACACTGTTTAATCACACATACAGTTTTCCATAGTCTCGTGTTTTTAGTGGAGTAACACATTTCCAAATATGTGAACAAAAACACAATGCTGATTCTTCCATTCCCAATTTCCCAACAGAATTTTCAGTGGTCCCCCAATCAGTTTGACAGCCACTGTATAGTCTATTGGACCTACAAACATTATTCCGAACTGAATGTACCAAATTGCTGTATGAATTAAAATGTAAATTGTTGTTTAAACGTCCTGTGGATAACAGTGCACATGAATAGCAACAGGTCAGAGTATGTTAATGCCACTCTTTTTGAAAGGTCTAACTTTTACACTACCTATCTATGATGTTTTCTCCTCTCTCCCATGCTAATGTTAAGTTGTTGTTTTTTCGTTACTCCATGCCGTTTGTCATCCTAGTGTACAGATACCCTTCCAATCACTGATCTGACCTTGCTGCCAAGACACATTAGGCTTTTTACAGCAATGTGACGAGGATTTGATTTTTTTGTTGTTGTTGTTTTCACCCTTCATGGGGCTGAGTGCAACTGAAGAATAATGTGTGATTTTTAGAGCTCAAGTATTTGCTTTTACTCCTTGTAAAAAAAATAAATAAAAAAAATAAGACCTTCTGCTCAGAGTCTACGCAGTGGAGTAATAGCTGCAGGAATCATCAGTCTGTCTTTTGAGGTAGTGTGAGAGGAAGCATTGAATGAACATGAGGAGGTTTTGATTGACATTTTGCATGGATTTTATTTACTCTTTCTTTGCTCAGATTGGAATTAATGATTCCCACTCTTTCTCTCTAAGGAAGGGGGAGCTATATGTGAAGATAGTTACCCAGCTTTAGACTGCATGTTGCAAGATTAGCCAGCCAAGGTGAGTGACGTTTTCATTTTTTTTTTTTTTTTTTTCAGATACAAAACAAACTCAATATTTGCTACAAAAAGAACCCATTGGTGTATCTATTTATCTTATTGCATAAGCATATCTACCATACACAATTGAATCCGTGCCAGTTTTCTGCAAACAGAAATTTTAAGTGATTTGTTTAATTATTCTGAATCATGCGCAATTAAAATGAGTCCTCTCCTAGTTGCCCAAGGACTTCACAGTATACGTCCTTCACTTTTAAATGAACAGGATGTAACAGTCTAATTATATTAACCCTTTGGAACTTAGTGTGATGCTTATGTCACTATAATTTAACAGTCTTGACAAAAATGTCTCGGTTTACCCGGTCTCCATATGTGACGTCACACAGGGATGCTAAGGGTTAACCCATTTTAAACATTGTAAAATACTTGCTTATAGGTTTATTAGAATAACCTCACACACAGAAATATTCTAAAATGGTGCAGCAGATTCCTATCATATCTCTTTCAGTGTGGAGTGCAATAACGAACACAACGTCCTCAGACTGCTGGTACTTAGAATAAAAGAAGGCTTTCTTTCACAATTTACTTAAAAATTGTTTTTCTCTGTGAAAATACTGTTTCTTGTATTTTCATTAATATGAATATGAAACTTTGTTGAGACCATGAGTAAAAAAAGAAAGAGACTCTGTTATACTCTCCTATTTATTTTGACCCACAATAGCCATTTTTATCCAATATCTACAAGTTTTCAGCATTTGACCTGAAGATAATATTTTCAAGTGTATAGCCCCATCTGAGTGTGGTCAGTTTCCCTGTCTTCTCTACCGTTATTACAATTCCTGATTCTGTTTTCCACATCAGTATTTTACTGCACTCATAAATTCACTTTCCTGAATGGAGTAGGGTGTAACCTAGTGGACATCACCTAAACTACCACTTAACAAACTAATGATCTATACGACTCGCATTTGCTCTGCATGCATCAAAGCTTTGCCCATAGATTGACAAAATATTGGCTTTCATCTGAAGAAACCAGATTTTTATACAGTATTGACTTCTTCAAGTTAATCAGCACTCATATAGACCAATATTAAATAATAACATGGCTACTGCCTTTGGTGGTGAACAACACCACCAAAAAATAACAATGTATAACATTTATTTAAAATTCGTAATAAGAAAATAGATACAAACATGTCAACTACCTCCTATACATAATGCAATGCCTTGGCTAATCTTAAAAATGTAATAGTAAATTGTATAGCTGGAGCTAGCTTGGATGAACTTGCTTATGTATTTTCTGCATGAAAATAAATGTTCTATTAGTACAATATTCAAATATAAATAAATGAGTAATGGCACACAATGATATATATGTAGACTATTTTAGTCCTCATGATAGGAAAATACTTTTCTGGAGTCATATTGTCAGACTCTGACAACACAAGCTTTCACAATTTGAAGGGTGATGTTTAAGAGGCTTAAAGTGGAATTCGCGTTTGACTAGACATCACTGCACATTTCTGTCGCTCCACTCAACCAAATTAAGCACCATACGCTGGAAAACGCTCATTCAAAATGCATGTTTTTCAGCCATTGGGTGCAATGCTTTGCTGTGAATTGCAGACTATTATAAGCACCATTCTTTTATTTTATTTTTAATTTACATTCATGAACAATCAGAACCTCTCCACTCCATGTTCATAGATCAGGTGTACAGAATGAAAACAATGAGAAATGACAAATGCATATTGAAAATCAATAATGTACTGGATTTTGCCAAATCAAGCGGGTTGTAGACAGTAAGGTTCTCTACACGCAGTGTTGTTTCAGTTGTATTGCTTATCAATTCATCACAAGGCATAGCCCCACCTAAACTAGGGATTAGTGGTGTTTGGAAAGCAGCAGAGGTCTTTTCCACACATCTAGAGTTGAAGCAGTTTAATTTGCCTAACAGTTGTGTACATTGAGGCTACTGAACCCACATAAAGCACAAACGGGCGGGAAGGAGAAGAGAGAAACTTTGCAGGTAAGCAGATTTCAGATTGAAAGCTGATTTATTGTTTGTTTTTTACAACTTACTAGCTGCAAATATGTTTCAACTGTCATGTTTTTTAATTAAATGCTTTCAGATATTTTGGTTATTTTAGTTATCTTATAAGCTGTGTGACGTAATTACACAGGCCAGAGGTATATATGAATAGCCTGGACAAGACAGACAGGTTATGTGTGTCTCAGTGTGATGGCTTATTTGACAGTTGTACCTTTGCATGTAATTGAATTAGCTTTAAGACCGTGCTTCGCGTCTCAAAGCAATTACAGCTACTTTATGTATACGATTTGTTTGTTTCATTCAAAACAACACTAACTAAATCAAGTAATGCGTTTCATGTACTGGGTATATAGGGTCTGGTAGTGCTGTGCAAAATGTGTATTCAGTTATTCTGAGTGTGATTTTGGGGGGCTGGTTGAGCGACTGACCTTGCTTATGAATGATGTGTTATGTTGTTTTCATACAATATATAGAATATTTATAAATAGATAGGTGTTCCAATGTAGTATGTATGAAATGGTCATATGGGTAGGTTATGGTTTGCTTTAAAATAAATATTTTGACTAATCTGGATACTTAACACACACACAATAAGCTAAATTATGGTAACATTTTTGTTATTTTAGGGCTAAAGTTAGATTCCTCAGTAAACTTACACTTCCATTAGGGTTAAGGTTGGGATCACACATGTATGCAAGATGTAGGGGGATATTGTTAGCTCTAATAAAGGGTTAGACACCAAACTGGTATTATGCAATGGTGTTTTGTGTCAAGTGTTAGTTTGCACTGCAATACAGAAACAAAGATTAAGAGCATTATTTAGCTGTCAGGCTGTTTCAACGATATCCCTGTATGAACTGGCAATTTGAATGATTGAGAAAACTAGGAATCGAAAGTAAAAATTGCTATGGCTACACTTAGATGGTTTTTAGACTAACACTGAGTATTTCAGATAGATTTTGCAATAGAATAAAACATTAAATTAGAGATCAATTTTATCTTTGGTAAGAATTATAATTATATCTTAGTTATATTCAGGAATAATTTGTCTAGTCAAAATATAGCTATTTATTTGAATGTGGAAGTTATTTAAGGTGAAACCACTTACTGTGACATATATATATATATATATATATATATATATATATACAAATATTAGATTTTCCGCTAAATGACCTAGTGATAAAGATTTTTGTATTGAACAAATTAATGGACTGCTTCTGGTGTGTGTCGAAAAAATGGACTCTGTGTGTTATTAGATTGTTTGACATTTTACAGATTTAAAAGATAAATATTGTCCCCAATTTTGTAATGTCTATTTTTATATCAGAGTGGTGAATTATCCCTTTGTGTTTTCATTTTACTCCATTCCATTCTTAAGTCAAATGAAAAACAGCTCTGTGCATAGCTGCACGCCCCATAGGCTCAGTTTTACAGGTGAAGAAAGCAGGGACTGATTTTCCAATTAGCCATGTGCAGAAGCCTGTTTTCACAAGAGCAGTCCCAAACATCTGGTGGAGAATAAAATGTGAAGAGAACACTTACATGTGAGAATCTTGCCAAGAAATGCATAGTGGTCAGGTGCAATCTTAATTGAAAATGTTTAAACCATAGAAAGCTGCTCTAAAACTAATTTATAAATGTCTCGTGGCTGGTTGTTTTTTATCTTCTCTTCCAAATTGGTTTACAAATGTTGGTGGTCATACTGAATGGTATTTCCACAGAAATAATATTAAGTTGGGGGAATAGATTGAAACTGACAAAGATACTGCAGTTCACTATGGTTGAACTTTCTTTCAGTGTTTTGTTTGAGCTATTACTTTAGCTGATTAATAAACATATGAATCCATCCCAGATTTTTTTAATGATATTATACTATAGGGAGTTGAACAATCAAATTCAGTCTGACCTTGAAGGGGTTACCAGTTTTTAATATATATATATATATATATATATATATATATATATATATATATATATATATATTCATGCAGCACTGATTAGCAGTTTGAAACAATTGCCAGCCCCTTTGACATATATGCAGCCAAATCCAGACTTGTAGAATACAAAACTCAGTACTTGTAATACTGAATGAAACACTGTTATATGCTCAAATGTTTTAATATTTAAACAGACGTAAAGCACATGACGAGCTGTGGCAAAATACATCTGTTTCCCATCAGCAGCACAATTGTGTGCCTGTTTTGTTAATTTCTATCAAAATAACAAATCCTCTTACACACAACACCAGTCCAAAGAACTGCATGTTTATAGTGTTGTTCTTTAGACCAATTTAATCAGAGAGACTTAGGCTTAATCACTAAAATATTTTTGTTTATACATATATATATATATAAATGTCCTGGTTTCCTACTCCCATATTTCAACTGTAGTGATTGTCTTTCTATCTCATGTTTGACTGTATTTAGTTTGAGGCACCAGAACATGAGATGCATTTAGTAAGTCAGTTACAGCTGGAGAGTACTAAAATACAACAATAAATTAGTTAAAACAAAGGAGTAGAGCCTATCTTTTGGTCCGTCTTGCTAGTAGTTCATTTATCCAAAGATATCAACAGATAATTTCTAAAAGTATCCAAAAAAAATATCAAAGCATTTCATATTACACTAGACTGTTTCTTGAAAATGGCATTGTTATATCCTCTGCTTTTAAATACGATTGAATGACTGCATTCATGGATGTACCCGTGATGCCTCATGACACCAGCCTTTATTTGTTTGTAATCAATCAAGAAAAATATCAAACAAACCAATGAGAGGTGATAGTCTAATGCAGAAAGGTGTTTTGAAGAAGCCAGGACACAATTAGATCTAGCTCCCTGTGGAAAGCTTGTAGAAATCCCTTGGAAATCCATCTGCCCTGAGTGCTTTTCCATTAAATTACCCCACTAACTTTCTCTGGGATTATTATTTCATTCAGTCTTTGCTCAACTGTGACTGAAGGTAAATTTGAGAAAAATGGCTGTATTTTCTCTTGTTCTCTTTATAAACATAATAATGTGTCATCAATGTGTATAGGGTTCATCTTTCATTACCATCAATATCCCTAATTGTACAGATGTACCTAGAATGTTGTTGGTTTTGCTAACTGGTAAGCAAAGAGATTTCCCACTTTATTGCCTCCTTCATTGAATCTTGTTTTGTTCATATTATTAAATGTTTGGTCTTGTCAGTCATTGGAGTGTTTAGTCAGGTGACTTTTTAGGAGCCTCTTGCCTCTTTGAGCTTTTCTTTTAAGAAATTGCAATGTGAGTTTCCCCATCAGAATTATACTTAATGTGTTAGAAACATTCCAGTCCATTCATGTATTCATCCCTTTATCAGTTGGTATGCATACTATGTTGATTAAAAAAATACAGAAGAATAAAATGTGACTTGAGGAATAGGCATTAAAATCCCATATAAATATGATTACTGTCTTGTGAATAAATGTAATTGTAACCCGTTTCATGTGGTTTACGCAGATACTTTAATGCATTTTTTCTAATTTTATAATGCATATACTTTTTAAACTGTACTTCAAAGGAGTATTATTAATATTGAACATTTGCATGTGAACAAACTCAGGATAAGAACTTCTGTATTTGAAAACTCAAATTCCCATATTATCTTCCCATCTTTAAAGTGGTCTTCATTTTTTTCATATGTTGGGATCCATTCAATTGCTTCTTTTGTCTATTTTTGGTCTGTTCTTATTGCAAAATGTCCAGCCCATTCATATAGACATATATATATATATATACACTCACCTAAAGGATTATTAGGAACACCTGTTCAATTTCTCATTAATGCAATTATCTAACCAACCAATCACATGGCAGTTGCTTCAATGCATTTAGGGGTGTGGTCCTGGTCAAGACAATCTCCTGAACTCCAAACTGAATGTCTGAATGGGAAAGAAAGGTGATTTAAGCAATTTTGAGCGTGGCATGGTTGTTGGTGCCAGACGGGCCGGTCTGAGTATTTCACAATCTGCTCAGTTACTGGGATTTTCACGCACAACCATTTCTAGGGTTTACAAAGAATGGTGTGAAAAGGGAAAAACATCCAGTATGCGGCAGTCCTGTGGGCGAAAATGCCTTGTTGATGCTAGAGGTCAGAGGAGAATGGGCCGACTGATTCAAGCTGATAGAAGAGCAACTTTGACTGAAATAAGCACTCGTTACAACCGAGGTATGCAGCAAAGCATTTGTGAAGCCACAACACGTACAACCTTGAGGTGGATGGGCTACAACAGCAGAAGACCCCACCGGGTACCACTCATCTCCACTACAAATAGGAAAAAGAGGCTACAATTTGCACAAGCTCACCAAAATTGGACAGTTGAAGACTGGAAAAATGTTGCCTGGTCTGATGAGTCTCGATTTCTGTTGAGACATTCAGATGGTAGAGTCAGAATTTGGCGTAAACAGAATGAGAACATGGATCCATCATGCCTTGTTACCACTGTGCAGGCTGGTGGTGGTGGTGTAATGGTGTGGGGGATGTTTTCTTGGCACACTTTAGGCCCCTTAGTGCCAATTGGGCATCGTTTAAATGCCACGGCCTACCTGAGCATTGTTTCTGACCATGTCCATCCCTTTATGACCACCATGTACCCATCCTCTGATGGCTACTTCCAGCAGGATAATGCACCATGTCACAAAGGTCGAATCATTTCAAATTGGTTTCTTGAACATGACAATGAGTTCACTGTACTAAACTGGCCCCCACAGTCACCAGATCTCAACCCAATAGAGCATCTTTGGGATGTGGTGGAACGGGAGCTTCGTGCCCTGGATGTGCATCCCACAAATCTCCATCAACTGCAAGATGCTATCCTATCAATATGGGCCAACATTCCTAAAGAATGCTTTCAGCACCTTGTTGAATCAATGCCACGTAGAATTAAGGCAGTTCTGAAGGCGAAAGGGGGTCAAACACAGTATTAGTATGGTGTTCCTAATAATCCTTTTGGTGAGTGTATATATACACAAGACACAAAAAAGGTCTAGAAAAAGAGCACATAAAGATGGGAAGAAAGAGGCTTTGCAGGCATAACTTGAAAAAGAAAGCTATAGATGTGTGTGTACACAATTAGGTCCATAAATATTTGGACAAGGACACAATTTTCATCATTTTGGCTCTGTACGCCACCACAATGAATTTGAAAGGAAACATTCAAGATGTGCTTTAAGTGTAGGAAGTGTAGAATTTGAGGGTAGTTACATCCACATTGGGTGAATGGTGAAGGAATTACACCCATTTGTATATGTGGTCCCCCCAATTGTAGGGGTTCAAAAGTAATTGGACAAACTAACATAATCATTAATTAAATTGTGAGTTTCACTACTTGGTTGCAAATCCTTTGCAGTCAATGACTGCCTGAAGTCTGGAACCCATAGACATCACCAGATGCTGGGTTTCTTCCCTGGTGATGCTCTGCCAGGCCTGCACTGCAGCTGTCTTTAGTTCCTGCTTGTTCTTGGGGTGTTTTGCCTTCAGCAAGTGAAATGCTGCTCAATTGGATTCAGGTCAAGTGATTGACTTGGCCGCTTCAGAACATTCCACTTCTTCACCTTAAAAAAGTCTTGGGTTGCTTTCGCAGTATGCTTCGGCTCATTGTCCATCTGCACTGTCCAATGAGTTTTGAAGGATTTGGCTTAATCTGAGCAGATAATATAGCCCTCATCACTTCAGAATTCATCCTGCTGCTTTTGTCAGCAGTCACATCATCAATAAACACAAGGGAACCAGTTCCCTTGGCAGCCATACATGCCCATGCCATAACATGCTTCACCATACTCTTCCCATCATTCTGGGAAGTTGATCTTTGTCTCATCTGTCCATAGGATGTTGTTCCAGAACTGTGCAGGGTTCTTCAGATGTTTCTTGGCAAACTCTAATCTGGTCTTCCTGTTTTTGGGGCTGACCAATGGTTTACATCTTGTGGTAAACCCTCTGTATTTACTCTGGTGAAGTCTTCTCTTGGTTGTTGACTTTGACACAGATAGGCCTACCTCCTGGAGGGTGTTCTTGATCTGAACTATTGTGAAGGGGTTTTTCTTCACCAGGGAAATAATTCTTCTGTCATCCACCACAGTTGTTTTCCATGGTCTTCCGGGGCTTTTGGTGTTCCTGAGCTCACCAGTGCATTTTTTCTTTTTAAGAATGTAGCAAATAGTTGATTTGGCCACACTTAATGTTATTGCTATATCTCTGATTGATTTGTTTTGATTTCTAATGCAAAACTGAAGGCAAAACACCCTAAGAACAAGCAGGAACTAAAGACAGCTGCAGTGCAGGCCTGGCAGAGCATCACCAGGGAAGAAACCCAGCATCTGCTGATGTCTATGGGTTCAAGACTTCAGGCAGTCATTGACTGCAAAGGATTTGCCATCAAGTATTGAAACTTACAATTTAATTCATGATTATGTTAGTTTGTCCAAGTACTTTTGAGACCCTAAAATTCGGGGGACCACATACACCCATTTTTATAATTCCTACACCGTTCACCCAATTCGGATGTAACTACCCTCAAATTAAAGATGAAAGTCTACTCTTCAAGATTATCTATTGTTTCCTTTTAAATCCATTGTGGTGGCGTACAGAGCCAAAATGATTAAATTTGTGTCACTGTCCAAATATTTATGGACCTAACTGTATGTATATATAAATATAATATGTAAATACATTACCTCTGCATTCAATTAAGTAGTTAAGTAAAGCTATATATAAAGGAGAGGATATGACTGAGAATATTTTGCCACTTCCTTGTCTGGTGGGGTGTAATCTTTCAAATCAGAGTTTGTCAAGTTACATTATTAGTAATAAGCCCATTTTATTAAAAATAAATCCTAAAGTTTATTAAATATCTAATTCTTTATGGACATTGCTTTACCAAATCACCACCATTAGGCTACCTTAAGCTGCAAAATGAATAGTTTTACCAGTGGTGGAACTCGAATTAAGACTAAGAACATCGTAATTTTACAAATCTGCTACAGCAGATCAGCTCCATTTGACTCCCATTTATTGCAATTGAAATTCTACTTAAATTGTTAAAGTATTGATTTCTAAGTAATTTACACATTTGTCTTTAATAAAAATAAAAAATAAATTGAAAATGACAGTACATACCTTAAGTAACATAGACTCAATGGAAATTCGAAGTGGCACATAATTTAATAAAGACTCTCTAATGAGCATGATAAGCACTACAGGATACTGAGGGACTGTCAGTAAATCTGAACAAATTCTACTGGGCTGATCGCACTCAAAATTCACCACCAATCCATCAAAATATTATTCAACATCTGAACAGCTTTTTCATGTTTTATTTTTGTTGTCACTTTTATTGTTATGGATTTCAAAAGTAGCTTGGAATTTTAGCATTGATGGATTGGATTGGAGGTGGGGGACAATGTAATGTTTTTAGTGAATAAGTATTGTGTGGAAGAAGCAGGAAGATTTTATGTTTTTCGATCTTAAAGTTGCCAGATTGAATGAGGTGGGAGCTGGGATCCATATACTTGGACCTTAGGCACTTACAGTTCATCGTGATCAGAAAAAAAATAGATGGAAATGATACTGAACGTCTCCATAGAAACGTGGAATGTCAAAATCCACAATGGGAGCAATTGTGAAGAAACCACAAAAGACCAATTTCAAAGAACGGATCGAGATGTTCTTAGAAACATTCCTACTGTACTAATGTGTACAGATTTTGGTGGCATAGTCCCCATTCCTTCCATTGCCCTTTGCTGCTATAGATGCACTCAGTAAATTCCTCAAATAATGCAGTTATTCTCACTCAGATTACTGGCTCTAAAACAGACATCAGTGCAGGTACAAGGGAGAGAAAAGTACCACATAGAAACCAACGCTAAACAATGGTTATTTATATTTTGTTTACTGTTTTGGATTTATAATCACACATTTCCTAACTGTCCTAATGCTGCCATTCAAACTCTAACTTTCAGTTGGCTGAAAAGGAACATACTAGGGCACGTCCCTGAGAAAAACTAATTTCTGTTTATCAATGATGTCCCTCATTTCCATAGATTATTGGAATTCTGTTTGAATGGAAATGTATGCCATGACTTTATTTATAATTACAAGTCGGTCTCAATCCACAACTTCAAAGACATTGTACGATGAGCATTCATTCTGCACAGCTGTACAGTGCAAGAGCACACCACACATTTATCCTCAAGGGAGTCTGATGCAGGCTTTTACTGAAACACTACGTATTGACAACGCAGTGTACTGGAGTAATGTGTAATGATGTTATGATGAATAAGTTAATTGATATGCAGTCTGCTGTTTTTTTTTCTTTTTAAACTTAATTAACTAATGAATTGAATATAGAAGAAATTACATGTGCTGTGTGATATATGAATATGTATGTATGTGTAGGAAAATGTGCAATTAAAAATAAAAAAAATAAAATTAAAAATAGCCTAATACAGGACTTTGAAGTGACTTCATATAAGCATAAGCAATGATTGAGCTGTCTTATATTTCCTCCACTTTATTTACAAATGCTTAATATATAGAAATATGATCTCAGTTGGTTGGAAGTCTCTAAGAATAATAATTTACTCAGGATGTCTGTCTGAATTCTTATGTTATTGCTTTTTAAGTAATTGACAAAAGATTAAGGGACTGTTGCATTTGCTAAAAGTTACCTTACAGGAAATGTGCAATATCCGTAAAAGAGATTGCCTCTCGGGGTGCCCAGAGGAATGGTAGATGGCCATAGCTTAAGAAGTGATGGGGAAAAATCAATACCTCACTCTTTCAAGATTTACCACACATATAGTTGTTTTGTAAATCACTTTAGTTCTTTCAAGGCAGATTTTAAAATGGCACAATAGAGCTTATTGTTTTTTTTTTTTTTTTTTTAAAGAAAGAAAACCAATAAAAAGGCAGTTTCATCTCCTGTAACAAATCTCAGACCTTGATTATATCCCTAAGCACTCCTGGTATGGGAAGTACATTAAGGACAAAACTTCATTAAAGGCAATCATGCAGCCTTAGAGACTAAATTGATTAAGATATACAGTATTGCCAATGTCTCATGAGAGAAAATATCAGTTCATCATTGCATTTCTGTGTTCAAACCATACAAATTGTTAAGACACCACAGAGGAAGAAAACTATCTCTTTTGAATTGCTAGTAGTTTGGGCAAATCATATGACTTGTGTAACTAAATACATAATTACATGCATCTGAGCTGCTGGACACTAACTTTTGGATCTTACATAACTAAGTGGCTGTTCATTCCTCTAGTCAGTAGAACTGTTCTGTCTTGAGACACTGGTACTCCTGCAAACTGCAAATCAATACAAATTTTGTTGTCTCCTTGTGCCAGGCACTGAACATGGAGCCCCATCGGAGCTTTGTTAAGAAGATTGACGTGCCGGATCATATCCATTACATTGTTGCCAGTTTTGTTGTGGTCATTGGTAGCGTTGGAGTAGCAGGAAATCTGCTGGTCATGTATGCATTTTACAGGTAATGTACATTCTTTATCAATGTGTTCCTTTGTAGGGCAGCAAAGATGAAGATATAAATATTGACTGTGATGTTTAAAATGGATAGGCTTTGAAAAGTATAGTTACACTTGCCTTATTTTTGCAGCACTGGTCCTCTGCTGGCTGGACCAGTGACTGTAAGATTCCAGTCCATATTGATGCCAAGCAAGGCAGGTGCAAGTTTCTTTGAGGTATTTTTTGCCGATGGAGGTGATAAAAATGATGATGATGATGATTAATAATAATCAATGCTTCATTTGTTTGAACCCCAAGAGCTCTTCAATTATATCTCCTATAGATTTTTGCTTTGTGCTTTCTGACACGCTTTTCCAGAGACATGATGCACAGCAGCATTTGACAGGTTATTATTTTTACTAATGAAAAAACCCTACTTCTATATTGACAGTGTGTATATTACTGCGTCTCCTTTGTTTGAGTATAGGATGGGTACAATTCTAGGTCACTTGTTGATATCGCTCTTGTTCAGTTTCAGTATGTTATGTTTTCTGCTCCCCAACTGTTTCAATTCTCACATTCCCATGGATAAAGCATGTTTCCTTTAGTTCTCTGTTATTCACAAACATATTCTCATGTTGATGGTGTGAGATTTGGGAATTGATTAGCTCTGGCACTAAAATTCAGCTCTGGTGTTACTTTTACTGTGTTGTGCTATGTTCAGCAAGGCACCCACACTCCCCTTGTTCAGTTGTAACCCTCATCTCTATGGCTTTTACTTATTGTATTTAGTATAACACTTGTGATATGTGTTCTCATGACTGCTTCTTTCTGATTTCTCTCATTGGAAGTCATCCAAGCATGTGGCATGTGTATTTGTTTATCATTTTCAGTTTCTTTTACTATAAGGAATTTTCAGCACCTTGGAAGCTTTGAGTTTTGTGATGGGAAATGATAGAAGTTGACATGAATTTCAGCTGTTAGCCCTAATGCCAGTTTTCACAGCTTAATGATATTCCCCCTACAGTAATAGCAATGAAGCTGAGGTTTAACACTTCAGATGACTTTTAAAATGTCAATGTAATTATAATCTGGATCCTTTTTAGGCACAGTGATGTGGTCACATAACGAAATACAATAATAAAGTCATAAAGTCTACTTTGATTACCCCTATATTTTATTAAAAGATGTGTGTGTCTACTTTGTTTTGGATAAGAACTGATAATAGTAACGTGGTCCAACTTAATAATGTCATGTGTGTATTTGTGTCAGATTAAACTTTAAATACATCTTCTGAAGAATGTCCTATAATTGTTATTCTTTAAAAGATTTTGTGTTTTATAAAGCAGTAGGGATGGGTTACCAAATAGGAAAGTGACTTTCACCATTAGTGCAATTGGTTGGGTTACTACTTACACCTAATGCTTCTTATGTTTCACCTTTTTGATTTTGTTTCCCAATGGTTGCCTCTAGTAATCCGGTTAAATTGTGGCACACTATACACATGTAGGTCACTGAAAATTGCTTTTTGTGCAAGTGGCTCTGAGGTGCTATTTGTCTTCAAATGCCACAAGGATTGTGATAATGGCACTTTGATAGAAAAATACTTTTATCAATTTAACACTGAATGTGTACTGTGTACTGAATGTAAGACTGTAATTTTGACCTTCAGAAAATTAATCTTTTGACTTTGTATGGAGTGCATAGGGGAAACTGTAATTCCTTTTGTTGAATTTCTTTTTTATTTATTTATTTATTTTTAAGCGATCTGGAGGCTCACAGGGATTATTTTGTGACATGTATAAGTTATTAAAATCATCACGTTCGCTCACAGGGGAAACTCTCCATGCTGGGGCACCATTATGATCTATATAACCATTATGATTTATATAACCTTCACATTCGAGGGTTGGCGGACAGTCCCGGATTTCCAAAGCTTTTAAAATATTGAGGGGGAGTTGGTTGGGTTTGCGGTGAAAGAGAATAAAATAAATATTGATCGCCACTTTAAAATGACTTCTTAATCAGCAAAAGGCCAGAGGAGAAACTTTATAAAAATTGTCATGAAAAATAGATAAAGGAAATATATATGCTTCTGGTGAAGGCAGTTCTATCTGTCTCTCTTTCGAGATTATATTTTTCCTCCCTTGATTAGTTTCCATCTACTAGCCTGTCATTCACATCTTGACCCATATCACCTTTCACCCGCATTTTTAACCTACCAATTGGTTCTTCTTCACCACATGCATAGGATTGGAGATATTAAGCAGGAAACCTCGTACTGCTCCATCAAATACTGATATGAAGGTATACATAGGCTATTTTATGTTAAGTAATAAGTGTAGTTTTGAACCAAGCATTACTATTAAGTCACAACATAGTCTAATATACTTTTTTCAGCACAGTTGCCTATTAAATAACTGTTACTGGTACCATAGATTAATCTGATTTAAGTTTGTTTTATGCCCTTAATAATGGTGAGGTATAAGAGATAAAATAGGCCAAGTATAGTATATTAGATAGACATGGAAAATATTTTAAATATCTGTTCATATAGTGTAAATATAGGAGTTAAAATACAGAAATATAACCAACTTACAAAATGCAGTAGACAGGGAGTTGGTACTGTATAAGGGTACCACTATCAGATGATCAATAGATACAGTTAAGTGTATTAATATTACATTATTTTGATCTTTCACAAGATTAAATAAATATATTATTAAATAAGTAATCTAGTCTATCCCAGTGCGCTTCTGACAGTTGCCTGCAGTGTTGCATTTCTTGCTTTGCCACATGATCGGCTACATTGGAAGGTCTGTTTTGCCGTGTCTCAAAAATATGTTCAGTATTTCATGTTAAAGTGGTAGAGTTTTAAATTATTGGTTGTGGCGGAAATAAGCGGAATCCTAAAAGTTATCCCCAGGTCTTTCCTGATGGAAGTGCAGAGGGAAGATTCAAATCAAACAGTGTATAAATGGAATCATTTCCATTTCTGCCAACATTCCACTCTCACAAAAATAGCTACTACGCCCCGATTGATGATTCTGCATTTGTTATTGAACCATATATTGATTTCATATAGAATTACTTGCCTCACTATTTAAAAATGTTATTGATTCAGCTATAAAATACATAAAATAGATTATCGATGTCTTGGAATTGCTGAAACTGAAAATTAAAATGCGATCATTAACACTTTGAGTCTCCCCTGAGCTCCTGCCAAGGTGCAAGACTAGAGGTCAACATGCCGAGCTCAATCAGAGAAGAGGAGATTGCAGGTGGATTAAAAGGGGGAGCAGGTTTTATTAGCAATAGTTTTCTATCTGTTAATGCAGCCATTACTGACATGCTGCTTGTTTGGGAGACAGGCTATTTCACTCGTGTGTTAAGGAATTACATTGCCAGTTCACAGCACAAAGAGCAAAGCTACAGCACCTGTAGAGAAGATTAGTGCAGCTCTCACTGATAATGCAGGTTCACCGAATCCCAGCATGCAACAGGGGTCGCTTTGATTCAGAATCTGGCAAAGCTGTGGATAACTTTAAGCCCCCTTTAGCCTGGCCAGTTGTGATTCATCATGGGATAATCCCAGTCACAGTCAGCTATAACATAACGCAGATTTGCACCAATCATATGTCCACTACAAGACCCAGCCTGCTCTTTGAACATACTCTCATAATGGGAATATAGGTATGAAGGCTGTAAGTTATAAAATCAGAAGTTGATCAGATTGTTGGTGACAATATGAATGGTTGGTTATAATTTAGGTAAATAATAACAATTTTAGATTTCAAATATTGTTGTCAATTGTGTAAATTGTTGTGTTGCGTAATTTCCATGAATTAAAGGTAAGGGATATCTGAGACTAGGTGACCTATGAAAGAGTGTGAAGGGTAGATTATTACATTTACTTTCCTATTGCCTAGGCACTGTAGGTTTTATAAATGTACACAGCATTTTTTGGGCTGTCAGTAAATAGCTGCCAGTCTTTTACGGAAATGCTGATTTGTAGATGTGTGAAATAGTGTGTAGTAAGGTAATGATGAAGAGACTTTGAAAATGTGTACTGGGGAATTAAGCACCTTTAACTCCTGATTTCAGTTGACAACAATACCTTTCACAACCAGGAATAAATATGATAATATCTTACTAAGCAGTAAGATCTACTGAGGCCATGCAGAGAGTGAAATCCCAAGACATGCAGAGTGAAACATATGTTGTATTATCCTGTACAAATGTGTTTATTTTTAATTTACATCTTTCCTTGAGATTTATGAATCCAAAACCTCCTCAAACTTCAATATTTGGGAAAAACATTTCATTTGTGGATTCTTAACAGAGGGGTATTAGCAACCAGGAAGAAAACAGTATGTTGTTGTTTTGTGTGGTTTTATGCTAAACTGTAATACAGGATATAACCTTTATTTCCTGTCCTGTCTTGTGCTCTTTTAAATTTGTAAAACATGATGCCAAAACAGTAATGGGAGATCAACTAATGTACAACATTGATTTAATTCAGAAAAAAACGAACTTCATGGTTCTGACCAATAAAAGCACTCAAACGCACAAACAAGCTAGGGTAAATAGATTTGTTTGCGTGAAATCAATATAAGATGCATATTTACAGAGTTTTAATAAGTAGCCACATTGTTGTTGTTGTTATGGTTATCAGAAGCATAGACTTGTAATTGAACAATACAGTGGTGATGGTCAAATATTTTTCTTTCTCATCTAGTAACAAGAAACTGAGAACAGCACCAAATTTCTTCATCATGAATCTTGCCATCAGTGATTTCCTGATGTCCATTACCCAGTCGCCCATTTTCTTTGTCAACTGCCTGAATAAGGAGTGGGTGTTCGGTGAACTGGGTAACACTTTTTCATTTTTTTATGTCTAAGCAAAGCTTTCTCAATTCTGTCATTTCTTAGCTGATCCTTTTTTTTTTTAATAGATTTGTAGATTCCTTCAAGTCTGTGGAAAAATCAGTTTACTAAAGTCCTCCACCTATCCCGGTGCAACAAAACAGCAGGCCTGAGATATGCAAATCCCCAATTGTCACCAGTGTGAATTGAAGACACTGAGAAAAAGGCAGTTAATTAAAATGAGATGTTTTCATGGCAATGAAACTTTAACTCTTTAGTGCTCAATAACAAAGGGAATGCAAAGATACACTTTGAATGTTTTATTGAGTCTGTTTAGCAAATACATTAAAATTGTAGGTGTACATACTGAGTATTTACTATGTACTTACACTATTTACAGTGTAGTTACAAACAGCTACATTATATGTAATCTGTAACTGCATATGTGTATAATTACACAACAGCACACACAATGCTATATTTTATATATACTATTACTGCATAATAGCCCATATCATGGAAAGTGTTACCGCAAAGCCAACATACATGCAGAAACAAACCCATGAAGTGAATGATGAAGACTTGGTGGTTTGGGGCTGGTGTACAAGCAGGATATAGAATGAAGGCACAGTTTCATTCCATTCCTCAACATTATAGCATACCGTCCAGAAGGTGATGCAAATTAAATCAGAAAGTAGGTCACAATGTTATGAAAGTGATGACCCTGTCTCAGCAATTGCCAGACTTTAACCCTGTTGAATAACTGAGGGATGAAGGTGTGAGGTGGGCGAAGCGTTATCTGAGATAAAATGGACAACCTGAAATGTTTTTTGAGTTTCACAGTGTGATATTTTGGTATGAAATTTTTGGAGTTACTCTGATTCTCTTTGTCGTATCTATATTTCATAGGATTTCCTATTTACAGAATTAATATGACACTGAATTTCCATGGTTCATATGGATTGGAGATTATTTTCTATGAGCTGATAGATGAGTAGATTAAGTAAATTGCTCTTTATTAAATCGTACCAGTTTCCTGCACTAATGTGTCTAACTCTCTGTGTAAGCTGTACAGAATGGCTCCTTTGTATGGCCAACACACTGTTCTGCTACTAACCACAGCCCACACACTGAAGTTACAACAGTAACAAACTCTTCAGCTCCACAGTGAGTTGGACTCAGCTTGATAAGAAGTCACTAGGAATGTTTGAGAAATGTCACATCGGGCCAGGGGAAGTTACATTAGCAAGGATTTAATCAATGGACTTGCTTGATTACATCCAAACAAAGCAATATTCAATGTTTTAAACTTGGCCTGGAAGAACTCTGTCATCTGCAATTTCATGTTTAGATGTTCCTTCATATAATTACAGTAAAAAACATCAATTTACAGGCCAATAGGGATGTTTTGGGATACCATGATAACTAACAACCCTTTCAACATCCAAGATTACAAGAAGGTAAATAAAATGAAGGGAGGAACCCATCATGGGCTTCATTGCTATACTGATAAACTGATCAGCATGTGAGAACATGTTTGTCACTGTTGTTTTACATTGGACAATGGGACATATAACCCCCCCTCCCCCAAACAAAACAAATAAGAATACTTGTGGAACTGTAGATGTCCGACTTTGAAAGTAATGACATTTTGAAATGGTTATATATTGAATGAAATACCTCTTCCCAAACCATACCATTTCCTGTCTTATTGTGTTTCCTTTACATATAGGGTGTAAAATATATGCTTTCTGTGGTGCCTTGTTTGGAATCACCTCAATGATAACTCTGCTGGCAATATCCATTGACCGTTATGTGGTTATAACAAAACCTCTGCAGTCCATACGGTGGACATCTAGACAGCGCACGTATGTGGTGATCTTCCTGGTTTGGTTGTACTCACTGGCATGGAGTCTGGCACCTCTGCTTGGATGGAGTAAGTAGGAGCAGGAGTTTACCTTTTTTGTGCTTTTAGTCTACTAAAAGGTAAAAAATGCAAGTCTGATTGTTGCTTAATGGATGAGTGATTAACCACATCGAATTCTAGAATACTATTCTAAATACTAAAGCGTATTTACTAATTTAATTAGAACATCATATCTCCACAGCTAAATATGTACTTTTCAAAACAGTTAACATTATTATATTCTGCTTGGATAATAAAAGAAAGACACCTAATCTTAACAAAATTATCTAATATCCTGTCATGAAACCTAAAATGTCAAAAATGCACCAAACATCCACATCCTAGACTGGTTATTATGCTCCTTTAGAAGCTTTTCTAAACTGAAAACTGACAACCACATGAATACCTTCTGCACTTAATCTGAGTCCTGCGCTTAATTACATGTATAACAAGTTCAGGGTCAGGGTTACAGACTAGGTTTGTGGGTTTAAGCCTTATACATGTGATCAACATCAGAACTCAGTTAATGTGCAAGAGGCATTCATATGTTATTCTGGTGGGGTTCATACATTGATTCATGAAGAATTGGTGCTCATTATTGTAAAGTGTTACCAAGTTATGTTATACACATTCTCTTCTACCTTATTCGTTTTTTACACTGGACTCAATAACTTCTGTGCCTTATGTTAGCATGTCCTAAACTGTGGCCTTGTCTTCACAGGTTCATATGTCCTTGAAGGGCTGATGACCTCCTGTACATGGGATTATGTAACAGCAACTTCTGCGAACAGGAGCTACACTCTGATGCTTTGCTGCTTTGTATTCTTCATCCCACTCCTGGTCATTTCCTACTGCTATGTGTTCATGTTTATAGCAATTCGCAACACAAGCAGGTAAGAGAGGCAAATTCGAAAATACACTCGCTCTGAAGTCTGTTATTTACAGGGCTTTCTAAGAAACCTGAACCTTTTTTTTATTTTACTTTGCTGGTGCAATCAAACACCAGGGAAATAAAATGAAAACCATATCAAAGCACTTGAATAAATGCAAGTAATGTGGCACATTTAAAAGTAAATCATGTTAAAAACTTAAAGAGCAAATCTTATCTCATAAATCTGTTTCTTGCCCGTAGCCAATAAACCCAATTAACTTTAAAACTGTGCCCTCAAAAAGGTGAAAAAAGTATCCATTTTGTGGTGCAAGGTGTACCATCTGACCTGCCTTTTTTGAAATCTGACCATAGCATCTCAGATTACAGAAATCTAAATGATACAAACATACACCAATCATAACATTATGACCACCTGCCTAATATTGTGTAGGTCCCCCTTTTGCTGCCAAAACAGCCCTGACCCGTCGAGGCATGGACTCCACTAGACCTCTGAAGGTGTGCTGTGGTATCTGGCACCAAGACGTTCGCAGCAGATCCTTTAAGTCCTGTAAGTTGTGAGGTGGGGCCTCCATGGATCGGACTTGTTTGTTCAGCACATCCCACAGATACTCGATTGGATTGAGATCTGGGGAATTTGGAGGCCAAGTCAACACCTTGAACTGATTCATCAGACCAGGCCACCTTCTTCCATTGCTCCGTGGTCCAGTTCTGATGCTCACGTGCCCATTGTAGGCGCTTTCGGCAGTGGACAGGGGTCAGCATGGGCACCCTGACTGGTCTGTGGCTACGCAGCCCCATACGCAACAAACTGCGATGCACTGTGTGTTCTGACACCTTTCTATCAGAACCAGCATGAACTTTTTCAGCAATTTGAGCTACAGTAGCTCGTCTGTTGGATCGGACCACACGGGCCAGCCTTCGCTCCCTACGTGCATCAGTGAGCCTTGGCCGCCCATCACCCTGTCGCCGGTTCACCCCTTTTCCTTCCTTGGACCACTTTTGTTAGGTACTGACCACTGCAGACTGGGAACACCCCACAAGAGCTGCAGTTTTGGAGATGCTTTGACCCATCGTAATTTGTCCCTTGTCAAAGTCGCTCAGATCCTTATGCTTGCCCATTTTTCCTGCTTCTAACACAACAACTTTGAGGACAAAATGTTCACTTGCTGCCTAATATATCCCACCCACTGACAGGTGCCATGATAACGAGATTATCAGTGTCATTCACTTCACCTGTCAGTGGTCATAATGTTATGGCTGATCGGTGTATAGCCTACCATTCTTCCTAGTCATAGTCAATCCAACCATGACTTTTCTTAACTGACTCTCCAAAAATCCAACCACTTCATAATAATAAACATCCTTTAAAGTATCCAAAAGTACAAACAATGATGTGACTAGCACATTACAATACCAAGTAAGGAATTACTGGAAAGTAGCTGGATTGTACCGTCATTAGAGGTAAACTGTAATTAAATGTGAATTTTCATCATGTAAACTAATCACCATATTGTTTTTTTCAGGGATGTTGAAAAACTTGGGACACATGTGAGAAAACCAACCCTGATTCATCAGCAGGCCATTAAGAATGAGTGGAAACTGGCCAAAATTGCCTTTGTGGTCATCATTGTGTATGTGTTGTCATGGGCGCCCTATGCTACTGTCACCCTGATTGCCTGGGCAGGGTAAGCCAATGTGTTGAATTTTGAATTTTATTATTGAGGTTAAATTCCTTAACAGCATCTTGCAAAAATATCTTGCAGTAATCTTTAAGGAATCTCACAAGGAAGGTAGGACAGGAGAAAGACAGGATTTTTTGCTTAATAAAGGTAATGGATTTCTAAAGTGTATTTTCTTTCTAAATATTTGTATAGCATTTTTTTATGCAAGAATATTTGCACTTAACCCTTTTCAGACTCTGCTGGTTAGCATCAATTGTCATCACATAAGAAAGCTTTGTGTGCATTTATAATCACCAATCTTTGATTACAATAATACACCAAACATTTTGAAATTAATTTTCTATTGTGACTTCCAAATGCTGGATGCTAACAGTCAGATGTATCAGAGACTGCAATTCACCCCATTATAATACCTTACCATGCACCAATCACATTCACTTTAAACATGGCGCCTCAATAAGTCACTGCTTAAAGATGAAGAATTTGACACATTCTTCAAGAAAGAGTGGACATTCTTCATGGAAATGAATGATTCTCCAGAAATATCATCATCATTACTATGGGAAACAGCCAAAGTAGTGCTGACAGGTAAAATCATATCATAGTCATCGTATAAGAAAAAAAAAAGGAAAAAAACTTGAAAATGATCTAGAACAAAAACTCAAACTACTACAAGACTCATATGCTAACAATCCTACAGAAACAGTTCAAAACGAGTTAAGGGAAACCAAATTCAAACTCGATGACATTTTAAATAAAAAAGACAGTTCTTGATACAAAGACTCAGACATAACAACTTTGAATTTAATGATAAATCTGGAAAATATTTGGCAAACCAACTGAGGCAAAATCAAGAAAAATCAACCATTCCAGTTATCAAGGACTCAAATGGAAATATCATACAAACTCCATACGACATCAATAACACATTCCGCACATTCTGCAGTAATTTATATCAATCCCTAAGTATACCAAGCATAGCAGAAATCGACTCCATTTTAAACAACATAACACTCCCAAAGCTCAATAAAGAACAAGCAGATAAGTTGGATACACCTCTCATTGCAAACAATTTCGAAAAAGCAATCGACAATAAGGCTGCAGGAGGCGATGGCTACCCTATACAATTCTGTAAACATTTCTGGCAAACAATCTCACCATTATTTACCAAAATGGCATCCGAAATTAAACAATCCTCAACGATTCCGTCACACATGAACACAGCCCTCATCTCAGTACTGCTTAAACTGGACAAAGATCCAACACTGTGCTCTAGCTTTTCCCCCAAGTCCTTAATAAATACAGATCTTAACATTATTAGTAAAACCACCTGATTAGAATCTGTAACTCCACCCCGACCAAACCGGCTTCATCAGAGGTAGACATTCCTCAAACAACATGTGTCGCCTATTCAATTTAATGACTATATCAAAACAAAATTAATTAAAAACAATGAATGTATCATTAGACACAGAAAAAGCTTTTGACACAGTGAACTGGACATTTCTATTGGCAACAATGAAAGAATGTGGGTTTGGAGAATCCTTCATTCACTGGATAAAGACACTTTACACCTCACCAATGGCATCGGTCATTACGAATGGATGTCCACTCTCTCCATCCCTCTTCACTATATTTCTTGAACAACTAGCTCCTGCAATGAGACAAAATGACAACATTTCTGGAATTCAAACACTCATTACAAATCACAAGATTAGCCTCTATGCGGATTATATATTATTGTGCCTTCAAAATCCTATAGAGTCAATACAAGAAGTTATTAAAGTCATAAACACATTCTCTGACATGTCTGACTACTCTATAAACTGGACAAAATATACAATCCTTCCATTATGTGGAGACTTCTGGAATGCTGCAGCCCAAACGCCTGCTCTTCCATTCACCACTGGCAATATCAAATACCTCGGCATCAATATCTCCACCAATTTGTCAGACTTATTCCATCTCAATTTCAATCCACTTATAAAAAAACATAGAAGATGATCTGAACCAATGGATTAATTTACCACTCTCTATTATTGGCTGAATTCAAACAGTTTAAATTTCTATTCTACCCAAATCTCTTCACTATGTTCCCAGTACAACCAACAACCAATTGGTTCCAAAATTTAGATTCAATAATTACTAAATTTTACTGGAAGAATAAAATACCTTGGATTAAGTTATCCACACTACATACAAGTAAACTACAAGGATGCACCAATTTTTTATCATTACTACCTGGCTAACCAACTACAATATACACTCACCTAAAGGATTATTAGGAACACCTGTTCAATTTCTCATTAATGCAATTATCTAACCAACCAATCACATGGCAGTTGCTTCAATGCATTTAGGGGTGTGGTCCTGGTCAAGACAATCTCCTGAACTCCAAACTGAATGTCTGAATGGGAAAGAAAGGTGATTTAAGCAATTTTGAGCGTGGCATGGTTGTTGGTGCCAGACGGGCCAGTCTGAGTATTTCACAATCTGCTCAGTTACTGGGATTTTCACGCACAACCATTTCTAGGGTTTACAAAGAATGGTGTGAAAAGGGAAAAACATCCAGTATGCGGCAGTCCTGTGGGCGAAAATGCCTTGTTGATGCTAGAGGTCAGAGGAGAATGGGCCGACTGATTCAAGCTGATAGAAGAGCAACTTTGTCTGAAATAACCACTCGTTACAACCGAGGTATGCAGCAAAGCATTTGTGAAGCCACAACACGTACAACCTTGAGGCGGATGGGCTACAACAGCAGAAGACCCCACCGGGTACCACTCATCTCCACTACAAATAGGAAAAAGAGGCTACAATTTGCACAAGCTCACCAAAATTGGACAGTTGAAGACTGGAAAAATGTTGCCTGGTCTGATGAGTCTCGATTTCTGTTGAGACATTCAGATGGTAGAGTCAGAATTTGGCGTAAACAGAATGAGAACATGGATCCATCATGCCTTGTTACCACTGTGCAGGCTGGTGGTGGTGGTGTAATGGTGTCGGGGATGTTTTCTTGGCACACTTTAGGCCCCTTAGTGCCAATTGGGCATCGTTTAAATGCCACGGCCTACCTGAGCATTGTTTCTGACCATGTCCATCCCTTTATGACCACCATGTACCCATCCTCTGATGGCTACTTCCAGCAGGATAATGCACCATGTCACAAAGGTCCAATCATTTCAAATTGGTTTCTTGAACATGACAATGAGTTCACTGTACTAAACTGGCCCCCACAGTCACCAGATCTCAACCCAATAGAGCATCTTTGGGATGTGGTGGAACGGGAGCTTCGTGCCCTGGATGTGCATCCCACAAATCTCCATCAACTGCAAGATGCTATCCTATCAATATGGGCCAACATTTCTAAAGAATGCTTTCAGCACCTTGTTGAATCAATGCCACGTAGAATTAGGCGAAAGGGGGTCAAACACAGTATTAGTATGGTGTTCCTAATAATCCTTTAGGTGAGTGTATTAGAAAATGTCTATACTCAAATAAACAGATCAATCCGTGGATAGAAATTGAACAGTTGTATGCAAAGAAATTTCAATTAATGACTTACCTTTCATAAGCCCAACTGTTAAACGTCATAACTGCTTTAAGAACACTGTAATCTCCCCAACCCTGACAGCTTGCTGGAAAATTAACAAAATCACTCATTCTACCATGAGACCCTGCAAATTCACCCCAATATGATCTAATCCTGACCTCCTGATTAATAAAACGCCAATAGTCTTCAGCATTTAGAAAAGGAAAGGTATCACACATTTACATCATATATTTGAATATAATAACCTCCTCACACTCAATGATTTGGAACAGAAATTTGGTATCGGTAAAGAACAATATCTCCAATATCTCCAATTAAAAAATGCTATCAAATCAAAAATGTATATAATCAATAACAATCTACAACCCCTACCTTTTATAGAAACAATCGACACAAATTAACCCTCTCTAAGAAGCCATTATCAAAATTATATAATCCAAAAAATTTAGCAATCCACACTGATACCAGCACAAAATGTTTAGAATGGGTTTCATAGAGTCTGATACTTGTACACACTGTACACTGAACACCCCTGACAATTACTAATTAAAAAAAAAAGGAATTGAGTTTCATCATTCTTTTCAGAATCATTGTTAAGGAGAAATATGGATTAATATGGGGAAACATTACTGCATGGTGAGCGTCTTCTAACACATTCACGAGAACAAATGAAAAGTGACAGTGTGCGCTCTGATGGAGAAGAAGATAATCAGGCTTGCGATATTTCACTGACCATCATATCACATCCTACAGTCAGCAGAAATGCTACAAGACGTAAGAAGGCAAATAATCCAATGGAAGTAAAGATAGTTGTGGAGCTGAGAGAAAATAAAAGTCAAAGAATTGTAACCAAGTATTCTAGAACCTGTAAGAATTCTAAATGAATGCCCTTTTTCTCATTATTTAGGATTAGGATGAGAAACAAGCAGAGTGAGCAGATTCAGTAGCACTGTGAAATCCTATCTGTGACAATGAAAAATATGAAAGGGGTCTATATTTAGCAAATGGTTAAGATAATGGCCTGATTGGACAACAAAAAGCAGGAGTGTTATTGGAGGGGTGGTGATGTGACCATGGCTCAGTAAAATACACCTTGGTTTAAAGTCTTACAGTGGTCAGTTATAATAACTCACAGTCTGTTAATGTCTTCATTCTCATCTTGCCCGTCCTTCCTTGTACCACATTGTGCAAGCTCCATTTGTCCCCATGTTTGAGAATTGGACCATTATTCCCTGGCCCATTCTAAACCTCTTCATTGATCAGGGAACTAACATGCCTAACATGCACACATTTGTGTTTCTTTGTTTGCTTGCTTTCTCCAGTGGTAAAATAATGAATACAAAACGAAATCCATTTCCATTTGCTGTTGTTCGTGGGGAAGAAGTTTGTAATTTTCAGTTCATGTGATGTAGGTCAGGCAGGCCCTAATTAGTTTATAAACTCAAATTCTGCTTCCATTGAGCTGTGTGATTGACTGATTGACCAGTGGAAGAATTCAGTGGGACCCCTAATTTCCACTGCTCCTGTGACCAGCTGACTCATACAACACCAAGCATAAGACTTCTTTAGCTCGTTGATAGTGCTAAGATGTTAAAATGTCTTTTTATTGCTTAATCATGTTCTAGAACTTAACTTTTAATGACCAACAATTATAAAGTGCCCAACATCTGAAGCTGTATGAGTCAGTCGCTTCTAATACCGGTAGTCATTGTGAGGAGTCTGTATTAAGCCACTCTCTGCGGGAGGTGTGTCTTTCACCCTGTCAATCACAGTCAATCCAATTTCACAGTTGCAGCTCTTCCCTTGTCATCATTCTTTGTACTGTCCTCACGGCTACAACATTGGAAGTATGCGGCTTTATTTTAGTTTGTCAATGACTTGCAACAGTAACGGTCCCTATCTCTTTATTGTTCTGTTTCAGGTATGCCCACATTTTAACCCCATATTCCAAAACCGTACCTGCTGTTATAGCCAAGGCATCCGCCATCTACAACCCTTTTATTTATGCAATCATCCATTCTAAATACAGGTGACTACACTCTTTTCTTTCCATTTTCTTAAACATGATATATGTCTGTGTGCCAGCCATTCTCACAATTCCTCTGCAGGACAACCCTTGGGGAGAATGTTCCCTGCCTTCAATTTCTGTTGCAGTCCCCAAGGAAAGAGTGTGTGTCTGTTTCGACAAGCGAATCTTCTTTTCGAGAATCTGTGCTCAACCGGCAGTCTTCTGTGTCTAGGAACAAAATCAGACGGGTGTCATCCATGTCAACAGGAGACACAGTGAGTCTTCCAGGGGGGGATTCCTACTTTCCCTGTGTGTCACTTATGCGTTTCCTACATGTGCATAAATATAATCACTGATAAGTGAGATGTCAGAGATTGGGGTGTTCTTGTAGCTAAGGCTTTATAGGCCAGCTAGATTTTGCTTAAATGCAGGTGAAAGAGAGCAACAAAATCAGAAGATTGGCAGTCATAAGGCCGTTGTCTGAGTCAGGTAAATGCTACTCCAATTTTAGAGTTTGTTTGCATGGTTTGGTTACATGAAGGCTCCAATGGTGTTTGAAGCTTTTTCACTGCAAAAGAAACAGATAAAACACAATGGAGGTGTTTAAATGCTATTTATGTCATGCTATTATTGTCTATTCACACACTAATGACATGGATTGGGCATGTTGTGTGAATGCAAGTTGGAAAGAGGTGTGCAACTTGAAAGTCATCAGACTTTTGGCACACACTTTAAAATAAGAACAAATCAACCAGATGATTTTGCATTGAATTAGTCTTTTAACTCATGACTTTAAACATGCACATAACACTCACTACATAAGCTTCTCAATACTACAATGCATTTTTTTTTTTTTTTTTTATATATAACAGAGCTGTACATAAAATGTACTTGATCTTCAGCAACTGACTTGAGCTGAGCGTGGATGTACACAATCTCCGTTATCGGATATAAGACGAGTTTGCAAGTTCAAATATGACATGCTACAATTATTCTCAATGTTTTTTCCCCCTATACTTCACAAATATTTAGCAAAAAATGAACAGCAGGTGGCCCACTTCCAAGTTTTTGATTGTCAAAGAATGAAATAAGTAGGAAATATAAGTCTGTTTTCCTTTTAATGACTTTAACATAACTGATGACATGTAATTTAATTACACAATAAGAAAATAATTCTGTGATTTCTCTTTATAGGTCTGGAGCGATGTGGAGTTGGACCAAATAGACCAGAGGTTACCTTACTTCAAAAGTAACTCGCATTCAAGTCTTTCAAAGGAAAAGGACCAGAGCCAGTTGCTTTATCAAGGCAAATCCAAGAGTTGTACAGCAGTCATTGAAGAAAAGGTACAGTAGATTCATATGTATGTGTAACATTTTTCAATAGTTGGAAAAAAAAAATAAAAAAGAATTTGGGATGGAAGTCTTATACCTGAGATGGTTTTCTTCCAAATATTAAGAAACAATGAGAAATAATTGTTTCAATCAATCAATCAATTAAAAAGTATATACCATCGGAAGTGTCGGTGCATCAAAGGCCAATAACAGTTGTCCACAATGTATTTCACAGGTCAATGGAGCACCAGTGACCTTCAGAAAGGAATTCTATGCCATTCCTCCCACTATAAAGAGTCTAGTACAAATCAGTGTATTCTGAGATGTATTATATAGATTTGAAGTCAGGACTCTGAACAGGCCATGAAATGTTTTCAGTTTTCTACTTGATCCCCTGTATTATATTGTGTAACATCGTGTTGGTAGATGGTAACAGAACTCTTTAAATTCCTACAAAGCTGACAGTAGCCTACTTTCAAAACACAATATTAATACTGGTGGTCAAAACCATCTTCTGCTTGTTATATGATTTCAAGTTAAATCAATTACTACTGAGGGAGACTTGTCCTGTAACTTTAGGAGATTTATTTTAAAACTATTAATTCAGGGAACTCTAATTTGTTTACTTTTTCAACATCTTTGTGCTTCTTTAGGTTTTGCAGGAGACCACCTCAGTGCAGAAAGCTTTAAACACGTTTGAACAAGACCTGGTCTCAGGATCCTTAAACATTGCCTCATATCCCCTCCTGGTCACAAACACTGCAAACCAGAGGAACGCTGAAACATCCGAGACTGAGAACCGGTGGAATTCATCATCGGTTGGTCTGGACTACTTTGTGAGCATGACTGTGCCTCGTATTGTTATCAGTCCCACCTCAGAGACCAGCCTTCTAGAAGAGGCAATATTCAAAGAGGAGAGAACAGGTTCATTAGCACGGCACACAGGGAACATCTTGATGGACCTCCAAAATGTGAACAGTTCCACTGACCTTTTAGAAGCCGTTGAAAAATTCCTCTCCTGAAATGTGCCAAGTATTTCACTTATTTTGTACAATCTAGAAGAAAAATATTGTTCAGCACATTATTATTATTATTATTATTATTATTATTATTATTATGTTTTTTATTTATTTTTAACTAGAAGAACATTTCAGGAAGTACTCTTGTGTCAGTTATCCATGTCTGTACCACCCCCAAACCCAAGCACAGATGTCCCACTTTGTGAATTAGAAAGCTTGGGTATGAATCATGTTGCTAGTGCGGGGGTTCAAATGATCAGTCCTTTTCTATTGCTCCTGTGATTACTAGTTTGAATTCTTTACTTGTATGTGGTATAGTGATATTAACTGATCAATCTCAATTATGGGTTTACAAGTATCAATACTCATGGTTTACCGCTATGTTAACATAATCCAAGGCACTCCTTTACTTTGGTGTTGTGACACAAGTAAAATGTGACCCAGAACCCGTGAGGGAGCAGAAGCAATACAGGCAATATTTTCACACATTCTCTACTAAAAAGGTCAGAGTCAGAAATCTAGTTCTTATGATTTCACACACATGACTTGATCTAAAGGCTATGTTATTGCATATGTTATGCAGATCTGCCATTTGTTTAGTTTCTTTTTTTAAAGATAAGCATCTTCACTGAAGAAAACAACAATGATCCAAAGACTATATAGTCATTTATAATAATGTATGTTAGCTTTGTATAAAAATGATACAATTTAATCAGGTTGAGGCAGACTTAAAACTATATAACTATATATTGCAATATCCTTTAATACTATAACTACACAGTACAAATGAGTACAGGAGTTTCTTGGATTATGCATACAAAATACGAAATAACATATATGTACTGATTTATTTATGAAATGGAGAAATGGCACACAAAGGGTTACAATCCACTTCATGAATGATGCCAGTTATTTTTGTAATGGTACAATAAGCTACTGTTTTAATAGTCTCCCAGATTAAATGTGAAAGTGTGTGGTTCCTTTTAAATTGGTAAGACATTAATTTGTTGGAGATAAGAAATCAGCATTTTATTTTGGGATGTGTCTGCAATCTTCCAAGTCTACAATCTGTCAAGCTTCCGTCTGCAAGAGGAAATGCACAGCTTACAAGCTCCACTGACCAAAAAGACTTTGGAGAACTAAAGTATTTGGAAAAATCCCAACCGATTTCAGCATTGTTCAAGGTGAATTTTTCAATACATATTACTACCATACTATTGTACACATTAGAACATCTCAATACAGCAGTAATATTAAGCACTAAAGGACTATGATAAAGTTGTTATAAATTCACAAGTTTAATTTTAGCACGTGGCTCAGTATGGAGTCGGAAGTGCTGTTGTATCACTGATGTATTTTCTGGCAATTTCATTGACTCCAGTCATACTCAAACTACTGTGTAATTGTTACCTCATCAAGAGTGAACAGCTAATGCTTTTGTTTTATTACTTTAATTACAGATAATAATGTGTTCCAGATCAGTTGACTTTAGTAACTTCCGAATATCTGGTGTTTAATCTATGTACGGACACTCACTGACCTCTATTCTCATCCATTGTTAAATTGAGTTTTCAAGTTTTTATTTTAGTTTTCTTTAATGCAATCAAATACATCAAATAAAGACAAAGACAGTATGTTTCTTGTATCATCCTTCATCCCCTTTGTATTATGGTGAGTTTATATGTTCAGTGAGAGCATAGTTGGTATCCATTAAAAGTAGGTGATTTAACTTAAGGTTTTATTCAGAAAGGACATTGATATCAAGTCTTTTAGAATTTTCTAATTTAAAAAGGTGTAGCAATAATATGTTTGTATCTGTAATGACCAAATATTACATTACAAAGAATAACACAGTGTTATTTTTACCACATTGGCCAGTTTAAGAGCCACTTTGGTGAATTAAACAACTAAATATTGACAATCTAAACACAGCATTGGTTGGTTGTATGGTCATTTCTAAAACCTCATTCAGGCTATGTAATAAACTCCGTCCCCAGGGTTTATATAAAATCTTAATCTACATGGATGGGTAGTTTCCCAATAAAAATCCATGATTCCTTTCACCTACAAATGCACCTACTAATAATTGTATCCAGTGTATTTGTAACCCTCTGTTTTCTCTGACATCCACTTGGTTCTAACATAACTTTTCTAAGTTTAGTCATTGACTTTCCCCTTTCTCTTTATTCTCTTTTGCACGGATAAATGTGGAACATATTCAAATGCTTTTTTTTGAAACATTGAATGTACATCTTTATTTATTTTAGCGTAGGCAAACAGAAGCTTTTATCTCCAAGTGCCATTTTAGATTTCTTGTTGAGAATGAAGTATTCGGTGTGACCGGGACACTACAGCCATCACAGAACCTACTAGACTCTGTAAAGTAAAAATCATCTTTTCATGATGCAGGGTTTCATATTCCTTGTTCATGCAATTAACACTCTTGCAGGTTTAACTCCCATAGTTCAGGAACTGGCTTCTATGTCATAGTGGCAATACAGACTCTGCTCTAAAACTATAGTTTTGCCTACTTTTATCAAAAAACATCTTAGTTAATTGTTGAAGTTAATTGTTCTTATGTTTAGTAAGATTGAACTGTTTTTTCAGAATCTTTGGACTTATAAATCAAGTTCCATCTTTGCATCATTGTCACCTGAAATCTGCATATTATGTTGATCTTTTTATCTTTGTACCCAAAGGACTCCCTAAATCTCAAAAGTCAACTACAAAATTGTACAGTTGGATGTATGTAAGTATATAAATATACATATACATATTTTAGTGTGTAGAGCAGTTTATTTATTAGAACCTTATCAGAGTTACTATGTGAGGCTGTACTTACAGCAATCAATCCCCTTCATATTTTCTGAAAATATTATATTTGAATGTAAGATTAGAACCAAATAATGTTTTTTTTGTTGTTTAATGTTTTTATTTGAACTTTGAAGTGTGTGCAATGGAAAAATTATAAAATAAAGATTTTAATCTGTATTTAAAAGAGATCCATTAGAGGATGTATCATTTAAAATGTTACATATACAGAAAGAAATACATCTAAAACTCAAAATGGAGACATCCAGTGAAAATGAATAAAAATGTATAGCTGTCAAAGCTCAAACTGAATCAAACCTTACAGACATTGCCTGACTTGAATAGACCTCAGATCTTTAGCGTCATGATTAATGCTGAACTGAGATCTGTCTGTCATATGGGGTGCAGGTGTAGACACTACTGTACTCACCCCCTCTTTGCATCCTATAAAAAAGTTCAGTTACTGGATTTTAAGTCTGATAAGCCTAATAATTACTAATACAAAACAGTATTAGCAGCTGAACCTTTGAATGATAATTTACTTAATTAAATCAATCTTTCAGGAAACCCTGTTGCTCCCCCATTGCTTATCTTTGAGTCAGTGTATGTCCCTTACTGGAACTGCTGTCTTTAGGACCTTGAGGGTTTACTGAAGACAAATGGTACAGGGTAGGTTATAGATTTTCTAGTTTTTCAGAATGGGCGTAAAATCACAAAACTGTTTGAAATGATGGAAGAAAACTAAAATGCTTTTGTTTGAAGTTTGAAAATACACGTTTTTGAGTAGATTCCCAAGCCATACCTGGCTTTTCTGTTTGTTGCTTTATTTCTTATTTGTTTTTGGTGTTCTGTAGCTTTCTGTGCCTGTGTTCAGACAAAACAGCTCACAATCCAAGCACCAGTGCACTGATTATATTTGTGGTTGGGTATTTCTTTATGCGAGTAGTAGGTTGACTTTGCACTCCCTCCACAAACAACATTGAATTGGTTAACCATCCATTTACACATGAATAGGTGGAAATGACAATGTATCAGGCTCCCACAACTAGCATTATTAGTCTTGCAGCAGCCCAATTAAAGCAATATTACCCCTTTCAAACAGGTGAAAACATTTAAGGAAGGGTTCTGACACCTCTATCTAAAGCAACTCACTTTCAACTATGATTGCATGCTAAACCTACAGGGTATTAAACAAAGTTTCATAGTGTAAGATGTACCCAGTATACCCAGAGTGGTTTCATTAACAATGTGGGACACAGCATAATACATATTACAAGATACAGCAATTAACCATACAAAATGATTGAAAAGGGAGCATGGGTTACAGCCCAGAATTAAAGAAAAAGTGCATTTATTAACTTAATTTAATTTGTATGTAACATGTGTTAAGTAGAGCAGTATGGGTGATAAGTTTACAAAGAGGCTGTATATATTTCAGAGCAGCGAGATGGATGTTAGGATGTGCAGGCAGAACAATATCTCTTGCACAGAAACAGAACAAGCACAGGAATTAGACTATTGATAGCTTCTCAGTTGAAGTGGATGTCCTGTGAAGCCCAGCAGGTAAGCAAAGTCATCAAAATAGGTCTTGCAAGCAGGAACTGCAGGGGATATTTTTCTGACCACAGCTTCACTAGGTGAACCCTTCGCATCCCATGTGTAAGTGAACACAGTGGAAAATCAATATTTGTGATGTGAATTCATTTTAAGTAGTGCAATTTTCTATTCACATGTGAAATCTGCACTTTTAGCCATACAACAGGAGCTATAAATACAATGAGTATTTATCAGTATTAGATAAGTCATGTCACTGGCTGATGCACTTTTTTTTTAAGTATTTTAACCAAATTTGTTTTCACCCATTGCTATGGTGAGAAGAAGGATTCATGTTTATTTTATATTTAAATTTTAAAGTTTAATCGGTTGAAGTAAAATACAAATATATTTGCTACCTAATTATGTAGGTAATAAAGGTCAAAGTATTTATTTTACTTTATAAGTAACATTGAAACCAGCTTTCAATCTGAAAAAAATAATAAATCTAATATGAAACAACACAAGTAAGAATACCTTATTTTCTAAATTAGTCTGAGTATACACTCACCTAAAGGATTATTAGGAACACCTGTTCAATTTCTCATTAATGCAATTATCTAACCAACCAATCACATGGCAGTTGCTTCAATGCATTTAGGGGTGTGGTCCTGGTCAAGACAATCTCCTGAACTCCAAACTGAATGTCTGAATGGGAAAGAAAGGTGATTTAAGCAATTTTGAGCGTGGCATGGTTGTTGGTGCCAGACGGGCCGGTCTGAGTATTTCACAATCTGCTCAGTTACTGGGATTTTCACGCACAACCATTTCTAGGGTTTACAAAGAATGGTGTGAAAAGGGAAAAACATCCAGTATGCGGCAGTCCTGTGGGCGAAAATGCCTTGTTGATGCTAGAGGTCAGAGGAGAATGGGCCGACTGATTCAAGCTGATAGAAGAGCAACTTTGACTGAAATAACCACTCGTTACAACCGAGGTATGCAGCAAAGCATTTGTGAAGCCACAACACGTACAACCTTGAGGTGGATGGGCTACAACAGCAGAAGACCCCACCGGGTACCACTCATCTCCACTACAAATAGGAAAAAGAGGCTACAATTTGCACAAGCTCACCAAAATTGGACAGTTGAAGACTGGAAAAATGTTGCCTGGTCTGATGAGTCTCGATTTCTGTTGAGACATTCAGATGGTAGAGTCAGAATTTGGCGTAAACAGAATGAGAACATGGATCCATCATGCCTTGTTACCACTGTGCAGGCTGGTGGTGGTGGTGTAATGGTGTGGGGGATGTTTTCTTGGCACACTTTAGGCCCCTTAGTGCCAATTGGGCATCGTTTAAATGCCACGGCCTACCTGAGCATTGTTTCTGACCATGTCCATCCCTTTATGACCACCATGTACCCATCCTCTGATGGCTACTTCCAGCAGGATAATGCACCATGTCACAAAGGTCGAATCATTTCAAATTGGTTTCTTGAACATGACAATGAGTTCACTGTACTAAACTGGCCCCCACAGTCACCAGATCTCAACCCAATAGAGCATCTTTGGGATGTGGTGGAACGGGAGCTTTGTGCCCTGGATGTGCATCCCACAAATCTCCATCAACTGCAAGATGCTATCCTATCAATATGGGCCAACATTTCTAAAGAATGCTTTCAGCACCTTGTTGAATCAATGCCACGTAGAATTAAGGCAGTTCTGAAGGCGAAAGGGGGTCAAACACAGTATTAGTATGGTGTTCCTAATAATCCTTTAGGTGAGTGTATATGTGCTTAGAATAAGTAGGACAAACAGTACTGGCACTAAAGATATTGGAAGTAATTATTTTTGTTGCACAGCTGGACTCTCAAACTTAATATGTATCACCTGGGATAAGGGCATGTGCTAATAAATAAATAATAATCACAACAATGTATTATAAAAGGCAGCACATTCATTCTGTGTAGTGAGTCAGGTTGTTGAAGGACTTACACTTCAGCCTGATGCTCCTCAGTGGAAGAACTTATATTCATCCTTCTTCCATAGTGGCTCACATCTGTGTCAGACCCAACTGATTTCTTTAGACAGCAGATCATTTTGAAGAGTTTCACTGACTTCCATGTGACACTGAGAACATAATCTTGCTAGTGTTGTAGATGATGTATACATTTTACATTGTAAATTGTAAAATATGGCGTGAGTTGGTAAATTATTTGAAATCCAACTTTGAATAAGGTGACATGTGATCAGTCTTTTCCTGAACCAGTATTTGTCCAAATTTTACACTTTAATGTGATCACTTTTTACTGTTCACATGTTAGAATAAAAACAATTGACAAGCTGTACAGCAAAATACAGTGGCTCGTTAAGGACATAGAACAAAAAAAAAAAAAAAGCCCCTCTGGTTATGTCGTGATCACGAGATAACGTTATCTCTCGCCCTCAGAGAAAACGGAAGTGATGTCATTTTCATGAGACAATGCTGATACTGTTTTTATGTGTAGTCCTTCAATTATTGAAAGGCATAACACATTTTCTGTCTGCATCAGCCTTGTTGAAAAAGAAACTCTCCTGGTTGTTATGTTGCCATTCAATTGCTTTATAATTATAAACTTTAAACGTAACTGTCGCAGCTTTAGCTTTAGCTCTAGTTTCAGTGTGATTTCTGTTGGTTATGGAACACAATTCAGTTAGTTTTTATTATATTTTATTATTATTATTATTATTATTATTATTATTATTATTATTATTATTATTATTATTATTATATTATTTCAGAACAGATCATTATATTAATCAACTGACCATGTCTTGATTATCCCTTGCATCATAATAAAAAGAGCATCCAGCCACGAAACGAAACATCATGGAGATCTACATTTGGTGCTGGGTGTCTATTAAATACATAGATGGACTTAAGGAGCACTGCATTGTGTTTTATGGTATCCTGCCATTGCCTCTAGTGTGAAGGTATTGAGCACATATTCTAAGAAAGTTAGGTCTGCAAAAAATGTCAGACTGAGTTGTACTGTTGAATTTGTAAGACGTGTGTATGAATAGCCAGGACTAATACTGCTTTTGCTGAGGATTACTTCAGGCAACTCATAATAATGCATTAAGGAAGATAATAACACATTTCAGCAATTGGACAAGGGGACAAAGTATCATGACCTACACTGAAAGCATGTAAGTATGACATACAGGTGCCTGCAGTTATTACAGTTTTGTCCTGGTTGCTTTATTGATCTACAAATGTTACATAACTTCTGTAATTTGAAGGGCACTAAATCAAACGCTTGGTACTTTTTCTCCAAGACTTAATATCTTTATATATATATCATACCATTAATGTATAACTTATTCAAACTTCATTACATAACAAGCAATGTTTATGTATAGTGTATATAATTGAGAAGTTATCATAGTGAAATTAAAAAAGAATAGGGTTTAAATCATCATGAAATCTTCTAAAGGTCTTCAATATGGACATGTTATAAGTGTTGCTTATAGATAGAATACATTCAATATGTTCGCCTGGACTACTGCTAAGTATATTGATTTGATATATACAGTAATGATCACATTGAATGGCCATCTATCATTTTGAAATGCTTCTTCTCTCTTCGTTTACAATCTGCCTGTACTGTTTTGTTCATTTTGTTACCAAGTACAGCAAGAAAATGTGCTTTCCATGCCAATCTGAGCTCACCTTTATGCAAAAAGTAATTTAATTCTTACAGGTACAACATGTTCATTTGAATAAGATGTTTTTGCTTATTTTTTTCATGTGTGATTCTGTGCTACATCTGTTTATGTACTTATGATACACCAACATGCAATGTAAATTGAAAATGTTTAATTTAGTATAGAACAAAGTACTATATAGTTTGTCTTTAATAATACAATTTTTAACAAGTTATTAGAGATGATCGGTTAGTCACATTTAATCAGAAATACCTAAATCAGATTCCTCGTCACAATAATCTCCTGCCATATGATATCAATATGTTTAGTTGACTTCAAACAAATTGTAGACCTGGAGGCAGTATGTGCCAGCTTTTGAAGAACAAACTTAAGCTACATAGTTCTAAGCCATGTAAAATAACATAAAACCACATTTATTTTGACAGCTAATGAGACTGACAAGGTCACTTTCCTTTCTTTAGTTCACCCATCTTTCCAAGAAGAAAGAAAATAAAAAAGGCAGCTAGAGCAAACCAGACTTTTTTTTTCTGTATGGCCTTACCCGACCTACCCTAAGGTAACGCATGTAAATACTTTACTGGTTGATACAGCAAAAAGGAAGCATCTCCACAGATGCACTATATTAGACTAGAGGGTGCTAAGTATATTTTAAATTATATGAAATACAGTACAGGTTCAAAATGGCACTTACCTTAAATGTATAGTATTTAGCAAAAAAAAAAAAAAAAAAAAAAAAAAAAAAGAGTTTAGCTTTGCTTTGCTTAAGAAATGTAATTATGAAATTTACTTTTTTTTAAGGTAGGCAAAGATGTATTGTTTGGAAAGTGCAGTTAAATCTCAGAATTAATTTTGGGAAGTTTGTTATTAAAATCTGACTTAGTTCTTACTGGGAACTTCCTTAGTATCTTCTATAATCATTTCTGCTGATTCAGATACCCTAATACCCTGTCCCTCTCTAAGGAAGGTGCAAGCTGACCATTTTTAAAATACATGACATATTGAAAGCTTGGACAGAGCACACAGGGCTTCATATTAGGCTTAACCTCGCCCTTTGATGGAGGTATTAAATTATTTTAAAAGCTTTATCTCTAGAAGAATTAGCTGTTTTAGAAATTAGCTATGTAGTGATAGTCTATGTCCACTAGGTGGCCCTGCAGCTCACACAATGCAGTCCCCCACCCAGATGATACCATGCACAGTGCATAGGTGCTTTACTTCTTTTTGTTTTAACTCTATTTAATAATATTAATTGTAATAATTAGTTAAACTATAGTTTGTTTTGTATTCCTGAAACAAAATAAGCAATAGTACTATATGATATATACAGTGAGGGAAAAAAGTATTTGATCCCCTGCTGATTTTGTACATTTGCCCACTGACAAAGAAATGATCAGTCTATAATTTTATACAGGTAACGAGCTGAGATTAGGAGCACTCTCTTAAAGGGAGTGCTCCTAATCTCAGCTCGTTACCTGTATTAAAGACACCTGTCCACAGAAGCAATCAATCAATCAGATTCCAAACTCTCCACCATGGCCAAGACCAAAGAGCTGTCCAAGGATGTCAGGGACAAGATTGTAGACCTACACAAGGCTGGAATGGGCTACAAGACCATCGCCAAGCAGCCTGGTGAGAAGGTGACAACAGTTGGTGCGATTATTCGCAAATGTAAGAAACACAAAATAACTGTCAGTGGCTCAAGAAGAAGCACATTAAGGTCCTGGAGTGGCCTAGCCAGTCTCCAGACCTTAATCCCATAGAAAATCTGTGGAGGGAGCTGAAGGTTCGAGTTGCCAAACATCAGCCTCGAAACCTTAATGACTTGGAGAGGATCTGCAAAGAGGAGTGGGACAAAATCCCTCCTGAGATGTGTGCAAACCTGGTGGCCAACTACAAGAAACGTCTGACCTCTGTGATTGCCAACAAGGGTTTTGCCACCAAGTACTAAGTCGAAGGGGTCAAATACTTATTTCCCTCATTAACATGCAAATCAATTTATAACTTTTTTGAAATGCGTTTTACTGGATTTTTTTGTTGTTATTCTGTCTCTCACTGTTAAAATACACCTACCATTAAAATTATAGTTATTATAAACATCACATTTATGTACTTGTGTATGTAAAAATATACACCGATCAGCCATAACATTATGACCACCTGCCTAATATTTTGTAGGTCCTAAAACAGCCCTGACCGGTCGAGGCACGGACTCCACTAGACCTCTGAAGGTGTGCTGTGATATCTGGCACCAAGACGTTAGCAGCAGATCCTTTAAGTCCTGTAAGTTGCGAGGTGGGGCCTCCATGGATCGGACTTGTTTGTTCAGCACATCCCACAGATGCTCGATTGGATTGAGATCTGAGGAATTTGGAGGCCAAGTCAACACCTTGAACTGATTCATCAGACCAGGCCACCTTCTTCCATTGCTCCGTGGTCCAGTTCTGATGCTCATGTTCCCATTGTAGGTGCTTTCGGCAGTGGACGGGGGTCAGCATGGGCACCCTGACAGCCTGACAGCATGAATTTTTAATCAATTTGAGCTACAGTAGCTCGTCTGTAGGATCGGACCACACGGGCCAGCCTTCGCTCCCCACGTGCATCAGTGAGGCTTGGTCGCCCATGACCCTGTCGCTGGTTCACCGCTTTTCCTTCCTTGGACCACTTTTGATAGGTACTGACCACTGCAGACCGGGAACACCCCACAAGAGCTGCAGTTTTGGAGATGCCCTGACCCAGTCGTCTAGCCATCACAATTTGGCCCTTGTCAAAGTCGCTCAGATCCTTACACTTGGCCATTTTTCCTGCTTCTAACACATCGACTTTGAGGACAAAATGTTCACTTGCTGCCTAATATATCCCACCCACTGACAGGTGCCATGATAACGAGATTATCAGTGTTATTCACTTCACCTGTCAGTGGTCATAATGTTATGGCTGATCGGTCTATATATATATGTGATAGTTGTATAGTTACAAAAGGAGAAAAGAGAAATTACAGCATACCAAAAATCAGGCTCCAAATTTTTAAAACCATTGTGCACTTTTTCAATTATATATATAATTAAAAAATAGTGATGGAAATATGATGGAAACTGAGGAAATAATAGTGTGATTTCTCAATAGTACAATTTTTAAAAGACCAGCTTCACTTATAAAGTTAATAGGTTGGGGAACATAGGTATTTTGATATGATATTATTTTTCCATGAAATGGAATGGGTTTTTGGCAATTGAACCACTGGGATATAAGTGAGCCATTGTGCAAATATTACCTTGAAATCCAATTAATCCATTGTTATTAATCCAATATTATTTTTAATAACCTCCGCATGTATCCCTCAACACCTTTGCTGTCAAGAAGAAACTATGACATCATTACTAACACTCTCAATGAAACCAAACTGTTTACCATGAAACCAAATAGTTTATGCCTGATCTCAGCGGAGGTGAACGCGGCATTCTCGTCTAGAAAAATAAGCTGCTGTGTTTGTAGTTTCTATGCAGGAATAGCAATTGCTTATAAGGTGTGAACTTCCCTGTTTTTCATGTTTGTTTGTAAGATCTCATCCAGTTTCTCATTCATATCAACTATTTATAGACAGAACTTTCTTACCCAATGTACTGTATGTAACAGAATGATGAGCTCTGATTGGCCTGTTGTTTTTTCAGTCACATATTGCTTTAAAGTGGCTTTTTCCCCACCTTTGTATCTGGAATATTAATCAGGATGCATCCTGCAGGCAGTATTAACCAAACCAAGACATCTGCATTGGAATCCCCTAGACCAACAAGCATCCACAATGACAATATATTGAATCGATGTGAACTTGCCTGATTTCCCTGTGCACTGATTGATATGTCCTGTATTTTGTGTCTGCTTGTTTCCACGCTGTGATTCCAGCAGAGCCCAATGGAGCTAAAGCAGACAAAACAACCACAGTGACTATGGCTCCTGCCCAGGGGTCACTCTTACCACAGGCCAAAGATGCCCCAGCCAAGCATAACCCCGATCAGTGATGCAAGTAATAAATAAAGGAATGGAAGAAGTGAGAGCATATGTAATTTTTTCTGTGCTTATTAAATGTATTGCTGTGTCTTGTTCTTTACTTTTTTTCTGTATTTTGTTGATTCATACCTCATCATACTTTGTCAAAGCAAACAACTGTATTTACCGTCTGCCGATCACTGTGTAAAAATAAGCATTACTTTAAATTAAATTCACCTGTTTGAGTAATGAACTTGTTTCTATGCAGAATGAAAATGACTTGTGCTAGCAGTCTTTCTCTGTGCACAAGATACATTCATAGGACTTAGTATGAATAACTGGCCACCTTGTGTATAATACATATTTTAACCTCAAAGAAAACTTTATTGTACATTGTAGACAATTATAAATGACAATTTTATCATTTCAATTCTTACAGTACTCTTTCAGGAGCAGGTATCCTGGCTGGGGAACAGAGAACAGTTTGGCCTGTCCTCCCTCCTGCTTAGACAGGGAAAAATAGGTAGTCAACTCCACTGGGGCCAATGGTTTAACTGACGGGCGTTGAGTATCCTCTTGTGTTCAGGAACACGGCAACATCCATTTATTCTGGTCACAGGGTCAATGTGCATCAGTCTGCTCTAGACGATCTGTTCAGACTGCAGCCATCATTTCACCTCTCGCATATGGACTGCAGTTGTATTGTTAAATATAAATCCATAGACTTTTGTGGGTGTAATTCTATATGGCAGAGATGGAGTGCCTTATAAATATATAGGAATTTCAAAGTGGTATGCAACTTGTAAATGCATGCTGTTAAGTATGTTTTCAATAATTTTACTACTACTGGAACCAGATAAAATAGCAGTAGGTTTTGCACAATGTGTGTGTTTGCACTGCACCAAAGGATTAGTTATTCAGAAGTCCCAGTCAGTGTCCAGGCATTAATTCAATTAAGCACATTCACCAAATACAGATAGATCTGAGTTGGACAACCACATCAATCTAAATTATTTTGAGTGCTTGTTTTTTGAAAATACTTAATTGCAGGTAATAGGATTTCATATTGGATAAATAACTTGGGGAGCAAGGTACCAAATCAGTTTCACCTGAGATAAATAAAACATATTATTTACAAATTGCAACTATAAGTAATCAAGGCTATAACATGGCATTACACCAGCTGACAGAAAAATGCAAACAGTACACATACACTGGTGCAAACATTTAATGAGTAGGTGTTAATCAACATATATTGCCATTTTAACCTTCTAATTAGAGGGAACTAAAGGTGTTGCCTTTGGATTTGTATCAAATGCAGTAAGTCATAAAAGCACATGAAATAAAATTGTAATAAATTATACATTACAGTGCTTGACATTTTAAAGGTGTAGTTACAAAAAAAAGTGTTATGTAAACCTTGTTCAACACTGTCTTAGCTGATCCAGTCCATCAAAACCAGAAATGACTGCGTACTTCTGGCACTTAGCACAACCTTACTGTTAACCCTTTCATCCTCAGGGTAAACTAATCAGGAAAAGATCAGGCTTCATGCATTGGAATTTGGGATAAGCGTTTCACACACATGGTCAGGCTTAGCCCTGCATTACACGTCAATGGGCGAGGCTTCCTAAATAAGGCTCTGCATGTTGTACAATGGGCTGTGTTTATTTTGCTTAGGGCAAGTGCTGTAATGGGAACTTGCAGATTGAGAGTGTCTGTTGCACTGAACTGTAAGAATTTAATCTGTTGGGTTTGCATTCAATACCTATTGGCCCTGCCCTGTGAGGGTAGCAGAAATCCAGTTCTGTACCTACACTTGCTTTCAATACTAATATAGCAAGACTGTGATTATCCATTCACTACCAATGAATGGATACATTAACATCTGATGTTTTGTGGCAAATGAATGTTTTTCATAGAATTAAAGGGATATTTTGATTTTATATAAGACAGAAAAACAAAATTAGTTCCTTTAACAATGAATAAAGGACCATACATAAGAAGAATGTAAGAACATGAGAAAGTTTACAATCGAGAGGAGGCCATTCGACCCCTCGTGTTCGTTTGGTGTCCATTAATAACTGAGTGCTCCAAGATCCTATCCAGTCTATTTTTAAATGTTCCCAAATTTTCAGCTTCAACCACTCCCCCTATTATTCGGGGAGTTTGTTCCAGATTGTGACGCTTCTCTGTGTGAAGAAGTGTCTCCTGTTTTCCGTCTTGAATGCCTTTTTAAGCCCAATTTCCGTTTGTGTCCCCGTGTGTGTGTGTCCCTGCTGATCTGGAAAAGCTCCTCTGGTTTGATGTGGTCAAGGCCTTTCACGATTTTGAAGACTTTAATCAAGTCCCCACGTAGTCTCCTCTGTTCCAGGGTGAAAAGGTTCAGTTCCTCAGTCTCTCAGTAGGACTTTCCCTTCAGACCTGGAATAAGTCTGGTTGCTCTCCTCTGAACTGCCGCAAGAACAGCGATATCTTTCTTGAAGTGTGGAGCCCAGACCTGTACACAGTATCCAGATGAGCTCTAACTAGTGCATTGTACAGTTCATCTGCCACAAAGTGCCTTTGAATAGTCTGTGCTGCTGAGATTGTATCTGCTGAGCCACGTACCATCTTTAGTACCATCTGCAAATTTGACAAGTTTGCTAACTATCCCAGAGTCCAGATCATTAATATAGATTAGAAAAAGCAAAGGCCCTAGTACTGATCCCTGTGGAACTCCACTAACAACCTCACTCCAGTTAGAAGCAGCTCCTCTAATCGACACCCTCTGTTTCCTATACATCAACCAGTTCATAATCCATCTACTTACATTACCCTGAATGCCTACAGCTTCCAATTTGAGGATCAGTCTTTGGTGTGGAGCCTTATCAAAAGCTTTCTGAAAATCTAAGTACATCATATCGTAACTGGGGTCACTCTATTTTTAAGGGGCGGTATTGATTTGTTTTCTGTTTTCAGATGCCCAATGAATACAGTTATTGAATGAGCTCAGTTAGTTTACTTTACATCCACTTATCCCATAAACAACTCTTATCAAGATGTACATTCCTGTCTTAGAGCTGATGTCTCCATGTTCTTCAAGAAATTTGAAAATATAATTTGGATCCCCTTGAAGTCTCCCTCAGGAGTTTTTTTATTAAATAAGCAATAACTTTGAAGAGATTTTAAGAGGCCATGCGGTGCTTGAGCTGCTCCAGGGGGAATAGATGTGCTCTTTCTAAGATCGCAGCACATCCTGCAGGGTCACAACTGTATGTTGTGTAGCTTTCCTTTACCTTTTTTTTTAAGCTCTGTCAGGTTAAACTTTTTCCTACTTTAATCATAGTTTCAAATTATTATGTTTAATATGTTTTAGTCTTAGTGTATTTGTAACCAGAGAATTTTTTGCACCAGTCCAGCTCTTTATAGCATCATTCTTCCTCTAATGTCCTGACTATTATTCTATCTTTGTTGATTTACAAGAATATTGTTTTTGTTGGATTGCTCATAGAAAAAGGCCAATTTTGTGGGTAAATTTATAGATTTTTGTGTCTGGCAGCTACTACTTTTATAGAATCTGATTAAACTGATAGGATACTTAATTGCACAACAGAACTGTGTGCTAGAGTATATGCTGTTTTAACATTTGATTCCAGTTCAGATATCAAAATCTTTTGTTTAGATGTTTCTAATTCCAGTATTAAAATGTGGTTTATATCAAAAACTGATGACTGATTAGTGTTAAAACTGCTGCGTTACATTATCAACAGCAGAGAGAATCGTACCTGTTTACCTTATGAAGGACTATCCATGCCACAATTAAAAATAAATACATAGAGAAAATTATGAATTAATAAATCAATAAATATTGAAATGAATACACGAATACAGAAATTAACACACAAATGTTGAAATCATTAATTAAATACATGAACATTTATTTATTTCAACTTATCTATGTAGGCCTATTCATTTTTTTATCATGTATTCATTCATTTCAACATTTATTAATTCATTGCCACTATATTATTTACATTTCTTAGGCGCTTTTCTCTATTTCTTCTTATATTTCACAATCAAAACCTGCTCTGTCAATCACAGCTAGTGGGCTAATCACAGTACGCTACGGGCTAATCCAATACAATGTGTAGTGGGGTTCAATTGAGTTTGACTGTTATTTATTCCAATAGACGTGTTCAGCAGTATTAATCGAAGAGACCTGGTGACACATTTTTTATTTCATCAATTAGAGAATCAGCCTTTTATTCAACGCTGGATGAAGACCAGCACTGGGGCTGGTTGCATAAAACTTAATTTGACAGTTAGACTAGTATAATACAAGTTAATAAATTGTAGTTTTAGCCTGAGAAGTTAACCTCACCCCCAGGATAATTTAGGATTCAGATCTCTCTTTCAATTTAAACTGCTAGTCTGAGACTATGGCGACTATGATGCCCCACCCACTGGCACTCCCCAAAACATCAAGACTCCTCCTGAAGAGTTCAGTACCCGATCCTGTGGTCCGTACAGATTTTGGGGGAGCTCCTTCTCCAGTACTAGGATGTTTGCTCTTAAATATTTGTTTTAAGTATATTCTTCTGTCATTTACAGACCTTATACAAAGTGGGTTGACGCTGTTAACTTTTTTTGTAATTTCATCCCATGCCTTTGAGTGTGTTTTGTGAACGTTTTCCCCCAAAGTATAGATTTATCTGCATTATATTACAATGACAAGCACAATACTGGTTACAAAATAATGTTGGGTCACCTAAAATTAGCAAACATAACTTTTCTAATAGAAGAGATAATACTATTACTAATGTAGATAAGGACTGCATAAACTGAGAGGAACCAGAAATAACAAAAAAAAAAACACATTGTAAAGAAACAGGCATCCGCATTTTACAATTGTTTTTTATTGTTGTTGTGAAAGCTGTATTTACAAAAAACCTAAATAATAAATGTACCTAATTAAATTGACAGAGGCTAATTTGAATTTCTTTCACAAAATACATTTAGATAGCAGATAGTTTACCTGACTTGTTTTTACTTTGTCATGTTTATATTTCTAGTTCATCAATCTAGTATCAATAAATGTTGTTTATTTAAATGTGCTCGAACAGATTGCTGATGGCAGGATCCTACAGGAGACAAGTCTGAAGCAGGTGTCCACCGTACGTGTACAGGAAAGAAGATGCACCATGAATGATGAGTAGGTAGAGTCTGGGCAGTATGGTGAGGAAGCAGGTGGATGCTTTGGGCAGCTTGGTATCACTGACCTCAGTAGACAGCTGCTTTGGGAGAACCTCCCTGTCAAGCACTGTCAAGTAACACATGTGCACATTTGCAATACTTCTGCTTATTATATTCAACATTGATTGGTTTATGAATGTATGTATTCTTATCTCTGTGTATTTATTTGTAATGTTAGCCTGGATATTCCTCCATATTATCTTGATCTATTGCCCCTTTCTCAGTTGCGAAGCCCCGCCCCCCCGTGACGTCCCTGGTCGCGGAGCCCCGCCCCGCGGTGACGTCTCATGTGGGCGTGTCCAGCCCTGCACCGCTCCGAGCAGCGTGGCGCAGACGCGGAAGTCGCCGAGCGCCGAGCCTCTCATCCGCAGAGGAGCCGTGACTGCAGACGGAGGTGAGTGCAAGTGCGGGGACAGCAGGACAGCGAGATGCGGGCAAGAGAGCCATTGTGTGAAGGTTACTGCGATAAATCAATCATATATTAGCGTATGTGTGGCGGGTTACAGCAGCGCTGCAATAAGAGACGCGAGTGTGAGCAGCAAGTGCAGGCAGTGGGAATGAAAGGCGGTCGCTCTGTACCTGTACTGTGCACTATATATATATATATATATAGCTGTTGTGCAGTGCCTGCCTGGGTATTGCTTTTGTTTTTGACACGAAACTGGGCCGATTGTTTAATATGTAGTGCTAAAGAAGAAAACGAATCGTCCGATGGTGTTTTAACTTTATAAATGGTGACCATTGTATATAAATAATGTCGCCTCCCAACTCTTCCGCAATTAGTTTAACATTGTTTCGTTTTTAATAAGATACAGATTGTGAGTGTGTATGTGTGAGAAGAGTTGTCTGTGTGGCTGAGATTGCGGTATGTTAGTCCAGTGTGAGTGAGGTAGGGTCAGGGTGTGCCAGTACAAGCAGGAACATGACTTTAGTGTCATGTACTGACTGGTTACAGACACACATATATGCAACCTAGAGCAACACAACGTGATGTATGATGCATCTGGAAAACACGGTTTGCGCGACTGCTGTAACTTAATTATTACTTGCAAACGTTTTCGAGAAGTAAGTAACAAGTCCTTGCATACAAAAGTAACCGTGCACCTGATTTCCTGTCCATTTATAAATACTGTTCCCATATTGTAACTTCCCGAGTTGCAGTTACTATTTTGTCGCACGAAAAGTGAAAAAGCGCAACAAAGCACCATTGACAAATAAGAATAATATAAAGATCTTTATTCATTCAGGGTAGTAAAAAATTGATTGAAATCAGATTGACTATCAATATCTAGACAATTAAAACATATACCTGTTTTAAACGTTGATCTATTACTATAACGGTTTTATTCCCATCACATATCTGACAGTCATTGTTATCATATTTTTACTTTTCACTGATTATCTTCAAAGGAAAACGCAAGTACTCAAACTCTTTATGGTTTCCTTCATGCTTTAATTAGAAGCAATTGTTATCCTCTGCAGAATGAGGAAATATGTGTGACTTTAGGGTTTCTTCCTCTTTCCAAAAAGCTTAAGAATCTGAGAAGATACATTTCTATTGCAACACCTATTGTTATAGAGGTTTGACCTAAATATTTACAGAACAAGAACAAAAAAAGTGGATAGTATAATGTAAACTACTGTTTTCATAGTGATGTTTAAGAAGACTTTGTGTGGCAGGGATGGATGTAAGACTACCTTAGTGGAAGGGTCTTGTCGGGTTGTGGTTTATCAGGCTGCTGGTACAGGCTTCTTGTGTATGTAATGTGATTGCACCTAGGGCAGACTCCAATCTGGATGACCAGAGGGGATTAATGGCTGTGATAACAGATGCTTTATCAAAAGATCTCAGCAGGGGTGAGCATTAGTGATACTTCAGGCCATTTATAACTTCATGCATTGTTCCAGAACCAGGAACAATGAACTTCTATGGTGAAGCTACAGATGGGCCACATTTAACTGCTGTTACACCATGTGTTCAGCATGCAGCGTTTGTTACATAATAAGATTTACCATTAATTAATTTAACAGTCACTTTGCTCCAAGTTGACTTCCATGTTTTTTTTCAAACCCTAACAATGAATTTAATACATATGCACCACTTAAAGGTAACATCTCTGGAAACATTTGTAGCAAGGAGATAAATTACTAAACAGTGTAGTTATCCCTACATTGTTGAATCTGATTGCACCCATCTGTAGCAGCAGCAAGTCACATTGATAAAGCAATGTTAGAAATGTTTAAAAGGTACAATATTATATAAAGTAGCATCTCAGTTCAGTAATCCCATAAAAGCACCTGGAAATAATAGAAAATCCATACGTAAACAGTATAAAATGTCATTGGAAGTCAAGCGTTAAGCTCAGTCGTACTTAACTACTGGGTAATCTAATCAATTCGACTGTCAACATACCCGGATAGTTACTATATAGCGTGTGAGTTTAGGGGTATGCAGAGCTCGTGGTCCTCTTGGTTAACACTATATGTAGGAAGGGCACAAGATTGTCATTCAGTGTATTAGACTGAGGGGCACAGATATACCAAGGACAATCCTAAAGTCATATTAACCTCTCATTTTTGTCTTAACTAAAAGTGATTTTCTAATAGTCTCACCAAATAAAAAATGAGATGGGTTTTGATTCAGAATCTTTGCCCAAAACAGACTTATTTAGTGTAGGCAACAAGTGTTTATTAGTAGGGTTCTGTGCTTTGCATGACTTGCATCTTTAAAATTGCGTTTGTCATGCAAAATGCACTGCCGCTATTATAAAACATCTTGCGCAGTGATCCTGAGTGTGTGTTACTAAGCCTGACAGTTTTACTGCATTGAGAACCTGGAATCCTAGGAATCTTTCAGGGAGATGTACCAAGGACCTAAAACCCAGAACGATCCAAAACGTTGCCCTATTCCAGACGGAAACTGGAGATGCACACTTAATCTGGAGCAGTACTCCCGAGAATGACGAATGAACCCGAGGGTCTGGCAGTAGCTGAGAGGAAGAAAGGAGCGCATTGAGAGTTTGCTTCTTGCAGTAAACCACTGAACAGCTGCAGAATGCAAGAGGAAAAACAAAAACATGGACCAATATTAATTCCCCAAAACTGCAACCATAACCTTGTCATGTCGTGTTAGACAAATCAAATAAATTGTAAAGTAAACATTTGCAAAGATTTTTTTTGTGTTGTTTTAAAAGTTATAATGTAGTTTGGGATTAATATTCCAGTTTTTTTGGAGCCCCATGCTTTTTTATCCTAAGTATTTAAAACAAAAAAGGTTTCATATATTTATCATGAACTGCATTGTTATCATCATCATAACAAATAATAATAATAAACAGTAATTGTAAATTGTTTTCAATCAGTGTATCTTGATATTGTCTCTGTGATAATTTATTAGTAATAACCAGGGCAAGTTGAAGTGTACATTTTGTCTAAGTCTTTAAAGTTTATTTTCCGGTATGCTAAAGTGAAAAATGAAAAGAACTGTAACCTTTCTTGGATGTTAAACGTATTTCTTCATTTTTCATTTTCTTCAATTCTACATTTTCTGTGATGGATTCTAAAGATTAACATGTCAAGTCCGTAACAATGATATGTTGCTATCCGCTTTGAGAGTGTGTTTATTTTGTTACCAAAGTAAGGCTTTAACTCTCAGAAGCAAACATTGTGTGTATAAAGATGAACCCATTACACATGACCTTTGGTGGCCTCATGTGGGTAATATGCAAAAGAACAACCAAACATCCATGTGGCGACATCACTGTGCAATTAAATAATTATTTAATGACAGAGTAATTAAATAATGACTAATTATAATTATACATTTCCTTGTTATAAATTTGTCACATGAAATATTCAGAGATGCATAAGCACTGTTGATGAAGTATGTGGGAAAGCTTTCAGCTTTTTTGTGTTCCAGTTCTCATCTTGTTTTCTTGCAGGAGGGACATCATTATAATGGTTTGCTTGCCCTGTATAACTGCTGTAACACAACACCACACTTTTTGTTGTGCTGGAATGGCCTAAACCTCCTTTTATTGTCATTTAGTCCTGTTCTTTTCATTTTGTTTAGTAAACACAGGAAATAATTCAGTGTCTGTTGCTTAATATTTTTATTTTCGTTTTTTTCTCCTCTTTAGTAACGCCTTCCCATATAGCATAAACTATTGCATTTAACAAGCAGACCTAGACTAGGACCTTGACCTCAAGCACTGACTCACAAGTGATTCAGATTTACATCCTGCAAGCAGTTATACACGCGCATACCAACACATTAAAGACCCAGGCCACAAAATCTGTATTGTCTGCTTATGTATGTGTGGTTGGCTACTCATTACTTGATGTGCATTTCTTTCCAGAGATTATGAAACATCACAGGTAATGAATACTTTGTTGTAGATTTTTTTTTTTTTAAGGTTTTATTATTTTTTTAATGGCTGTATCGTAAGAGCATGTGTTATGTTGGTGAAGATATATTGTGTCAATATGTCAGAGACCTGAAATTTTGGTTGCTTGTACTATATTATGGAATCAGTTTTCTCTCCAGTAAGATGTTGAGGAAGAACCTGAGAAGGTCACATGTGGAAGTTCTGGAAATGTTTTAAAACACAGAATTCAAATTTGAAATTTCAGCCTCCTTTATTCACGTGAAGGCTATTTGTTGTTATTTTAATAACCCTGTCAGAAGGAACCAGAGCATGAAATGGTTGCAAACAGCAATAATATAAAAAGAAATCCAGCAAACCAGCAGATGATACATAAAGTACCTCCTTAACTTATTGTAATTTGTGGTTTCTTTGAAAACTAAGACCACAAATTACAGTGTGTTCCATCCACACTGTTTTGATGTAATTGGATACAGCATTATATACTATTTTGATGTAAAGAATTACAACATTTGGAGGCATCCACTGAATAAACACATGCTGCCTTTCGGTCTTTTAACAGTGTGGTCCGTAGTATTTTGGCATGTCTGATCAGTTTAATAATTAGCCAAATTTGTTTTAATTTTAATGAAATGACAATTGGGGACTTAACAAAGATTCTTGCTATGCATGTATGGCAGTAAAATTGGGTAAGTGCATGGAAACATCTCCTAAACACAGCACATTGATTCATTTGACGTTTTGCATTATTTGATAGCTTTGTTATTTTGAAACTGGAGACCGTATGCAGACATATTTTGGTAAAAGCAGGTGTAATTGCTAGTGACTGCAGAGTTTGTCATTGCCGTTAGCCAGTTTCCTACAGCGCAGTGGTATCTGTTTTACTTCTGAATAACAAAATGTCTCGTAATGTACTTTAATTTGACAAAATCTGAAGTATTGGAGTTCAGTGGCCAGTTCTGGCAGGTTTTCATAGACCCTGTTGACCAGGAATTTGTCCAGTTGCCAGTGTCTGCCATTCTGTTCCTTTTATGTCTGGATACAGTGACAACTGTTTTGATAGGAAGAGGATGGCAATCTGAGTCACAAGCCCAGTTCAACATCCGTGGCCTTGCCTGTGCTCCAAGAGATTGTAATAAATGACAATCCTCTCTATTATTAGGCCTTTAGCATTTTTTCCATTGTAAGTCTTCGCTGCTTGGCTAAGAATTGAGCTTACATAGATCTCTCCATCAAAAGCTGGGCAGGTGATGGAATTGTAGTGGTGAATGGGATAACATTTTAATTCCACACAGATAAATGTCTGTTTGGGGAAGAAGGAATGAACCAGCCCCTCCCTTTATGCATGGTAAACAAAGCAAGGCTCGTCAATCGAACAAAGTAAAAGCATGTGAGTTAGATGAGGTCATAGTGTATTGATTAACTCTGTAATTCTCTAGAAATCAAGAAACTACTTATTTTTCCTCTACCTGTGGGAATGAATCTATACATAATGACAGAGTAATGTTAATATGGTTGGGTGCTCTTTTGACCCTGGAATTTATGAGTGAGGGTAGAGATGGAGATCTTTGTTTCTTTTGTGCTGAGCAATTGCAAAGCCTTTTTTCAACACTTTCAACAAAAATTAGAATAGTGCTTAAATATAAGATATATTTTGTCTTCAAAAGTCAAATGGTACTAAAATACTATACTATCTAATAAAACCATGCAGCTATAGAAAAGGGGGATGGTGTGTGAGAGAGTGAACACTTTGGAGCGCGTTCCCAGGACTATGAGACATGGGAGAATGTCATTTCATTCGTCTAGTCATTCTTGTTTCAGTCACAGACCGATTTTGCTTTCCCTTGAGGGCATGTCTGGACATTCTGACACAGTCTGACTTAACCCTTTCCTTTCAGGAATAAGTCAGAAGGGCAGTACATTTTTGTTTTTAAACATCTCTTGTCAAACTATAATTTTAATATTGATTTTAAAGCAAAATTGCATATCTAGTCTTGAGCTGGTGGAGAGAATCAAGTCTCTTATTTTTTCACAGAAATCACCTTACATTAAAGATTTAAAAATTGTCCATTGTGAGAAATCCGTATTTTTTTTTTAATGTATATGGATTTCAGCATGAAAATAATATAATTATCGTATAGTAAAAGTGGGAGAATATGAAGGGAGAAGGATCACATACATTCATTGTTGGTTTGGGGTATCTGCATGATCAGACAGTTAGGTGGGATTGTATCATTAGAGTTACTCGGCACTACTTGTGTGCTGTTTGCCCCAAAGGTATTTGCTGTTTTCGTTGTCCTGGTGCCAGCTTTCTTTGTGGGGCACTCGAACAAATAACCACATAAATAAAAAGTAGTACAGCTGATTACCGGATTAGCGCCTGGTCTTTAAATTAAATGGTACTATTCTTTTATTCAACTTTGAATTGTCACATCTCAAAAGTTGTCAATTGCTTGATAATATTCCAGCAAATGGTCACATTCAATTGTGTATAGTATATATTTTTTAATATTTAGAATAATGGATGTAGGAAATGTTATTAATTGTATTTGATTTATATAGTAGTAATCTGTTTATGAATTGTATTACTATTCATCATTGGGGCAAATATCTACAAGTTATGTGGACTTGGAGCTTGTCATATTAATTTTGTGAATGTTGTGTCCTCAAATCCTGCTATATGAAAATCTGAGATTAACTAAATGTTATATAGCACTGATTGACTTTCCAGTACACTGGTACTCTAGGGTTTACTATTTGCTTCAGGATAATGCTGTAGAACACTCTTTTGACTGAGATTAATACATTAAAATGTGTAGATAATGAATTCCTGCTACCGATAAAAGCCTTCTCTGGCTGCAATTACAGTAACCAATTTCAGGTTTGGGCATAGATGAACCTGGCTCTTGGGGTATGTTTAAATGGAGTAATAACCTTATTAGTTACACCCTTTTAATTGTTTTCAGTTGCAAAGGGATAATAAAAACGATGTGGTTAACCAAATGAAAGTGTCAATTAAATAACTGAGATATCAGTTAGATTATAATGGCAGACCTAGAGACTTGGCCTGACCTTTTATCTTCCTGGAAATGGGCAGATCCAGTGACATTTCAGTGTTTACCCAACTGTTACAGGGTGTTAAGAATGTGGCCAGCAACAGATCACCAAAGATTTCATAATTTCTTGAGAATCCATGCCTAGTGTTATTGCTAAATCCACTGACTAGAGACCACAGCCACAGTTAAGGAACCTGGAAGACCTTCAATAGTGACACCATGACAAGAATGTGCATTTGCTCATCACTTCCACACTGACTGTCAAGATTGTCTTGTTAACAGCCCCAGAATAGTCCAAGGTCACCTCCAACAACATTGCATTACTTGGTGTGTAGGAAATAGTAGACCCTTTCTGTGCAATAGAAATAAAAAGCTTGCAAACGTCAAGTCAAGGGAAATGTCTGGCAAGACCATTGAGCATTGGCAATGTCTAGGGTTCTCTGGTCCATGTAGATTTTAGTAATTTGAATGTGAAGATAACATCTTGGCATTGGGAATATTGAACCAGAACTTTTAAAACTAATGTCTTCACAGTCAAGTACTGTGTTGGGAATATGGGACTGGCTGCAATTTGGCATGGCAGAAAGATCTGATTATAGGACTATGGAGGACTCAGAATATGTGCCAGAATATGATGAGGCGTTTCATCGATGCAGTGCCAAAAAGGAGATGTATTGCGTAAGATCATCAACATCCCCCTCTTTAATGGAATGTGATTTTAAAAAATAAGTAGAAAATAACCCAGCAAATGCCATCATGTCATTTTTAATCATACAATTTGAAATATTACTTTAGAAGTATGTTAATGAGTTGTCTAGCTATCATACAGGATCTGCATTTCTCAGAGCAAATGATGTGAAGGAACACTGCACGCATCGTTCTCTGGCCACTGTTCTTCTGGCATAGCAATTCACATTCCTATTTTGACCTATTCTTCTAGCAGAAAAACAATCTCTATCAAGTATACATGGAACTTAAATTGCATAAATTGCAGCTTCTTTATGAAATCTGGACAAATTAACCCGTTGTCTGATGGATCAAGTGAATGCCATTGGCTGTATTTTTGCTCAATCACATTTCTCGCCAAAGCAATTGGTTATTCTTTCTTGACCCATTGGAAATTCAATTGTTCCCTACATTATAGGCCTGGTTTCTAGTTGCAATTGTTCTAGGCTGGATGAATGTGATTTGAAACACTTAATTGTCATTGTAATCATTGTAAAAATTCTGATATTTAATAGCTATAATCTTCCTTAGCTAGGAATCCCATCCAGCTAGTTTGATTCCTTTCTAATTTAAACATGTTAATTCTCTCTCTCTTTTGAGCTTGCTAATACAGTGGCAAAACAAAGTACTATTTATAGCATTCCTCTATTATTCTTAAGGGACAGCGCCCAGGGTTGAAATGCACAGGACATGACTTCAGGGTGTATGCCACGCGGTACTGTCTAATTCTGTGAAAAAACAGCTCGTTTTTATTTAAAGAAGCTACTAAATCTAAGCATGTGATGAAGAGGATTAAACTGTTGCTGTGCCTTTAATCTGTGTTTTTGAAATCACTGCACACGTCAAAGCATGTAATACTTTGGGTTTTGTGTCTTGGTCTTAAACAATAGTCTTTCCCTCAGTTGTTTTTAAGGTTTATTCCTAAAAAATAAAATAAATTCTTGCGTTCCACACTGGCTCATTTCCAGCTCCTCATTTCATTGATCAATTACATCATTTGACAACTAGTTTCAGTCCAGTCAGGCAGAATTTGTGATACTGGCTTAAATTGCCCTATTGGCCTTACTGTTTCCATGAACTAACGGCAAACTGTCTGGGTCTAATTAACCTCTCCACACTTCAGTGACTCCTATTGAGCAAGCATCCTGTGAGGCCTGGGAATGATAGAGCTGTGGATGTGCCAAATTTAAGAACAATTATCTTCAAAATAATGTAGAGATTGTATTTGCAGGATCCATTGCTGAACTTATACAGAGTTGCCAATTCGTAACCCCCCTTATCATACTCAGTTGTCAGTTTTCCTTTCTACTAAAATCCATCCACTGATTTAGGAGATCTGAATGGCCACATTTATCTTTTGAGCAGAGCAGCTCTTGGTTATAAATTGAATTATTTTAGTTTAACCTCTGAACTCTTCTCTATCTAATTATACTACATTACATTACTCATTCACTTGATTGAGTACGAGTCGAACTAAATGTTTTTGTTTATTTTTAAAATTTCATAATTATATATATATACTACAGATTGGACTCAAACTAGTTAGCAAATGATGTACGTTATAAATTACATGAGGAGTTGATTGACAGTGTGGTCCGCTAGCATTTGGTTCAGGAATAAACCTTAAAAACTGATACAGAGCCATTTGTTTCAGACTAAAAACAGTCTTCCATGCTTGCAGTGGGTATCAAGCAGCGAAGCTAGATTATCACTAGGAATGGCCAGCAGTCCCTCGGTAAACAAAATGTTAATTTCATCCTCTTTGAATTGTTTCATTCTTGCCTTGTCTAAAATGAGTGGCAGCTGTACGCATTCCTATCGTAAGTCCTCTGCAAAATATTTACTTTAATAAACTGGAATTCTTTGAAAATAACTGCCAATTTACTTAAGTAGCAGCAGTCTAAGCAAGTTGTTTGCCTTTTTTTGTTCATAATGTGATGCCTTTGATTTAACTTTAACCACATCCTGCTGACCCGTGACCTCCCTGTGGCCTCAGACATCTTTGCTCTAGAACCACTGAGCTGCAATGTTCTTTGTTAACATGGAAGAAATGTTTGACTTTTTATGCCTGCTTGTCATTTCATCAAAAATAATTATTCAAAATAATTACGAATGACATTCTGTAATATTTGTGAATAATCAAGAATGAAAAGATGAAATCAAATATAATTACAGCGTATTACAAGTATACTTTATTTAAAGAAACATGAAAACCATGCTTCTACAATATTGATTAATTAATGGTTTAAATTACAATTACATGGAAATAAGATCACAGGAATGCATATGGATATTAATATTAAGAATATCATTATTATTTTCTGGCGTATAATCCACACATTATAAATTAATTCTCAAATCATGAATAATACATCGTATATATTTTACATGACAATTCAATAAATATTATGTATTGATAATTATAAGTTCACCAGTGGTATGGGCTTTCAGGACGATTGATCAAATATTTTTGGGAAAAACTCAGGATTTTCAATTAGACTTCAATTTCTAGATAACTTATAACTCACATGGCACCTGGTCATCACTCTACAGATCAGTGCTCATATTTGGGTTATCCTGTGCCACATCAACTAATCTTCAATGTTAAAAGAAATCCAAAGTACACACACATATATTATGAATTGCACCAAAACAAAAGAGATCATACAATATTAGAAATACATTACTGCTTTTCAGTCATCTAGCATGATGTGATCATGTCTTTGGGGATTCATAAATTAAGAAATTTGTAATCATGCTGATAGCTCTTGAAAACTGAGGAAAGATATCTGTCAACACCATCCTCATTACTAGGTAAACAATTCTGCTTTATATCTGCACATCGTCTACACTTGTATCTTTCTGGTTTTCCTCAGCATTGAATTGTCATCAAAGAAACCCTGTTGTTAAAGACTCTTATTAATCTTTGGTCTTTGGTCTTTGGGCTCTTGCAAATCACTCTGGCACACATAAATGTGTGTGTTCTTAAACTGATAAGTGCACACTCATTATTGCCATCTTTAATGTAATATTCTACCTTGCCAAAACTGACACCCCATCACCTCTTTGCTATTTCTATTGAATTTGTTGGAAATGTTATCAATAATTGGGTAATTTGTAATGTGATAAAGGAAATATTTACACGCATGATTCAGCTCACTGGTTTTGTTTTGGAGGTGTGAATGAGTTCTCTCACTAATTCAGTAATTTAAACCTTGTTTGTGATATTTTGATATTTTGGAGAGCTGCAACTTGAAGACCTTTGTTGAATTGAGTAAAACCAAAACCTCCTAGGACGAGTACTAAACTGTGAAGATCAAAAGAGCTTTGGCCAAGAGTATTATGGGAGGAAACTTTTTGAAGTATTTGAATTTCCAACTTCTATTCTTTTGATCCACTTTTTGTTGTTGTTACGGAAATAGTGTTTCACTCGAACAAAGAGAACATGAAAACCGTGGATGTGATGGATGATTGACAAAATGTGTATCAATTTCAGTTGTGTGTCTATTAACGGTGGATTTGCATGTGTAGAATGCTCTTCTGAGCTTTTAATCGTAGTATCAGGAATGTTTACTAGTGTTTTTGTTTTGGTTTGGGGTTCCACCTTAAATACAGCGCACTAGCTCATCCCTAATTCTTCAGATGCTTGGGTGTAAGTTTCCACTTTCCCCTTCTGTATAAATAGCAACCAGCAATAAGCTGCAGCGAACATTGTAGTGCTGCATCTCGGGTCGCTGGGTGTTTTGTGGATTTTGGACGTTCCTGACAAGTTTCAGTATCTGCTAGGAAACGGGATTTTACTAAGGTAACAGTCTTCATCAGGGTTGTCTGACTTTGTGGTAGCCGTGGTACATAAAAATATCCAGCATTTCTGTTTATATTAGAATGATCAGGTAATTTGATGTTTAATATATTTATATTGAGAGCATACTAATGTATATTCGTAACATTTTTCAGATTTAATTTCTTTTTTCAAATTATGGATGTTAGTTTTTTTTATTAAATAGAACACTGCTCAAATTCTGGACTGAAGTTTTTGATAAGCTGATATGATATCATTATTAGCAGTAATGCTAGTATCACTGTTAAAAAATAAATACAATGTAGATTAGGTTAGCTTTGTATATAGAAGAGAAACACCAGCTGAAAATAATTTCTTTCACTGGTAGATGCTTATATCCAGAAGGATTTGCAATAGGTAATCAGTTTTAAATCTCTCCTGAAGGATGGAGCCCAAGGAAGCTCAGTAACTTCCTAATGTTGTAGCACACAGTGAATCAATATCATCTCCACCTAATAATAACCTAATTAACGGCTTGACAAACTACTCTTTCTAACAGGAGTCAATATAGTAGTGCAGAATGTGGGAGTCTGTTCCTGAGAAGAAAAACATTGTAGACAAATCTGTGCTTGTTTTTGTTTTCCATCTTGCGGGTCTGCGTGTCTGTGTTTATATTATCAAAGTAAATGGCATGGGTATATCTGAACTGGGTGTGGGGTGCCTGTAAAGTTTTCTTTCGGTGGTGTTTGTACGTGTCTTTGTGAGCGTACCAGCCAAAATCTCAGGCACCATCATGCCTACACTGCGTTACCTAGCGTTCCAAGGATTCGAACTGGAAAAAAAGCATAGAATATGAATGCTTTTCTTTCATGTATTAGGCGTGTAGAATATTTTTAACAGGGTGCTATAAAATACTACAGTAATATGGTACAAAACTTTTTTAAACATTTATAAACATTTTACATTAATGTATTATGTTTATTTTTGCGGTTCATGCTGAGGTGAACTTTGAGAGAGCTGTGTATCATGTTCTTTTCACTTGTTGTTTACAGAAAGCCGCGTTTTTGAAGTTGGAGGTAAAGCACACAACCCAGACACCATGAGCAACTACAGTGTTTCCTTGGCTGGTCCAGCACCATGGGGCTTCAGACTGCAGGGTGGCAAGGATTTTAACATGCCACTGACCATCTCCAGGGTAAGCCAGGTTTGAACTTCTCCCCATTGACCTCCCTACGTGACGTGATATTTGAAGCCCACGACTGAGAGGCTTTTCTGCAATGCAATCTGACTGTTGAGTGATAAGACAAGGGCAGTAATTTATTCCTCTGGGTGACGTTCACTGCCTCTTTAGAAAACACTGTCAGATTTCTGATTAGTTCTCCATTCATAATAAAATGCAAACATTAGCCACAGATATTTTAATATATGATGTATCTGATCAAATAATTGTATGAGGCTGGTCAAGTGCAGTATTGAGAGAGAGAAAAAGTAGATTTTAGGAAAAGTAGCCAGCGAAAGGTGAAGTTCATGTATTTCTGATAAATTGCGTGTGACAATTTGACAAAATCAATACATTTCATTCAAAAACAAATGCTATAGTAGTTGTAACATTCAAGACTGGCAAATTGGTCTTGCATATAGCCTATATGATATATGTAATTGAACCTGATTAACAAAATCCACATTCATGATTTATGAGCAATTGTATTATTTTTGTTTTGGGGGATGGAATTTTTAGATTTTTTTTGTAAAGGTACCTTTTTTCCCCTCTTACTGTCAGTCGTGCTCTCTTTCTCTCTCTCTCTCACCAACACTATTTTGTTTATGCTTAAAATTATACACAAGTTTTGTGTTTTAGCCTCTGGAATGTTTTCCAGGGTTTTTGCTGCATTTTCCTTTGCGATGTTCCATTAATCAAATATAACCACAGAGTGTTTTTCTTACAGCAGTTGGAGTTGCGTTTCAAGTGGTGCTGATCTCTGACAGTCCCATAAACATTTATGTACGACTCATTTAACTGATTTGTGAATTTCGAAATGACATGCACATTTTCGGTTTTAAGACAACTTGTAGATTTAGAGTTAATGAGTGATACAGTTACAGTATTTGGCTGTTGCTATGGATTTGATATACAGAGTAACTTTGAAGGTAGTGGGATTTCATTTTCCATTCTCCAGATTTATTTGTCTTTTGTAGGAACAATGTCTTTAAATGATTGCCAGAACTGCTGGCGTAATTTCAACAACTGAGAGCAACTGGACACACAGTACACCTTTTATCTGTCATGAGAGCAAAAAGGACCCTAAATATTCAGACACCCTTCGAAAATCAATGAGAGGAATACTGGGTAGCTCACATCCTGAATAGTTTGTCTTTTATTGACCTTTTTTTCTCTTTAAAAAAAAAAAAAAAGGATTCAGGCCCAAGTTGCAGGCAACGTGTTCCAGTTTGTGTGTATTGGTACATGTTGTCTCATGAATTGTTGGAAGAATTCATGCAATTCATGTTCAACCATTGTGCCAAACACTACATATTCACAGATATGTACTAGTCAATTGACGCATTTTAGCAGTACTGTTTGTACCTCCATAAAAAATTGTACATTCTTATTGCAATGATTGCCACATATGTAATTCAAGCTGGGTTGAACATACCTTGGGATGGATTTTGTGACACTGCTGGATGGTGTGTGTAACAAACGCTGACAGTGCAGCTGAGGAACATCAGGAGGAATAATCATGGCATATCTCTCTCACTCTCTCTCTCTGTACGTGTTTATGACCCAGAATAAAAATATATTGTAGAAAAAAGTTTTATAACGCATCTTTCATCACATCAGAACAATGCACTTAATTTTGTTACAGATTTAGTACTTCATACACATTTCACTAATTTGCATGTTAAAATGGAAATGATGTTTGTCAAAGATTACTTATTTTCACTGCTAGATAATAAATGTGTTACTGGGTACTAATGTGGTACGTGTAATGAAGTATAGCCTGAACTGCTAAGTCATTTTGTTAGGTACTGCAGTGTAGTACGGAATACAGGTGTGCAGAATTATTCAGGTGTTAGGGCACAAGTGAAATAATTTGAGGACCACTGACATCACATCAACACTGTGTCTTGAACACAAGAATCAAGCTTTTAAGGGTGTCTGATGGAATGAGTAGAAGTGTCTCAAGTATTATTTATAGAATTGTTACTGCAACTAATAACAAACAAGTGCACACGCATGGGTCATTGCTGTACATTAACAGCATTAACAACTTTCTGTGGGTATTTTAAGTGGTTCTGAAGCATGAGATACCTTATTTGTTCTTTAAAAAAAAAAAAAAAAAAAAAAAAAAAACTACAACCCCAAAAAATTAAGTGTATTTTGCTTTTCTCTTGCTGGTGTTGAGTGACAGTCCTTCATTGTGACTAGGTTGTGTCTCGGAAACATACCAGACCCTGCCAAGGAAAGATAATGTATTTTCCTGTTGAAGGAAGTTATTTATATCACTTTCAACAGACATTGAGAAATGGGCCGCTTTCATTATAAACATTGTTCCGGAAACCTGCAATTTATTATGCATTGTTATTTATAATTATAATTGACACTCTCCGTAATAAAACATTAATATTTACACTGATTCTTACTTCAAAGAAATTTGTTCTAATATATTGTGTTATCATATATATGACGTTGGGGATCTGAGTGGGGTTGGTACGAGTATGTTAGTAATAAATGTAATGTTTATTTCAGTACTTTTAAATTGTCTATGCTTGATAATACTTTGAGCAAAGTTATCCGTAACAAAGCCTTTTGTGGAAAAAGTGGAAGAATTGCAATAAATCAATTCTATGTTCTATTAAAAAATTCTATCTTCACTACACAGAAGCTTATTGTTTTTTTATATCTATAAGAAAACTGCTTAACCTGTAACTTAATTATATTGCAGTCTCTGTGGCAGATGTATGTCCTACAATGAAATGCAAGACATTAACTGACATAACACAAATGTGGTTGACTAATTCAAATCTGCCATAGCAGTCTTTTATTAATTCCATTAGAAATGTTTAGGCCAAAAGAATGATGTCTTAATGCTAGAAATCGATATTTATGTGCCTGAAACTGGATCTGCTTGATTTGCAGTAACATTATCCCCTACCATAGGTTCAGCTGACACATTTATAATAAGCATTTTTTTTTTTTTTTTTACTGTGCATGCAAAATATTAGTTATCTGCTCAAAGGTATCATGTCGGTCTCATGGTTCTTTGTTTTTTTGGTTTATTTTTTAATTTAGCTTAGGTGGTTGATTTTTCAGCTACTCCTTCTGAAAGTATAAGTAAAACTACAGGGCTCAGGAGGGCAGGTTTGCTCGCTCGACTAAATCTGTTTTTGATTGTCAAACACGATCACTTAAAGATGTTGATGCTGAAGTAATCAGCAATTCTTAAATCTTGATAATAATGATCTCACTGACGAGCAGTTAGGAATCCTGTTTTCACTTCTAACACAACGATAATAAGCAATAATTGGAAGATATTTTATATTGTTAGAAATCTTCAGATCCTTCTCTTTCCTTTTTACTGATTTTAGATTACACGAAGGGTTTGTAATACTTAAAAACACCGACAATAGATACACATAAATATATATATATATATATATATATATATATATATATACACTCACCTAAAGGATTATTAGGAACACCTGTTCAATTTCTCATTAATGCAATTATCTAACCAACCAATCACATGGCAGTTGCTTCAATGCATTTAGGGGTGTGGTCCTGGTCAAGACAATCTCCTGAACTCCAAACTGAATGTCTGAATGGGAAAGAAAGGTGATTTAAGCAATTTTGAGCGTGGCATGGTTGTTGGTGCCAGACGGGCCGGTCTGAGTATTTCACAATCTGCTCAGTTACTGGGATTTTCACGCACAACCATTTCTAGGGTTTACAAAGAATGGTGTGAAAAGGGAAAAACATCCAGTATGCGGCAGTCCTGTGGGCGAAAATGCCTTGTTGATGCTAGAGGTCAGAGGAGAATGGGCCGACTGATTCAAGCTTTTAGAAGAGCAGCTTTGACTGAAATAACCACTCGTTACAACCGAGGTATGCAGCAAAGCATTTGTGAAGCCACAACACGTACAACCTTGAGGCGGATGGGCTACAACAGCAGAAGACCCCACCGGGTACCACTCATCTCCACTACAAATAGGAAAAAGAGGCTACAATTTGCACAAGCTCACCAAAATTGGACAGTTGAAGACTGGAAAAATGTTGCCTGGTCTGATGAGTCTCGATTTCTGTTGAGACATTCAGATGGTAGAGTCAGAATTTGGCGTAAACAGAATGAGAACATGGATCCATCATGCCTTGTTACCACTGTGCAGGCTGGTGGTGGTGGTGTAATGGTGTGGGGGATGTTTTCTTGGCACACTTTAGGCCCCTTAGTGCCAATTGGGCATCGTTTAAATGCCACGGCCTACCTGAGCATTGTTTCTGACCATGTCCATCCCTTTATGACCACCATGTACCCATCCTCTGATGGCTACTTCCAGCAGGATAATGCACCATGTCACAAAGGTTGAATCATTTCAAATCGGTTTCTTGAACATGACAATGAGTTCACTGTACTAAACTGGTCCCCACAGTCACCAGATCTCAACCCAATGGAGCATCTTTGGGATGTGGTGGAACGGGAGCTTCGTGCCCTGGATGTGCATCCCACAAATCTCCATCAACTGCAAGATGCTATCCTATCAATATGGGCCAACATTTCTAAAGAATGCTTTCAGCACCTTGTTGAATCAATGCCATGTAGAATTAAGGCAGTTCTGAAGGCGAAAGGGGGTCAAACACAGTATTAGTATGGTGTTCCTAATAATCCTTTAGGTGAGTGTATATATCTATATATCTATATATATCTATCTATATATATATATATATCTGTATATATATATCTATATATCTGTATATATATATCTATATTTCTCTATATATATATCGGTATATATATATATATATATATATATATATATATATATATATATATATATATATATATATACACACACACACACACACACACACACACACACACACACACACACACACACACACACACACACACACACACACACACAAATACATTTAAAAAAAAGTCACAATACCAGAACAGTGTGTATGTTCACCCAAGCAGCCTTTCGTAAGTGTGGCAAATGTGTAAATCAATAAAGTGATACAGCTCTTGGCAGGTTTATGCGATAAAGAGTAATTATGTTGGCGAAAGTTTTCCCCTAGGGGACTGAGCTTTGAAGATGATATTAAAGGAAACCTAGGATCTTAAAAGCAGCAGACCCTGAAGCAGTTTATGATGGATTAAATTGTTTAAAATGTAAATGTTATATATGGTTCAAAGGTGCAGGTGGGAAGAATCCAAAATCTGTGAAATTCAAATTGTATACAGGATTTTGGAAGTGTTAGTGAGATTACAGCTGGAGATCCTTAAACAGCTTTATTTTTTGTCCATACGGTTTCCTCAAACCATTGTTGAAACATAATTGAAGGGTGCTATTATTTGTGTCTCTGACTGTTCATATGTCAGTGACAACCATTTAGCTCACTAAATGCCTCCATGACTTTCACCAAGCTACTCAGAAATAGACCACAAGAAAAAAATCTGGATTCTGTCCAGCCAGAAGAACATCCAGGATTAGAAAGTGGGTTCCCCAGCCGGCCCCATCTGCAAGTACTAGAGCAAGCGATTCAAACTTTTAATGAGTGTGGGATAGGATTGATCAATTCTGAGAAAGCATCTGACACATCTGTTTTGGATACTTCACAGAACCAAGGCATTGTATAGATTTTTCACTGCCCTAAACTATTAAAGTAGATAACATGGCTGGTAAGGCTATACAAGAACAGCAAAGATGAAATACAGGTTTGTATTTCTAAAAGGAATACTTGGATGTGCCTGAGGTTGTCTGTCAAGTACAAGTATATTTAACGCACCCTGACAGCCAATTCATTTAAATACTTTGAAATACTGAACTGCCAGCATAGTAGAATAGTGATAGTAAGGGACCGTAGATGCACCCATGATGCACTACATCACAAAGCTGGGATTGTAAAAATATTGAATTGCCTGGTCCTGACCTCAATTCCATAGAACTGGAATTGGATGAACTGATTCATGGGCCAGCTGTCCTTGGGGGGAGAGAGCCTACATAAATGGATAGTTTTGCGTAAGGAAAAGGTTTATATACAGGACTTATGTAAGATTCCTCAAAACCCTCATAATGGTGATCACTAGCATATATACAAGTCTGAAAACCTATTTTAGACACAAATGCAACTGGTAGATATCTAGGCCGTTTTCTCCTGCACTTGCTTTAGTATCTTTGTGATTTCACTTAAATCGCCCCCTTTTTTGTTATATGGAAAACTACCATGTGTGACTTCAGAGATTACATGTTGTTTAAGTTGAATAATAATGTTACATAATTTAATTGCTCTTAGGAGAGCACTCCTTCGGTGATTCTTTGTGCATGAAACTAGCTTTCCTTTTTTTTTTTTTTTTGGCATTTATCTTTGAAAAACAGATGCTAACCAGGTCTTGGTGATTGCTCTGTCCTGTATCTAATCTTGCTCTTTCAAAATACTTTGTACTGAATTGCTACTAAAATAGTAGGGAGTCAGCAGTCTAAGGAATTTAAATAATGATAAATCTTGTAAAAACTCATCAAGGCATGCTGTTCCTGTGCTGAACCAGTAGAGATGTCTTCAGAATCTAGGTTTGATGGTAAGAATAATGAAATCATTATTACCTTATGAATTAATTGATCATATAAAAAAAAAATTATATTATATTTAAAATATGAAATTAAATCACAGTCTATGGGAGAAACACCATCTTAATTTTTCCAGTAACTGGTAAAAATTACATTTTGTTTTAACACACTTGACTAACTGAAATGTGTAAATATTTAGACAAAATTTGACTAATTTTGTGTTCAATATTCATGTTGTGATTTAGGGTGTGAAATCTTTAGTTAAAGCCTCCTTAGATTCATAGAATGGTTATGATCAGTAATGTCAAGACATCACTGTAATGAAGAAAACAATCATGTAAATCTAAACCACTGGGAAAGCCTTCTTGTTCCTCATTCTTTGCCCCATTTTATCTAATTCCTGCCAAATGTAACACCTATGCTCCCCTGTCTCATAATAAATATACTATTGAATACTACCTTTGTAGTTAAAAAATGTATTTGTCAGAGAATGCAAAATGTCAAACCAAAACGTAAAGAAAAAAGTATTTATCTTGCTGTGGAATGGACTATGCTTTAACTAACCACAAAAGTCAGGAAGAACTAAGACATTGAAAGAAGAAAATGACCAGGGGGAGTTGAGCTGTGAGGAGCTAATTGGTTGCAGCTCCTGTGCAGTGTACTGAAGTGTAAAAAATCCCTTTCCTGTCTCCACAAAACCCAGAGGGGACATTTTGCGGCATGGCATGTTACTGTAGGCCCTGCGAATCGGGGCTGCGCCAGGTGTTTTTGCTCTTAGCTTTCCCGTACAACTCTTACAACTAAAGGAGGACCTTGATTTCGGTCTTTCACAGATGAAAGGGTAGAAGAAAATGTGGTATTGCAGCTCTCTCTGTTGTGAGCCCTCGATATAGAATAGTGAGGCAGAGTGACAACAGGTCCTGGCACCACAGCGAGGTCAAGTCTTGTGACTGAAATACAAAAGATAGTCTGAGTTCGGACACTGTGTAGCTGGAGGTTGATTAGCTGAGTGAGAAGAAACAGCAGTGCTTTTAAAAAGTGTCCCCTCGCTGTGTCACGCTCCCCTGTACAAAGGCCTTGTTTGGTAAAATGATACCAGCCTCAGTATCCACACTTCAGTTTACTGCATATCTTCAGTCTTCACGCTGATTAATTATAGCAGTTGGTCAGAAGGTTTTTATGACTTTTATTCAAGCCAGTAATTGCTGTATAGAATTACTTTTATGCTCAGGTCAGAGAAGGGACAGTTTCCGTCAAACAAGGATTTTTCACCCCAGTGATCATATGTGCTTAGCTTTTTCAGTGCATAGTTAACTGAGTGGCATTTTATACTTTACCAAGGGAAATGTACACTAATTTTAGATCATGCTTTTAAAAATAAATACATAAAATTCTCTTAAAAACTGTGATGTTTATTCTGTATTTTATAGCATCAGTTATGTCATATTTAGAATGGAATTCCTACACTATGAACTCATTCCAGAACTCACTAATATGATACGATCTGTTGCCATGGTTTAAGTAATCATTGAGTGTCTAAAAAGGTTGGTTTTGATTGGATGCCCTTTTATAGTTGCAGGCCTAGTCCTTTACAAAAAGTCATCTGTTAATTCAGTCTGAATATTCACAGCTTTCACTCTGTTGCTAGATCTTCTCAACTTATTCATATAATCATTTACAAGCAAGAATTTAGTTAATCTGGAACAACATGCATAGTACAAGAAGGATTTTCTTATGTTACTGTGAAAAAGATCAATCATCAGGGATTGACAGTGAGAAAAATAGTGTTTTGGTGGTGTTGTTGTTTTAATTCTTTGGATACATGCCAGATCTTTCCATTAAGCAATTAGTCTGTTTACCAACGTATTTTTCTACAGGATTGATGGGGCTTTTATTAGGGTAAATAACTCACTGGTTAGTACCGGTGGAAGTGAGACCAAAAGGAAACCGTTTCCCGGCATATCTGAGGTCACATTTATAGACGTTTTGTAGGTTATAAAAAATAAAAAAATAAAAATCTCTAAAGTGTTGTGGGTTTGGTACAAGTTCAATAATGTATGAAAGGAAACTTTTTTTTTTTTTTTTTTTTTTCCTGCTCGTTAATAAAAACTTGTCAGGATCAATTATTAGAGAACCTCAGGAACAGTTTATAAAATAAAAAATAAATTCAGATGTACAATATTTTATACAGGTTTATCTATTACAGCTATTAATAGTAGGCTATTCACTTTGCAACAATTACATTTTTAAAGCCTCTTGCTATAGTGGAAAATGTTCTCCCATTTTTCAGAATGTAATGGTAACACTGTTCATTTATGCAGTTGGTTTGAAAAGCACCATCAGAAAGCTTTGAAAGTCATCAACTAAAAGTTGGTTGGGATTTGAGACTAGTTATAATTCACTTTTTGTGAATATAAATGTCAAAGTTGTGGCAGATACAAAAAAAAAGAGAAATGTAATTCTGATGTTAAAAAAAAGTTCAAGGCACTTTAGTCATACTGAGCCTCAGCCCACAGCAGCTGGCAATGAACATTTATGTATAAATGCAGAAATGTAGATGTTGAAAAAACAAATATGCCCCCAAAAAACTCGTGGTATTTGAGTTCACTGTAATAACACATAATTGCTAAGCTACCCCACATGAAAGTTCATAGGATGCATTTTCCTTCTGTCTCCAATTGCATAACTGTTTAAGATATATATGCTACTATATAACATTTCCTTGGAGACGCACATTGCACAATTTGGGAGGAATCTTTAATCAAAGCTCTAGCATTTGTCAAGCTTGACAAGCAAATTAATTTAGTGTTTAAGGTACACTCATAATTATTTACTTTTTGATGTGATACACATGTTAATTTTGTGAATGTTTTGTGAATTGCATTGTTCAAAGGAAGAAAAGCAGACTTTGTTATGATGCATTTGCTGCCTTGGGCACATAGCCTTTCTTCCTTGACCTCATCAAGGGTCTTAAAGATCTGACTCCCACATTCATTCTTTTTTTTCTCTCTAAAGTATTTCTTATGAAAAGGGCCTACCTTTCATCTTTTCAGCATTACGTGGCTCAGTGAGGTGTGATGGCAGTACAGCAGTAATCAACTGTAGAAGAAATGCATAGTCAAGTCAAGCACTAGCAGTTTGTAATAAATGTGCAGTATTCCAGTCTGTTAGGAGCCGACGTGAACTTTCAGTATCACATATAAGACTTTCTGAAAGAGCAAAATACCAAGCATATGCTGATTATGAGAGGAGATGGCATAGTAGTGCAACACAATTCATTATTACATAATTAATTTTTTATTTTTTATTTCACAACAATAAATATATTTCTTAGCAGCACTTATTCAGGTTGACATACATTTGTTACAATATATTGCATTACTTTGGCCATCAAGAGTCCAGAATCCTAACCACTACTCCACAACGCTGCCCATTGTAATAAATTGTAATATATGACAATTTAGTTTTGTTGAATCAAAAACAGACTTCACTTCCGTTTAGTTTTTAAACTTCACTTGAATGAAAATCTGTCTACTCACCTTGTATTTGATGTAATTGCACATTGAACTTTTTCTGTTATATATAAAAAAAGACTCAATACATCTTTAAGTAATTGAGCAAGTTAAGCTTAATCTTAAGTTTGTTTTTGCAATTAAGCTGTGAATAGGGCAAGCTGTTTTTAAATTTTTTTTGGAAAGTATTAATCAATCTGTTTTCAGTTTCACTTGAACATTGAATTAATGTCTTATTTCCTGTATGATTGTGTTCTGTTCCAGATTGAATTATTTTATTATGTGTTAAGTTTTAAATACTATAAAAAACACACCTTTTTCCTAGTCATATGAGAAGTTTGTTAACTGCCACTCAAACATTTTCATGTCCATTGTTTTGAAAAATGTAGAGATCTTGGAAAACTGCCAAATTACAGTGCAGCTTCACTGTGAAAATAGCAGTTGACCTTTCTTTGACACAAAGTTAGTTTTGATGTCTTGTCTTGGCTTTTTACAATTATGTACTTTAGGAGCCACAGTAAAACTATTGCTTGTTTTTACCTATTGCTTATGGCTGAACCACCACATGAGGGAAGAAAGCAGACACATTTTTTTGGGGGGATACCCAGTATCGCAAGACATTGTTTGTTTGCAGTTCCACCAATATGTCTTAAATACTTCAGTGATAGTGCAATTTAAGTGGAAATTAAGTATAAGCTGCTGTTCAGATGCAGATTCTAATGTAGAAACCCCTGCAGCAAATTTCTGCATTTCCTATGTCGAAGCCCTGAAAATAATGGGATGATTTATTACAAAAAGTGGCAAAGGGTCTTGAGATCATTTTTATTCTGGATAAATGTATTATGATTTGGAAATAATCGGTCAACAACAGCACCTGACAGTGACTTAAAACTTCTTTCCTTGAACCGTAAGAGGTACAATCTGTAAACCAATGTGCTTTCCGTCCTAGGATTCCTGATAATATTGCCGGAAGGGAAGGTGGTGTTTACCAGTTTCAATTATCTAAAACTGGTAGCGATTCAGTGATTGTTTTGAGCCTGTTGCCTAGCATTGGCTGGAAAATGATCTGTAGGAATGCTTCTAGCCACCACCTTTTATACTTCAGAAGGAAATGTAGGTAAAGGTGGAAGTGAACAGTTCCCAAATAAGGGAATACCATTAGCGACCTTCAAGAATAGCCCCTTCAAAAATGAGAAATACAACTGTTTTTGTTTTTGTTGTGTATTATTCTTCTGGGATATAGAGCATCTGGACCACAGCTGGTGGGTATCTTAAGCGTGTAAGGAACATTAACATTGCTGTAGATACTGATCAGTGTGTCTTTTAAAAGTTATTTGTTCCTCTTATTAACCTAAAGAAAAGAATTTGCCTGCATGTCAGGTGCAGATTTAGACTGGTTCATGGGAAATGTTCAGAAAAAAATGCAAAATGCATTGACAGTCAGAAAAGTAGGCTGTATGTTTTAAATGAAGTAAGAATCTGAATGTTAATTTAACCTTAAACATTATACCAGGGTGTTTCAAGTCGTGGTGGTAGATCACAAGAGACATTTTCTATAACTAGAAGACATTTCTGAAAAGGCAGTGCAATATTCTAAACAAATTCCAGTTCAAAGTAATACATTTTTTTTTTACTGGAAGAATTCAGTTTTTTATATTTATCTCCAAAGATGCATTATTTCCAATTCTCTAATTTTTGTAGTATATATTTTTTTCAGAAGCATGTTTGGAAACTCAGTGGTCTTTTATATTTTATGCAAACAGATGTTCTGACAGTATCTGAGTAAACCTGCCCCCCAGGTCTTTCCCTGGAAAACCACCAATCAAATCCAGTTTCAAATATTTCTCATTTAAGTGTATAGAGTTCAGTAAATGTAGGTGAAAGGCTACAATATACAAGGAATAAAGACAAAACACCTTTAGCAGGTGCAACTTCAATTGATGTTGCTTTTTTGTCACATTGGGCGATGGCACATGAATTGTTTCTAACATATCAAAAGCTAGTAACCAAGAAGAGCTTAATGAAGATGCCCTCATGTTTTTGGATGATGCTCATGATCGGTTACAGCCTGCCACCCAGAAGCCAGAGTCGTTGCTGACAGGAGGTGTGATTCTGAGCGGTCTGCTGCCGGGTTGACGAGAAAGATCAGCGACAGCACCAAACTCGCATTGCTCCTCATTTAGGGTGTCAGAGACGAACAAACAGATGTCACTTAGAGTCAACACACTTAGAGTAGTATTTACAAGCAGCACGTGTTTGTTCATTTCTTTCTTTCCTTTTTTTAAATAGTTCAACCATGAACACAAGACTACTAAATACAGCTATACTATGACACTGAATGGGTTTGGTAAAAAAAACAACACTTTTATTTCTGTTACTACTACACTTTTGTTTTAAGCCCGTCAAGATTGTATTTTGCATCGTTTATAATATAAATCTGTTATGCTTCTAGCCCTTTATGAAGTTATTGGATTTTTCATCATGTTACCATGAGGTTAAGTGACAGAAAGTGATACTCCACTATTGCATTAGGGCTATATTAACTTGGATTAGCGGCAAGACGTATTGGGAGAGGGGCTGAACTATTTCCACACAGTGAGGTGCTCTCTGGGAAATTCCAGCTATTTGGTATTACATAACCAATGCATTGCTTCCAGCTTACTGACTCTTCACTGCGCTGCAGGGAAGAGGGTTGCTGAATTTGAGGTAATTTCCTAAGGATTCATGGAAAACAAAAAGTTTTATAAAGTAATACTGTGGTATTTATAATCCACTAAAACTGTGTTCTGATTTGCAGATTGTGAGTGGGATTGCAATTCTGGTAAAAAATTACCACTACCTTAATCATACTAGCAAACTAAATATCCTAAATTTACATTATTTCTACATAACATAAATCTGAATGATTTACATATTTCCATAGCAAATATAGGTATAATTTGTAAAATTATAAAAAGTAAAAAGTATTGTGATTATACATAAACCAACCAACTGACTAATTATTGAGGTCTTATTCTCAGTATTTTGTTAGAACTATACCAGCCTTCAGAAAAAGCCCTGTTCTCTACCATCTCTAAGAGCTATTTTAAAAGATTACATGAAAAGATTGAAAAGTGTTGAGTGCAAGTAAAACCACAATTTGCAATTGTAGGCTTTTCTTAAATTTGTATTTAATTTGAAGATTTAATTTGACATTGCTCACATATGTTGTGTTCTTAAAACTACACATGTAACTCAAGTCCCAAGAACTGTATTTTCAAACCTCTAAAATTAGCTTTCTTTTGTAAGTATTAAAATAGGTAACCAGTCATTGAGGTCTGCAAAAGGAAAGCGGGAGAAAAGTGATTTTATTTGGCTACCACTTAAAAGTCAAAAGAGACTAATCATGTTTCCACTTGGGATTTGGAACCTTTTCATATTTTGCCGACACAGCACTGTTGGTAAACACAGGCGTAAGGACACTGTTCTGTTACTGGGGCAACAGCACAACATACAGCACTGCTAATTAAGCTTGGCTTACCCTTTTAACAGTAGTGTAAATAGAAACTGGCACAGAAGCTTTGGAGGTCTTGGAAATGATTTTACTCTATCAGGCTGAATTCTTTTAAAATTGCTTTCACACATGATCTTTGTGGAATAGGGTTTTCTTTTAAGATTGTACTTCAGTCTTTAGTGTACCCATTAAGCCATCCAAGAAACACAGAGCTTAACCGTAGTTACAAATATTTATATTCACTTCCTTTTACTTTTCTTCCTTGCTAGGAAACGCAAGTTTGATGGAAGGCTAATTGTATCATTACAGCCTTTTGTTTCTTATTTTTCATTTGACGTACAGCCTAATATGTTCTGTGTTTACTTCTAACTCCAAACAAGTAAGACCTCCAGTGAACCAAACAGCCAGTCCAGTATCCTCCGTTAAAGGGTTACAATAGAGATTTTTCACTTTAAAATGTGCTTGCTGGATTTCTCTTTCAGCTGTTCAACTATGATTTCAACAATGGCACATACGACTTCACCTTATAATGCAGCTGGCAGTGGATAAAAAGATATGAATCCATGCTTGATACCAAAAAAATGAGAGCTCAGATCTTTGTAGGTGGTAGATACATCTGCAAGAGTATTTGGCTGTCATCGTAGTTGGTACGATTGGGGAAGCTTGCATGTTTTGTCTTTAGCATGGCGCCAGTCATCCAGATTGCTGTGTTTGGGGTACAGACACAAAAGATTCATCATATACCAACTAGATTTTTTACCCACTATAGTGCACTGCATTGGAAATAAAATATAGCATTGCTGATAACCACAAGGATTGTGTGGAACTCAATAAGATGATGGAGGAGAAAATGTAACTATTCTCAAGGGAGGTAGATAGTGGGGAGGAGGGTCATTTGGAAACCAAATTCATTCTCTGGCTGCAACTCAAAACCAACAAATATAAAATCAGCACCTCTCTGAGCCACACAACAGACATTTGTGGAGAGAGGGGGGTCGGTCTCATTGTTGGCATTTTCTGCTCCAGCTTCGAAAAAAAAAAAAAGAGACTACGAAGCTGCTCTGTGAAAACTGTGTTTACCCTCTCAGTCAGTGTGAGAACAGTTTCCTCTTTCACCCCTCCATCCTCCTCTTCTGTCTGGGATGTCTCTGATCTATTGTGCAGTATCCGTTTCTCCAGTGATTTTTTTTCCCCTTCTCCGAGCGGTTTGTCTGGGTGGTCTGTCATTTAAAGGAGACATTATATTTGATTCTCATAGACCCATTTTAGGGACCTTAACAAGAGAAACTATTAAGGGAAACTAGTTTGTTTATTTTTAAGGCCTGATGTTCACCCTCTTCCCCCTTCCCCCTTCCTCCTCACTCACATATACTAAGCAGGCTATCAAAAGAAAGTAAAAATACGTTTTCTTAGAGTTGCTAAACAAAATTACCATACACTGCCATTACCTACTCTTAGTAATTGGATAATTCAGTTAAATGATCAGTTATCAGAAACATCTTAATGCATATTGTTTGTTAACTTCAATTGGCTGGAGTTGTAGGCTTTGTTACAGTGATTGCTGAGAGTTAATAAGGATAATTGTGTCATAAACCTAAAACATATGCATATGGAAGAAATTAGCTGGAACACATTGGGATTTCAATAAGTACTGAACTGTGGGTATAGGTTTTGGATTACAATTTGGTATTGCATATAATCACTGGCGCTTATTTTGTTTTACAAGACAATGCAATAAGGAAAAAAGTTATTAATGGAAATTTAACTATATGCTACGTCGCCTTGCCTAACAAAGCCCACAGTGTGATTAACTAGAGCAGCTCTATTCAGTGATTTAACAATTACCTGACTGATCCTCAATGTCTGTTAATAGTTGGGCTCCTGTTACCTGTTATTATCTATTTAAGGATTTCTGGAGGGAATCTGCTCCTGTTCTGTAGACCAGAGTAGTAATTGTACCTGTTAGTCTCTCGTTGTCTGTTGTTTTGATCAGGAAATTCTTAAAGTTGTCGTTGTTATTACTAGAAGTATTAGCAGTAGTTGACACTTGTGGATTGACTTGGCTCGTGCTTGTGATACAAACATTTTCCTTAATAGTTCCTTACTAGTTTTCAGTAACATTTTGTCTGGTCTTCCTCAAACGCTGATAGAATTGAAATTGCCTTGATGTCACTTTAAAAAAAAATAAAAAAAATAAACCACAAATAGCCACTGATGTCTGGGCCTCTTGGCCTTAGATATTGCCATGTTGTGGTCTCTTGACCAAATTCCATTTCTACTTGGTTTGGGAATTCATATTTGTATGGTAGAACTATCTTTCATTAGCATTTACTATTTGGCTTGAACATTGTACCACAAACCTACTACAACTACCAATGTGAATTATGTGGCTGTGTTAATATGCAGCATGGAAAAAGCATGGACCTTTCAAATATTTTGGAATGGTAAAAGGGATTTATAACTGGAGTTTAATGAACACAGCGATGTAGTCTTTACATTCTGAGGAAAAAAAACAATATTTTTGTAGTTGTTTTTCTTAAAAACACCAGATAGGGTTTATAATTAGAACTTGTGAGTTAAGCAGTAAAGGGATACCTTAACTGAACAGGTGTAATAAGAGTAAAAGTGACAGGAGATATAGTTTTGTAAGTAGGTCCTCTCTTTATAGGATACCGTTATCATAACCCCTGCCTTGCATTACCCAAATCAAATGAGCCTGAATTCTAATACGATTATCAGAAGTATTTTAGTATTTTTCCTATTTAAATGTACATTAGACTTTCTGGATGAGGGACATATAATATCTTTTGGGTATCTTAAACTATATACTTTCCTTCACATATCCATCATAGTCTTCTAAAACAGTATGACACAAAAATGCTATCAGTCTGGCTGCTGTAAATTTACCTTCTAGTAATGCCAATACATGTGATGTATGTGTCTGCAGACAAACAAAGGTTGAGTTGCACATATTAATATAGCAGCTTATTCTCCTGAACTGTTCAGCATTTCTTGATATTATGGTCTGCTTTAAGTGCAAGAGTAATATATGCCAGATCCTCAGTATTTTCTTCTAAATTGTGAAAGAATGCATGGACCCCTTATTCAGCCCAGCCGTGGAGATGAAGGGTCTGTGGATTCTGTGGTCCACATTGTTGAGTCTAACTTGAAACCTGTAATGCCTAAACTAGGTTCTGCTTAAATTTCTTCCTAATGACAGGCTTTTGAAAGAGCTCTTATTCGGAGTGTTTGGTAATCCGCCTTGTCTCCTGTGCGACATGCATTACTTTCAAGAACCTTAGGAAAATTGGCGTGAAAAGCTTAAGCTTGGATAAAATGTATTTGAAATGGCGAGGCTCTTTGAAGGATTTGCCGTGTCGACTCTCTGTAGGAGCATTCCTATTATTAGTGAGTAATGCAAGCATTAGTTGGCCAAAATAACATCCTACATATTATTTCCCCCCCAAAAGAGTGCTTTTCAAACATCATTATTTGCTTTACATATTTATCCAATATTTTAGTCTAATTGTAACTGATTACTCAAGTCAGCAGCCAAATAATAACTATTACAATGTAGTCCTTTCAGAACTCTTGTTTAATAATGTATTTTTTCAAGGACTTAAACATGCCCACTTACTCAGTTTAGTGAAAGCAATATACGCCACAGAAACACAAAGCAAAAACACAAACAAAATGACAAGAGGAGTAAAAGTACAGGAATGGGACTAATGGACAACAGATGTTCTGTCCTCGGCCGGGGCATATGGGTTTATTTCATAATAAGTGCTTTTCTGGACAGGGAGCTCTGTATTCTATAAATTGAAGACAGGGTGCCAGGAATTCCAGTTTGTGTTGCACAGGGTCTCGGAGAGTCGATGTCAGTGGTGTCGCTAGAGTAGAAACAAAAAATAATAATGTGGAGGGGTTATCCTAATGTAAATCGCTTCAGTCTCCCTAAAATGTAGCAAAATAGTATTGTTTGCATTTTAAAATATATAGGCCTAAGACACAATTGCTTTCTCAAGCTAAATGTACATCTTTATGCCTTACGTGTTTATGTCCGAATTTTGAATTATGTGCTGTGATGGAATAGTTTTAATTTTTAAATAAAACGTTCTTTCAATTACACTTACGTTAGTATCATCATAAATACATTTTTAGCATATTTGTTTTTCCTTTATTCTTATTCTTGTATGTTGCTGTTTAACATTGTGTGAGAGGACTAATTACAGAGTTATACTGCAAGACGTTACAGGAATTTGCCCATAAAGTAGGGCACTAGCATTCTTTTACTGAACTCGCCACTTCCCCGTATCCATCAAGTAAAAACCTGTGATCATCACACTCACCAGCCCATGAATCATAAACAGGTTGTGAATTTTGACAGTTCGTTCCATCAAGACAGCTGTTGTGTGCAAGAAGGGAGCCTTTCATCGAGGCCATTCCGTTTAGGATGTTGTCAAATCTGAATACAAGTGAAAAGAGTGTGAATACGCTCACTAAATTTTCAGATCACCAGCCAGTTAATGTATTCAAGTGTCAAAGCATACAAGTGTAGCTTGTGCATTAATAAAATGGTCTTTAATGCATCTGTGTAGAACAGGGAGCTGAGAGAATTGATCATTCATCTTGTGGAGTTAAGTTGTAAGTTAATTGAATCTGTTGCAATAGTCACTCTTCAGCCGCAAATAAAATGTTAATGCTTATCAGTGTAATGACACATGCCTTACTTTAACTGCTGTTCAGAGTATTCCATTCTAATGAAGAATTACTTTCGTGAATATATTAATACGAATACAGAAATCAAAGAGCAGGCCATGTAGATTGGTTTGTTTCTGTGCTGCTGGGGAACTTTGAAAAGAAAAACTGATTTGATGAAAAGATATAGATTTGATGACGGTGTTTACAGTAGCAAAGGGAGAGGTCATTATCCAGTTGACTGCTGTCTTTAATCTCTAATCTTTAAGCTTTTAACCCATTTTGAGCTTTGTCGTAACAGTGAATGGGAGTTGGTAAGGGAAGACCTTGCTAGTTTTAGTGACAACAAGAATATAAGCTGGTCTGATGCATGAAAAACTCAAATGGGATTGATTGATGCAATATTACATTCTGGTTCTCAAAAGTCATTGCCCAACTGCCCTCTTTTTTCCATAGGATTTGTCCATCACACCAAATGGGACAACACAATATAAGTGTGTTATTTTACCAATGTTGAATTGGGAAGGGAATGGAACAAATTAAGGCTTTGTGTGTATTAAAAACATACAACCAGATGGAATAACGGTTTGTCTGAACATTGTCTGGGAACTTAGGAAGCTGTTAATAGTAACAATAGGAAATAAAAGCCCTTATACTTTCTCATATTTAATAGCTAAGGAATGACTGTGGTAAAATAACTTGTGTTTCCTGTCATTGAAATTTCAAATACGCTGTGCCCAAGTATTGCTGAATTTTGAGACCAGTTTGTCCGTTACTCAATTTTTTCTTCCCCACAGTGCCAACTTAATATTTTCCATGGTATTTTAAATAGTATGCTCGGCTTAACTGTGGCAACGGAAATAGTCACATTCCTATAAACATTTTATGGCAAGGGATGAGTGGAAAAGGCTCAACTTGTTTCAGCCTCTTGTTTGTCAGTAATGACTGCATGGAAGGGAAGTCAAAGCAAGGATATGTTTCTAGTGGAAGAGAAGTGATGGTTCTTTCTTGAATTTGTCGAACTAGCCTAATATTTATCTGACCTTTATCTTTTAAAAGAAAAAGAATAAGGCATTGTTTTAGTTTTATTTGACAAGCGATCTGTAGTTTGAATATTACGATACTGTACAATGGAAGAACAATTGCAGTGGACTGAAAATAACCTGTAGGCATAATTTGGAAGACCTTTTAAACATTATGCCTCGACAGGTTTCACACTTTGCGTATTTGTAAGACAAATGTCATACGTTTTGTACTTTTTTTTTTTTTTTACATTTTATTGCCGCCCATAGTCTTTAAGCTTTATTTAGTTAAGCCTGTACATATTGGGCTGCAGCTTCCACATGCGTGTATGACTTTACCAGCTGAAATCTTTGAATACTTTTCCATACAGTGTTCAAAGTGTGTAATAAGAATTGGGGTATACAGAGGCATTCTTTGGCACTTCAAGACTGCAACCTGTCTCGGGAACAAAACCCTCATCAGACACTTTGCTTTTGGAAGCTTCTTTCGGTGAAACAACTTAGTGGTTGTCATCTGCTAGAAAGGATTCGTACTTCTTCACTTATACTTTACTTTTTCATTTTAAACTGAAGCATTGAGGGTTTGGAGATGTTCATTTGCAGTAAAATAGATTCACTGTAATTACATATTTAATACTATTCCACTGATAAGTCCTCATTGCAACAACAAATTCACACCAATGAACTTGAAGCTAAAAACACAATAATTATTGTAAATAAATTGGTAGATGGTGGCCCACTAGGGACACCCTTACCAAAGCAATGCAGTCTCTTAATGTAGCTATTCCTACTTTTATCCCACCAGTACCTTATCATTTATTTTAACTCTGCACTACTTAATTTTCAATATAAAACACCCACATGTCCTAGATTACTAATTATTGAGGACATATGAAATTGGGTATTGCTGTCTGAAAGGGAGAAGTGAGAGTTACTAGGTTTTCTTTTCAGATGTATGCATCACGATCGTGGTAATATGACAATGGAAGGATGGGGAGATGGGGGTATTTGGTCAGGGGTAAATAACTAGACGGGTTAACATGGTGAAAATGTACTACAATTTAAAGTGCAGTAAGCATTCGAAACAACAATGAATGAGTTTCATGCAGTCAACTTCCTTGATTAGAACCACAACTTTTTAATTTTCCATACAGTTCAAGCGCAGTAGCTAAGTTATGATTTGTTTCTCTACCTGCTCTGGAGAAATGTGGAGCAAACTTTACTTATAGGCAAAACTGTATTGAACTATAATTGTATAGAACTCAATTTTATTTGTTGATTTAATCAATCAAAAGCATAAAAGGTGGATATCGCAGAACTATTTTTAAATAGGGATAGTTCACCTCTCCTAACCTCAGTCACCACATCTGAGCAGGTACAAACTGTTACCACCTTAAAAGCAAACAAACTGCACTCTGTTTGTCCTGGTTCAATACACCTCTAAGAGTGTCAACTGTCAGAAAATAGGATCTGGTCTGACTTTCTGCTGAGATGTTAGTCAGCTTTGATCTTCCTCCAGCCCTGTCCCTTTACTGTATTGCAGCACTTCTCAATCGGTGTTATCAAACCTGAAAGAAACTAGTGGAAAGTAGGTTTCAATGTGAATCAAATAATGGTAAGGAATACAAAATTTGCTTTCAAATAATATACATTATAGACCTGTGAAGTATTACCTACTGCCGTATAACTTTCAGTATACAAACTCAGCTGTTATTCCCCTGTGTTGCAGCACAGATGGTAAATGTAGAGGATACAATATGATTTATATTTCCATTCCTTAATTCTATAATTGAGTCTCTGTGGATCTGTCTCAGTGAAAGATTTATTAGATTATTCTTGCAACTTTTAACCCTCACATCTCATTGTTCACTGAGGATTTTGTGTTATTGTCAGTTTGTTCTTTTAGACTCCTTGTCATTTTGAGAAACACAAATGTGAATGTAGGATAGTTATTCTTTTGGACATAGTTTGTGACGCATATAGTGCATCTGTGTGTGCCAGAGCCAACATGTCCATAAAAGCTAAGCAAAGTCAAACTGATTTGAACCAGTTCTTTAGTCCTGCAGCACAACCCATATTACCACACATAAACATTATAGTCCAGGTTCCCATGAGCTGCGCTGGCATTGGGTTTTCCAAATGGGTAAGGAATTGGAACCACTAGCATTCATGATGCAACTGTATTGGGTGGACATACCAGAGCATTCATTAAAAATGTCATATTACAATATTACGTAATGCTTTTTCTTTTTTCTTTTCTTAATTCAAGTATTTTTATGTACTTACCATAATTAAAACATAAAAGAAATCCACCCAGAAAATAAATCAACACTCTAAGTCATTTCACTGTTATGAGTGTCAGTTAAAAGTCTTAGTGTTATATAACGAGAGAAGATTTGCACAACCAGCTGCTTTGTTGGAAATTGTGCCCACACTGAGACCTGTTTATTTTCTTATGTAAGATGAGTGCTGGTCTAGCAAACCTGTCTGTTAATGTGTGGCATTAATGCAAATGTTTCTTATCTCTAAATAATGGTTAACCAAACTCCCACATGATTTATCTGTGATATGAAAAATAGCACTTCAGTCGTACCAAAAATACACACTGTACAATGTGGAGCATATATCATTTGGTAATTTATTCCGTATGCAGACGTTTTAAACATGGAAACCTAAGTTTTCAATTATTATTGAGGAATTCTATAATAAAGCACTCTTTACATGGCTATTAAAACTTTTTTTTAATGCTTGTACTTGAACTTTTAAAATAGTTTGTGTTTGGCAGTCTGCTTTAAATTACAGTGTTTATTCTTTAAATTAAATGTTTTCATTATACTTTATTTGAAGGGTGTTTTGTTCTTATAACTTGAAAGTGCACGAAGAAAACAGGAGAGCAAATGTTTTATTCTTCAAATCTCCTGGGAAAGCGTTTGGTCCTTCCACAGATATTTGAAATATGTTTTTAATTGCAATAAACTACTAGGCGGAAAAAATATATCATTATAGTAACTATGAAATATGTCTACAGCATATTATTTTTTTTTGTCTTAGTGGAAAATGTATGAATAAAATAGTTACGGTTAATAATTGCTGGAGTGATGCATGTAATTTCACATTCTATGTATTGACTTTCATGAATTTTTTTCATAACTATATTCTAACCATTCTGGCATTGTCTGTAGTTTTTCCAGCTCAGTGAGATGAGCCTTGAATAGTATGCTATTGTATTCTGATGTGGGTGATTTTATTCATGTTTGTTTATTATTACTGTTGTTCCCCCTCCCATGTGACAGTCTAAACTGTCTCAAAAATAAGTTCAGGGCAGGTGTTTTTACATGCATGTGATTCAAAATCTAAAGCAACTGCAGAGCTGTGAAGACCAATACTAAAAATCAATCGGACTCTCACTGCAGTTTAGGACGAATTAAGACTTTTCAAGTAGTGCTAAACCAGTGATTCTACTCAAATGGAATCTTCCCACATATTTATTAACGATTTCAAGCCAATAGAGTCAAAATAATGTTTCCCCTCCCAAAAATACTTACATTGGTTTAGATCCGCTGCATTGAAATAAATAACTACCTGTTACTGTCATACAAAAAGATTTAAAGACCGTATTTGTCCTCTGAAATATTAGAGAGAACAGCAGCATGCAAAATAACAAGTTAAAATGTACCTTTCTCACAATCCCAGTTATGTGTGGAATGTGGAGTCTGAAACAGGTGGAGTTCAATATGTAATTTAAATGCCTGAAGGACATTACATTTTTCTTCAAATCATTAACAGTTTTTCAGTTTTGGTAGGCTAGGGTATCAAATTATATAGCATCCCACATTTTTACATTTCATGTAGTCACGTCTGTTGGTCATTCTGCTTATCTCGACGTGGTCAGATAAATTGGTTTAATAGGTCTTATCTGAAGCAGAGCCTCAAAAATTGATTACACGCAGTGTTGTAAAATGGATATTTCCTTTTTAAGTGTTTTGTTGTAAATATGCAGTTAAACACAAATTAGTTCCTGGCCTGCAACTCATTTGTTGTGCAAGGAGTGGGTTTTAGTGGATGACGCTGTCAGGATGGCTAAAACCAAACATTTACAAGAAAAAGTCTCATCAAATTCTCAGTTCTCAAGGTTATTCTGCTGTTGCTTTTTTGCAGTTGATTGATGGGGGGAAGGCAGCCAAGGCAAACATCGCCATTGGAGATGTGGTGCTCTCCATCAATGGGGTCAACACGGATGGAATGAACCACCTGGAAGCCCAGAACAAAATCAAGGCCTGTACCGGCACCTTGAGCTTGACTATGCAAAAGTAAGTGCTGCTTTTCTTCTCAAACACATGTCTCAAAGTGTGGTCAAAGTGTGGGATGATGTGAATTTTCCTGAACTTGAGCTTGTTTATTATCTGTCTTTTATTAGTGCCTATACACATTAGCAAGGTTCATAGACAATACTTATAGGCAAGACAGTAAAAGAAATCTAGACTTGATAAAGTGTGTCTTGACACTTTTAGTTGCAAGTACATCTTTTATTCTGTATCATTATATGCTATACATGCATGCATACATACATATATACATACATACATAGGCTACATAAATGTTCTATTGCAACGGATCAGTAGTTGGACAAGTTGAAAAAGTACATAAATCCCCCAAAATGTTTTGTTAATACTCCAGCCAAAGTATCTGGCACAAGCAGCATCACATATTTTCTGTCTTCACTTTGAACCGAGTTGTAGGGCATACATAGTAACAGAGGTGCTTTACAATGAGCAAACTATTTTTATATATCGCTGCAGTACACAATTTGTCTGTATTTTGGAAGCAATAAAAGAGATTTATCAATTTGTGTTCCATAAAATGCCCATTTAGATTTATACTTGTAACGCATGCTTATTATTTTCAAATTATATACATTTGATCATGAGTTCATCAGCTGTATAAATAGTGAATGTAGTCCATGAAATCAATTAGATGATAAATACATAGAAGAGGGAGGCTGCACAGAGACCCCTCAGGGCCCAGGCAGTGCCTGCTGAGAATAAATGAAGAGACCAAACTTCATAATATTCACGCAGGCAGTGAACATTGATAGATTGCTCTAGTTTTATAGATCCCACTGCTCGTGTAACAGCGGCTGGCACTGGAGCTCTGACCATCTTCCTTCACTCATTTGTTTCACAGCCAAGCCATGATTAGGAGAGCCCTCAATGGTCGAAATTTTTGTTCAGGTAAACAATGCATTACAGAGATTAAGTCCATGCATCACTGGACATGGATATGTTCTTTTATTTGAGAAATTAATCAGGCCCGGACGACTCGTTCTCTATCCTGAGAAATGTTGTAACGTAAAGCCCCCAAAGGAATGCCTCGGGGTGGAATGCAGGATGCTGTGTAGTTGTCAGAATTTATCACTCTTCTTGGTGTGTTCATATGTTTTTAATTGTTCTTTTACAAAACACATTGCAGCCACTGGGGATGGATGCAGTTCATGCCAAGATGAACACATGGCACAGTATGTGCAATGTTTATAGGAGCAGTGGATAGACATTGGGAAATGGCTCTGTGCATTTTGTTTTTCAATGGAACCAAACATTTACAATTATGGAGTGAGTCACCAAAGAAACTCATTACATACAGTAAGTACAGATTTAAAATGGTCCAGTCAGTTAATTAACACGTATGTAATTTGAAATCCCATTCGAGAGTGCTATCACTGTAGAGACCAGGAGTTTGGGGATGGTGTAGGTTGGAAATTGACTTTAACTGTAATGAAGGTACTGGCAGAGGGATTTTATGAAGGCCATCTGCTTTTGAATTTGCCAAGTTGGATGAAGTTGTTCGAAACTACTGTGAAAAGTTTATGAAATTGGAATTTAGAGCGCGCTGTTCCAGAACCGAGAGAAGGAGGCACTTCAGACCATGGTTTGGGAATGTGTGATGACTGGGAACATTCTCAAAAAGTTGTTCTTGGATCATTAAACTACTGTCAAACAGATGAATAAACTCTCATCTGTAACTTACGTGTTCTATATATTTTTCTTGTAACTGGTCTTATGGACTATATATTAAACGTTTCGGCTCAATCCACTCTGGTACTTCTTTGAGTTTACTCTGCCATGGCTGTTTAAAGGTGTTTAAAATGAAGTTTGATTTTTTTTTGGGATGTTTCAATATTAGGATTCTCTCTGACTTTGATGTTTTTGCTACTTCCTCTTACTGTATTTTATCTATAAAACTGCAATAATTTACAATGTGTTGTTCATTTAGCACCTGCATTGGCATTGGTGTATACCTCTTGAGAGTTGTTTTAATGAAGTGAAGAAATGAACTGGTTGAGTGAAATGTAAATACTGAAAACATACTCCATGTCAGATAATGTCTGATTGTAGTTGGAAAGGCAGCAGATGCAACAGTCAAGCCTGAAAGAAGCCAGTTGGTACTGAGTAATTTACACACCTTTCCTTAGAGATTTCAGACTTAAACAATATGCCCCAGTTATCCCAAATTGAACCGCACTTTAATTTGAACCACTCTTATTGCTTTTCTTGAATTCATCACCATCAGCAGAGTTTGCTATGATTTAACCTGGCAGATTAGTTTGGAGGCAGTTTCAACATCTTCAATGTACCGGATAGTGTATGTTTAACAATAAATAAATAAACATGACGGGGGAAAATATGACATGACAGAATGATTCATAAGTGCAAGTTACCACAAAAAGTCAGTCATAGGTTTTTGTCTTTCATAATTTAATGGGGTGATTACTTTTCAAAACATTTAGCAATTGAGTTTTTAATTTGATGTGACATGTTTATAGAAATGGATTTTTAAATACCACTTCTCAAGCAATTTATCTTTCTCCCTATGCATATATTTTGGTTGGTCATTTTACTGTACCAGTTCACTTCATAAGATTTATATTTTGTTTTTAAAATTCTGGGTATTGCTGTAGTAGTTTCTCTGTAGTAATATGTAATATGTTCCCCTTTGGCCTCTAATGAGAACGTCTATTGTTATTTATGATACATTGAACAACTTTCTAAAAAAACAAACAAACTAAAAATAGAGTTTTTAGGACTTTGGAAATGGTTTGTAAAACGAGTATTTATGTTTTTATTAAACAGAGCAATATTAAACTAGTTTTAATGGAATAATAGAGCTCTATTTGTGAAGTGCTGTGTATCACTAACTACAGACAGTGGGAGTTTTTTGCTAGCTTTGTCAGGACTACAGGAAGGAAGTTAGATTTGAAACACTGAAAGAGATAATGAACATATTCTGCAACCCCTGCTTCTTTTACTACATGGCACCTTTCTATCTCATTTAGCTGTAAGAGGGTAGCTCTGGTTATTACACACCACTGTAGAGAATCTGGGCTCTAGACTTCATTTCCTGTAGGAAGTGAATGTTGTGCTATTTAAAGAAGTTTCAATCAACATAATACTGCTTCCAAAACCGCTTACAGATTTCCTTGAGAAGTGTATGTAGTTTATGTAATAAGTTAATATGTTGCACCATTTTATTTTGTTTCCATGTTGACGGACAGGAAGTCTTGGTTTACATTACACAAGTGAAGAACATATAAGCATAACATAAGTCATACCAAAATATGTTAATTAAAATTAATGAATACCACAATATTTATATCAAATGTGTTAATAGGACTTTGTGAGATCCTGCTTATAGGATATGTTTCTCGTTTGTGGATTTTATCCTTTCAAAGGCAATGTAACTGCTGAAGAATTAAAGTAAAGTAAAGACTAGTGAAAGAGTATGTAAAATCCTGTGGCACCGAATATGAAAAGTTTAAATATCTCTGTTCTTGCTAATCTGCTTTCGTGCCTGGCTAAAATGAAAAGCAGAGTGTTTGATTTGTGTGAGCAGTACATTAGACCAGAAGTCAAATTCTGGTCATTATTCCTTGAGTTACTAAAACCATAAATAGGTTAAAATAAGACTTCTGCGAATTCCAGACCTGCCTAATGGTATTGGAATTGAAGTACACACAGTATGAAACGATGAAGGATACATTTAGTTAAAATTGCCAACAGACATTGTTTTTATTAACATGAAGCTGCACAGAATGTTTGGCAGTGTTCCTTAGAAGACAATTTTTAAAGTCATTTCAACCCAAACCATAAATTGTTCCTTTACTTGTCAGTACTGAACTGTAACATTTGAGTTGTTTTTGTATGATCACATCCTGTTTCATTGCTCTTGCATGTTCACGTGTCAATAAATAACATTTGTGTTTGTAAAATGTGTGTGTGTATATATATATATATATATATATATATATATATATATAAATTCACAACAATTAATGAGAGCACAAGATTCTTGTATAATGTGTTGAGAGTCACAATGGTACAGTGCATTGTTTCAAGCACAATATAGTCAGGTAGTAGAGTATGCAGAATATTTGTGGAATAAAAATAAGTGATAAGGATCTTCTAAAAATAATCTACATTTGCTATGAGTCAAGATAATCTGTTGAGGAAATGGAATATAACGTGAGTAAAACAAACAAACCAACAAAAAAAATCCCTATCTTATAAATGGAAAGTTTTCAGATAGGGACATCTTCCCAGAATTGTTATCTTCTGAGGGATTGCGTTTTCTCACCTTAAGATCTAGCAGAACCATTTCCAGCAGCCATGAAGCCAACAAAAAGATGGATTTATGCAAGGCTATACCGGACGGAGAAAGCTGAACAAACACTGTGAAATTTATACAGGTGCAAAGTCTTCATTTGGTTCGGTGTTTCTGAATCCAACAAATACTGTAACACTTCATCCATCTGAATGAAGTTTTGCTGCAAAAAAGGAATACAAAAATAAAAAGAATAGAAAAAGCACTCTCATTCCAAGTCATGTCATGTACTTCAAAGTATCCTTCAAAACGTACGCTATATGAGCTCACTTTATTTTCCTTTAAATACATAACAGAAGATACCATATTTAGTGGGTTTAAACTTAAATTACATGTACAATGCATATGATTTGTATGTTGCCGAAAAATAAATTGTAGTCTCTTCTGGTTTTGAAATAAAATTGTAAGGATTTAATTTGATATATTATTTGCGTTTAAATGTTTAGTAAGTCTCGGCTGATTGGCTTCAGGGAAGACACCAACATTTTTTTTAGCATCCAAATTTAGACCATTTGTAAAACATAAAACTGTATGAATAGTTCCTTGAAAACAGCCTTTCACATAAATTCAAGCCATGTTCCATCTCTGGAGTAAGAAAATAGAAAGATCATAAAATAAACCACTTTGGCTTCATCTCCCAATTGGCTTCAACTCCTGTAGTATAATTGGCCTCAAATATGCCTTGTGGCTGCTAACAGAGACTTTCTTTTTTTTTTTTTTTTTTTGGCAAACCCAAAATGGTATAATGCAGAAACGAGAAATAAATGATAACTCATCTCTTTGGCTTGAACACCTTTCCCGAGTATTGATGCTGATACCTTAAAATCCAGCTCCAGTACGCATGCTACTTATGCCAGAACAAAGACAAAACCATACAATTAAATATTTTTAAGCCACAAAGACCTTGCTTGAGAAGATGCTTATTGTACCTAAACATGTAAAAAATACACTAGTTAAGTGAAAGGCAGAATTTAATTAATATTTAACAATTTCATTAAGGACCTCAACTGAAAAACTAAAAGACAAGTGCTGACAGCTCACTGCTTAATTTGAACTCCCATGATTACCATCCTCTGAGATTTGTTGAGCGTTTCAAGCTGAACTTTATGAAGTGTGCGGTTCTATAAATTCATTGAAAATGTTGTTTTAAACCTGAAACCTTGGGATTTCCTCTCTTGCTCTTTGGGATGACATTCATAGCCTTGTTAGAAGCACTGAATCTGTGCAAATGTCACAAAGTTTAAATTTCATTTAGTTAAATTCTAGACGTTATTGGATTTAAGGCAGCAATGGTGGTCACTGAGAGAGTATTGTAAAATGTATTATGTGTGTCCAGAGCCCAAGTTCTAGAAGAAAACAGTCTAGATTTTTGCCAAATGCTGGCTAATGGAGTTCTGCCTCCAGATGACAGTAATAAAAGCTCGTAGCTAATTTCTCAGGCCATAAAACAAGCCAGCAATACCTGCTGCCGTGGAAGTCTGCCTGGCCAGGTCAAATATCCAAAATGAGAGAGAAATAAAAATGTTGTAAGTTGTTTAATGAAAATGTATTGTCAGAAGAAATGTGTGGCTGAGATGCAGATTGCGGTGTTGCTGCGAAAACTCGCCTTTCATTTCCAGGAAGCCGTCTGGAAACTTTCCCAGGTTCCCCTGACAGAACTGAAGTGCTCTTTTTGCTCCCAACTCAATGTCTAACTGAAGAATTTAGCCTATTGTCATCGAACCCTGCGGTGCAATGAGGGTTTAAACCTGTTTCTCCGCACTGCTTTTTATAAACTTCATGACAACTGATGCACCCAGACAGTGTAGGTTGTTAACTTATCGACTTCATTTATTTACATAAAATGTGCTGTCATCTATTATATTCCAAGAATAGTAATTAAATTGTCAATTAATTTGTGTAATTTAGTGTGAGCTTAACTGCAGAATGTTAAGTATGCAAGTGCATGGATTCTCTCCCTGAATAGACAGACGTTATAAACATGTAGCAACTCGGTCACATGGTACATTTCTGTCCACTATTCTTAACCTTTTTTATTTTTACATTCATTTGACATCCATTTTTGTTAAGTTCATGAAATGTAATGCTCAAACAAAAGAAGTGTTGTGAAGTGATTGCTTAAGATTTAGGAATTTGGGTGTTCTCAATTTGAACAACAGAATGTAGGGAAGTATTTTAAGTTGCCAAATGACACATTTAACTTGTGTGTGTGCATCTTGGGACACATGAAGCATTGCCATTCATGAACACAATCCTGGAAAATAATATGAAATATTAAATGGGTGCACTTGAGAGGATACAGTGTGGGACAGTGCACAGCCTGTCTTCCTGAACTTGCTCTGCTTCATTTCCAGTGCCATCCGTCTAGCACTTTTCACATGTTAAATACGCTGTTACACTTTCTCGGGCCGTTTAAACTAATATTCTTTAACTTGGTGAATGTAGAGGTGTTTTGTTTGGAAACTGCTGCTCAGTGTCAGTCTGTGAAATAGTGAACTGTAACGGAAGAGGTGCGCCTTGTTTTATGTGTTAAACAAATATGCATGTGGAGGTGGCAGGTTTTGCCCACAAAACAAAACAAAAAAAAGAAACACACAAGAACTTGTGGACAGTCAGTATTGGTCAGTCTACACAAACATGGGAAGAAGCTTTTGTGACATGGCGATTGCTCATTTTCTAAACGATGTGGTATCTGGAATGTATTTGTATCCATTGTACAGAAACATTGCATATATCTTTCAAGATGTAGTTCAAACCACTGTAAATCATAACACTAACTAGATACATATTCTTGTAATTTCCTGTATGGCTTTATCCACAATGACCAGGTCTTTATAAAAGAAACAATAAGATTTATTCCATCTGAGGGGACTGTGCTTTGGGTTGTATTTTGTTATAAAGACAACAATATCTAAGGTGTAATGTAAACAAAATAATTAAACCTATTATCTATATTCAATCACAATATGCCCTTTACTGCCCATTTGCCTGTTGTCTTTTTCTCTAAATACATTCCAGATATTATTCTCTGAGGTAGATTTCCTCAGAATAAACAGCATTTGCCTTATGTTTTCTTATCAATAATGTTTCACAGACACATTCTCATTAAATTGCCTGGTATTATGTCAGACATCTGGGTTTTAATTATAGCTGCAGTACATGTAATGGAAAATGTGAGATTGTAAAATGATGCTTGCCACTTTTGTTGTTGTTTGACTTCATTGTACAATGCTAATGGCAGATTTCTTATTACAATTTATTTTCATTTTTGCGCTTAGATCAAAAGAGCATAAGTCAATTTGTGTATTTTATTATTACAGTGGATGGTTAGGTATTTCTAGGGACCATCATTTTTGCACAGTAAATTACTCCATCCAAAATATCTCAGATTTAGGGATTTTAAACTTTTGTCCGCAAAGATGTGTTTTGATTCTGGAAATTGATAAAGGCTATTATTCCAAACATGTATTTACTTGTGTAGTTTGTTTTGTTAGTCTTTTTTTTAAGATGAAATAACTTTTGTATTAACACTGATATCCATTTTACAAATAACATTTCTTTAGTCAGTTTTCATAGTGTTCTGTTACATTCAAACCCTATATTGACCTTAAATTAAAGAATACCCTTAAAGCTGGTTCAGTACTGTTGATTTGGGTTACACCTGTGGGCATTTTTATTTGATCTTAATACACTATGTACCCTTTCCCGGGAATGCTGCCAGCTCTGTATTTGAAATGATAAAATCAATGCTGGCAGTGTAAAATGCACATGAAAGAAAATATGATTTGTCAACATTGAACCTGCTCAAACTGAGTAAAGTAACTTTCATGTTTGTTCTTGCCTTTTAAAACGATTTGATTCTGATGCCAATCACTTTAATATTAGATCTGTAAAACTAAAATGTGCTAAAAATAAATAATCAAAATAAAATCATGTAAATTGAAAAGAAAGCCGAAAGTCAGAAATTTCAAACTGTGTGTAGATGCACTGCTATCCTGTTCCACTTGACATTTTAAGAAGATCTTTAAACACTTTTTCATATACCGTAATCTCAACACTAAAATAATAAAATGGAGGTGGAAGAAACATGTTTTTTTAATTATGAGAATTTATGAGCAGATTCTATGATATTGTGTCTCTTAGCAACTGTTCAAAACTCAGCATTGCATAAAGTCTGGTTTGAATAGATATAAAACACCCAAAATCTCCAGCAAATCTCTCTTGGCAAATTGAATCTGTATTGTTTCACATTCTTTAAAATGAAAAGAGTTACCATGTATGTGCATGAGCACGAGTCTTGAGTGACCTTAAACTGAAGACAAGCACACAACTGTTATAACTTTGTGCTTTATGTAGTAAATGATTGAAGTCAGGCTCTGTGCTTGGGAAAATGGTCTACAGTCATGCTTTTCTCCTATTGTCCCAAGGTTTAAAATTAGAAACTGCTGTTCAACCTGTGTCACGCCAGTTTTGGCACACAGACTTGGCAGCAGTGTCCATGTTGTAGGACTGTCCTCAGTGTGGATAGAGTGAGTTATATTTCAGCCTAAAGCGAAAGGGGATTGTTTTCCCCACAAATGAGTTATTCATAGTTAATTTTTTCCCCTTGCATTTTTACTTCAGTGCTACATTAGAATTTCTTACCAAGTTCCATGTTTTCTTTATTTGAGGAGTTTTGTTGTCAACAAAACATTGGTTTTAAATGGCTCCTTATATGCAGCACAAACATTTTATTTCTTGAAGAACATTACAAAAATACATTTAAAACACTACAAGTATAGACCTACACCCCCAAAAAATTTCAGTCAGGGAACATTTTGTTAATTTCTTGGGCTGTACAAATAAATAAAACCATTCACAAAGTGTGACACCAAGTGTGATTTCTAGAATGAGCCTGAATCCAGTTATCCATGACATGTATTAAATGTCTTTGCTGACATGAAGCAAGGAAAGTTATCATCCTTGTAAAGATGCAAGTTATCACCATTTTGCTCTCACCCCTGCCCTCGTCCAATACTTCGCATAATGCAGTGTGTCAGCGATGTTCAATGCGAGGAATATATTTGTATTCTTGTTGTTTCAGATTAACCTGCAAATCTGCTCTGATGTGAGAGAGAAAATACAGGCACATCAAGGAATTAAAAAGATCTGATCGCCAAGCATCTGTCCACTCATATAGCAGAACATGCGTTTAGAAACATGCACATCTGTAAAAAATGTTGAAATGGTACCGTGACACTGATTTGCCTCAACAACTACTTAATACAAATCAGACACTTTTATTTATACTGAAAAATGTACATGCCATTCCTGCCTGCCATTCCAAATTTAGGCATTGGGTTTAGTGGACTGTGCTGATAAAGACACACAAAAAACTTTACAAAACAATACTACAGTAATTTATTATTTTAAACCGTTCTGAATACTCAGGTTTAAGCTATTCACCATAAACACATGCTGTACAAAATACATATATATATTTTAAACTGAAAGTATTTTATAAGTCTGAGTGTTTCATAGGGCCAGGACTTACCCAGGTCTCCACAGTTTCAAGCTTTTTGTAAGCATTTGTCTTCTCTTCGGAGCACAGCAATATATTATTGGATTAACATTCTACACAGAATACATTTCAGATATTGAAAAATACCTATTGTACAGGTATATTGAATTGATAGCAGGCATAGAAGTAACTGTTTTATCAATTCCATAAAATTCATTGCCTGTTATCTCAAACCTCAAAGGAGAGCATGCTGGGTAGTATTCCCACAGTTTGAACTAAGTGAAGTGTAAGTTCTTCTCTTAAAGGTTGAGGCTGGTCTGAGTGAAATCAGAAGCAATTAAACTAAGCATAATGGTTTGCAACTGTAATATAAACCTGGACCTACTTTATAAAATTCAAGCACACAGAGGACAGGTACTCTGTCACCTGCATGTTTTTAATTATACCATGACGTTTACTTTTTTGTAATGACTCTCAGTAATTCGTTGTGATTTGAGACTTAAAGAAGCACTTAGTTTACATCTTTCATACATCTTTCAAGTCCTTGCCTTCGAATGCCGTACTTCCTTATCTTTGTTTATGCACAGATGTCTACGGTGCATAGCTTTTGGTAATGATACTATGTCCTTTTAAACCTCCGTTTTGCACTGCAGTTGACTCGTTACAAAACATTTTTGCCTTTTGTCTTTGGGTTATGGGTAATGAGTTACACGAAACAGATTTAACTGCCCTAAGTTACTTCAATTTTTCCTATTGTTTTTAAATAAGCACAGCTGCTTGGTTACACTTTTAACTGTAAGTTGAGTTATTTATAAGCAATAAACCATTCCTTTACAAGTACGTGTTTCTAATAAAAGTGGGTTTAAATGGGAGCAAAATCAACAACTTTTTAGAACTAAATTATTTCCGTTGCTTTATTTTGTGCCTTGAGATCAATGCAATTAAGCCCTCATGGGGCAATTTACTCTGTCCTAAGGCTTCCTTCGCATCTGTATGACCTCTCACCCAGTGATCAACCAGTTCTCTTGCCTTGCAAACCCACTACAAGTGGCTTGACTTCCACTTGACTTGAATTCCAGTCCATATGAGTTTTCGTTTGCTTCACCGTCATTTTGTTAATTAAATTGGTTCAAAATAACTAAACCCTTACAAATAAGCAACCCCTTTCACCTCCTTATGGAAAATAGATCATTATAAATGTACATTTATGTAAAATTAAATGTGGAGTTTGCATTGCTGCTGATATGGAGTCATTTTCCATGACTGAATCAAATTAAAAATTCCTGTGAAAAAGTGATCATTATTTTTATTTTTGAGACTTGAAATTTTTACATTTTGAGATTCTGATTAAATGTCAATTGTGTGCGGTTACCCCATCTGTCTTTATCTGCACCATACTTTCAGCCATTCAACTGAAGTCAGCATCTAAAGGCAAGTGTATGAAACTGTAGTATCGGAAGTATATGTTTTCCAAGCCAACATTCATTTGATGTTTGAAATTCACTCTTCTGGAAGCCTGTCACTATTGTTTTTTTATTTTATTTTGTTTTTCTTCCACTTTACACGTGCTATATATGGAGATTTGCCCTTTGATGGAAAAAGTCCTTGGGTAAGTCAAGACCATTGTGTCTTGTTTTAGGACCCGCATATCTCTGCTGATAAATCACTATCTGTGACAGACAGTGTGGTGCTGAAGTTCCTTGTTATTTTCAGGGAACAGAAGCTTCTAATCCCCCAGACGCTGAGTGACCCGCAGAGCGACCGAGCACTGCGCAACTTTCCAAACCCTACCCGCTTCCTGTCTCGCTCATCTTTCACGACCAGACAAAAGCAAACATATTGTTTAATTCTAACCATGTGCCTCAGGGATTTGTTGACAGTGACTCCATCCTAGAAATCCTCCAATCATCTTACTTTTGGGCTTTTCCAATAAGCTCAGTTTAGACCTTCAAAGCCAAAGTTTTCTCTGGCTATTTTAAGTTATGAGTGGCACTGGATGCAGGGAAGCAATGCGCATTTGGCTAGTCTCTATCTGTTGTTCTCAGAATAGTGCAGCTGTCTGCTTTCAAGCACCACTTTATCTACGGTGACATTTTAGCCATGTTGGCACACGGCAAGACAAGCTTGTGCACGCCCCCCCCCCACTCGTCTCCTACCGATTAAACCAACTGGCTTTACTGACTCGTAAATCAAACTTGGCGTACTGACATGAGAATTAAAAAGGTGTTTCTGAGTCCACAACCTCTTTGTCTTTAATGTTGTGACAGTTTTCTTTATCTCAGGACTATCTATAAAAATGATCTATCAAAATAAATGGATGGTAATTGTCTATATGTGGTACCAGAATTATTCGTTTGGGTTTTTGCACCTTTTAATGCCAATGTTGTAAGTGAAACATTTATTTGGGGTTATTTGTTAGTCTAAACTATAGCTATATTATACATTTAGCTCCTTGAATGAATTTGCTTGTCTCAGAATGGGTGCCACCTGTTGAACAAGTTTAGACGACTCCCTAACATTCACCCAACATAACACCAAAGGTGGGGCAACATTGACTTAACTCTGTCTTAAATATCTTTATCTTATATAAACAAACACCTTCAAATAAAACCACAACAACCAGAATATACATGCAATTATGAAAAAGTTCATTTTAAAAGATTTTAAAAGAAACTACTTTAAATGTAATTGCAATTAATTACTGATGTTGGTCTTTTGAGGTACATTTTGTGGAAAATGATGGTGGTAAAGCTTTATTTTTCTCCACCACGTGTTTTTAAAGTAATTATTTCATACATTTAATTGTTTACGTCATTCTTTTGTCTCTGTCAAAATGCTCTCTTTGTGTTTTAGTGAAGTTATTGTGTGCTGTAAAAATAGGAACATTTCCTGCAGGTCCCTCCTGGAACGCTGAACTGTCAGTGCCACAGTAAAGGTCATAATTTTCAGCACTGTCTCTAACACTTGGCCCTCTGGGATATAGGGTTTTGGCAAGCCTGCTGGAATTTTAATGCACACTATCCGTGCATGAGAGGAATTATTCATTTATTTATTTATTTTGTATTGACACATTAAGAACGGTCTAGATCATGATCTTATTTATATTCCTGCCATTCCTTTACACACAATCCCCAAGATAGTGGTTATTTTCCATTTTCTAAAAATGAATGAAAATAATGCTAGCTTTTTACCTTGTTCCCTCCTTGTTGGTCAAGCATGAGGTTTTGAAATAGTTTTCATAGTTTAATTGTTATTTTAGCAATGTTATTTTAGCAGTGGAAAAGAAACACAAGACTTTTGAATGTGATGCACCATTTTATGCAGTTAATTTTAAAAGATTTTTAACATAACTTTTGCTATCTTTGTTTATTAATATCTCTCTAGGTTTTTTATTTATGAACTCCCAACTTATCCTCTACTCTATGACTCTTCAGCTTTCTCTTAATTGGACGTAGACATAATGATAATTGGGAGTCCTCTGTTTTATTCGAAAATTCAAAGGGTAGATTTAAGATACAACAGTAAAGGATAGTTGGTAATCTAAAGCTTCTGTAGCCAAAGCCAAACTGTAGGTAACCACATATTTGTCTTTTTTTTTTTCCCACCCCTCTTATTCCCGTCTAGTCAGTTGAAGCGCCTCAGACTTCCAGGTGTTCCAGATTTTGTTTATTTTTCTAAACCGAGTGGATGATTAGCTTGGGTCTAATTTATACTTTTCATCCAGCTGTGATATCTATTTAATATATTTCGAATACTTTAATAAGAGACAGAGGGATTATAAAAGCCAAACCTCAGTTTCAAAGAAAATAAGGCTGTCTAGGTTAAATGTACTTAATACTATAATTTACTTCCCAGTATCTTTTTTATTTAGTTTTTTGTTTGATTTTTGGTTCTGCAGTAAAACCTCTGGTCTCTGTGTCAGTTGTTGAGCTAACCCAGGGATATCGTCTTCCTCTTCTCATGAGCACAAATCACTGATGTAATCTCTCTATCATTCGGCAGCAAGTTGGCTTTCTGTCTCAGTGCCCAGCATTTACATTCGTGTGAAGGGGGTGGCAGGTTGTTCTTTCCACAGATCAGAAAGGAGTGTCCCAGCTTGAGCTAGGCTTACCAGGTTGTCTTTTATGTGGATATGAATTTGGTCATTTATTGAGCATTTAAGGGCTCTTGGCTGGGAACAAAACTTTCTAGAACAAAGAACAAAAGTTCAGAGGATTTAGTTTGTTTGGGAAAAGTTTCCATGCGTGTTGGAAAAAGACTGCCATAACAGGTACATAATCCATTTAAAAATCCCCCTCACGGACATTAAGCCCTTTTGGTTAACCCCTGGGTTTCAACATTAGGGGTAATCCCTTTTTATGATTCTCAAATACCGAAAGCTCATTCTAAGGGGTACGCATCATTATTACCAATATCTGTAAGGATCACTGAAAACTGACAACAACAGGCCATTCCTTATATCATGGTGCTAATTAGAAACTTCAAAGCTTGAAATATCATTGTGGAGAAAGGGTTATTAGGGATCATCTTTTGGTTTTTATTTTTTCTCTTTGCTATATGTTCTAAACTGGTGTTGCCTAACCTTTTTAGGCAAAAGTCACACCTGCTTAACATAAACACTGTGGGTGACATCAGTGCTTCCTGTCCTGTCAGGCAGAAATTCCGGCACACGTGTTCATGCCTGATGCAACGCCACGGTGCCACAGCACACTGGTTGGGAATCACTGCTGTGAACGAATGAAATGCTTTGTCTGAATTCTTTGCCCTTTTTGGCAAAATATCACTGTAATCTCTGAAGAAAAAGTCAAATTCTTTGTTATGACTGACTTAATAGAAGAGAAAAAAGCCTGGCAGCATGCTTGTCCTAGTTATGGAAACTATTTCACTTATACACATTTCATTTCTCTTCTGTGACTAGTATTTTAAAGAAATACTCTTCTTTAAATGTTGTTCCTATTCCACCATCACTTAGCTTAGATTGCTTCCTCCCTAAAGCTTTAGGCCTACCTAATTATGATTGTGCTCAAAAGAAGCATTCAGTAGTATTATATTTCATCTATAAATGAAAAGGTTTACAATTATGGGGGAAAAAAAAAATCCTTACAAGTTTACAGATTTGGAAAACATTTATTACAGAGTAATACACAACATTTATTGCAGCTGCTGATAAATTAGTTTTGGGTTTGAACTTGTTGAAATGACTAATGTAGACAATCAAAGTGTGTGCTAAGCATTCAAGCATCTGCAGGTCTTTGGTGTTGCAACTTGACTGCATTGTGTGGAGAAGCAAAACACATTTCTAATCACTGCCATACTGATCAAAACTGACATCCGGACAAATTCTGTTGAGTCATCATCTCAGGGCGCATTACATCAATAGTGGGTGTAGACACGGACAGCAGTGAGTTTCCAGGCACTATTACTATACTGTTTAAGAAAAAATTTAAGTAGATGGATTACAGTTAAATAAATAACTATTAAATAAAATTCAGGCCAACCTAGCTTTCAAGATGTCCACTCTCTCGCGTGCAAAATTTTTCACAGAATAAATATTGAAATTCAGCGGCACTGCTGCAGTGTTCTGTTGTAATAAGATTAGGCCGGTAAATTTGCATGAACAATCAACATACAGCCACAGTATTCCCTTCGGGCATTCATTTGTGCATGTTTTTAAAAAGATTAAACGACTGAAGAAAATGTGACATTCAACTCATGGTTATGTGTGTTACTATAGCCTTAGCATTCAATGTATTTTACTATTAATGTTTGGTATTTTCAAAAGTATGGACAAAACAGGATCACATATGTATTTGTACAGAGAACTAGTTGATCACTTCTAGTGTGTAACCAACCTGTACATTCAAAATACATATTTAAACTAAATAACTAGTCGCTAATGACCATAGCAAAGGAAGAATTTAAGTATCATGAGTTTATTAACTTCTAATATAGACTTATCATCCATAACCTCTTTGTCACAGGCTGTAAGTGATCATGTATTTACTTGATCCTTGTAATCAATATACTTCAGCAAAACTGTCTAGAATCAATGCATTTTCTTTTTTTCCTACACAGACTCGAGGCACATGTTAAAAACAGTTCAAAGTACAATGAGTGCTCCAGTGTGAAGTGTCTAGCGTGATCACAGTCCAAATCTGAAATAGGACATTACCCGTGAATGGCACATTTCAGCAGTACACTGTGTATACTCTGAATAGCACGCCTAATCTCCTGACCATCAAGGGAGTCGAGTACTGGCTTAAGCCGATTGGCACTTGAGTGTTTCGAAATGCCAAGTTCTGAGAGAGCCTATAGTTTCACTGTGGGCAAACTGCCCTCATATCATAATGATGTATGGTATGTGCCTCCCAGTTTCCTTTGCATGGCAGCTTAAACCAGTCCCTCTGTTTTGGTTTCCTGTAGGAATTGTTGAAATTTGTTAGAAAAAGTAAACCTGTGAAGCAGCAGGGATCTTGACTTTGTAAAACACAGTGTGTACTTTTCAGTAAATGTGAAAGTTGTTGAACTTTCCACTCTTTCCACCCATGAATACTGTTCTGTTTCTGGGGAAGTTAGGGGTGTGAGGCACAGAGCTGCTTTCTTATTGTCAGACTTTCTAGTGTGAATGGTAAAAGTGCCATATAGCCTGAATGTAATTTTGTTTAAAAACTAATACAAATGTAGGCTCACTTCCTGTGTGTTTGCACAAGGTCCACAGAGGTTAAGATCTCTTTCTAGGGATAACCCTTTATGGGTGGAGGTTGGGCAGTATCAGTTGCCTTATCTGGATTAAGGAAGGTTGTTTTGACCTGATTCTGCCCTCAATATGTTGATTTAACTATCTGTGTAGAAATCCTAGCTTGCATTTTCACAGAAGGCAATTTCTTCCTGTTTGTGATGGGTTGCCAAAGGGATGCATTGTCAATATACCTGAGGGGTTGACTGTTCTACGGCTGATGCCAGGCTTCATCTTAAAAATGTAGCCTTAATGGTTAACATATGGGATGAGCCTTTGACTGACATACAATTTTCAACTGAACACTCTTGTGTACTGACGTTAGTGGATATGTCAACCTGCTTTAAACCATTAACATGCGGGGACACAATGTCAAAAAATATTTTTAATTGGAAGGAGTATAATTACTAAATGTTTAGCACTGTATACATACTTTTATACAAACATTAAAGCCTTTAGTCAGTGCATTTGTTTGGTCTAATTTTACCAGCTATATTTGAGCTCACATACAACTTAAAAGTTGATTCCTCAGTAAAATTGTACTCACTTTGATTCATATTGTGACCTCCCCATGGAAAAAAAAACAACTGGAAATAGTTATTATTTACAGTAACTTCAAATTGCTCTCCACCAACTTCTAAATGGACACCCATTAATTACACAAGTATCAGCGTTGCTTCCTTGGCATTGCGGTAACATGAAAAGTACTTTTTTGAAAAATCCGTTGTTATGAGAAGCCTGCTGTTTGGATTCGACTATACATGCTGACTCATGATTGTGAATTGTAAATCTTAAGATTAAAGCTTAATCCACTCTGATTGGGTAGCGTGGTCTCATAAGCCTTCACTGTAGATTGTTGTTGCATGATGTTGATATGAGATGCATAAGAAATGCTGAGCAATGGATTCTAATACCTCACAAGTAGATAATTGGTTATATACTGTGTTGTGTAAACAATAAATATTACCCTTCGATCATCATCTTTTAGTTTCTATTTCTCACTCAAGGGGGATATACTTTAGCAATATTTTTTTTAATGTAATTTAACTAAGCTGTTTCAGACAGTTAATGCTATATTAATTAAGAATATGCAGTCCAACTGATTGGTATCTTCTCAATTTGAGTGATATTTAATTCAATTCTTCCCCCTCTCCTTTTTTTTTTTTCTCGACAAACCAATGGTACACAGTGAGAATTGAAAATCTCACTTACACCACAAGCAAGCTCCTATTCATGAAAGCAGCAGAGCTTTATAACTGTGTGCCAGAAGCCCTTTGCCAGGATCCCCCTTTCAGCTGCTGAATAGGAGACATTGTAGGTCCTTGACCGAGATCTTGAACTCTGTGTTTCTAGGACTAGAATTAACAATAAACAAAGAAGCCTGATTTGTATGACTCATAATATACATACATTTAGCATGGTACATCAACAGGCAAAAGCTCAGAAGGCTGAATGAAAGAATTTAAAGAAAATAATGAAAAGTCTACATGCTTTTTTTTATCATAAATAGATTCTGAAACAACTCCACACATTTCTAAAGAATAAAATAAACTTTTGTTTGCATTATTCATGTTGCAAACCTCATTCTAACACCAGCTGCAGCTGATGCACATTCCACTGCCTTATTAAAATGAGCAGCCTCCACATACATATTCCACAATAGCTCCCTCAACATTGAGCAGAAACCAACACACAGCTAACATTTAAGACAAGTGGTGCGAAAGTCCTGTGGGGAAGTCTGTTTTTACTCCGATACATTGTTTCTCATAAGAGATGGGAAGAGGTGTGGAGGGAAAAGAGAAGAGTTGAACATGAGAGAGGCTGACGTGATGTATTTTGTTGTTAAATCACTGGGTGGCTGATTACATGAGAGAAAAATGTATTAATCTAGGGGGTTCTTATCCTAAATATAGAGGTGCCTTTACTTATGATCGAGAAAGTGATCTTTATGAGGAGGTAAATGAAAAAAAAAAAAAAAAATTATGTCGGTTGTTTTGTAAGCATGTAAAAGTTTTCAATAATTTCCACCCTTCGCTTCATCACCCTGTCTGATAGTGCGTCTCTCTGCTGTCAGAGCAATGGCTGATGGGCAGGATCTTCGTGTGTGTCATTGTGCTACATTGTGAAGCACAGTACATGTGGGGATTGAGAAAACCAATCCCTTCCTGTTGATTTTTGCTGTGTGATTAAAGTGGCCTGGTATTCTCTGTGGATGTTACATGCTGGATTAAGGAATCTCTCAAATTACTCTGACCTTTCTAATGCAGTTTCATGCAAATCCATCCTCCCTTTACTGGGTTGAAGGGGATGCCTGGAATAACTGGTGCTTTTTCTAATTTGGTCATGGCAGCTGACGCTCTTTTATACTGTATCTGAATGACATGCAGCTGTAATAGTTTTAAGAGTGATAAAGACAGTGATGTAAACCATAGCGTACATTACCGATTTGAACTTGGAGGGGGCATAATTGTTCAAATGGCTTATTTGTTTTTTCATAAATATTTCCTCGAACTTTTCCATTTGCCAAGGAAACTTTAATTTAGAATCACAACGTTTATTGCAAAAAGACCCAGGGTGATTTCATAATTTAATAAAGTATTAATTTTCATTCAGACACATGTGAAATGGTAGAATGGATTTTAACTTCACACTTTTAATCTTTTTCATTGCATTATGGCTGTATTTTTATTTATTCCTGTATTTATTTTTAAAAAGGGTCAAGATCAATATTGGTAAAGAAGCTCAAGAAGCTGTCATTTTTGTACTTTGCCTTAACACCAGTATAAAAATTAATCTCCAGTTTATATGATTAAATTAATCTTTGTTTGAGCTTTTACTGGGACACTGGTTCTCCCATTTGGAAAGAACTGATATGAATTACTCTTGCAAGCATAATGGAAATTGTATCAGTCTCAATTGAGAGCTTTCCAAATGCAGTAAATTGGATTCTAGAATATTATCAAGTGCTGCCAAGACCTGTCACTTGGTTACCCATAAATAATATCACGCAGCAACACCTTGGGGAAAAGAGACATGCTACTCTTGGTGCCATGGAATTCTTATAAGTTTTACTTCCTTAAAAAAAGAAAGAAATGAAATGGAAAATGTGTATGACAGTTTTCAAAGTTTAAAGAGAATTTATTTATGTGGTTTCGAAGTATACTTCAGGCAACAGGTTCTGACATTTTAAGCCTGTGTTTGACACATTTACCTCACTGAACTAGGATGTGTACTTTTTGTATTTTTGTATTGATTGCTCTTTTGTAACGCTTAAATAATTTGTGTAAACTGTAAGTCGCCCTGTATAAGGTTTTTTTGAAGATTTGGGATAAACTATAAAAGCATGATTGTTTTATATCTGCCTTCTAATTAGATGCAGTGTTTTGGGTCCCATCCTAATATTGCTCATAGTATTTAATTAGCGCTTTGGACAGCCTTCTAGAGTATCAGGCCAACAGCATGATCATACATTTCCCCAGCTACTGTACCAGTACAGTAGACTGCTTACTAAAATGCTGTAAGACTTTTAAACTAACTTGAATGAATCCCATGCCATTTTGAGCTGATAATAGTTAAAGCAGTTAATTTTAGCTACCAATGCTATTTTGAGTAGGGGTTGTTCAAACAGATAACTTTTATGTCTTAAAATAGCCATGCAAGAATGAATTACTGACTCAGTCCTTCCTAATGAAGCCAGTTCTTGAAGAAGAAGGGGGGAAAAGACGTAGTTTTTTTTTTTTGTAACAACAACATATGGGAGCAATCACAACAAAGATTGGGGTGGGGGGGGTGTTGAAATTAGCCGTGGAATATCTGTTGATCTGTTTTAGCTTAGTAAAATGGTATACCAAATGCGTTCAAATGTTACTCCTTTTCCTAATAAGGTAGAATATCTATGAATGTCGGGGAATGTGCTTGTATTTCAGAAGAGTTGCTCTTTTATTAGAAGCTGTTCAGCTGATTCGTTTTTGCTGAAGAATGAAGGAATGCTTTCTCGCTTTTAATGGGCTGTAGTGTTAAAGAGAAGTAGGATGTCTTTCACTCGGAAGTTAAAGGATTGTTGTTTTTAAGACACCAGTGTCATGAGATTTGATAGTGATTAATTAATCAAAACATGCATTTGTCTAGACAAAGGATTTCAGGGGACATGCCAGTATTTATATGGGAAAAAATGTAGCCTTTTGTAAAATACTTTTTTTTTTTTTTTTGTCTCCTCCAAATATACATGACAAACATGTTTTTGCTTGCATGCTTTTGGTCATATATGGCATGAATCATTTGGGAAATAGAGTAGATATAATGTATGTTTTAGATTACCTATATACACTTTGAATACTGAATATATAACCAAGCATTTGCACCATATAAGTACAAATGTACACATGTGTGCTGTGTATAAATTGTTTCTGCAGTGTAAAAACCATAAGCAGATGTTCTGATTATTATTTCTAGGTATTTTTTGTGGTCAGTGTACGTAAAACAGTCAAGACGGTAGAAGGCTGTTTTTTATTATGGAATTATGATCTGATGTTTTTTTAATAATTACTATTATTATTTGTATGTGATGAAAGCTGTATTACTTTTAAAATTGAAAGGAGGCATGGGGACTGTAAAATGAAAATGAGTGTGATGGATTTCCACTATATGATTCAGCTGAAGAGTGGAAAGTGTTTAAAGTTTCCTGAACTACTTGAGGGGCATTTTTCAGAAAATTCTTTGGGGTTTAAGAAAAAGCTCCTTACTGTAGCAACGCATCTGTTACTCCCCCCTTCTCTTTGTTTTTTCCAAGACAGGTTGTTGATATAAAACTCCTGCTAATCAAGTAGAGAATATAAAACATTAGGTTTTGCTAAATAGTTTTCCTAAAATGGGAATATTAAAAAATGCCGGGCCATGTTCTTGCTTACTTTACTATTTTAGTCAACGTTTTATATGGCATGATATCACTCTCAATCAAAATAATATTTCTCATAGGTAGGAATCCTCCCCATAAAGCTCTGACTTTGGCATTGTGTGCTGTTTTTGGTCCTGAATATACTTAGCTGTTAAATCACTGTGTGCTTTCACAGGATACATTTTACATCTTAATAGAAACTTCATAAAAGTGCACCGTGTTTCTCTGGGCTGGTTTTGTGTATGTCTATATTGGTTTGGATGTAAATACAGTGGGACCAGGTACAAGGAACACTTGTTCCATAAAAGTCACACAAATATAAGCTTGTCCAACCAATATGTGACATTCAGACATGCAGTTCTTCTGCAGCTGTATGAAGATTGCTGGGTATTCTTTGGCCATAAGCTGTTGCTATTTAACAATACAAATAAATTAAAAACTCGCATGTGTCTTTGGCCCAGTAAATATTCCTTTAGGCTACATGGAAGGAAACGTAGTTTTTTTACTATTAAAGATGTATTTCTTCATGTGAAGGAATGCTGCATGCAAGGCATTTTCCCTTTTGATCCCACGTACCACGATGGGGTTTCAAACTGTGATAGATAAAGGAACAGGCTAATTTAAGGAACATTACTCCAATTACTGCAATTCATTTATTCTAGTGTTTCAAATTGTTGAGCCATCTGGACAATCTTGCTTAAATAGCTGCTAGGAACTATTCTTAAATCTTTGGCTTATGCAAATATTGTATATGTTTAAGTGGTAGGGGCTTAAAGTAGGATTGGTTTTATTGTCACAGATGGTTTTACAAAGTAATGTGTTGTATTTGAACTCAATCTTGCATTTAGAATGAAGTTTAGTGAGGAAATTAACCTTACAATTGTGGTTTGGGGTCAGATTCCCCAGTAATCCTTGATTTCTATGAGGGTAAGGGTTGTTTTTCTACTTAGTCAATTAAGGTTAGATTAGTTGAGGATTTGGTGCATCTGTAAATTGTTGCATCGGATTGGGGTTTAGGCTTTCGATAGACCTAATAATGGAGTAGGTGGATAGAAGTCTTATTTGTGTAATACAATGTAATAGTGTCTTTCTAATTGGCACTGCAATGCAGCAGCATAGTTTACATTAAGAAATCCAAGCATCTTCAAGAGGAAAACTGAATGAATGCTAAATGTGTATTGTATATTACTTTTATGTGTGTGATTCGTGAAGTGGTGTGATGTCCACCAACATAGTTGTACAATCCAAAATTCAGAGATTATATTTGCAACAGATTTATATCCCCACTGATTCACTTTAAAACTGAATGAGCTCTTTTTTGTTTTCGTAACGAAACCTGTAATATGGTTAATAAATTAAAGGAAACTGCTATAAGTTTTTAAGATTTATTTGGACTACTTGATGCTAGTTGGCAGCTCTCTAGGTATTGGTCTTGCCAAGAGAAAGAGAACTGTACTAAGCTTTCATTTCCACATTATAATAATTATATTTGTGAAAGGATTGAATAATAACTTTGTGGATTACAAGGCTTTCTAAGTGTAACCTAAATAATCAATTCATAAGAAATTTACCTATTTTTGGATTACTATTCTTATGCTTTAAAATCTGTTGCAATTTTTACCTTGTTACAGATTTTAGTAATACTAGTCTATTATTCCCTGCATATCTTTACATTTGAATCTTTCTGTGTGAAGTTACTTCAGGATGATAAGGGTAAGAAACATTCCTCTATTTTTTAAAGACCGCAGTGAATAAATCTTACAAAGAGTTTAACAATTGTCAAGAGGATGAAAAATAACATTTTTACAATAACAGATAATTATTCTCGCACTATGTGCGTTAGCAAACATCTGGCACGTCTCTAATCAGCTGTTATATATTTTGAATTCTTTCCTACAGACTAAAAGGAAATGATGACTGATAACTTTGATTTAATGTCTTGCTTGTTCTCGGTCTGTCTGTATATGTTCTTTATCTGCTGCTTGGTTCATCTTCCACTTTATCTGTGCTCATAAACTGAAGTAGATTCTGATAAAGTGGCTTAAAGAAAGAGGAGGCAATACATTAAATTGTTGTTTCTGCACTACATAATACATAAAAGAATGGTCTGCTTATCAAAGCGATCCCTCTCCCATCATTATTCCTTTCTTCTACTAACTGTATGTGTCCGCCGTTCATTTACTTGTGGGGATCACACTAAAACAGTGTAAAGCTTCACACCACCTCAAGTTTCATTGTCAATGCTTGTTCAAAGACTGTTTAAACATTAAAACATTCAACACTACATTTATAGGGTAAGACATCCTCTGAAAGCAACACTCCCAGATCACATGCAGAAATAATAACTGTGAGTGACGCACAAGGATTTAGGACATAGCAGTTTGCTCATTTAACAGGGTTGACAAGTCAGACACATAAAGATGCCTAACTGGGTGTGACTCTTTTAATATGAGCTTTTTAAAGATGCACTCTCAAATTAAGCCCTCAAATTAGTCTAAATTGTAAAATAATAGCAAATAAAATGTATTTATTTGTTTTGTTCTATATTATTAAATATTTATTTGATTTTTAAGGATGTGTAAGAGGAGTACACAAAAATGCATGCTTCAGTGATCTCTAGTTTTAGACAAATCCAGATGTTGTTTTTCAATTATGTAGTTAAGATCAAATATAATTGTTTCAGCAAAAGTGTGTGAACCTTTTGTCCTAAGTATTGTTTTCTTTTTTCAGGGCTTCCACTGTTCCAAAACCTGCTGCTGTTCCAAAGGTATGTATATATCAAATACATTTGATTTACCTTAATATTGTAATTATTATACACTGTTGCATAGTTTTGAGGCCAAAATAAATACAATAAAAAGAGATATTGTAAGTTTTAATGTAATGCTGGAATTGTTTATTAGTTCATTATACGAGTACCATCTGTGAAATGCATGGTGTGGTTTTGTAGTGGACACCAAAATACTTTTACACCAAATGACATGCATGATTGCCATAACCTGTTTAGAATCTGTACCAAAAAACCCAAAAACAAGGTTGTACAACACAACACTGGACAAGCTTCTGGTTTAGATGTATTTGTATGCCTGGTATGAAGCCACTTTAACATCCATTCCATTTGTATCTAAATGTAATACTCCTTGTATTTCTCAAGTACAATAGGGGTTTAGAGCACTGATGCTTCCTATGGCCTTTTAAAATTAATAATAATCAAAATAAATTCTACTCCAAAGAAACAAATATGTAAAAAATGCCCAGCTGCATTTTTGTTTTGGTCTTTGGTAATAAATATAGAAAGATAAATAGGCCTCTGAGACAGTATAATAAACATTTTTCATAATTAAAATGAGTTGAAAGTTAAACTGAAGTTCAATTATTTCAGTACGATTTAATAATCACAATAGGTACAACAGATTAAGCCCCATAGCTCTGAAATATCTTATTAATCTGGGCTTTATTGTTGGGGATTCCCCAGGCAGTTGCACAACATTGCAATACCCTGCCAAGGTGTCCTGGGTTCAAAGTAGCACAGGATTTCCTAGACTTGCCTGACAATAACCTGTGAGTCTGCAGGCTTATCAGTAGGGGAAGTCTGTCAGCCCTGTTGTTGATTATATGGCCTGCAGAGTTAAATACAGCTGGAGGTTTAAATCTCGTATTTCAGGGGAGTGTATGTTGTCCTCATCTCTCCCAGGCTGCTATTAGTGTTGCAGCAGGGAGCTTATCTAAGTACCAGTTAGCTGTTCCCAAATAAAAGGTGAGATGGAATTTGGAAGGAACAATAAGTAGTGATTCCAAAACTGAACAAAAGGAAATGGGAAAATCCTGTTCCTTGTTTTCTGTCGTTCCGATGTTGCAGTACATCGTGCGACAAGGAAGCATTGGTGTCTTATGTGTTGCATTGCATGCGTGTGGTGTGTGCATGTGTTTTGTGTTTCTGTGTAGGAAGAGCATCTGGAGATAATTAAGCCCGTGCCCATTGCATCTCCATCTCCGTCTCCCGCTGCCCCCACTGGCCCTTCACCCAGCAACGCTGCCTACAACAAGACGGCCAAGCCTTTTGGGGCATCCTCTGCCTCTAAAGTGGCCTCCATCCCCTCGGCCTCCTCTGCTTTCACCCTTGCTGCCCCGGCTGCTGCCTCCTCCGCCCCCCCACCACGCCCTGTTGCACAAAGCACCCCGCCCCCACCCCACTTTGCACAGAGCACCCCACCTCCCTTTGCGCAGAGCACCCCGCCCCCACCCCCCTTTGTGCAAAGTACCCCCCCCCCAGCCTCGGCAGCACGGCCATCTCCCGCTGCCTCTAAGCCTGCCTCGGGTGGGCGCGGTCTCCCCCCCAGTGCCAAAGTTACCCCCCCACCATCCGCTGCTGTCCCACAGCCGTCGGTCTATAACAGTCCCATCCACCTGTACTCCAATTACAATGCCTGCGAGGTCGCCGAGGGTCAGAGGAGAGGGCTGAAGGAGAACCAGGGGGCCCCCACCCAGCACAACGGGTAGGTACCCCATCAGCATTGGAGGTTTTCGGTGTCTCTGTGAAGCGTGTGCTGCAGGATCAGAGCCCACACACACTCTCATACGGGTCAGAACTGGACATTGAGACGCTTGAGGAACCCCGGGCAAACTTGGCAGAGTTCTAGAATTCTGAGAAGCCCAGTACCCTTAAAGGTACACATCTGACTATGTACATCGAAATGTCGTGACTTGAATGTACCTCATTTGATTCTTGCAAAATAGAACTTACACTTTCCATTAAGTCCAATTTGGACATGCCTGGAGCCCATCACCGCTTCATAAACAATCTGGACTCGATCACAGCACTTCTGAGGAAAACAACCATCAGATTATAAACTGTAGACATTATTTGGATGATAATTATACTACCTATAATTTGTACTATTATTTAAACACAGAAACTGTCATGTGATTGTAGAAAAATCCAACACACATGAATCAAGCTTGAGCTTATACAGCCCTGCTGTGTTACAAAATACTTTCTTGGCAAACAGTTATGGTGTGCTGGCGTGGATCACATGCTCACTTTAACCCAGAAACCTCCAGCTGATAAAACTGAGCAGCAGACATCTTTCATGCGTATCTCAAGCAGGGTTTTGTTCTATTGGAGACTTTAATTATTTATTTGTGTCCGGGTTTTATGAAAGGCAACTCGCTGATACAAAATTCATTGGCAGCTATGATGGAAACCATTAACTAATGAATAATTAGCATAGTGGCAAGAACAATATATTGAATACATCTGAGTTCATTTATTCATCAGTTAACTTGAGGTAAAAGCTCTATACTGACTTGTTTCTTTTGAGAACTTTAGTTTGCATCTGTTCTCTGAAAATCTGACAGATTCCTGTCTGTACTGCTAGCTTTTGACAAGTTAACAGTTTGCACAAGCAACGCAGCTTAAAGTTACTGAGCTTGAGCCTAAATCTGGCACTGCTGAGGCCTGTTTGAAGACACATACACTTTCCACACTTCTTGGTATGGAGAGAGGTGTTACGTCTCGAGTGACAAATGGACCAAAAATGGACAAATGGCACTGTGCTGCAATGAAAGAAACTGCGATTTTGAAAGTGATTGGCCTGCACTCGTGAGCCTGTCAGTGTATGATTAGTGACAATAACATGATAGGCGTACCACACACAGAGCTGCAGTGCACATGGAGATGTATGGCTCAGTCATTTCTGGAAAACCCATTGGTCTGTAGGCTTAGTTTATCACGTGTCAAAACCAGGTCTGAGAGAATGATTAATTCAAATCAACAGTTTCCTGTTCCTAACTTGTTGAGTGGGATTCTGCTATAAATTGTGACTTAATTATTCCATCCATGAAAAGGCATAATGTAAAACGATGTCACTAATTAAGTAATACATGAATGTAATTGTACCATGGTGTTGGGGAAAAAGACGGTAGGATTCCACTGGAATTCAGCTTTATTCTCTAAGGATCTTTTACCGCAGAAGTAGAGAAACACACAAAAATAGATGTATGTGAAAAATGTTGTAATGAAGCATTTGATAATCAAACATCGATACATCCAATTATCAAAGCCTTCGAAGTGGTCCGTATAAGGAGCAATATTTGAATGGGTGTCTTAGCATTAGCACTGAGAACGTTTTTTAATCAATAACATTTGTACAATTTTAGTTTTTTACTCTCTCAAAACACAAATGGGAAGTAAAATCAGAATGTCTATGTGAGGTTTTTAGCAGATGATGGATATTACTTTCTGAAACATTCTCTGAGCGCTTAGCATTCATTAATCTAGTTTGTGTTTCTTAATGCTGTGGCCTTGCAAATATGTGACTTCAGAAGAAGAATGCTACACTATACAAAGTGTGTCAAACATGCACATTTTATAACTTGCCCTGGGGCTGTCTTACTAAACCTACCCTACTATACTGTCACTAAGCAAACCACAGGTTACTGAGACATGTGTCTTTGGAATAGATACACATCTTGGTCTCACATGTTGGTTTCTTTCATTGCTACTGCTATAAAAATCTGCTTAGCCAAGGAAGAACCTAATGCTAGTGAAATTTAAGCACAAGAGTCCCTGACCTTCTACCAATATATTTAGACTACAGTAATTGTATCTGTTTACAGTTTGGCCTGCCTGCAGATTTTTGGGTTCGCCACATAGTGTTTTTTATCTTTTTCTTTGAAGAAATGTGTTCCACACTGTACATCCATCAATACTTAACCATGTATTAAGTGTGGAAGGTTCACATTTGTCATATTGTCTTAAACTGCTTATTCCTTGATTCAGTAAAAGCCTAAATAACCTGATGGCTCTTTTTGTTGCAGTGCCATTAAGATCAAAGGAAGGCAAAGGTGTAAACGCCCAAGTCCCCTAGTGCCCAAGTCCCTTCCCACAGTTTAAGAAGCATTTATGAAATTGTGTAATTTATGAGTGGAGCTGCTTTTTATTACCAGTAACATTTGAAAGCAGGTGCACATTTGCCCTAATGGGTTCAAATAGTTTCTTTTGTGTCATTTTTGCAAAACTAAACTAGACTGCCCATAAAACTTTTTTTAATATACATATATGCCTTTGGGGCTCCTGGTAGAAACAGGTGGATGTAAACTGCAACAATTTGTAGTTTACCCTCATGGCAGGTACTGTAGGCTTGGCAGCACAGGTCGCCTCTCATGCTGTTACAAGTCTGTTGCTTGGACTCGGCTCCTGTAATACAAGGTTGAATCCCATGGGAAAATGTAGCAGTGTGAAGATCCTGTGTCACGGACAATGATGATGACATCCTGTATTGACAATGCTGAAAGGGGCTGTGGTGGTTAATTCACACAGGTTGCCCTCGCTCTTTGTAGTTGCCCTTTCAGTTGTGTCTGGGACTTTTATCGGGGTATTAACCACATGAATACTTTGTAAGAGGGGAAGGATCCTTTACGTATTATCTGTCACTGTGGGCACATAACAAGTCATACCCAGCGCCCCACAGTAATTAAGATAAGACGAGCAGCACTGTTGTTCCATATTTGTGTTTCATTGTAGGTGGTTTTGTTCAGTTTGAAAGTGGAATTATTTGAGTATTAGCATCTGTTTGTGATAGAAACATTCACATTTGTCAGGAGCAACAGTTCTGAATACGAATTGAAAAGCAGGCAGCCAACTATACGACCCTGTTTATTTGTTTTTTCATAAACGCCCAAAGAGAAGGTGTTAAATAATTCAGAAACGTATGAACAATGAAAGTGAACAATGCATTCTCTCCCCAGCTGTTAGAAATTCTGAACACGTCAATCATCTGTGCTACTGCACATATCCTTCTGATTGACAATAACATTCATCAATGTTTGAGATGTTTTTGTGTAGTAGGCTTCCTTTGTTGTAGATATGCATAACTCTGGCTGTTGTTTTTAATTATCCGTTGGGTTTGTCTTGCCAGGTCTGCTTGGTAATTGAAAGCAAATGAAGTAGTGAGGGTTTTCTATTCATTCTGTGCAAAATAAATCCATGGAACATACACTCACCTAAAGGATTATTAGGAACACCATACTAATACTGTGTTTGACCCCCTTTCGCCTTCAGAACTGCCTTAATTCTACGTGGCATTGATTCATCAAGGTGCTGAAAGCATTCTTTAGAAATGTTGGCCCATATTGATATGATAGCATCTTGCAGTTGATGGAGATTTGTGGGATGCACATCCAGGGCACGAAGCTCCCGTTCCACCACATCCCAAAGATGCTCTATTGGGTTGAGATCTGGTGACTGTGGGGGCCAGTTTAGTACAGTGAACTCATTGTCATGTTCAAGAAACCAATTTGAAATGATTCGACCTTTGTGACATGGTGCATTATCCTGCTGGAAGTAGCCATCAGAGGATGGGTACATGGTGGTCATAAAGGGATGGACATGGTCAGAAACAATGCTCAGGTAGGCCGTGGCATTTAAACGATGCCCAATTGGCACTAAGGGGCCTAAAGTGTGCCAAGAAAACATCCCCCACACCATTACACCACCACCACCAGCCTGCACAGTGGTAACAAGGCATGATGGATCCATGTTCTCATTCTGTTTACGCCAAATTCTGACTCTACCATCTGAATGTCTCAACAGAAATCGAGACTCATCAGACCAGGCAACATTTTTCCAGTCTTCAACTGTCCAATTTTGGTGAGCTTGTGCAAATTGTAGCCTCTTTTTCCTATTTGTAGTGGAGATGAGTGGTACCCGGTGGGGTCTTCTGCTGTTGTAGCCCATCTGCCTCAAGGTTGTACGTGTTGTGGCTTCACAAATGCTTTGCTGCATACCTCGGTTGTAACGAGTGGTTATTTCAGTCAAAGTTGCTCTTCTATCAGCTTGAATCAGTCGGCCCATTCTCCTCTGACCTGTAGCATCAACAAGGCATTTTCGCCCACAGGACTGCCGCATACTGGATGTTTTTCCCTTTTCACACCATTCTTTGTAAACCCTAGAAATGGTTGTGCGTGAAAATCCCAGTAACTGAGCAGATTGTGAAATACTCAGACCGGCCCGTCTGGCACCAACAACCATGCCACGCTCAAAATTGCTTAAATCACCTTTCTTTGCCATTCAGACATTCAGTTTGGAGTTCAGGAGATTGTCTTGACCAGGACCACACCCCCAAATGCATTGAAGCAACTGCCATGTGATTGGTTGGTTAGATAATTGCATTAATGAGAAATTGAACAGGTGTTCCTAATAATCCTTTAGGTGAGTGTACATTGTTCTGTTTATTTAGATAATGTTTCTCCTACCATTATACTTGGGGGCGACCGACAAACCATTGCCCATCCTTAATACCCTGCTCAGGTACTGCACGCTTTGGCATGAACCGGTTTGCTGCTCATTTTCAGCGAGGCTTGTACTATGAATTGCTTTACATAAGAACATCAAAAAAGTCTGGGCCCCCTTCCCACTTCTCTCACCGTGCCGGTGGTAAGTTCCAAATGGTCTGTAGCATCCAATCCTTGTTGCATAAGCCAGCTGCCAGGACACAGTAAAGGGTCTGTCTGTGAATTCAAGTGGTAAATGTTCTGTCGTTTTTTTTTTGTCTTTTCCCCACTATAGGAGATACCTGTTGCAAAGTTAGTATCCTCATCCCAGCAGGCTGGTGACGTGTGCTGTGATTAGCATGTATGAGTGATCTTTACACAGAACTGAATGTCTTCAATTATGCATTTTATGCATGTGTGTGCATTGGGGTTAATATCTCTATCCATAGACCGGGTGCCATAACTGCATGTGTGTGCAGTGCAGTTTATTGTTCTTTTAAATGATTGATCATCGACGCCTCCATCAAAAGACTGTGGAACTGGCATTATTGGGGGATCGCTGCTAAACTTTGGTTGGCCATGGATGGAAGAGTAGGACTGTCCTCTGGGGTTGTAAAAGAGCTAGTTTGGGTTCAGTAATTCAAGAACATCGAGCCCATCTGTAGTCAGGGAGGCCTGCAGCAATTCCCACCCTTGTTGTTACTGATGTGCATGTGTAGGTATTGATGCATAGTCTGATTAAGATCACTGTTGTGTTGGAAAAGAGGGAATTGAAGGTGAAAACCAATTGTTCATACATTTTCTAAATCTAATCCATTACTATATGAAATTGTACAACCAACAAGGTTTCGCTCATAGAAAGCTTCTTCCGGATGCGAACACACATTTATTCCTAGCTATTTAAATTCAACATTTAATACCTGTTAGTAATTAGATAATTAGTAATACATAATTATATATGCCTCCTATAATTTAAATGAAGAAAGTTGACACTCTCACCGAAGATCCTTTTTTAATTGTTGCTTATTGGTTTATCTTTCATTTATTTATGTATTTATTTATTCTTAACTCTGTTATTAGTATTGTTTATTTTGAAACCTCTAGGTGTGGAAAAAGACCTCCAAAATACTAAAAATACTTATCAAAATAGGAAACTTCACAAACTTTATTTATTATACTATAGCGCCATCTTGCTGCACACAGTAGAATGCACTGTGAAAACAGCTCAGAGTTGGTGCTCATCACTGCAAATGTTTTACAAATATCTAAAGGCTAACTCTATCCAACAAATATACTTTTTAATTTTTATTTCCAAATGCAAAAGAAAATGTAATGCTTCTATCCTGTTTAGTGTCTCCATAATAGTGACATTTGTTACTCCTGTAACTCAGGGATTTAAAAGAAGGATTTTGTCCTGTGTGTCTGACAGGGTGGGGACTGATTTGCCCATTAATTATGTCTAATAGTCCTCCATACCCTAATCCCAAACCTCCATGGCAGAGCTGACTGAAATCAAGATAAAACAACTCACCACACTCAGATGATGGTTGAAACTATCTTGTCTATGAGCTATGACTCAAAATGTAGAACCGTGCTCTGGATTAGATGAGAAATGGCAAATTCTAGGACCAATACTTGATGTCAGCTTTTCATTTGGTACACACACCACATTTCTGGCAAACGTTAAGTGACACATTTGGAGTTTGTGAGTGATGTGTTGGTCAGGGTTTTGGTTTAATTGGGGCCCGATCTTTTCAAATAGAACCCACCCCGTTTTGTAAACAGAATATTTATTTATATTGCATTTCAAAGTACTTGCAATTCTCTAAGGAAGTACAATCTTCCCATTTCCAATTTGGCTTGAGGGCAAAGGAATAGTGGGGGAAATGAAAGAATTTGTGGTCTCATATATTAGGCTTTGAACATGCCTTTGTATGTTTGCTTTTGTATCTTTGTTTTCAGTTTGCAGTGACACAATTTTACTTTTTTAAATACTTTATGATAATTTTAAATGTTAACTTAATTTCTGCAGATATTAAAGCTTTTTTTTTTTTGTCTTTTTTTTATTCTCACTTTTCCCATAGTGGCCCACAGAGCATCCTAAAGTAAGTATTTCTCTCTGCTGTCCCCCTTTATATTTATTAATTTAGAGAATAGCTTTAAGTTAACGCACATTATTATTATTATTTTCAATTAATTCACACGGGGGACGAAATAAGAATTCCAGTGACACCATTTAGCTTGAGACCCCAAAATATTTAGTCCCAGGACTTGTTCAATTGTGCACACACAGTGATACTGAAGCTAAAGGCTGTCATGTGTTGACATTTATGAAGTGCTTCTCTATTTATTTTCTTCCATGTATGCTTTTAGTCTTACAGTTTATAACTCCAAGGAATGCAGATGTCAGCTGGCATTTTTGCAGGGGACGTGACCCGGAAGTTGTTGTTGAGATTAAGTTACTCTCAACCATTGAAGAAAGGCTTTTGTCCAGACTATTTGTGCTTGTAGTTTGGCATGTATCTGCAGCAGCTGTAGGAGACGTAAGACAAAAATATTGAACTGAAGGACACAAGCCCTCCCTGAATGAAAACTGACATCTAGAAAGTGATTATAATGGACATAAACTGAAATGTGAACAAATATAAAATGACAGGAATGGCAATTTAAACTAGAAGCAAAACAAGGCTATATTTTTCAGACCTGCTGTTTGCTCTATAACCCCCCCATATGTTGTAAAATGGACTAATGCTCATGCAGCTTTGGGTACTTTAGAGTAGATGTGCCCTATTTCTTCCAGCCTCCTACAGTATCCCTCATTCATCGCTTCTTATCTTTTTCTCACGGGTATCTTCGATTTTTCTGTCCTGTCTATTTCTGGCACTGAACTCAATGTTTCCAACTTTCCTTCTCTGCGTTCTTGAAGAAAAAACCCACCAAAACGGTAAATTGATGGCATAGATTATATTTTGTTTTTTTGGGTGGTGCTGTGCTTGTTTTCTGTATTAATTTCACAGGTGTGTAAAGCAGATTAACACAAACAACATAGACCTGAGGTATATTTCAGTCAGTTTAAGTGTGATCTTGACTCAATTTACAAAACATTTCCATTCTGTTCCAAGTTTAATATTATTTATTTATAGCTTATGTATCTCAATTAATTTCTATATATTGCTCTTTGAACTGTTTTTTGGGTTAGTCACCAGCTGCCTATGACTGGTTTTCATTAGGATGTCATACAAGTCTTACAAATGGGTGTGTAATAAATCAGGAATCATGGCATTGTGTACCTTACTGATTCCCCGATGCTTCTTTTCTAAACCTAACACTGCCCATTTTGCTTCAGTTAGAATTCGTATTTAAATAGAGAAAGAGAAGGATCAGTATAATATAAAAGGATGTCAGTATTACATCAGGAATCCCTGACTTTGAGTGCTCCAGCCACATCGAAAATATATATATATGTATATATATATATATATACATAATTACAGAAAGTTTTTGCTGAGCAGTGGATTTATGAAAAGCAAAGGCAGAAAGAACATGTATTGATTGAATATATATGTCAAGTGGCAAAATGGAAAACTGTCCTTTACGTGGCTTTGGAGTTAGTTGCATGTATAAAAATGCTTTCTTCACTGTTCTCTAAATCTGTTGACTGTCCTAACGTGTGTAGGGGTGTCCTTGGTTTAGCTTTATGACTTCAGGGGGAATTTGAGTTCAATTAGGGATACAGCTGAAGGTCAGAATGTTCTAATGGTTCTGTTAAGATAGTGGTGATAGCAAAGTTTGCACAGACTTTTTAGGGATCAAACTAGGGTTACATTTTGGCTGGGGTTTGGGTTAATATTAGATTCAACAGTAAACCTTTTGTTCAGATAGGATTTAGGGCTGCATCTCTAATAAGACTCACCATTTCACACTGGACTTTGTTCTATATTTTGATGTTGGTCAGGGTGAATAAGGTATTGTATTAGTGTCATACAGTGGTGTCTCACTGTATCACAGTGGTTTTCATTTACTTATTTTGCTTGCATGTGCTTGACTCTCCAGTGCACCCAGAAAGCCTGCTGTGGAAACGGACATTGAGTTTTACCACGTGCCCAGCCATGGAGACGCCAGCAAGAAAAGGCTGATTGAAGACACGGAAGACTGGCACCCAAGAACTGGAACCTCGCAATCGCGGTCCTTCCGCATCCTGGCACAGATAACGGGCACCGAGCGTGGTACGCAACACCTCTATACACGTACCCGGCTCTGAGCTACTTTGCTGCACAACCTCCATACCAGTCTTTTCTTGAAAATAGATTTTATTTTAACCTGCAAATCTGCGAGTGTTATCCAAGGGGATTTTGGGAGCAAAGGCGGCTTTGTTCTAACTGGGTTTTTTCAAGATGCTTGGTGACAGGAGATCTCACAAATAACTCATAACTTACAGCGGTGTAAATTACAGCCCTGTTAGCCATCCAGCAGAGCCCACAACTGTAGCTAAACATGTCCAATAACTTAACACCTGCCACACACTGTTTTCTTTATTTTTCACCATAAATCGAGTATGACATACAGCTCGGTGTTATTCCCCAGGGCTTGAGTAGCAGTCCTGCACATTAGAGCAGGTTTCAAGACAAGAAAGACCCACTGACAGATTGACTTTTAATCCAGCATGTACCTGGTTGTAATGGAGTGATAATGTTTAGCACTGTCCCAGACCCGTATTGGACGTGTTTTTCTTGTGAAAGCAGGAGGGAATTCCAGCTGCTGGAGGTGAATTGGTATCTTTGTTTTAGTTCTAGTGTTTTCTTAATGATTATTATTTTGCTTGTAATTGGAATTCTGTTATGTTTGTTTTGTAGACATTTTTAAAACAGATTTATGAGAAATCTAATTAAAATGATTTAATTCTGTGTTTTATTACTTTTAGCACAAGAGCAGGAAGACATTGATTCTGCAAAGAAGATAGAAGACAAGTAAGTAACAGCTTTTTCAGCTCATCTGATTCTGTAGTATGTGTTGTGCATGCATGTGATTATATTGTTGTTACCATTTCTAGTTTCATGAATTGATGCTTGTGGAATTTGATACCCTGTGTTTATGACTTTCGATGTTGCATGGGTATTAAATATTTAGATTGAACCATACATCCCCTTCTAGTAAACTCGTACATGCCCAGTTTCACATTAAATCTAAGAAACCCCTTCCACAACTGTTTATAACCTCACATAAAAAGTATTCAACCCAAATATTGCATTCAGATACTAATCCTAATGAACACTTTAACCCTGGAGTTGTCTTTGAGTTTTGGGTTGTTGCAATGCAGCACACAGCTGTGGTTTGAAAGTCTTTCGGTAAACAATCGCTTCAGTCCTCTGTTGCAGATATCAGCTTATATAAATATCCTATCTTTCCACTGTGACACACCCATGAAGTGAAAACCATTTTACAATATTTAAAGGTAAAAACCCAGGGCTGCCATATATGGGATTATGTACCGTGTATAATACTAATTTCAATCAATGGTAATGTTTGAATGATGACTGGTGCGCCGCTCTCTACTATGGAGGGTGATCAGTGCCAAAATTAAGATGAATGTGATCATGAACATGATGATTATGAAGATGATTATGAACATGAACATGAAGATGATTATGAACATGATTATGAAGATGAACATGAAGATGATTATGAAGATGAACATGAAGAGGATTATGAGCACTGGATAGGACAATAAGTGCACTGGCTACCGCCCACCAGCTCTGATTGACAGAGTTCAATGTTTTGTCACATTGACAAAAAAAAAAAAAAATACAAGAGACGCTACGAAATGTAGAAGCACATTGAGAAATGCAAATAGCAAAGAGACAAACAGGCAATCAATATATACATGTTGAAACTAATGAATGTATAAATACATGTTGAAATAAATAAACAAATAGATGAATACATAAATAGATAGTCCTAAATGTCCATGTATTTGTTTAATCATGTATTTATTTTCTCTGTGTATTTATTTAAAATTTAAGTTTGGATAGTCCTCCATACTCTGAAACCGTGTAACTCCCAGATATATATATTTTTTTTTTTAATATATACAGTGAGGGAAAAAAGTATTTGATCCCCTGCTGATTTTGTACGTTTGCCCACTGACAAAGAAATGATCAGTCTATAATTTTAATGGTAGGTGTATTTTAACAGTGAGAGACAGAATAACAACAAACAAATCCAGAAAAACGCATTTCAAAAAAGTTATACATTGATTTGCATGTTAATGAGGGAAATAAGTATTTGACCCCTTCGACTTAGTACTTGGTGGCAAAACCCTTGTTGGCAATCACAGAGGTCAGACGTTTCTTGTAGTTGGCCACCAGGTTTGCACACATCTCAGGAGGGATTTTGTCCCACTCCTCTTTGCAGATCCTCTCCAAGTCATTAAGGTTTCGAGGCTGACGTTTGGCAACTCGAACCTTCAGCTCCCTCCACAGATTTTCTATGGGATTAAGGTCTGGAGACTGGCTAGGCCACTCCAGGACCTTAATGTGCTTCTTCTTGAGCCACTCCTTTGTTGCCTTGGCTGTGTGTTTTGGGTCATTGTCATGCTGGAATACCCATCCACGACCCATTTTCAATGCCCTGGCTGAGGGAAGGAGGTTCTCACCCAAGATTTGACGGTACATGGCCCCGTCCATCGTCCCTTTGATGCGGTGCAGTTGTCCTGTCCCCTTAGCAGAAAAACACCCCCAAAGCATAATGTTTCCACCTCCATGTTTGACGGTGGGGATGGTGTTCTTGGGGTCATTCCTCCTCCTCCAAACACGGCGAGTTGAGTTGATGCCAAAGAGCTCGATTTTGGTCTCATCTGACCACAACACTTTCACCCAGTTCTCCTCTCAATCATTCAGATGTTCATTGGCAAACTTCAGACGGGCCTGTACATGTGCTTTCTTGAGCAGGGGGACCTTGCGGGCGCTGCAGGATTTCAGTCCTTCACAGCGTAGTGTGTTACCAATTGTTTTCTTGGTGACTATGGTCCCAGCTGCCTTGAGATCATTAACAAGATCCTCCCGTGTAGTTCTGGGCTGATTCCTCACCGTTCTCATGATCATTGAAACTCCACGAGGTGAGATCTTGCATGGAGCCCCAGACCGAGGGAGACTGACAGTTATTTTGTGTTTCTTCCATTTGCGAATAATCGCACCAACTGTTGTCACCTTCTCACCAAGCTGCTTGGCGATGGTCTTGTAGCCCATTCCAGCCTTGTGTAGGTCTACAGTCTTGTCCCTGACATCCTTGGACAGCTCTTTGGTCTTGGCCATGGTGGAGAGTTTGGAATCTGATTGATTGATTGCTTCTGTGGACAGGTGTCTTTTATACAGGTAACGAGCTGAGATTAGGAGCACTCCCTTTAAGAGAGTGCTCCTAATCTCAGCTCGTTACATGTATAAAAGACACCTGGGAGCCAGAAATCTTGCTGATTGATAGGGGATCAAATACGTATTTCCCTCATTAACATGCAAATCAATGTATAACTTTTTTGAAATGCGTTTTTCTGGATTTTTTTGTTGTTATTCTGTCTCTCACTGTTAAAATACACCTACCATTAAAATTATAGACTGATCATTTCTTTGTCAGTGGGCAAACGTACAAAATCAGCAGGGGATCAAATACTTTTTTCCCTCACTGTATATATTAAAAAAATATATATATATATCTGGGAGTTACACGGTTTCAGAGTATGGAGGACTATCCAAACTTAAATTTTAAATAAATACACAGAGAAAATAAATACATGATTAAACAAATACATGGACATTTAGGACTATCTATTTATGTATTCATCTATTTGTTTATTTATTTCAACATGTATTTATACATTCATTAGTTTCAACATGTATATATTGATTGCCTGTTTGTCTCTTTGCTATTTGCATTTCTCAATGTGCTTCTACATTTCGTAGCGTCTCTTGTATTTTTTTTTTTTTTTGTCAATGTGACAAAACATTGAACTCTGTCAATCAGAGCTGGTGGGCGGTAGCCAGTGCACTTATTGTCCTATCCAGTGCTCATAATCCTCTTCATGTTCATCTTCATAATCATCTTCATGTTCATCTTCATAATCATGTTCATAATCATCTTCATGTTCATAATCACGTTGATCTTAATTTTGGCACTGATCACCCTCCATACTCTACGCTTCCTAGTATTCAGTTTCCCACTAATAAAAAATTGTAACACATTACAGTTGTTGTTACTAATTATTTAGAAAAACAAGTGCAGTTACATTTCCAGTTTGTTACTTTTCGGTGTTAATAAGATCTTGCCCAAATTAGTTTCATATTTCAGTCACAGTGACAACAAGTAAAAGATTGGTGCGCCATGCTTTTTTTCACCATGTCAGAGAAGCATGGGAGGCCGGTTGATTGATACTGCCTTTCAGCCTTTTGTATCACTTCCTGTCTCCCATTTAAAAACGATAATAAATGTCCAACATGACCTGTAAATGACTACATTACTAATCTAACAACCATTGCTAACCTGATAATATTTTAGCTGCCCCCAGTGGTGCTTGGAGAAGATATTGTTTCTGTGGCTGTTATTTTAAGTAAGAATTATATTGCTTTACACAGGAAATAATCCACTCTCTCAATTTGTCATGTCTTTAAAAAAAAAAAAAAAAAAAAAGAATCATTGCACGTTAATGTAGTAGGACTATATAAGTGGGAAATGGTAAATGTGCATCCTACCCTCTGACACTGGCTCTTGGTTTGAATACTCCCTCCTGTGGTGAATACTCCCTCCTACACCGTCAATAACAGACTTTTTATTACATTTTTAATTCAGTCAGTTAGTGGACTATAGCAATCATGTATATAACCACTCATTTTTTTTTCATCAGATAAAATCAGATTGTGAACTATTGTACATTTAAAAGAAGGCTAACTATGAAGGATTCCCAGAATTTTTATTTTGTGAAATTATTTATAGGTTTCAATGGTATACAATCACTGTGTTAAAACATTCCTGTTACAGAGATTGTAACTAATATCTCAGTAATATAGATCATACTTCATTATTTCACATTAATTGGAATTCCTATTCTTCCTTGTGGCTGATTGTGTAATCATTGCTTAGAGTCATGTGAGCCCTGCCTGGCTTGTTGCATGGAGACTGAATTGCAAAAATATCTCCGAAGGTCTAACTCTTCTCTCTGATCTGCTCTTGTCCCTCTCTCTCTCAACGCACTCGCTGTCCAGGGTGATGAACACTAAGGTCTTCGGCCCCAAATACAATAAACTGCGTGACTGGCACCACGGCGTTTCTGCGTGGGTCCTCAATGTACAATAATGCCCATCTGAACCTCCCTGTGTTTCCATCCTGTTTAATCTGCTTGGCAAAAACCATCTCCAGAGTCTCATAGTAGACGCTTCTAGTTTTGACTTATTAAGCAGCAGGCTGTGTACATTCAGTAACTGACAGCGTTTGTGCTAATTTACTTGAGAAATGTGCCTTGTTATGATTTTTTATTAACTAAAAAGTTGAACCCCGGCATCCTGACAAAACCAATTTTGATTAAAACAATAAAGCAGCTAAATACATTTGGAATAAATCAGATTCTTACCATAGATGTGTTTACAAATTTCATTGTTGTCGAGTCGTCTGTAGTCCAAGCATTAAGCATTTAGACATTGTTCACAGATTTTACAAGGCTAATTAGACACAGATGTTGCGGTTAGGAAAAAGAGGGGAAAAAAGTTGTTAATCCAGTATGAGTTCTTGGTAATACTGTGCTGTTTCTGAACGGTTTTCCAGTTTTTGATACATCTTGGTGCAATACTTATTGATATGTAATACAAAGAACGCACTATGATTTTAAATTCAGTTTTCCAGTTTCCTCCAGTTTTTAATGTGTTTGCCCATTCCAACTGAATCAGCTGACTACAAACCATACCTACCTGCATAAGGCCTGCAAAAAACCTGGAGAATTCCTCGGGACTGAGGCGCAGTTGATGTCTGCTTTGTTGGTAATGATGAGCTTCTAAACGTATAGGGTTGGTTTCAAAGATCAGGATTAGCGCTAGTCCTGGATGACTCAATGAATTTTGGGCAGGATAATCCGAGACTGGTGCTAATTCGGGACTGAGAAACCTGCCGAGAGTTCTAGTGAGTTACGTAGGTTACTTTAATCAAAAAACACAGAGTGTTGCCATTTATTCCCAGTATAGATTAATGACAGAGGAATTAATGTTTTAACTATAAGTGCCATAAAATGCAGAAAAGTACAACAAGGTTACTGTAACATCATTGGGTTTCTCATGGGCTTTATTCAGATCTGAGATCAGTTAGCCTCAGTGAAGATTGATTTTGCTGGATGAGGAAAAGTACGTTATAAAAGTTTTGCCTTTTGTTTATACAGTGGAATGTAAGCAAGGTTAATAGCGTTTGGGTTATCAGTTTGAAGGCCCTGGATGTTGTGCAATACAGTATCAGCTCATTTTCTCTTTACCCTGTTAAAGGCACAACCAGTCGTTCATCAAGCAGTTGGCAGTTGCATGTCTTTGTATATTGGTATAGAGGACAGTTGATTCGAATTAGTTTTTATTAGTAAATGAACCAGTTTACTGGATCTGTGAAGTTGCTTTGTTTTATTTTTGTTCTTTTTTCTGCCCTTTCTATATACTTAGACCATCGCAAAAACATGCTTCGGTGCTTTTTGCTGTTTATGAAAACTAAAAGTTGAATTTCACATCTGTAATATATTGTATTATACTCGCTTTACTTCTTTAGCAATCAGTCAGTCTTGTAATAAAGTTTCTTGTTGAACATTCTTTTCCTCTGTCTTTTTATTCTCTGCTTTTCCCTTTTCTCTGACTCTACACTACTCCTTGTCTACTGTTTCAATTTCTATTTTAACTTTATCTTCAGGGGACTCCATACAGACAGTGGACAGGTCAGGTAATTCCAGATCGATGAATTAACGATCACTGTGCATTGATTCGCAGGTCACTCCCATTAACAAATGCCATTCTGAGAAGGCCAACCTTTTTTAATGTGTGTGAGAATTGCTAAAATTGAACTTTCTTCATATGGACATCCGAGAAACTAAATCTGAAATGTTTGATATTGCAATAACAAGAAAACAACTGCAGTAATTTAGTTTGCTGGCCGATGAACACCACTGAGTAGAAACCTTCACCACAGTGTTTTTAGGAGCACCCTATGACCCTGTTCACACTATATGCTGCACCCTTGTAGAGCACTGATATTTTGAGGTGTAATTCAATATTGTAGTCTTCACATGACCTTGTTAAGTGTTTCACATTTAAGTACACCTAGATTTAAAGGTTGTTTTAAAGGCCAATGCAATACCCTTGCAAATGAAACGAGCAAGAAATAAAATGCATTGATTGTACATGGAAAAATGCAAGCCGAATTCAAAGCAAGTTAGTGAATGTGGAAGTTGTTCCCGGGTTTTATATTTTATTGATTAATGTATATTATATATTCTTTTTCATATTGTCTATTTTAAACGAGACTCCCTTTTCTATGTGCATTTACTTTGTTGCTCACTTCACCATTTGTTTGCATTGGCCTTCTTAATATCACATGTTCTCAGACTGTTCTACTTTTGTCTGTGTAAAGCCTCACCTCCCACCATACGGACGAGCCCTCAGATGATTACCCTCCTGAGGTGCCAGTCCAGCTCTCTAATGGCATAGATCACAAAGTTTCTTGTCTGGGCAGTAGTAGGCCGTCTGTTGCTACACAGACCTGTGAAGAGCTCGATCTTCTGTCCACGTCTCCGACCGGTCAAACAGAATCGCCTGTCTGTATCAATGCCGCTGCAACAATTCACGAGAGGTACAGAAACGTTGCTTGTTGGCAGTCATTGGATTATACTCAAAACATGTGATTTCCCTTTGTTTGCAAGACACAGAATATGAAGGTATGGATGTCTGTATACCCACCTTTGATTGGTGTAGACGCTTGATGCACATCCCCAGGTGAATTTATTGAATGAACCTCTTCAATAACTCAGTAAGGTTGTTAGCTCCTGGCCATGCTATTTTTGACACCATTCCTTTAAACCCTTACAGCTAACTGTATTTCTGTCAGTGTAGTAGGTCAGATATTTGAGCTGTGCTTCTTCAGGGTACTTTACCTCATTTTGCCTTATTTGATGAGAATGTAAACCACCCCCCCTCCACGATTCCTTCAATAATTTACGTCTGTTTTCCCCTGTGGTAATTTTAAACACCCCAAAGCATGTTTGGCTTTATTGCCTTATGCCCGTGCGTAGCCCAGGGGAACAACATAGCGAGGAATTGTAAACAAAGAAAAAAGGCTAGGCAAAAAAATAATAAATGAAAACATAAATAGACGGTGCAAAATACAAAACTGTTCTCAGAAATGCTTAGAGGCACATTAAATATTAACAATGTGTGTATATATATATATGTGTGTGTGTGTGGGGTACATTTGTTTTCACTATAGTGATCTGAGAGCTCTGTCAGGTATACACTGTAAATTGTTTATGAGTTTTGGAAATGTACTGCTAAGAGCAATTGGGTCTGTCTGCCTGTTTATGATACCCAGCCCAGTCCGTGTCTCGGCCTGCGAGCTAATAGCCGGCAGCGGCCCCCCTCAGCGCTCTGCCGGGACCGGCCTCTTCACTTCTCCACCGAGGTAAAATGCAAAAGGGCATTCGAGTCCACACTCTGTTATGTAGTGATGCATTGAATGTCCCACATTTATCTACGCCATGAAGGAGCAATGCATCAATGTAGTGAGCACTCTTCTTAAACACGGTTCCCACTATTGATCCCACACTGCTGCAAGCCAGGCATCTTCACCACTCTATAGCACTCCAGATGGACACCAAGTAGGATTATGAGAAGGCCAGGCTATTCATTTTAAAAGGGTTCTTTACACTAAGGAAATGATGGTACTGGGTGGCCAGTGACTGTGCTGCACTTTGCTGTAACCAGCGAGTGCTCAGAGCTTTAAGCGGTGGGAATTTCCAGTCATTTCGCTAATGTAATTATTTTCCCCATTGTTACACACCATTACTTCAGAGTCAAGTTGTTGTTTCTCCACGTTTCTCCTCTCAGACGGTCTGATTGTGGTCTGGTTGGCTGGAATGCCCTCCTTTGCTCCTGATCTCTTTCTCTTTCCAATTCAGAAACCTGTTTTTGGACAATCCTCTGGAGGCATTGCCAAAATGTGCCCCCCACCCAGCACCGATAGCACGAGTATTAAAGGGAAGTCGTCAGATAGCTACTCTGTCCAAACTGCTTCCTTTTCAAAATAGGTAGCTTTCAATCTTTCAATATTCCAAGTTTTTCCTTTTGTTAATGATAGTCAAAGTCGGTAGAAAGAAATAATTTGGCCTTGCAATGCAACTTACACTGGCTTGTAAAACTTTGATGTTAAACCCTTGTTTAAACTCCTCCCCTGTGCTTCCTCTGACTCGCACTGAGTTACAAGCGTGCTTCACAGTCAGTGCCTTCGGACACTTCTTTTGTTCTTGCAAACTCCCATTATTTCACTCATCTCACACAGAAATAAAAACCCCTTTCTTCAAGTGCTGGGTTATTTGACATTTTTACACGGTGGCAGGCCGTGCCTCAGTGGTTTTTCATTCTCTTGCCCCAGACAGTAACTTATTTCTCATTTTGACTTGCTGGGTAATTGGTTTCCTCGGCGAGGTGACAGGTGTCTAGGTACACATCACCCTGCATGTTTTCTCACTGTGTTGCTTCCCAGCCCACAGCCCTTGCTTCAGGGGGTTATGAATAGATGGATACTTGTGTAATGCTTGTATCTAATACTTTTCTGAAATTCAAATAGTTAAAATGGGAATTAATCACAGATTTCCCATTAAAAATATTTCCAAACTGGTTTAGATTTGGATTGTCAGTGATTATCTGTTTATTTTAAATCCTCTTTAGATGCTCAATACTGAATATAGCTATTAGACCTGGTATTCTTGACATGCTGTTTGCAAGAAACAAACAAAAAACAATCAGTATGAAAAAGCAGGAGGCTAGAGATCAGATTCCCTTTGCTTCTCTATGGAGATCAATCCTTGCTGCCTCCCACCATCTCTGCTCAGGGCAGGACATTCGCTCTAGGGTGACTGATTTTACAGTTTACCCTTTTTTTTTTAGTGGATGAGACATTGAACAGAGAATTAATTAGCATACCTATTTATATGGTGTCTCAACACAATTCAGTTTGTGCATATAGAATAAATATAATACCTGCAGGCTAAACAGTACAGTTTTAAATTCTTTACAGTAGGATTCTAGAAAGTGATTTTGGAGAATGTTTTCCTATTTGAAACACTTTTTTTTTTTGTGCAGCAGTTTCATAAAAACCAAAGCACAAACATCCCAGTTGTGTGAGGCACCTCATTTTTATTGCAACTGAGATGGAACTAAAATAAAAGAAACATGGAAGAAAGTGTGTGTCAGTATGGGAAAGTTATTTGAAATAAAAACTATTTTAATGTCATCAAATCTGCATGGGTTGATTTAAAGCTTTATTGTTTAAAGTTCCAGATCCTGCCCTTTCTGATGCAAAGCCTTTTTATTTCTCCTTAAGAAACACAGCTACAATTCCAGGTCTAGTGCAAATCCCTCTGAGCGCCTCGGCTGTGGTCAGCAGTGCTGCCAGTACCGTCGCCTCTCCAGTAGAGGGCACTAGATGCTCAGTATCGACTCAGACTTGTGAATTAGCTGCGGACGTTTCCCTTGCTCCTGGATCAACACAATCAGCTGACATCTCGCTGTCGGCCCCACCGAGGTACTGCCTGAACCCCCAGCACAGGATAGATGACACCTGCAGCGTATCCATTCACTCACTGTTGGCAGTTTTGTAATTAAACATAAGCTGTCAGTTTCCCCTTTGAAATTGAATGATTTGTGCAATTTCACTTTTTTGGTTGGTAAAGCCATAGTGTCTATTAAAATACTTGTGTTCATTTGACCTTAATACCATTATTTTAAATAGTCTTATTCTCACACAGTGGCTCGGTTGCTTCCCTAATTGCACAGTTGTTGATTTCAAGTCTCCTACAGTGAGTTCCATGGCTGTTTGCATTAATAAGAGGTTGCTTTTTCTAATGTCTTTCTTCCCAGCTCTACTGTCTCTCCACTTGTCTCTGTTCCAATCCAAACAAGTCTTGTAACAATGCCAGCAAAACCCTTTCTCTCTCCGGGTCCTCTGAGGTAAATATTGACAAGAAACGTAACAACTCTAATATCAGCCTATAATTATACTCCATTGACCAATATATTTTGTGTCCTGGGTTGGTGCTGATCCAACATGGGCCTAGGAAGGAGCTGTTAATGAATCCTTTAGAAGCTCTTCCGCGGGGAGCTCCCTGTCCGCCTCCCCTCAGCCCCAGCAGAGCATCCCAGGGAGCCGTGGCAACAATCAGCGTGGCGGTCGGTTCTCAAGCTAGGTAGTGCAACTGCCCCCTCTGTCTGAGTCCTTTGTTTCACTCATGATGAATTGCTCCCCCCTCCTCAAATTTACATTATCCTAATTAGCAGTAGTTGCACGCATTTGTGTTTAGAATCTGCTGTAGCTTTAGTGGAAAATGTAAAGCAAATCGTAACACAATAAAAGAAAGACCAGGCGGCACACAACTCTATTATTATTCTTTGCTCTCCTGTCTCACTTTCTCTTGTCTCTTTCTGTACATTTCCTTTTCCTCCTATCAATTCCCCGAATTCCCTTTCCAGGCTCTTCGGGGCCGGGGTATCGCCCTCTCTGTTGGATGCTCTCCTCATTACACCCATCTCTAAGCCTCCTCCTCTGCAACACCAGAAAGATAAAAGGAGAACCATCAGTGCCTTGTACTTGCAGAAGAATAAGAGGTATCGGAGAGGGCCCTGCAAATCCACAAGCATTACTTGCTGCCTTGTTTTTAACCAGCTTTTGAGACATTTCAGAAATGTGTAATTTGTATGCTTGTGTTGCATCTTAAACTTTTTTGTGCATTTAAGCAAGTCTAAAGTGCACTGGTAGGTCACATGTTTTATCTCTGGGTGAAAAGGTTCAGTTCCTCAGTCTCTCAGTAGGACTTTCCCTTCAGACCTGGAATAAGTCTGGATGCTCTCCTCTGAACTGCCTCTACAGCAGCGATATCTTTCTTGAAGTGTGGAGCCCAGACCTGTACACAGTATCCAGATGAGCTCTAACTAGTGCATTGTACAGTCTGAACATTACTGTATGCAAGTAACCAAGGATTTGTTCTCTTGATATGTGTTTGCATACCTCTGTTAAACCGTTTTTTGGTCCTCAATTTGCTAAGTTTTGGTACAAAGTGGTATATTCTGGATAAGGGCGTCTGCCAAGAAATAAAAATAATAATAAAATTCTTAAAATATAACCATCCATTTTCAACTGAATCTGTATCCAGTGTGCTCCAGTCAAACTAAGTGCCGCCTCATACCTTCAAGGTTTGCTTTTCTAAAATTGTAGCCCATTGTTTTAGACTTGGGCCTTGTTGTTTTAAAGTATGCCTCAAAGCTAACCATGTTATGATCACAATGTGCCATTGGTTCTCTAACTAGTGTCCCTCTGACTCTATCTTGGTCATTTGAAAAGATCAAGTCAATACATGCACTCTCACTGGTTGGTTCCCTGACAAATTGAGTTAGAAAGCAGTCATTTACCATCTCAACCATTTCTATTTCTGCTTCTGTAGTCCCCACTGGGCTTTCCTAGTCTATGTTTGGGAAATTGAAGTCCCCCATTATAAGCCACATCCTTGCTACATGCAGTCCTGATTACACTGTGCAATGCAACATCTTGCTGAATATCTGAGTTGGGTGGTCTGTAATACACTCCTACCACTAATCCCCTAGATCTTTTATTCAAAAGTTTAACCCACATAGATTCTGTTTCATTACTGGGATCTAATTTGAGTTCTTCTGCCTCAGCGTCATTTTTTAACATATAATGCAACCCCACCACCTCTTCAATTTTGCCTGTCCCTCCTAAACTGTGTGTTTCCTTTCAACTTGTATTCATCCTCATCATTTTCTGTAAGGACTTTCCTACTAGTAGTTTCCCTTGGTTTTCTTTCCTTAGTGGAACATCTCCTGTTGTCAGAACTCCCTTTTCTTAGGAGAAAGTTCAGCTCTGGTGCTTGTGTGTGTTTTACACTCTTGCCAAATGCTGTGGAAAAGCTCTGGCTGTAGACAATTTGGATTTGATGCTTCCTGTCAACATGCCATAAACTAAAATGGCATTTGTCCTAATTCTGTCAAGCAGTCTACGCTTGAAATGCAATGCTTGTAAGGGTAAGGTTTGTTAACTTGTGAAATGTTATAATGAAGATAATTTATTGCCAGGGCAGCAATTAAAAGAAGCTGAGAAATGCATATCATGTGACTTAATCTCATGTTGTCAAATCGTTTACCTACAGGCAGAGCAGCAAACAAATTGTATTAAACTCATGTAATCAGTTTGTAATCACATTTCTTTTTAAATGTATATAGAATGACTTTTTCTAGGAATGAATAGGATCTCTCTTTCTTTAGGGCTATTCTGTTCATCGAGTAGCATAAATAAATAATTAGCTGCCATATGGACTTTTCTGTATACCGAAGGATTACAGAGTTCTGAAGGCCCATATTTGTTAACTGCTAAAATATTTCCTCTGTTGGTATCACTGATATTTAGCTGGCCTGGTGCCATGGACAAGATGTAGACACCTGTGTGACAGGGGCTAGGAAGCACACATCAGTGCACCAACTGGCTTTGAACAGCATGCTTGGCAACAGCCGTGTCACATCTCTGCAATTACGTTGCGCGTTAGCTATGATTAAATTGAAATAACTTGGCACTGACACGGCTGCGGAGTTCAAACAGACTGGCAAATGCAATTGCACAGTCTTTATAGTAGAAAAACCATTCATCCTCCAAGAGGCAACTTTACACTTTGTTTCCACCTGCCACTGGGACCAAGTCAAAGCCATTTGGAAATGTCCCGCTTTAGTTTTGGAGAGATCTGAATCCAATTTTAACGAGGGGCTCTTGATAAAGCAACTTTTGAATGTGACCAGGAGGGAAAAATGTATCAAAGTTGCTATTTAGGAGAAATGCATTTGCTACAGCCTTTTGTAATTGTATTGTCATTGTTGTACTTAACACTGGGAATATGTAAGTAGCACCAGATTAATTGTTGGGTTTATATCTTTCTGTTCTTATTTGAATTGGATTGAATAGATGACATGTTATATGCAAGGAAAACACGGTGGATGAGTAAGAAAGTCTCTTGATAGATTTTTCACTTGGAAAGTCCATCTGTGTGAATGTTGCAGTTATTCATCCCCCTTTCTGATGAGTGGAAGTTGAGCTGTCAGTTCTTTGCCCTCATTTCAATTTTCAGTCTCCTGATAATATTATAGATACTTTTTTTTTTTTTGTATGTGATGACTGTGCACTTGTGTATGCAGCACAGACGTAAGACTCTTCTAGCAGGTTTCCTAATGGATCAGTGTGAAGGTTTTAAGAGTGGTGTACTGTTGTACAAATTGTGCCACTTAAATAATCAAGCAGTACATTTCATATTTTAACTTCACATGGTTCTCCACTTTTTAAATTCTGTTATATCTAATAATAGTCAATTGACTAGGTGAATGAAAAATGTTTCCTGTCTCTAAACCTGAAATGGACAGAAGCCATTTCCATCCAGCACTGGCTTTAGTGTACGAAACAGAGAAGGGGGCATTAAAAGTAAACTTCATTGATTTAGAGATACACAAATTTGTACCTGTAGGGTCATTTGTGTCAGCCATCCAGTAGGGTACAGACGCCATTTTGTTCACTTGAGTGGTGTCACATTTAAACTCTATATTGTATTTCACTCCTCTGTTCTTCTGTGGATGAGCAGAGAAAGTGAATGGACTAATCCTAATCCATGGCTGACGCTGTTTTAAAAGATGGGCGCACCTTCACAATTGCAATTCTCCTGAAAGCAAAAACTGAATAAATAAAGACGCCAGTGACCTTCGCAGCGGCCGGCCCTTTTGATTCAGAGGGGCGAGTTTCATCACTAATCTGATCGTTAATGTCACTTGACCCCCCTGCTTTATTCGGCCCAGAGATGAAATGAAATGCAGTGTGGGGTATAGTATGAACAACTGTCGCTTTGAGTTAGATTTCAGGAGGCCGATCGGGTTGCAGAATTAAATATTCACTTTGGGATCAGGCTTATGAAGCGCCTCTGACTGCATTGGCCCCATTTCTTTCCAGCTGACTCGGAACAATGTCACAGGAATTAAGCAGATATAATAAGGAATGTAAACTGGAGGTGCATCTTGAGGAAAAGCCTACTGTTCACTTAGCCCTAATGAGCGACTGAGGGCTGTGTGCATCACTGGAGGTTCTCTGCAGTCGCATGGCATCTGTCTCGGCGCAGAGCGATCAGGTCTGCTAACCAGACAGCCAGTTGTTTCCAGTTAGACATTAGAGGCACGGGCCACAGAGAAGGGATGTGAATTTCATTTGAGGTTTTTTTGGGTGGCCTGTGCCAGACTGTTAACACACTAATTCAAATTTAATACGATCAGTTTCATAAGTAAACTCATTTTAAGGATTTTAATCAAATCCGGTTTCCATAATTGGAAGTGATTAGTTCACTTTATTAATGACATAGCTGGTAATGGTTTCTAATTAGGGAAAGGGGGGGTGTGGGGATGTAAAATAAAATGGCTAATGTATGCAGGAAGCTGTTATCTGTTTATATGTATGGTCTGCCCACACAGATGGCCATATTTTTTTAATGGGGATTTGCCATATTTGATATTGCACATTGAAACTCAATGCGAAGAGAGATTGTGTTAGAATCATGTTTCTGAGGCCTTTATCAAATATAATATGTTTCTTACTATTTTCCTCTTCCTAAGTGTCTCCTGGCACCAGTCAGTCTCTGCCAACTTGACCACTTCAGGTGTTTCTTCTGTGAACGCTTCTGCCATTTCTTTCTCTTCTAGGTAACTATTTTTCTTTTTCTTTCCTTTTCTTTCAATTTTGTTGTGGGGAAATGCTTTTTTTTAGAAATGTATGCTTGCAGTGTTTCTGTTCTCTGTCCTGCACAGAGCACATGCTTTTCTTGTGGTTTTAAAGACCATTCTAACGCAGCACTCATCCCATTTAATTAGAGAATTCTTGCATCCTGGAAAAAGAACTAAATCGGCTAACAATAATTGACTCTTATGGTGCATGATACAGAATATATAATTTGCCTCAAATCGCATACTACCAGTACCATGGGTGTCTTCGGGTATGAAAGCTTGCAATCTACAATAATAGGTATGCAGTCAATAATAACGTATCTTATTGCTGGTGTGCATGTTTATGCAAGATAAAACAAGTTAACAGCAGAGTGTCCTTGTCTCCATAGAGGCTTTTGAACCTTTTGGTTTTTGCCAGAACTTGACATCTGAGGTTTTTTTTTTTTTTTTTTTTTTTTTTTTTTAACAGTTCTGTAGTTCAATTTTCATTGTTGTGTTTTTCATTTGAGTCTCTGAAAGTGGGGGGTCACGAGCCAGCAGTAGCAGAGTTGATTTTGATGAATGGAGGAGTCTTTCATAGGCGAGCAGCTGGGAAGCAGCTTTGTTGGCCAGCGATCAGGAGCGCAAGTGTTGTGCCTCATGCTAAGCCCGTTTTCTGTAACTACGGCACAAGTAACCATAGCAAACCACCCCAGGGTCAAACGATGGACACTAGTGGGAGATGTAGAACTGTGGGTCTGCTCCTCTCGACCTTGTACAGCTGCAGTGAGGTTATTTTGCAGCCTGCAGTTTTAATTGTTCTTTTTCCAGCTTTGCATTTAATTTGTATTTATGTATTGCACACTTTTAGTTTGCACAAAAGGTGGGAGACTGATGTATTGAAGTAAACTTTGCAAACCGTATGCGCAGTACTGTTCCAAACATTGCATTCATGGTTGTTTTTCTAGCTGCTGCAAGTGAGCTCAGACAGACGGCAGCCTTGAGGTGACTCTTGCACTCTTGCCTGTTTACAGTGAGAGAGAGCTTGGTGCACTTAACATAGATTTCAGAAACTTGTCAGCATGTAAGCAATAAAGGACATTGCAGGTATGTTACTCAAACAGTTGTGGAGATGCATGGGGATGTATAACACTATAATGTCTGGCACGCTGTTTCTTGACCTTTCAGAGCCAAATGAAAGGCAGACAGCCCCCCATAATGCCATGCAGACTGACAGGCTAGTGGTCATCTCTGCATCCCTACAGCTTTGATCATCAGCCATTCCGGACGCATTTGGTTCCTTTGCACCCATCACTGGAAACCCCAGATGACTGCTATATGCAAATTCCAGGCTGCAGTTATTCAGCAGTCAAATACTGACTTTTACTTACAGAAAACAAAATGGACGTGTCCATTATTGTAACCATTTTTATACAGTCAGATTTAGGAATTGACTGTGTCTTTACAACCCAGCAGCCTTGCACCAACTTGAGAAAAATCAAGGCAATCCACATGCCATCTTTAAATCATATTTTGCCACTAGATAAGTGAGACCAGACTGCAAACAGAAGAGAGATCCGTGGGAACGCATGACTGCCGCCACAGCTCTTAAACTGATATATTCCTGATTCGACACAGGGGTCACTGTTGCACAGCAGGAAAAAGACTCTTGTACATATCTAACATCTTATAACACTCAGATACAAACCAGTGATATCCAGGCTATATGGAATATGCACAGATGAGCCACTTAGGTGTTTCTGTATTGTAAAAAGCTGTATGGAAAAGATGTATGCATTCCATTCATGTAGTGGGGAAGGGCTATAACTGTTGCATTTGCCCTACCCAGTTCTGGTAAGTCCTGAAGAACACATTTAACAGCTCGCCATTCATATGATGCTCATACCAGACCTTATCAACAGCATATTCTATTAGCCTAGAATATTTATTCAGATTATTAGAAGACTGAATGAGTAGTACTCCACTAGAAACTTTCTGGCTGTTCTTATTCACAATCCTATCAATTAGCCCATCGTGAGCGGATGAGCCATTTTAGTACTTTACTGCAGATGGTGAGGCTCATCTCATCAGCCTCAACATATGTGTGAACTGAACACTGGTGTGTGTGTGTGTGTGGGGTGACGTATGTTCCCATTTTCACACTTTCTACAGAGATTTTGTTTTTACTTTTCACAGAGCAAAGGGCCGAAAGATATTCATTAGATTAAATCTCTGCTCTTCCGACATCTTTGCGCTTTCTTGCTTTGATCCGTTGTATCTAGTTTCTGTAACGGGACAGGCTGACTTGTGTGCAAATCTTTGACTCTTTGACAGACCCTGGCCGAAAAGATTTATTTGTGGAAAAAAAACTGTTATAGCAAACACCATAAAATAAGCCCCCTCCGTGTTACTTGACTCTGTTTTTCGTGTGAATGCCACCATTCACACCTGAAGAAAAGATCACTTGTTAGCCAAACGCTCCAGACTCCAGAATATAATTTAAGTCTCTCTCTGTTTTCAAGCTGTGTCAGATCTGCTCTTCTCACTGCCTCTTGTGCCAGGAGCTAGACTTCTTTAAGGAGAGCACAATCGCCAGACAAGGGGCAGTGTTCTTACCCCACAATTATAATGCACAGAGTTGTTTAAAAGTTTGCATTTTTAAAGGATTGTGAATGAATGTCTTAATATAACATTAATGCGAACTTTGTAATGCCTTAAAATTAGTAAGGATGTCTGCTGAGAAATGATGATTAATAATAATAATAATAATAATAATAATAATAATAATGTAGATTTCTATTGAAAATTTACTTTTATATTGTAACAGACTGAACCATTTCACTACCCAATGTTTCAGTGAAAGTATCTGCAATTAAATACTTCCCTTTGATCGTCAATAATAATTTACCTTTAACTAACACTGAACATTTGCAATTGGAGGAAACAATATATTAGAAAAGTATTCCTTAACCCAGTGGTTCCCAAACCGGTCCTGGGGGACCCCCTACCCTGCTGGTTTTTGTTCCAACCGAGCTCTCAATTACGTAATTGAACCTTAATTGAAGTAACAATCTGCTTAGGTTTTACTTTTTAAATTGTGTAAGAAAATAGTTTTTTTTTCAATATGTTTTTTAATATAATTCTATACTTAACTTAAAACCCCTACTGTTTAAAATAATTAAAAGTCTCTGATTTAGGAAATTATTAGTTCAATTAAGTAATTGAGAGCTCGGTTGGAACAAAAACCAGAGGGTAGGGGGTCCCCCAGGACTGGTTTGGGAACCACTGCCTTCTTAACCTATTGGTCATGGCTGATGTTTGGGTTTGCAACATGATGATATTTGAATTGTGACATTAAATACAATTAATTTTGTGTAATGTGATTCGGTTAGAAGATTTTAGAAAAATGTATTTATTTAAAATATAGATCTCATGATAACAGAGGTTATATTTGGACTTCAATGGGGATCACAGATTCTTTACTCCAACTCATATATTGTGTGTATGGCTTGGCTTGATTTGATTTTGGTTCAAAGCCTTGACTAGAAATGGTCTTGCAGATATATTTGTTGTTTTTACTGTAATATTTGGAGTAATGTAAATTAAAGTGATGAAGCTACAGTTGAAAATGATTAGGATTATTGTAAGATCTAATATAGGATATAGCTCTACAGGATCTGCTCTGAAAGTAGGAATAGTCTTGCTGTTATATTTACATTGAGTCATGTTTTCATTCATTTAAATGTTTAGCTCCAAAATTAAATCTAGGGTAGAAAACTGTTTGAGATCCTCTGCCTTATAATGTAAGAAAAAATAACTGAATGAAAGGAATCTCAGGCTGCAGAAGAAGAATCCATCATTGAGTGCCTTTGGTCTGAATGCCGTGGCTGATTTGGCTTTGCTGGTAATGGAAATGAATGGACAAGGTTGCCGTCAAAGGACTGACAAAATGCTGGGCTTTTGTCTTGATTTTCAGTGAGCCGGTGGAGCCGGTCCAGACCAGCGCTCATGTTACATCTCAAGTGAGGACCATGACGAAGACTCCGGGCAATGCCCCCAGACCTGCACCTGCCAACATGGCCACTGTCCCAGCCTTCAAACCCTCCGGAGTCCCCAGCCCTGCCAAATCTACAGGCTGGCAGCCCAGCAATGCAGCAGGTACCAAATCTCTCTACTTTGTGCCAGGCTCCATCATTTACAGTCAGCAGGCCTTCATACCTTTCTCCCCTGTTCATCTCTGTAAAGGCATGCAGACTGAATATATATATATATTTTCAGATTAGTGAAATTATAAGGTTACACCCCTTTAAATCAGTGTGCGTGTCTGTGTGTAGTGTGCATGTTAAACGATGTGGTGAATATCTGTTATGCAACACTGTCTGGATGCTGAAGCTTAATGATCCAGATTGCTACAGTTTTCTGCTTTCTGATTTCAGTGGGTTTTGATATTAAAGTAGCTGGCTAATTGAACAGTGTTTCATGCTTGTTATTTTAACCACTCCCTTTGGACGAAGTAAACTGCATCAGCTGAGAGACTTTTGCCAGAATGTATTATTATGAATATCTTATTTAGCCGAGTAATTGCATTTAGTATTTGTCTTTACATGTATTGAACTGAACTGAATTTCAATCTTTTATATACAAATGGCAAGACGTCACAGTCTATTAGAACATCATTATAATACCAATAACTAATCATAGTAGACAATGCTGAGACCGCTCCAGTAATACAGTCTGATTGACAGTCCCAGTGTATTGTTAAGTAGTGGATTGTAACCCCACTGCAGCAGCTGAATAATTAATAGTCACACAGAGTCATTGTGGCAGTTTTGATATTGATTCATTATAACTGGATCTGCCTGTTCTGATAATACTGCTACAGCCTTTCTCTTTACTAGTGTTTCAATTGATACATATATTGCTTTTGTGTAGTCAGGCCTGTTTTCTCCAGAAGCAATACTTAATACTTGCGCAATAATTCTTCATCAGACAAATACAATTTAAGAATAAAATAAAGCAAAGTAGGTTGTTTAAACAATGGTATGATAATTATCAAGATATTTTTACAATTAATTTCTTAGTAACCATGCATTACTCCCAGCTAGGTTACAAACAAACTTATTGAGGTGGACAAGGGACCTCTTGGGCAGTATTTAGAAGGATGTAATTCTTCAAACTCCCTGGTGGTGGCGGCACAAAGTCACAGTTTCTACTTGTTTGAAGCTGCAGAGCCAGTTTTGAACTTCGTCGTAGTCTGATACAATCACAACAATATGAGGAAAAGGTGCGGTGCTCCTTCAGACTCAATCAGTGTGTTAAAATATGATTTGTGTACACAGCATATCCCCAAAAGCTTATTTTATTTAAACACCTTTACCTCAACATGTCAAGCAACCATAAGTAGTTTAGTAAAGATAAATATCTCATTTTAGAGTTTGTTCCAATATTACTTTCTCTCTCCTATCCTGAGTTCAGCTGCATGTATGTGTAGTAACTCTATCCAAAAAGCCTTCCATGAAATATGTGATGTTTAAAGCTGCTGTAGTTTTGGTTCTGCTATAGCATAAAGCCCGATGTTTGTGGTGGAATAACCATTATCTCAGAAACTAGCTAATGTACATTCATTACATTGCCTTGTTTAATACATATTACACTTTGCTTATAAGCCAGAATCTGTGTCCTCTAGGGGTTTCAATAAAGCTGGGCCATTTCATTTTTTATCCACATGTAATGAAACTGTCCTGCTGATGCTAATTTTCAAGGTGTTCCCTGTATCTGTACACTCCCTCTATGCTATTGAGTGATATTTATTGTGTGCCCTGAAACATGTATGTATATGAGGTGCTGCTAATGGGAGTTTGAATCACTAATGTGGATGTCATGGTCCACATTGTTTCACCTCCTATATGAAACCCAGCATTCCCATGAGTCCTCAAAGGCCCTGACATTTGAAAACTTAATTTCCACAACTAGAAAAGTAGTGGAGGATGGAGAAGAAATTAACAGGATGCGTTTCAAAGCTTTTTGCTTTAGTGCAATTTTGTTCTTTAACTCAAAATTACATTTGAAAACAATATCACAACAAACAACCGCATGAAAGCATTTCCTCTGCGACTGTGTTCGAAAGCAGATGTCTTTCCCACACAATCGTCTAACGTTGCTTTCGGTGACACCAGAGTTTTTAGTAGCACGACAATTATTTGATGCTTCAGCTTCCTTGACGACCATGATTATAAGATTTGCATCATAACTTCTTAATCCCTTTGATATTTGACCCTTTTGCAATTCATTCTTTCCTTGTAATCAGTGCAAGGTTTTATCAATTTTCAGAGGTAGGGCTGTCCAGCCACTCATTGTACTGAATACACAATTTTGTTATTAGCAGCCTTGACTTGACTCACAACATAGTCCACTTATTAGTTTTTTTTAAATGTTATTTTCTTAAGTGTCTTATATTTGGGCCAATATGGTAGATTATGAACTAGCTACAAGTGTAGGAGTATTTTTTGTCTTGAAGGAAAATTGTAACCAATAAATATATATTTTTAGTTAGTATTAAATGTGTTATAATTAAGATAAAAGCAGAAATGTATTTTTCCATGTACAGTATTAACACATAAGTTGAGGAATTATTCTTGGCATGAGGATTTTCCAGCATTCCTTGCTTTTAAAATAATATTTTTTTTCCCCCAACAAACCATACAAGGTGGACATCTCAAATGAAAAAAAGTCCTGTTTTAAGCCCATCTTAGTTTTTCTTTCATGAGAATCAGCAATGCTTTAAGATAAATATTTGTTAAAAGGCCTTTGAGGTCTTATAATTGAGATTTGTGGCTCTTGCTTTGCCCCTGCCAAATTGGCCATGTCGTCTGAGACAAGTTGTCTTACACACGAAGGGGTGAGTCTGGTGAAAAGATCAGTGTTTTTCTAGTAGTATAAGCAATGCCTCGGGAGAGCTCTAAAGAGCTGCCTGCTGACAGAGCTGTGCAGATGTAGTTTATTACGGGTACAGCTGCCCAGTAACCCAGCGCAACAAAGAGCACTTCATTGCAGAGCCCACACAGAACCAGGTGGCACACAGCGCCCTGCCTTCAGGTCTCAGCAAACAAATGGTGGAGTGAGTTTCCCAGACACTTGTCAGGCAAGCCTGCCATAAAACTAAAACACGCTTTAGACATTCAGAGAAGAGCAAAGAAACTTAGTTAGGGAAACGCAGCTCGTAACACTTAATTGTGGAGAGATGGAAAAACTTGGTAGCCTGCATCACTTATTTAATTTTCCCTGCAAAACTTCGCTCTGCCCTAATGGTAATTAACACAGAGCCAAATAATAAGAATAGTCTCCTATTCAGACTAAAAAGCATACAGACTACAATGGACACTGAAATAGCAATACTATGTTTTGTCACAGGTTTAAAAGAAAGCCAAAGAGAAAAGACTGCTTTCCTAACAGTAACTGATAGATTTTCCCAAATCAGGAAAGAGTTACAAGCAGATCAGCATCCGTCAGTCTCAGTTGTGGGGAAGGAACAGACATGGGCTTCTGATTAGCAAGGTAATCAGAGCTGATATTATTAATGGTTCAAAGGGCTGGGATTAGAGGTTTACGCAAATCAGTACGTAGCTGGATGGAGTCTGGACATCAAAATATTGAACTGTGCTTCAAAAGATTAATATGGGAAAATTAGCTGGGTCTGATTTGCCTTTGTGGGGGCTGTGAACCCCCATCCCCCTCGACAGGTTGGAATTGCTCGTTGACCTATAAGTTTACAGCCACACACCATGAACGTAACAACCATCCACTGACTCCTTTACTCTGTGTAAGAATTTGTTTTAAATGTCTGTTTGGTCAGTGAGATCACAACTTCAGTCTCCCGCACTCATGTGTGGCTTGTAGCAGTGGGACGATGCTGGAACGGGACATTCCTAGTTGAAAAGGTAACATGGGGGGAGAAAATGCATTCATGTAAAAATGCACATGCTTACTTTTTAACTTACTTTTTAGCAGTTTAATTTCTTTTTAGTTTAAAGCACAGACAATTTAATTAGTAAAATAGTAATAATGAGAAGAATACAGCTCTCAAGGCACTCACCAGCAGTTCTTTTGATATCCAGATGTGGCTCAATCGCTGATATGCAAGTGCCACTTGATATGACATGGAAGACAGAGTGGGATTGTGGCACATGTTGGAGAAGGAAGTCTGGGGAGAGAGGGGGGCAGGAAAAGGGGTCATTATGGAACGGGCTGGAATGATGTTAAGCAGAAGGAAACGTACAGAAGGCATAAGACAATAAGAGTTGATAAAGTTACACATGCAACATAATTCTCCTTTCAGATGGCTTACAGTGTTATAACATCGGGGTGCGTATAGTATCAGAAAAAGAAAATGGGGAGTTGCAGTCATTGTTGTTCATGCTAAAATTTAAATTGTGTACAATCCTTGGCTTCTTTTTATGCCTCACTTTGCGTTTTGCAGACATCTGTTGTTCCAGGTATTTTAAGCAGACAAGCTTTCTGGATTTGTCTTGTGTACATGTGAGTCCCATTGTTTGCAGATGGTTGTGAGGCCAATTAAGTTGATCAGGTTGTCATTATAATGTGAGCCAAAGAATAATTATGTCATTAGTCCATTAACTATAGCAATTATAAAACATATACTTCAAAGGAGCATCAATCACAGACTGAGGAAGTGAGGTGATTACATGTATGTACAGACTTTCTTGGACATTTGAAACCACTAAAACCAGAAGAGGAATTGGCAAAATCAAAAGCAATACATTAACAGGGATGTATAAACTTTTAATAACAAATTTAAGAATAACGGAGGGCCGAAGCAATTCATAATGAAATTAAAGTTGCTACACACTGAAGTAAAAAATAAGCAATTTGGACAAAGTAATGTACTTTTAAGACTTCAAGAACATCTGTCAATGCAAAGCAAAACGCCATGCTGAACTTCTGTGAATTATTCATGTACAGTATCTCTCTGATCGATCTGAAAACTATCCCTGCTTCGTCTTTTGAAATGGGCATGCCTTTGAGCTGAACTGAAAGCCTAATCTTGATTAGAAAGCTTAGTCTGATTTCACTGTGTCTCAGACATGTGTAGCAGTGTAATGATTACTCTCCCAGAGAAAGATCCCACGTCTAACCCCAAAAGACAATATGCCTGCTGTCTGCCAGTCCCTCACTCCCGATCTCCCTGCTATGAACCGATGGTGACAGCTCCGGATACATCCTGCAGATGCTTATCGTTTGGGGACTGCAATGTTTTTATAGGGAATGGATTCTCTCTGTGGCCACATGGTCCAAAAAGCTGTCAGGCAGTTGTTCAGCGAACAACATTTCTTGAACGTTTTCTTAATATCTCGCCTGCAGACAAGCCGAGATGGCACCCTTTGGCAGAGGCAGGATGGACGTTTTATTTTCTTTCTTTTATGCGCTATTATTTGTTCATTAGATCTCACTTTCCTGTCAATCTGCCAGGGCTGTGCTGAGTTTGTTCAGCTCGTTTGCCTTGGTTAGAAGGAAATCAGGAGGCTAGTGTGCTTTGACCTGCCGTCTGGCATTTGGTTCTCTGAAGAATCTGTGTGTCCCAGGGGCTCCAATCCCCTTTAAACTGTTTCATACATTTATGACAGGTTGGAAAAGAAGAATATTGTCTTCCTGCCATCTCAGTGGAGTTATCCAGTTCACCAAAATTTATTTGCCATATTTCCCTTCTTTGGCTGATGGTTTCTCACTACTAAAACCAGCTCATCACATTTTTCATGAAGTTGTATAGGTGAGAGAATTAATCCTGTGATACTACATAACACGATACAATTCAACATTTGTGTGTATTGTATCTCAAAACAAGATTGAAGAGTATAATGTATTTATTACTATCACAACTCAAGTGCTGCTAGTGTGAAAGTATCTTCTCTCCCTTCCCAGATATCCACAGATTTCCTTCACTTGTGATGATTTTGACATAACGTTCAGGCAACAACACTTGCCGTTTTTGTTTTTATTATTTTTTAAATATTGAAACTTATCGTCTAGACATCGCAAAAAAGAAAGAAACACGTTAATAAAGTTTGGCCATAATCCAACACATTGCTTCATTTTTGAAATATACATTATGATGTAATCTTACCAATTTACTCAACACAATTACAAATCTACCAATTCACCTTGTAAATTATCTAAATGGTGCTTTCTAAGAATGTAGGAACATATTTTTAAATAATCATAAGCATATACTGCTCCTTCGTTTTCCTTTTTAAGCATATGATGAATGCAGAGATTCATTTCACAGGCCAGACAATGCTTATGAGCAGACAGTGTTTAATGATGATAAACAGGCACAAGTGGACATTCTGTTTCACATACTGAGAAGTACTTGGCAGGATATGATTTGACTGCCAGGAGGTTGAATAATGTAACTTTTTTCCTCATTTCCATCTGCTACAGTTATCTTTCAATTGCCCAATTTTGGGAGTGCCACAGAAACTGTATATGTATATTTCAACATTACGATTTGCTGCATTTTCCATATATATAAGCATGGACACAATGAGTTTGTCAATTAGTCTAGACCAAATTTTGGCATGGTTGAATGTTTTAGTCACAGAACTCCTCAAAATCTGATTCTATAATTACTATGTCTGCATTGTCAAAGAGTTTGTACATGGATTGTGTTATTTAAAGCGTTTTTTAGGGCTTTGATTGAATGGACATCAGGCACAGAACATATTGCAGGAGGCAACAAAGCACAAAGTCCTCCAAATGGGGTTGATTTAAAGCATTTTGGGCTGATCCATCTTTTGCTTTTCTGTTTTTCAGCCTCTGGTTTTCAAAAGCCCACTCCGAATACCGGCCATGCTGCCCCAAACGTAGGCCGAGTGACCAATAGCACCCCTCAGTATGACGCCAAGGCCCCCAAAGCCTTTGATTCGAGCCGTCCAGCTGTCCAGCCCCAGCTCCAGCCCCAGGATCAGGACTCGCTGGTGCAGAGGGCCGAGCACATCCCAGCTGGCAAGCGCACCCCCATGTGCGGCTACTGCAACATGGTCATCAGGTGAGTGTGTATGAACCTAGGTTTGTGCGTCCCTTTGTGCTGTCTGACTTATCTTTCAACAAATTGGAGGGGGCCTCAGTATTGATTAAACTCACAGATCTGTTTGTATTTTTAATAACAACCAGCTGCTTTTGGCCAACTTCAATCTCCACTCCAATGTCCCACATTTTATTGCCTATAATAGCAATTAACAATAACTGCTTTCAACACATTGTTTTTCCATTGGCAGCACTAAAGATCATCCTCTATTTCTTATTTACTCCATATGTGTAGTCAATCTCTTCAATGAATCATGATGGCCTCCATCAAAGTTCTTATATTTTTAGGAGGAATATTGAATTTTGTCAGTACTTGGCTCCCTTTTTGTTCTGTATGAAACGGCCAAGTTTCTTGCTTCAGTCCTAACATTATCACCAATCTCTCCAGTTGATTAACAGACGTTTAAACAGCTTTGAAATAATGTAAAGTCTAAATCACACAAACTCCCAATAAGAAAAGATGTACTGTGCCCCCCGTACATGGCGTGAAAAAAACAACTATACTTTCAATTACATCCTTCACACACACTTCCAGTGTAATTGATGATTATACAATTAGGATGAAAAGGGTATGTGACTTGACATCAACTTGAATTTGTATAATCTGTCAGATCTTGAGTAGGCCTATATCAGTACTTGTTTTTTTTTGTTTTTTTTAGATGATTTTAAGTACAGTTGCTTAGTTATCAAAACAGTGTTGCTATATCTACTTTTATATTGTTCATAATAAGAAAAAGACATCTGATGATGATGACTTCACCACAGCTTCAGTGAAATATTTTCCTCAAAAAAGCGGTTTGTTTCTGTATATTTAGTCAGTGTCAATACAGTTAGAGGATCTGATAAGGAGTCTGTGATTTTTCACTTAATCGTGTAGGTTATCATTTAATTTGCAAAGAGTTAAAGCTTATTAATTCAACATGACCGCCCCGGCACAGGAATATAATGATAGCGCTGTTCAGTTTTCTCTTAACATAATTACAGTTCATGCCCTTAGTGAAGCCATTATAGGAAAGTAGCTAACAGTGGGATCAGATGGCTCTCCATTGTACATGTCTTTTGCAGCCAAAATACAGTGTGGACTGAGTTACCTGCATCTGCCGTATAGGGTAACCGGCGCTTACTGTGCCAGAGCGTGTCAGTGACAGTGACAGTGGAGTTTAAAATATCATTGTCTGAATTAAACATTTTCTGTTGTTTTCCATTTAGACTAATCATCCCATTTGTAACCTGCTACCCTACAAATGTTTCCTCCACTGTGGAAGTAAACCCCAAACCTCTAAAATCTCTCTCGGTGTGGACAGCAACGCCGTTGTGTCGTAGGATTTACTGCGAGTTTTACGAGTTACTAGGGATCTGAGTTGGGCCTTTTCCTCACATTCCTTTGAGTCATATATTGCATGAACTGAATTATATCAGCATCCCATGGCATTTTTTTTGCCATTTCACATTTTTGGGGGCTGTAGAATTAAGTTAAAACCACCAGCAGTCTACTTGACTTGTACTTGGAGGTCCAATGAAGTATGTTTTTAAATTAAGTCACTTCATGATTGAGACTGCAGGGTGATTGTCTCAACAGCACTATGGAGTCCTGCATGTCTCGGTGTAAAGAGAAGCCTAATCAATCTCGCTCTGCCAGGAACAGCGCTTTCCCTCGTCGCAATAATGTCCTGGCGTCACGTGAGCCGACTGACGCCGTGAGAAGAGAGCACTTTGTTGTACATGAGGGCTGGTATTGTTGGGCCTCATGACAGCTGAAAAGGGCAGGCATGTAAATAGGTGCCCGTACAGGGGTAATGGTATCAGGTTAGGACAGAGCTTTCACTCTCCGAACAGCTTGTTCTTGTGACCATTGTTAATATTCTTGCCATCAAAGTGACTGGTAACAAATGCATGTGTCATTGCCTGCCAAAAATACTATTTTGGTGATAGTTGCTTGGTAGTTATATTAAAAACCATATTCTTCTTAATGTCTCTGTCATGTCTAACTAAATAAGTAAGGAAAAGGAATAAACAAACAAAACCACAATACATTAGAAAAGATGATGTTGAATGTCAATTTCCCTCTCTTTTTAGGGGCCCCTTTCTTCTCGCCATGGGGAAGTCCTGGCACCCGGAGGAGTTTACCTGTGCCCACTGTAAAACCTCCCTGGCAGATACTGGCTTTGTAGAAGAGAAGGGCTCTGTGTACTGTGAGCACTGCTATGAGCAGTTCTTTGCCCCTGCCTGCGGCCGCTGCCAGCAGAAGATTCTAGGGGTGAGTAACTTGCACAAATAAGAGTTGTGATATACATACTGCAAGTTGCCAAAGCATGTTTCAACCGAATTGGATTTTCTTTTTTATAGGTTTGTGATTATCGTATGATGTATTGCTCTCAAATGGGACTTTGCTATATGAAGGCTAGTACAAAACAGATGGAAGACACATTTGAGAGCATTGTTCTGTCCTAGAGTGGACAGTGGATGGTTAAAGGACTGGATGGATGGGAGAGGGAAATGGAAAGGGAAAAAATATTATGTGGACAATATTTCGTCCTAAAGTCACTCAATAGATATTGTTTTGCTTTGCTTTGACTGTTCTAGCATTTTTGGTTCCTAAAAAGCAGGGCAAGTGCTTTTTCTTGATCAGGTCTAACTTGAACTCAAACTTAAGGAGAACTTAGTGTAAGCAGATATGCAGATCTACCCAGTGTTTTCCAGATAAACAAACCATTTATTAGTGGCATTTGAACAACTAGAACATTGTGTATGTTGAAATATTTAACACACACACACACATCTTTGTTTTATATACACAGAGATGCATAACTAACTCTGGTGCACGAGTGTCAGACAATTAATTTAAGGTTTCATTACTGAGATATAGAATGGTAGGGGTTCATTCAGGGAGGGATACTGGACCCTCAGTCCTGCCGCACTGACGTTTTTTATTACTTAATTAGGGAATGTTTGTATGCACAGTCAAGGCGCTCTATTCATGTCACCCTAATTCCCCTTTTTCACTGTCTAACTGTGGGAAACAAATATGTGCATCTAATCTTAATCATGTGGCTTTAAAACGCCATGTATGATTGTCAGATGTGTCAGAATTAGCACTCGAGAGCCGTTTGAAGTCAGCTAATGCTCATAATTAAGGCAGGCTTGTTCTCTTGGTGTTGTTGAAAGGTCAGCCATCGCAGGCAAGAGACAGCAGATGAAGAAAGCATTTACTCTCCCTGTACACTTCAGTCTGTGTTCAGCAGAGAACTCGAATGTAGACGTTTTAAAGATATATTGTGGATGGCCTGGGATGCACAGTTACTTAGACAGACATGTATTCCTCTGTTAAATCTATGAAGAATACCAGAGATGCAGCAGGATTGTAAATTTATATATTCTCTGAAAACATACAAAATGGCCTGTGGAATTAATCAGCACTTTTTGACAAGCTATTTCCTGCTGTTTGGTTTCTAGAAAAACTACAAAGATTTACATCTTTGTAGAGCAATAAAGATGCAGTGCTCAAGTCTTTTGTATGTTTGTCATTAGGGGTTCTTAAAATATTTAAAAAGACAAATAAAAGACTAAATAGAAGACCAAATTCAGCTTTATAGTTGTTACCTTTAAGCTTCTCCAAAACAATAGCTGGATAAGATTGATTTAGCAATTTGACAACAATGAAGGAAGATGAGTAAAATGGCTTCCTCTCATTTGTAATGTCTTTTATAATGAATGGGCTGATGACATTTGGGGGAAGAAATTAACTGACAAAGCTTTGCTCATGTGCCATCATTGACTTATTCTACAGGAGGTCATCAATGCGCTGAAGCAGACCTGGCACGTCTACTGTTTTTTGTGTGCTTCCTGTCAAAAGCCCATTCGCAACAACGTGTTTCACCTGGAAGATGGGGAGCCCTACTGTGAGCAAGGTAAATAAGAAACAGGAAAAGAAGAACCTGACTTAGCAACATTAGGAATACAAAATAACAAATTTAGATGTACAAAGTATCTTAGCTCTATATAGTGTCTCTCGGCAGGTGTGACGTCATTACGATCTCTCTTACAATGTTTTGTTTTTTCACACAAATGAAAAGACTATGGATTTGCTTTTGCCTCTGATATATTTAGAAAAGTGGACAGTTAATTGTGGTTTAAATATAGGGAGAAATTACACAGCAATGAATGTTTAAAACTGATTGAAAATATTTTCTAGGGCAGCAATTGTATATTAAAAACAGCCACTTCCAGGGCATTCAATGGCAACAGCCTGAGAATGAAAGCAGAGTCCCCTGGGAGCGCTTCTGAGAGAGCAGGCTCTGTCTGCCCTCGGTGTTAAAGGTCTCGGAGGGGACTTTACTACTTCCGGGTCAGGGCTGGGGAGCTGCAAGCGGAGTAAAACCCCTGCCAAAAGCTCATTCTGTGCTCAATTTCAATTATAGCCTGTGGTAACACTCATAAACAAAGTTGTGGGAAAAACAAATCCAGACTGCATTAAATAATCTTTACTAGTAACTGCCTGTAACAAAGTCTCATCCATTACCTTTACATTAAAAGTGAAACAATATTCCTGGTATCTTGGAAGCCTTTTGTTTCCAGGATCTTTTGCAGAAGTGTTTTTGTTGTTTTAATAAACTGTCATATCTTATTTTAGTTTTTTAGTTTCCCCTAATTCAAATTATTCCCATTTTCCTTTTGAAATATATATTTTTCCTTATGAAACTTCTCATTGACAAGTTTGTATGCTTAATGTATTTCACTGCAGAGTGCAATTAACTGTGTCCATTGCAGCACTTTGAGTCACCTCCTTAATCATTCATTTTGATCCTATTCAGTATTAAATACGTAGCTAAACATGATTTGAAAATGTTCTGAAGTGGTGTTTCCTGCTTACTTGACTGTGTAAAATAGATGCAATGTGTAAGCGTTTTTGTTGTCGTTTGTTATTTCAGACTATTATAGTATTTTTGGTACAAGCTGTCATGGCTGTGACTTCCCAATTGAAGCTGGGGACAAATTTCTGGAAGCCTTGGGCTTTACTTGGCATGACACTTGCTTTGTGTGTGCGGTAAGCAATATGTAATTCATTTAGTGTGTAAAATATGCTTGTGGAAGTGGAAATATGACTTGCCACCTAAAATATACAATCCTAAAATTACATTTTGCATGAAGTTGGTATGAACTGCAGTTATTGATATTGTGTATTTATTTTTGCCAGGTGTGCTGTACAAGTCTGGAAGGCCAGGCTTTCTTCTCGAAAAAGGACAAGCCACTTTGCAAGAAGCACGCCCACACTGTCAAAATCTAGTGCTCAGTTGCATTTGCTTTGGAAGATGAACATGGAGGAAACCGTATTCATCAGCTGTTGATATTTTTTGATTAAAAGAGTAATCAATGTGGTTTTTAATGAGGGGAGGTTTTGGTAATGGGGGTTTGTTTCTTCTCCTTTCAGGTGTTAATAAGGATACAATATATATACAGTATATTGCCAAATACTATGCATGCTGTACTGCAACGCACAAGCAGCTTTGTTCTTAGTCTGGGGTAAAAATGGTTAGTGCTTTGGGTGACGGAAACTTCGACGGTGTAGAGCTGACCAGAAGTGTACAATTTATTTAGACAATGTGTTAAACATAGAAATGCATTCAATTAAATTAATATTGCTTTAACTTTGCACATTCAAAATGCAGATGCCCTCCCCCACATTTTATAGCAATTTAACATCCTTAAACATGTACATATCAATTGGAGAGGTTTGAATTAATCAGGACATAGCCTAGAACTTCATCACTTCTACCCATTTGTTTTTTTATGTTAGAAACACTTCATCACACATAAAGAAGGTTCACAGGTTGTAAAATAATACTAGCTGCTTCTTTGTAGCTGGAGAGCTTACATTTTTTAAATTTCCTAAACTTTATATGCAGTATAGATGCACACAAAGAAAAGGTCAGTTAATTGAGAAATGCCCAGTTTATTTAAAATCAATCTATTCAATAATTATAGTCAGCAAAAGTCATGATTATATCTTCTAAGAATACAGTAAAACATTAATTTTCAGTGCAACAGAATCTATTTGATGTGGTTTAAGATTGAGTAAATACATAGTGCACTTGCAAGGGCTTTAAGAACATCTTTTTTCTAGTAAGAAAAAGTACATTGTGTGAAAAACTCCACAGGAAGATGTGGTTAAAAGAGGAGTTGCTATAATTGTTTGATCCTTTGTCCGAAGTTCATTTAAAGGGGAATATGTAAAGTAATGTCTTATCCTCTCCAATTAAAAATGATAACATTGAAAAGGCCTCATGGTAAACCTATCTAACCACTGGGAAAATGCCTTTATAACTTCAAAACATATAAATTGGTTATGTTTGTCTAGAATTACAATACAAAATGATGTATAAACAAATCACTGAATATCCAGCAGCTCCATCCATGTGCAGTAGAAAGGGATAGTTTGACATAGATTATTGAATGTACAGCAGAGATAATAGTGGGGTGGGGACTGGTTTTGTAAAGTCTGGGACATATTGTAGTCTGGAGTAGCATTCAGCTATGCACTTTTTGCCTCCACCTGTTGCATTACTACTCCAGTACTAGTTTATGTGCCACTTGTTACTTCCTGGCCTTTAACTTAATTTAAATCATCTTCACTCAAGTTAGACTACACATGTATAATTAATGTGCAGTAATGTGCATGCATTTTTGTAGATGATCAACTGCATTAAGGATGTAGAATTTTAGCTGGTATTGTAAAGATAGGGGCTGGAAGTAGTTTTATTTAGTGCATTTGGGAAAAGAGATGGAAAATATAAGATTTGTACTATTAGCAAAAGCTACACACGAGAAACAAAGGTTTTGAATGTGTATTTATGAACTGAACAGGCCAGTTTGTATAAATTATCCCAGGCTCATTGCTTTGCTTGAGGTCATTCCACAGATTGCTTTTTTCATCTTTCCAATGAAACCACAAAAAGTGAGAGATGATTGAAAGCAGCATGACAATGTAGACAGTATTGTTCCTCTAGTTATTTTAGGACTCCGTATGATGAATGTGAAAGCATGATCAATTCCTTTTTTTCAACACTGTTCCTGGGTTTGAAAGCATCTACCATATATTTATTAAAGCTCTGAGGGATGCACTTGGTTTTGTTTTAATGTATAATTTGGATGAAAGGTCAAGTTCCATTCAGATAACTCTGGATTATTAGCAGTTTCTATATTTTATTTGCAAAGCTAATTCTCTAACAGTTTAAAGTCCAGCTAATATGCTTTGGCTATATTGCTTTTTGCAGTATGTGCACACAACTGCAGTTGGAAACTTAATTTTAAATGTTCTTGATCCTAATCATTCATTTGAACTGTATTATCGCCTTTTCTCCAACTTAGCCAATGTCATACAATCATGTGAAAGCAAATAGAATGTATTTAAATTACAGTGCAGTATACTTTTTCTTGGTTGTGTGTAATGTGTCATTTTTCAATAAGGACGGGATTCTAGGTATACTGTAAATAGTCAAAGTTAGGTGTTTGTGGAAAATGTATTAATAATAGCAATGTCAAATGAAACAGCAGCCTTATATATCACATATCTGTGACAAAACACCAAGGACACACTGGAGCTGAAACTAACCTCAGTATGTGGTGTAACAGGCCTTGTGTATCTGACCTGACGTAGACATTCATCCAGAAAGTGCAGAGGTACTGTGGGGAAAATGGACAATTTCAGTCTACAAAGAACACAAATATTCACATACATTGTTAAAATGTCTCCAATGAAGCTCAAGCACTGACATTTTCCCTGCCATGTGATATGAAATATTTCACAAATTGGGTGTTGAACACTTTTTTTTATTATTATTATTATTGTAATGGGAAACAGCTGAGATTGAATGTCAATTAAAAGCTCAAACACAAACAAAATAAAATGAAAAGGGAAAAAAATATTTAAAAAAAACTATGGTAACCTGATGAATGGCCAGCACAGTCCTTTAAATTCCCAACAATAGAGTGCAGGATCAGAAACAATTGTTTAAGACAGCACACTTTAGCTGGATTGTTTGTATGTAGCCTATACGTTAGTGAAAACAATAACATAATCTGAGTGCCATTTGAAGCTTTTTCTTGCTACTAAGTGACCCTTCCTCACCTGTCATGTGACAGGAAACTGCTGCTGAAGCCAGACATACACTGGAGGAACATCTACAAAGACTACAGCAGTACTATTGTCAGGGGTCCTGCTGTTGAAATGTAAATGCTTAATACTTGGGCATGAGCAAAAGGGTGTTTTTCAGTTTGAAAGATAGTGTCACCAACAGAAGACCAGGAAACCATTCATTTGTCATAAACTAATGCTGATGGACTGATTTGCCATATTCTCGCGTGTGTATTTTTAATTAGTGTTGTACTATAATCATTCTTTCCTGTCTTTGTTCATTGCAAATGATGTTTCTGTGATTGTATACACACAGAGAGAAGGTTTGCCGAATGTATTTACTTAAGTTAATGCACACAATAACACATCACTTATCTGAACTGTCTCCCATAGTAAACGTATTCCCATAATGTGCTTGGAAATGTTCTTTCATTATTTGTATTATGAATGGAAGCTTTCAGCGATGCACACTTATTGTATTATCATAATCATTATTAATGTGCAATTGATGCCATCTTTTATGAAAAAAATAAATGTCTATAAAGATAGTAAATTATTTGCCCTATCTTTTAGGCTGTTGTTTGTTAAGTAGAAGATTATTTGTATGATTATGGTAAGAAGAGATGCTAATTGTTTAGTTTTTTCCCCATCAATTGATTTAAAGCACAGTGTATGTGCTGCCTGTTTTCTCTTATAAAATAACAGACCATTTAGGTACAGCCATTACAGTATATTGTTCTACATTTTTGCCCTATTTTCACAATGCTTAATTATAAACTAACTTTTTAATTTGAATACAGCACACTTGTTTTGATCTCCTTCAATATAATAATCCTGGCTTCAGAGGCAGTTATGCAAGATACTGTAAACATGTGCAATGAGATTGAGAAAATAATGAAATGGTTAATGTTCTTATCCACCTAATCAAGGAATGCAACCAACACAACACACTTGTGTGCAAAAGCAATTGCTAATAAACTGGTAATCCATGCTGATAATGGTATCTCTGTTTCTGGGTCAGATCTCATCAAAACCGGTACTGGTCTCTCTCTACCACAACACGGCACAAAATAATGCAGAATTTTGAAAGGGTTGAAAAGAAGCCATAGACTGGTTGCATACAAAAGAGGATTCAGGTCACTGCTGGGCAAAATCAAGTGCAATCCTGCAGTTTGCACAGGCAAATTAAATAGTCCTGTTGACACTGTTGTTATTTGTCTCTTGATTCCCAAGTAATTATTATGTTTGTGTATATTTTCATATAACTCTGCCTATGTGATATACACCCCCTGTACTGTAGACTACTGGATTTGTGTTTCTATATTGGCAAACAGTGTTATCACATCATCTCAATTTCATTACATTCCCCATTATAGCTTTGAGTTATTACTTGGTTAGCTATTGTGCATCCTTAAAACTGCTGTACTACACAGACCCAAGCTTTTCACATTGAAGTCCTCAAATGATCCATATGCTTATCTATGCATGTTGTTTGTGTATATATTATTTTAATCAAAAATCAATTAAATGCAAACAAAATTAAACTTCTCAGTCACTCAAACTGATCTCGGCCAATTTAGTTGAAAGTACTAAAACATGATTATCTATGTTTATTATTCACATTTATTTACTAATAATTGTGTGAAAAGATTTTGATGAAGTTCACTTATGAAAATGATGCTCTTTTTAGATAATAAAGTACACACCAACAGGGTGAGCACACATTGGCCATAATCACCCTAAACTCCCTTTCTAATATATCAGTGTAGCCAGAGAGCAAAATTCCCTTATTTCCTATTCATCTACTTGCAGCAAAGGTTTGAACCACAACAGCAAAGCTCAGTAATCGAATCTAGACACACATGTATAGATATGACACTGATGTTTGGGGGAATTGAACAATATTGCGCCTAATTAAAGTCTAGTGCCCTGTGAGGTCACTAGTGGGTGCTGCGGAGAGGAGAAAAGCCTGAAGACGCAGACGGAGAAAGCAAGAGGCAGACTTGACTGGAAAAGTCAGACGGGAAACTACTATACAGCAGCTTCTACCACCTCTACTCAATGTTTAAATAAAAAAAAAAAACACACACACACACAGCATCTGTAGGAGAACTAAGAACAGAGAAAGCAACGCATTGCTTTTCAGATCCGGTCAAGGTAAGATCCTTTTCAACTTAACATTGAAATAGTTCTGCCTAATGTGCTGTGGGATCTGGGATTCCGTGCACTCCTGTTCAGAAACCAGTGTAGACTGTGCTTATAGGTTTAATGCAATTCATCCAAACATCAATGAAGACAAGTGGAGGTGATATCTGCAGATCGGTGCCTGGACGCAGTACGCATGGTTCTAGAGAAACTTGGCCAGGCTTCCCAGCAGTCAGACGCGTTGTGCAGGTCACCTATGCTGGGCTGAAACTATGAACCAGTCCTGGGCATGATAACTCTCCGTGCTACTGTAGGCACACTGCCACGGTGAGGAGGTTTATTCTTGGTTTTTGTGAGGTGAAGACACTGAGTGTGTGATACTCTCGTATATCCATCGGTGGTAATATTAACTGTGCGTAATTTGGAGGCAAAATGCAGTTGTGGCGAATGTAGCAGGCAGTGGCATGATCTCGGTGAATGGTACAATAACTGTGACACGTATTTCTCGTATACTTTAAGTGTTACGATTCGTATGGACCATAATTTTGATTGCAATTTAATACCTGCAGGTTTTGGTTATGGTGTTGCGTTATTTTGTCCTTGCACATATAAAGGTTCTTGAACATTACATTATATCACCCTTTATTATAAGTTCACGTAAGCTATTATTATTTATTGAGAGTAATTAAACAAATGTTCAATCATATTTTCAAAAATATTAAACTATGTGACGCGCATTTTTGCATATGAACAATGCTCGCCAAATCCAGTGCAGACCAGCGACTCATTATCAATGGTGTGCCGGAGTGAAAACTGATTTTAGTAGAAGAATCTGCTTGGTATTAAGATCCCACAGTTTGTACACTGTGTTGCTAGTATGGTTGTATACAATGTTGTTGTTTTTGTTTCTGTTTTTATTTTATCAAAAGAGAAATCGCTTATGTAGTCCAACTTCTGTACCCGATTAATCACCGTTTCCTTAAGACTGATACCCAGCAGAACACGTCCAGCTTTATCCAGATGCTTAAACATAATTTCCCCCGTTTTTCCTCCCGGCTGTTGATTGATACAGTTGCATAACACTATTACAATTATGTGAATACTATATACATTGGTTTTGCTTGCTGGTGTTACTTGATTGCTGGTATTTATTTGACATTCTGTACAGTAGGTTTTAATATCATATATATTTATTTGTCCATAGATTTAAAGCTCTCAAAAGTAATTCCTGCATCCAGTGCAGTGTTTCAATGCATCATTTTGCACTGAAGTATTAACACAGTTGTTTATTATTAGTAGTAGTATAATAATGCTCAATACAATACAAATATATAGACAACCTATCTACATGTAGCATGTAGTGTTGCTTTAATATGCACATACCTTAACCTTCATAACTGAAACTGCAACAGAAGATTAGTATGTATGTATGTATTTATGTATGATTTTAAATTGGATCTCATCACAGTATCCCCCACATGTTAGTGATCACACCTGTACGTACTCTGGGCCTCCTAACCAGCATTCAACTTGCTGCTGATTTCAATTACATGCCAGATATGTCCACTTCAAAAGAAACCATAAAGGCACTTTATGAAAAACTGATAAGAAGGGAGAGTTGCAGCTTTGATAAACCTTGGTGGTCACTAAACTGTAAAGACTAGTCAAAAACATGGTAGAAAACTGATATGGGCACATTAAACAATGTCTGAAGAAACTATATGTGGGGAGAAAAGGAAAATGTTGTGTAGTGCATACAGTTAAACATGAAGGTCATAATATGAAGCTTTGGGACTATTTTAATGGTTCACAAAATTCAAAATAGCATCACGGAATAGCCTTAGGAAGGTGACTTGTGGGTCTATTAAGGTCAGATTACAGAACCTATTTGTCTTAAACATTTTGTTGTCTTTGTACTGTGAAACTAATTAAAGGTTTCCTTTTAAGGCCGCCTCATGATCAAAACATGGTATATTGTACACGTCACATTGTGTTCAATGGACAACACTGTGAATTCATCATTGATTTGAGGTAGTTTTTGCTTAACTCTTGGAAATAACCACATTCCCAGAGAGATTTGTAGTAGACAGTTTTGTTTCATCCACTTCTAATAGACGTAAAAAAAGCACGTTTGCTTTCTAACTTACATTCATGTAGGCATTTTAGTTCAAACTTGAAAACTGACAGTTATTGTCAACTGTGTGGATATTCTGGATCTATGCACAGAAAGGCAATTTGTTGTGGTCTTTTTTAAACATTGGATTAAAGTATACATTTAAAATTCCACCGCAGCTGAAAGCAGAGGCCAGAAATACACTGCGTCAAGCTGTCAGCGAATGTATCAGTATAAACAGTTATTTGCACATGACAATAATAGAGAAATAACATCACCACAAAATACCTTCTCGTTGCCACCTCGTTTTTGTGAGAACAGGTTTTATCTGGCTGTACAGGACTGCTCTGCCCAGTCTGTCTGGTGTTCAATTTCAAATAAAAATAGACAAATCCAGCATGTAGGCATTTCGACAAAAAATAAATAAGGATGAATAGTGAATAACTCAGTTGCAAAAAATATTAATAATGATCACATATGCATGTCAGTGAAAATGCAAAGTGAACTACATGTGCGATAGTAGCCTAAGAATCATCTTTCAGCAAAAGTGGCTTATGTGGTTAAATAAGAATATTTTCACTTGAACTTTCTGTGTATTTTACTTGAAATGTTTTGAGTTTAAAATTAAGCTTTATTTTTTCAGCATGAATCATTATTTAGCAATGCTAACTTTTTTGTTTAAACACATTCTTTTCTTTCAAGTGCTTTGAAGGAGACTAACTCAAGTTTTGTTGAATTAGAATAGCAGAGTTTGCATAGGTTTTTCTCACCTCATTCCCTCAAATTTGCCCATAAGGAGTATTTTCAGGAGCTGTTACTTATAGGGGTTGATGAATTGGCAAATAAGCTATACAAAGACAACAACACAATCACCAAGAGCATGTCCAATGTGATATTAATCAAGTGAGAAATTCAGGAAGGAAAGCAGGGTTATACAATCTAATCATTTAACTCTGGGAGGATGAAACCAATCAAGCTAGGCAGGGGAGGAAATTGGCAAGTACGATTCTCCATGAATACTTAAGCAGGGAACACTTTAACCATGAATACATTATTCACTCTGGACACTGCTAACGTGGATTTGAAGATGAAATGAAGAAAAGGTTAAACATTTGTGTAGAAATGTCATAAAACATGACATTTATTTTAAAACCTTGTCTATTGATTCAGGCATTACTAAGAGAATTAATGTACACATTACCACTTAAAACACTTTATCACAGAGTGGCTGACTAGTGGGAAAGAGGCAGTGCACTAAAAACAAGACATTGTGCAAAGTAATTACATAAAAAAACAAAGAAAATACTATAGGCTTTATAAAGGTACAAGTGAATTTTAGTATTGGCCAACAATAATACATCCTCACTTCAGAAGGGATTAAAGTGTTAAAGTGGGCTTTTGTGCAGATTGTTCATCCCAAACAATCCTGGATAAAAGGTGTTTCTTTAACTTTGGAGAACTGCAATTGTTTATCACATAAACTGAGACTAAAGCCTATTAATAGGAAGAATCAATCACTTTTTATAGTTTACAATTCCTAATGCCATATTTAAAATAAAAAATACACTGTGTATTTAATCCTTTATAGCGATCATACCGGTTAGAGTGTGTAATTGTAAATGATTAAGGCCACATGCAACCCACCCACCAGTCACAAATTAAAAACAATGTACTTTACATCACTACCTAACAAAAAGCTGCTTGCAAATGGCAATTAGGTCAGCATTTTTATTTGCTGTTGGCCTAATTGAATCGTGGAGATTTTACAGGATAGAGAGAGCCAGGGAATGCATCAGACAGTGATATCAGCTTTCACTGGCACCTAAGAACCCAGTTTTATTTGCACTTCGAAATGTTTTGCAGTTAGTGGGAAATTCAGAGAAGCGGTTTCTTGAGGAGTCCTGTGACTTGGCTGTGTTCTGAAAGTGGGGGCATTTTGTCGAGTAAAGATGAATGGAGTCCAGGGTGTTTATTAGTGTGTAAGTAGCTCGTGTTTTCTCTGTTCTAATTTGTGGATGGGTTTCCCCTGGTCGCTGTGACAATGGGACTGCAACTGATCCTGCTCATCCCCTCAGGCGTATTTGCCACCTAGATAATGGCTGTAAAGACAAGCACTTTTTTTCTTGTGTTACATCTGTAGGGTGAGCTGAATGGGCAGACTTAGGTCTCTGTGCCAAGCAATAACATGTTCCCACCAGGAGTGATCCATGTATGTAGTAAAACTAAGTTCCAATGTTCAAAGTATAGTTGGTGTTACAGCTCCTTCCAGGGACCTCTGTAAGTAATAATTGAATTTAAACAGAGGTTTCCTTCTGGAAACTCTATTAGTGTCAGTATGCAAGAACAATACTGTAACTGCATTTCACATTCAGTAGCAAACTGTCGAGGATATTTAATAAGATGGCTATGCCTTCATATCCCCTTCATACACCGTGCATTCGAACTTAAAACAATCTTAAGAGGTTCATGATTTTCTGCAGAATCGTTGAAATTGACCATTAATGGAGATTCAACCAGTCCTCTGAATGAGCAGCTGCTTAAGTAAATTAGGTTATTTGATAAAAGGCGGGTTAACCTTTCTTTTATTGTGACTTTTTTCTGCTTACTGTAAGAGGACGTGCTGTTCCCCTCATCCAACACTGAGATAACATGCCGGTGTGAAGGAGCAGCACAGTGACATAGAAGACTGTTCCAGGAGGTCTTTGCAACTTCTGCTTATGTGCAGACCATATACAAAATGGCAATTCTATATAGTTTAACCTTTAGTTGGCTGTTGCATTATACAACTGATAACAGAAACATACTGCTTTCAAATAGCACCCATAAAGAGAGTTTCTTATTTTGCCGTTTTACTGGACATACAATATTCCAAGTTATACAGCACTAGAAAAGAAAAGAAATAGCTGCATTCTTTTGACTATATTACATTATTTTATAAAGTCAGATATGTTCTCCCCCTATATAAAGTACACAAAATTAGGAATGTGCAATTAAAAAAGTAAATTTCATATAAACAATAATAAAAAAAAAACTACTGCAGTATAATATATTTTAACTGCATGACAGAAAGCATTATCAAGCATCAGCAAAATTACAGTAATAAACATGTTTTTATAGAGCATTAAAAAAGCATATTTCACCATGACGCGAAATAAAAACCTGAAAAATTAAAAACAGATGAATATGGGGCAAAAGTGTGTTTTATTTTGTAACACACTATGGACATTATACTCCTAATATCCCCTTTGGGAATTTGAGATATAGAGATACAACATTTTTACTTTATTTTTTATTTGAGCTAAAAAACTTTTAGTGGACCACAAACAGTCCATGATCTATGAATTCCCTATGTGCCATTCGATTTCCTCAGAGTTTTTTCTGTCTATAATCCAGTGCACTTCATAGCTGGAACAAGATTCGCAAAAAGGTAGAACCCAGTGGTTTAGATTTAAAACCTTTTTGCAAAATAAATACACAAAAAAATACAACCAATCTGAACATTACTTCATGCTCAGAAGGAAAACCACAATGATTAATTAGAAGACTTAAAAAAAAAAAAAGAGTAATAATAATAATAATTTGGTTGAGTGTGAGAATTTACCATATTTGTTCAGTGCTGAAAGTCCAAATGTCTGTATAAACAAAAAACAAACAAACTTATGTTAGAAAAAACTTAATTCATGTCTAAATATGAAAAAAGGTAACTTATAGCAATATTATTGGACTAAATAATCTTTTGTATAGTAATCTTATGAATTAATTAAGTAATGACCAACAAAAACATTGCTAGCAATGTCAGAGATATTTATGTAGGCTGTGGTGACATATTTCTCCAGTCACACAACTAGAAATATAAAATGGAACATGTCAAAAATACACATTTTATTTTGCAGTGCCATTTTATGAATTAACTGAATCTGAAATGCCAGAAACAAGACCACAAGATAAGGCTCATTAGCAGTCATCTGAACCATTAAGAATCCCTGCAAAGATAGATTCATTTGGGTTTAATGTAAAACATAACTGGAGATTATGATTGATTCAGTTTCTTAAAGGCTTTGGTCTTCAAACAGAAGCAGAAGGCCTGCAGTTGACAGGCTGTACCCGATGATCTGAGTGCTTATGCAGACGGGTAGATTTAGTGGGTTGAATGGAATAATCCACTGCAGAAGGGGTTGTCTATTTACCAAGGGTGGCCAACCTTGATCTTGCCAAGTCCAAAACCAGTGGGTCATCATTAAACACCAATTTATCAAAGCATGTTTGTACAAAGTGATCTGTTGAGTCAGGACTGGCCACCTTGGGTCTTGGAATTTGTTCAAATGGATATGCAAATTATTTTAACAGTGATTCAAATGTTTCCCCATCTTAGACAATATGATACATGAAATCCTCTAGTTGTAGATTACGGGGCTGTGGTGTGTGTTACTTGGAAAGGTGGGGCTATGGAAAAAATCCCACCGATGGTTTACAGCACAGACCCCAGTGTCCACACATATGTCCACACCTGCACATGCATATGTACAGTATAGAATCCAGCATTCACAGCTCCGATAACCAGACCCAGCTGCCTGTCATGTAGGCTTATGACAAGTGTATGTCTAAAAACGTATGGCGGAAATAGAGTGCACTTCCAAATGTTACCTCAGCCTTTGCTGTATACTTTATCACCCAGGGACTGAGCAGGAAAGAGTCAGCAAATATGGCTATATGAAGCAAAACAGCAGATGCCTTTTCTTATTTTATTCTCTAGTTTAACAAAGACTATTCATTGGGCCGCTGTTAGAAATGTGTTTGTCAGGGAAAAAGCCTCATAAAACATATCAGGGTACTGTTTTATATATATTTATGAGTTTCTTGCAATTTAATTTTGTCCTACCTGATTTTATGGTTACCAACTTACTTGGTTGCTTACAATGGGCAGAGTATACAAGTTCGATTCCAATGTTGCAATTACAAGGAATGGTTAAAATGTCAACATTCTTTACGATAATTCATCCAGTAAGTACAGTATTGTGAACCAGATTGTAATATAGTGTGTGTCTCAAGAATGGGCACATATCTGAAACTTTGCCTGAATATAATATAATCAATTGAAATGTATTTGAACACGAATTTAGCAATGTAAATGCATGCAATTTATTCTCAAACGTTGCTGAAGTATGTTCTCAAGTGTATCTTAATGTGCACAACAAGCAGAGAGCAGATACTTTCTCAGGGATATACAGCAATTCCCCATCCGATATACATCTGTAATTTGATTGTGAAACGCCCATAGTGACCTCTAACACACGTTTTGTTGAACAGTGTAGTACATTTGTAAGTTATTATTGTAGGAAAACTAGAATAGCCTCAAGGTTCATCAACCCTGACATTATATACATCATAGTTCAGAATAAAAAATCTGAATCTGATGTAGAGTTTAAGCTAATTCATTGTTATCCCTGTATGAGCTGATGAGTATTTACTGATACAGACGAAGGTAGGAATGATTTTAGGGTTACTTTTAGGTGGATTATAAAGTATTATTCTATGTAATTTAGCAACACTTTTCATTAAAATTAGAGATGAAACTAGGGATAGAGTTCCCAGTAAACTTAGGTTTCAGTAATTATTTTTCTACGGAGTTAATTTAAGATGTGTGTAGAGTTCTATGGTATAATATAGACTATATATTGATGTATATCCCTGGGAATATTACAAAAAAAAACTTAATTAACAATCATATTTACACAATGGCACTTCAGAAGAGATCGGTCTAGTTTGGCACGCTGCTTCCAAGGACACTTATGCCCCTTTTCAATTGGCATACCTGAGCCGTGCTGAGCCGAGCCGAGCCAAGCCGGCCTGGCCTGGCACGGCACAGGTGTGTATCCACTGCAATACCCATGCCGGGTGAATGACGTCAGATGCTGTGGATGTCGACAGTTGTGTGCCTGATGCTGAAAGATTGTCTGGTTTTTCAGGTGACAGCAGTGCAGCAGCTTGAGAATGTGGTTGTACTCTTCAATTTGGCTTTATATTTCTACCTAAATGGAAGTGAAAACCAACTGGCCAGGCTACCAAACTGTAATATTGAAGCTGCAAAGACATTTAAAACATTCTCAGATGCGACAGAAACAACACGTGAAAGACCGTAACGATTTAATGTAATTTATCTTTGTTAGGCTATAGTATCGTTTAGATAGTCATTGAACCCTGATACTATGATGTATTCCAGCATGCACTGAAACAGTAAACAGTGAACATAAATATTAGCTTTTATCAGGAGAGTTTACACTTAATGTAGAAAATGCTTAACGTGGCTTACTGTACATAAAATGTAACCATTATATCCAAACTTCACAAATTACAAGACTGACACCATCCAGGCTGATAAACCAAATATTTATGTTTAAAGTGATATAAAATCATAAGTATCTTGTGTAGGCAAGCTTGTGTTGCGCTTAAGGCTGACCGTGCTTATGTGATTTACTATATTTACGTGAAGTTTATATTGATTGTTCAGTCAAATTGGTTATTAATAATAATTATCTTGTAAGTACGATAAACCATACAAGCATAGATTATATGCAAGGCTTCGTGTCATTAATAGATTGTTAATGTAACTTAATTGTCTCCATCTTTTATTGGTAACATTCTAGGATTATAAACTTTGACAAGTAATGGTTATGTTTAAACACATGAAGGTACGTTACGCGATACATTAAGCGTTTTAGACTCTCTCGCTTTTGACATTGTAAAATAAAATACAGGTTGAATGTCATTAAAACATATCTCACAATAAGGAAACTACATAAATATGTGCAAGCCCCAGCACATTGTCAATAGTAATGTGTACACTTTCAATACAATGACATTTCAGTACAATTCAATATTCTGGTCTTGTACGAATAATTGTATTTGAAGAATCCATTAAAAAGTTGTCTAACCAATGATGCGCCGACTATGAAAAGAGCAGAGACAAGCTTCTCAGGGAGAGAGAGAGAGAGAGAGAATACATCACAATTTACAACTTGCGAGAAATCTACTCAGTTTTAAACAATTTAGGGGGGAAAAGGGAAGGCTATACATTTTATAAGCTTAGTTATTTCAAAAGTTGTGATGCAACATGCAAATGTTTGGATGTATCCTTGTTACCATAGTTTAATTCTTAATTAAAAAGCTATCAGCGCTTACTAATATAAATAAATAAATGTATATATCATGAGCAGCGATAGAACGAGTTTAAAAAAGTTATCGGATGTTGGAAATCAGGGCTATTGCTCGAAACGGTGACCGATGTATGGATTTAGATCAATCCTATTATCCTTTAACCAGTATATAAATAGCAATAGTAGTTTGTTATGTATTTCGGGTATTTACGGGTATCAGAGATAATGCTGGGCCAAAGTCCCTGATTTCTGACTCCATCACACTAATGGAGAATCGCTTGGGTGCCTTTTTAGACCGTGTAGGATTTGCACAAACTACTATAAGGGTGAAAAGTAATGCTTAAACCAAGATCACATAATGTGAAATCTAATGTGTGGTGGATGCTCTGTGCTCGTTCCCTATCCTTTAGAGTACTGAATTAATCTCAGTTGTTGTCTCATGCAGTTATAATTATGGTATCTCTTTTGCACATGCTCTGTGGCTGGTGTACACATACATTTTTGTGGGCCTGAACTGAATGTGGAAGCTGAAACTCTTCTGATTAAGAGGAAAAACATCTTTACCAGACTATTCTTCATAATCAGGGGATCACTGGGTTACTTGATTTACCACATTTAAGTTTTGTACTCATATTTCTGTCATGCCTCAATGTAGCAGACTGCTATTAAGATTACTGATGAGTATGTAAGGTTGATAGATTAGTAACCATTACACTTCAGTTGAAAATGCAAATATCCATTTCACCATCCTTGGACAGAGGAACATACAGTGCAAGTCTTCAATTAGATTATATGTACCAGTCGCCAGAACAATATGCTTTCATACATGAACAGAATACAACTTGACAGCTAATCACTTGAAGGTAGAACAGTCAGAGTACACATTTAATAGCCTTAATCGATAGCACTTATTATAGCAACATCCAAAGAGTTGTTCCATCTGCTTTTCTCTACTTATTATTTTTCATCTGGCTGTCTGAATCAAGGTTGCACAAAGTGGGTGTACCGATAGCTAATGTTCTACGCACAGTAAGTCAATACTGACACGATATAAGCTGCTCTTATAGCATAATATCCTTCAATCAGGGCTTACAATCCCATTCAAGGGCACATGTTTTAAAACAATGTTTTAATATAATTTCACCACTGTCAGGCATACTATATTTACTATAAGGACTATATTTACAGTGACGAAGGACCCAAGAAACTGAATTTGCATGAGCTTGCAGAACACAATCAAACCTGTTCGCTCATCTTGCAATGTCAGTTGATCCAGGTGTTTCAATGAAAAGAGATTAAATGAACAAAACATGACCAAAGCAACTTAGCAAAAGCCTCAGCACTAAGGGCATTGAATCATACAAGAAACAGGATCATGTGGACAAAGGTTACGGTTGACAAGACAGCATCTGTGTTTATTACATCAAGGCTGTGAAGCAGTGCTCTTTCGTTTATCCCTTGAGAAAGACATCTGGTGGAGTCACAGTAATGTGTAGTGTCAAAAGCAATATTACATCAGCGTGATTCTGTCATCTATTGTGGACTGTGGCATGCATCCAGTCATTATCTTGTACTTTACCTCTGCCATCTCATCACCATTAGCACTCCCATCAGCGTTTTTATAATTGTCCAAGACTAATAGGAAAAGCACATCATATTGTTTTGGCAGGGATACAGAGAAGCTGATGCATTATAGCAGAGAACAAAATCAAAGCTATTATTAAACTAAACTGCAGCACGTTTTAAGATGTTCAATAAAAGTGTGCATTAGTTCTGTAGACAGAATTGATTTTTTTTACATTTTTTTCCAAGATTTCTGGTGTTATGATATTCGCTCCCACCTTAGCACTTCTGATCACCTCTGAGAGGACATCTGGAATCAGATTCATTTTCAGAATGAATAAATCAAATTGTCATAGTACATAATTAAGGGTTTATTTTATCTTAAGCATTGACACTTAACTAATCAACATGCTTGAGTCATTGTTGATCCTCTGTATACCCCTGAAATGTTACTTTAAATAGTATTGTAAATAGTATAATTATTGAGTATGTGCATTATACACCATTAGGTAACAACCATTAACTTTGCAAGCAGGAATTAACAATTCCCATTGTCTTTAAACTTGTATGTAGTTTATGAAATATGTCTGATGTGCTTTTACATCTCCTGGTTTTGTAACACCTCTGTACAATGCAGTGCCATTTTTCTTTAAATCAAATCAATATTTCAGAACTCCAAACTCTGAATAAAGTGACTTGACTGATCCACAGCCCGGCAAATTCTCTGGTCATCCCAGGTCAAATGACAGAACACAGTCACTTCCGATGTGTGATACGGAGTCAGTGTGCAACAATTTATTTTGAGGCAAATTCACATGTGCAAATGGGCTGAGCAGTGAATAAATCAATGCATCAAACAGGTCGACTGAAACACCATTCCGATTATTGTAATGATCTTTTTTGTTTTTGTCCTGGAAGTTGACAAATGTGTGTCACTGAATTAATTTGACAAACATCAGTCTTTTCTACAAAAAAATCATTCGATATTGCACATGCCTTATCAGCAGAAAAATTATGTCCGTCCGTCCTCCACCTTTTTTATGATGTGTTGTGCCCGGATCCTGAATGCTGTATTTATCAGGTTCACACAGGGTTATGTCAGACCAATTTCAATCTTTAAATTGAGCCAAGAAACTTTAAATTTCAAACATCCATTTACCATAGGCAATAAGAATACAAATACCATACATACGTAGCAAAAAAAAAAAAAAAAACACCTCCTACCTTTCTAAAGAGATCTCTAACCAATCAGCAGATGAATGGTAGCAATGAATTTAATGAGCAGTGTAGATAGATATCCACATTCATAGAAGGAGTTTTCATTTGTTTAGCTAAGTCTAAATTCAGGAAGCTGTAGTTGAGTTGTGTTTGTTTGAATAGCCAGGGCTCATTTTACTTCATAACCACCAGAAGGGTACTGTATGATTCCCTGGAATATATATGTTATGCATGTGATAACCATTCATTTTAGCATAATCTGGGATATTATTAAGCAAAGGCCTAAACAGACATTTACAATCTGACATGTAGGCCTACAACTGGATGCTTTTACTTGCCGCTATTATCACACCTGCAGGGAGTGGTCAAGGCAAAGTCATTCTTGTAGAAAGCATGTTTTTTTTTGTTAACTGTTGAAAAGTCCACATCTACAAAGAGATAATAAATATTATAAGAAAAATAGCCTGTTTCCAACTTAAACATGTTTTTGGAAAGATGAAGTGAAGTGCATGATGAAGTGGACTGAATTTTATTCTGGAACAAAATGTTTGTATGGGTGCCTAAAACTGTGGCCAAAGATTTATTTTTTTACATCTAATCTGGCTTGGGAAAGTCAACAGAGAAAACAAACTCTTATGATTCACAGTATTAAAAAATAAATAAAAGTACCACTATTACAAAAGAGGTAAAAGTCAACAACAATAATTAACACATCTTATAAAGCCAAATTATTACATTATTTGCACAACTACATAATCCATAACAAAACATGGGATGAAAAGCATAATGAGGTTCAAATTAAATTCTGATTGTTTTAAATGTTGCAAAGTGAATTTGTATTGATTAAGAATGTAATTGTTTGCATAATGATCAAACAAACAAGTGTCACAGTCAGATGTATTGATTATATTAGCAACTTGTGTTTTCTTTACATTGGGCCATTATAAAACATTGATATTCTAATTAAATAATGGAAAGAAATATGTTCCCTCTTCCAATTACTTCTGATTTCTTGCATGCAGTTTCAACCTCCAATGTTTTCCCCCCCAAGTTTAAATGGTCCTTTCAAAATTTAAACTGAGAACCCAAGAACTTAGGAATTATCTCACCGCTTTCAAGGTCACCAACTTTACCCCAAGGACATGTCTACCAGACATAATTACACATGGGCCGATTTTTAGGTATTAGGTGAACCTTTAACCTGTGCTTCCTCTCAGATAATTACAGGATATGAAAATAGCCAATGAAAAATAAGATCCTCCATGCTCATTAATGAAAACAGTAGTGCCAGTGTTATGTGAGTTTGTTTTGAAAGGCAGTGTACACAGGTTACATAGCAGCACAGCCATGTTTTAGCAGACTTAGATTGTAGCACTTCGGTGCACCACACTGCACTGCTTTATAAACACTTTTTATTGCAGTAGGACCTGTTTCTGAAGTGAAAGGAACATTATTCTTGTATATTACAAAATGATGAAAGCACCTGTCTTATATATACATATATACTGATTGGGCGCCTGCAGCCACCGCTGCGCAGACTCAGTGCGCCAACAAACCCGCCAGCCCGGGAAACAGCGCTTATTACCGAGACGGACACACAGCTACAATGCAGCACCAACAGAAATCACACTGAAACAGCCTGCTTTTATAAAGCTGCGGCAGTTACGTTTAAAGTTTATAATTATAAAGCAATTTAATGGCAACATAACTACCAGGAGAGCCCACTCACCCGAGACACGCAGTCCATGTCGGAAACAACCGCTTTGCACACAGCGCCATCTCTGTCACCGACACGGGCTCAGTGGAGCTGGACCTGAAGCAAACATTTCATTTAGTCAAAATGTTTGATATTAAGGAACTGCTCGCCGCGTTTCTCTCAGGCGTGGAAAGCGCTGATCTGACGTCATCAGTGCGAGTCGATCACTGACCCGACAGCCGCCCCTGCGCCGGTGACGTCATCGCTACGCTGAGCGGCCCTGCTGTGGCTCCGCGGGCTCGCAGTCGGGGCCCCTAGTCCCTGTGGCCCCCGGCCTCTCCAGGAGGATCCAGATCGAGTCGCAGGCGGGACCCGGCTCTGATGGGCCGAGTTTCGGTGGCGGTCGCTCTCTGCCACGTCGGCTGATTTTGGGGGATCGCCGTGTCGGTTCCCCAGAACTGGGTTTAAAATGGGTTTTCATGAATTGTGAAAAGTGGCGCTTTTCATCACGGGGCAGCGGGTGGCCGGAGAGGCTGCTCTGCGCACAGTGGTGCGGTGCTGCGAGGTGTCTTTCATTATTATAACTACATTTGATTAAAGCACCTGCTATTTCGTCTATGGATGCATATAATTGATTTAATTTCCTGGAGTTCAACATTATCAGAGTAGAACGGTCAATTATACGGCGATTAATAAGGATTTTACACAGCTTCATATTTTCCACCGAGTTACAGTCTCAAATGAACTTATCAGTTAAGAATGAAAACGTGTGTATGTATGTTTATATAGCCCACCTGTATATGTGTATGTGTTCTGTGACTCTAAACTTAGTTAATGCACTCATGGTTACAAATGCTGAAGTGGAGAAGCTATGAATGGGAACGAATTGTCATGGACCCCTGAACCTCAGCTGTGGCCCGGGCATTGGACTAATATACTATATTGTCATATACTAAAAGCCGGCTATAGGCTCCATACAACCCACTTCATATATGACTTCATTTTATTCATATTAAACGCAGTGCAATTTCAACTGGGTAATAATTCCTAGAGCTTCTCAGTTATTTCATAGCATGGGCAGCACTAGACCCTATTTTCTCTCAGCCCCCCTAAAAATATTACCACTAAAGAATCCAAGAATGAAGAAGTGACTCCGCAAAACACTGTCAGCAACCATCACCCCCACCACCGACACCGGAAAAAACACTGTCAGCACCATGACCCCACAACCCCCCCATGCTGGACACCGTTTCGAAGCCCCCCTAAAACTTGAAGTCTAGAAGCAACCCTGTTTCATAGTATTTAATAAAACATTTCAACCAATTTGTACACTGGTTATTTATTTTATTTTAATATATTCTTTTTAGCTGTGGTGTCAATTGTATTCATGTTCACCAGTGCATTTGCCGTTATTCATAAATTACATATATGTTGTCAATGTCAAAAACAAAAACATACATGCATGTTTTAGATTTGTGATTGTGAACAGTTCAATTCAGAACATTTAAGCCACTGGGGGGATACTCCGAAAACATTGTGTTTGCATCAGATGTCAGCACATGCCAGGTTAAAGTAACTTAGTTATATCAGAGAAAAAGATACATTTATTAATATTCCATCATTATCTCTTTAGTGCGTGTTTTCTTCAAAACTAACTGAAGTTGGGACAGTACAGGAAAGCTTGCCTGGATGAAAGTACCGTTTTGTGGATTTTATGTTCTGCTTGGAATCTCTCTCTCTAACAGAAAAGCCAGTAATTACAGTAGGAGCTGTGAAATGTGTGTTCATTGCCTGTACTGTAGGCTCACTGTAGCCTTCACTGGATACATCAAGGATGTCCCATACACATCCAAATAAAAACAAAATACAGGGCATAAACCTCTACATGTTATGTAATTTAATTTATACAATGTACCTTAATTTCAAATACAACATAATGCCTGACATACTGGAAAAAAAGATGATCAAGGCAAATCTTTTCCACTTTGCTGTATAATTGAACTTACATGTATGAATTTTCAACTATGTTTAACTGTACAAAAATGGGGACATAAAAACTTCAGGCATGCCTTCTTCTCACATAAGCGATGCATTGTATGTTAAGTACACGTGATTTGTGAGGTGCCATTTGCTCATAAATCTGAAGCAGGTCTATATACTTATATTCATTTTGCAGTGTAGTTAGATCACTCTACACAGTGTTTAACAAGTGTGAGCTCACTACATTTAAACCAATATAACTGTTGTACAATCGAGGACAAAGATTTTAATGCTGAATTGCATCATTTGGACTGACCATATTTCACATCATAAGTAGAATGTGTAAGATTTTATTAAATTAATAATCTGTCTTATAGTATTAGATACAATGAAACAAAGTATGAGTTTTCATTTTTATGAATTCTTGCTTTGCCATCATTTGTATTAACCCCTTAAAACTCAGTGTTTCCTCAGAAAAGCTTCAGTATTTGCTGACACGGTGTGGTTTTGTAACTGTAACTTAGTCTAATAACACAGACAATGCATTGCCAAACACAGTAGTAAAAGATTAGTGTTTTCTGTAACTGCAGCGCTGTGGCCCTCACCCTGCTTCAGGATTGCCACTCAGTGCTCAGCTTGGCAGACTTAGTCCTCCTCTGTGCAAGATGACTTAATCAGATCAGCAGGCCCCCCGGCTAGGAGCAAATTACAGGTCCTGTGAGGGGATGTGTTGTGATCTTTCTTCAGTGCAACCAGGATACAAGTTCATGATTTACAGATGCTGTGAAACATCCCTTTCAAGCAAAGATAGCCAGAGAACCACGCAGTAGTGCATTCTTTGGGTTCGCTTTCAGATTTATGAGCTCGGAGAAAAAACAAAATGTATCTGCACTTTCAGATATTCCTGTTTTTCTAATTTCACATCCAGAATATTTGGATACAAAAATTCTTCGCATTGAAAAGACTTTCATAACTCTATCTTCAGCAGTTATCCTTAGATCACTAAATAAATAAATACTAACTAACCGAAAATAAATAAAAACAAAAATGTCGTGTTTCTTCTTGTGTGCTACAAACCTGCGCCTCGAAGGCATTCAATTGCTAAATTTGTTTCAGATCAGAGTCACGGCTGTGAAAGTTGTGATAACCTTTCATAAATATTTACAGCCTAAGCCACAGGCAGTTTTTACCAGCACTTCTGTGGTGCTCATTGGGGAAGAGGGGAGGTTCATGAGAAAGTGGAAGGGGATTGCTTCTCTTGCTTGCATCCATGGAGTTCATTGCTAAGTGCTTCCACATGCCAGCAGCACACATCTCTGCCCGGCCGCTGTGCGTGTGCAACTGGAGAGTAGCTCTGCGATGTGGCCGCTTTGTCCTGTCCACGCGTGAAATCGGCACATGGATTGTATAGATATTTTTGATTACTGATGGTTTAGTTGTTTGTTAGTCCTAATTTCATTATCAGTACAATCTCAGCACAAGCTGTAGCTGACATTTGCGTAGCTGCACTACTTCTAATACAAGACGCCACGTAACTTTGTTGTACTCAGGTTATGGCAATGGCGTTCGGTTACATTTGTTTGATTGGCCTTCTTCTCAATCTTTGTACCTGTCATTCATTCTCATTATTATGAAGCAAGCCTGTTTTTATTACCTGCTGGCACCTGATCAGTGTGATTTATATATCTTGATCGTGGTGGCTAGGAGGATTGTTGAATTCTGTGTGTCTTTCTCTCAGCTAATCAGCTATGATTGGGATTTATAACTGGGTTCAGAATTAAGTAGTACTGGATAGTCTTGGTCTGATACAGTGCTGTGGAAATCCCCAGAGGAAGCTGAATTCCCCCCAGATGACCATTTCCCACTGTGTCATTTCACGGTCATATGGCCTGAGCTGTAGACTTGACAGGAGGGACTCAAGCCTGCCTAGGTAGTGCCCTACTTTAAACCTTACATTAATACCTTACCTGCTCTCCGGTTGATAGTTATCCGTGATCATTTGGCCTACTGATACTTGTGTGGTATGATTTCTGTATTCAAGCATTTCTGAAGGTCCTCTCATTTGTATTAACCAACATGGCTGATGTCTTATTTCAGGACTAGGAGATGGATTAAATCAAAACAAGATACATTTTTGTTTTTTTTAAGTGTATTCTCACCTTGGCCTATCAAGGACATGTGCACAGTATCCAGCTATAGTGGATGTACCTGTTTTTCCTTTGTGAATGTTTCCTTGTTTGTGTGTGTTTTTGTTTTAAAGAAATTCTACATTTTATGGGTTAGCTCTTCTGGATAGTATGCAACAGTGGGATATGGACACCATGTGTTGAATTAGTTACACAGCAGACCTCTGGAACTGTCAGACAGGCTGTGAAGTACACCAGGAAACAGCATGGCATTAAGTTATGAATTATGAATAATAGTCGTGTGCCTAAAGAAGAAATAAATGCATTTGATAAGAGGCCTCTGGCATTCAATTATGCAGGGGAAAAAAGTGAAGCTAAACTTTAAATGACAGCTCTTGATGCAATCTCCACCGTATGTTATTCAGGTTGTGTTTTGATAAAAAGCTCCATTGTCCTTTTGCAAATGTGATTAACAAATTGGAATACCAGTATTTAATTTTTTTTTGTACATGCTGGAGGCTTAAAGTCCTCATTTGTCATGGTTTGCGTTTAAGGCAGTGAAGAGAATTTAGATTTGCGTTAACTGAAGACAGGCCACTAAAGAGGCCAGAAAATAGGTTGTCCTGTTACAAAGTGGGGAATAATTTGAATCAGCTTTCTTTTCCCCAAGGTGTGCAACTATTTATTTCAATTTTAGGATGAACTATTTAATGGTTCATGGTATGAGGCTGCTGAGTCGGCCTTTGAAGTTGTGGATGTAGAAAAAGCATCAAAGGCCTTCTGGTTCTTAGATCTGCTGAGCACGTCAAGCGATCGGCACACTGGGGCTTTCGCTGTGCTTTGACAGTCCATGGAAAAAAAATACAAACTTTCACCACTCTTCTCATATTAATCTCTTAAGAGTAGGTGTCTGAGCGGTTGGGTATGTTCTGACCATCTTTTAAATAGAAGGATGAAAGATATTTACTTTATATTGACCCTCAGTCCAATTTAAAATGCCTGTTATTCAGTCAAAGGTCAGTCAGAGCAAGTCGAAGAACAACCAAGGATATATGGGGAATTGGTACAAAGAGTCTTCATATTCCTTCTTCCCCATAATCCGTGGATTACTAATGTGTTTCAATTCCTTAATAAAGAGCATATACTGTCACTTTTAAATGTCTCATGCATGACATATACCCTTTGCACAGAGAGGAAGTGTTAAAATACTAATACAATGACATTTCAGACTAATAAGTCCCTAAATTGCAGTGGCATGGCCAATCATGATTAACTTTACTGGAAAAAGAAACATATGTCAAACCTGACTGGATGGAGCAGGAGCTCTTCCCACTTGGATTTGATGGGTTTTCCAGGTGCACAGAATAATCCAACTATTCTGTCAGGAAAGAAAAAAAGGTTTATGTGGAGAGAGAGAGAGAGAGAGAGAGAGAGAGAGAAATTAAGATATGGAATCCAGGTTGTCAGATTTCTCAGTTCTCTCCAGATGTGCCAATATATAAACTAAAAAGGAAAGTCATTCTTTTATTTAATATTTTTCACCTGTTACTATTGTGACACACGGCTGGGTAATACTTTTCACTGACATATAATCATCTCCTCATTAAGCTTTCTGGCAGTTAAGCGCATTCTCAAAGAAGGCCTCATATTAATAACTGAGTGAGTCCAAAGGTATAAATTAGTAGTGTCTGGCAAGATGTCATTGTGTAATAAAGAAAGGCAGGCAAATAACTTTTGTGGATTGTCAGAGTTGGCAGATTCTGTGCTTTTCTATCTGGTGAGATGACTAGCTTTCTAACCAGCTTTACATTGTACAGCGTGGCTTTGTCACAGCATGTTGAAGAAACTATTTGTCACATTATTATTATTATTATTATTATCATTAGTAGAATTAGTATATTGGATTTAAAACTGGCATAACTCATCTCTGTAGAAGCACACGTCAGTAAGGCCGTCTAACTAAATATAGCTGCATGTGTTTTAGTCCCAGGAGTCAGTGACACTGTATTTGATTAATACAGAATACGTTTGCTTTGGAACCACTTGCCTGCTTCGTGTCCAGGTTTACATTTAACCAAATAAAGTTTAAAGAGCAATTGGGCACAATCAATCAAGCACCCTTCATTTGCTTTTTGTTGAGCTGTGAGGCTGCATGAATAATTACCAGGTGTCTAATGAACTCATGGCCGGATTTGTTTACCATGATGTTGCATGTGCCTTGTGATTTGTGCGTGACGCAATGTACATGGTTTGGCTGTAGTTTTCAGGTAACAAATTGTTATTGAAGAGTGGCATTAATCACCCCAGACATGTGCAAATAAAGGTGATGCCTTTGTTATGTACAATAGCAGTTTTTTAGGTGTAGACAAAACCTATACAGAGTCTTCGAATTGAAATTCCACTAACTGAGTGATACAGAGGAAACTTGTGAATGTCATCCCGATGCCTTGACACTCCCAAAATCTGTTGGTAATTCTCAGCAGGAAATTATATCCATTACAGACTTCTCAAATCTCATCTTAAAGACACTATATTTAAATAATTTACTGCCATGTGTTTGGACAAAACCATTACATTATTTTAGCTGCTCTTGATTACTTCGTGATTAATTGTGTGCTCTGCTCCACTTTTAAGCATGCAAGCTGTAAACATAATCCATAGACTATCTGTGAAAAATACTGTACATAGTTTTAAATGCTATAAATAGTCCCTATAATCTCCCCTACTTTTGATCTAGTGTGCTAGACCTGTCCCTGTCCGAGTCCTAAATAGAAAACTTGACATATATTTTGGCTTCTTTGCCGATCTGCGATTCGTTTATGAAACATCCAAGCAAAGCCACATACATTCGACTACTTCTTGCTAAGCATTTATTTTCTCTTATTTGTATTTTAATTAACTGCTTGTGTGGCATACTATTATCATCAATTAAATATTTTCTTCATAAGAACATAAGAAAGTTTACAAACGAGAGGAGGCCATTTGACCCATCGTGCTCGTTTGATGTCCATTAGAATCTAAGTGATCCAAAGATCCTATCTAGTCTATTTTTAAATGTTCCCAAATTTTCAGCTTTAACACATCGCTGGGGAGTTTGTTACAGATTGTGACAATTCAGCAATGATACATCTATATTCGGTTGATTTACTATTTTGAATATGACTGGGTGGGATGTTTATATCATTTGAAACCAAAACAAGTCAAAGTAGAATATATTAAATGTTTACCGTCCAAATGGACAGTTAAGACAGTAATAAGATCAGAGCTGGATATCTTGTCACAGTTTTACACTTATCTTTCCCTTCCACTCCCCTCCACTTCTCTTTATTGGGTGCCATTTGTTATCCAGATCATTTGACCACTGTTAATTTTTAGTAATTTGTTTAATGATCTTAACTCTCTTCGTTGTAAATGATTTCAAGCTGTTGCCCTCCTGAGCATTTGCCCAGAAGGTCTTTAAATTGTTGAAAGATGGAGAAGTCTGGCTTCCTGTTATTAGACGGATCCTATGCCTCTGGTACCGGAATTGGAGCCAGGCAGCAGCGCTCTTCAGGAGCAGATGGTCTTGATGAACACACATGACAGAGGACTGTAATTTCTCTATTAGAAAACGCACACGCTAAAGATAGCCTTGTTGGATGAAAGTCCCTCATTAATTTCCTAGGAATTAATGACATTATAAAATATCAATTTGGAAGAACATTGAAGTAGCCAAATCTACCGTGTCTGCGGGGAATGGAAAACCACAGTCAAGTTTTCAGTGTTCCATCAAAATCAAACTGAGTCAGAGAACAGGAGGATGAAGAAAAAAAACAAAACTTTTTTTCTTTCTTTTTCTTTTGAGAGAGCTTCCAGTATTCTCCGTCTGTGCAGATGTGTGATGTGAAAAAGTCCGACAGGACGTGATACCTTCTGTTGATGATAAGCAGATCAGATTCACACTGCAACCATTTGTGACATATAACTTGAGTATATTATTTCAGACGTATCTTCAGAAGTCAACTTAACTTTTTCCATTGTCCTGATTTTCTTAGGAAACAGAAAAGACTGATTTGAAGAGAGCAGAGATGAGGGGAGGATCAACTGTTTTCAGCTGTACGGTAAGAATACATTTGAATTGTATGAGCCCTGAGGGAGCCACGGACCTGAACTTTGGCTTCAAAGGTGGTCAGAGATGGTTTCCTAAACTGCAGGCCAAGGGAGAAACATAAATAGACATGGGGATAGGAGAGTGAGGAGGTACAGCTAAACAGGTAAGGAACATGAAGGATGTAAAGGATTGAAGGGAGAGATTGGGATTGGAGGTAGAAGAGGGGAAGTGATGGAGAGAGCAGTAGGGTTATAGTTAGAATAAATAGAAAAACATACACATAGAAAACATGTTCACAAGAGGTAAAGCTGTCATCTGTGTCCTTAATACATTCAATGCCATTATTCACTTTCCTTTTATATTGTCTATTTGTTTCTTGACATTTTGATTGAATTCATGGAGAAATAAATGCTACCGCTGTACTACTGTATATTGATTGATGCTCAAGACTGCCTGGTCTAGAACCAATCAAAACTTTGTAATTCATAATGTGTGTGAAGGTCAAACTTGTACCTCTTTGCATTTGTATTTATCAGTAGGAGAAAGTGGCGTCTGTCAAAGTCAAACGCAAAGGGGTACAGGTTTATAATATGCAGGTAGGTCAAAGTCTAGGCCATAATACTTCAAATATAAAATGAACAAATAAGAGCAATACTTCAAATCTACCCTTTGTGTTGAAGTTTATTCATAATTGGCTCATTAATTTTCCTAAACATTTTAGCACCAAGAAATATCACATAAACCAATACATGTTACTGAGATATGAGGATTAATTTGTAAAACATGGATCATCATTCAAGATATCAATTGCACAGACTGCACTGAATCATTATTAGGAGGGAAGTTAGTTTCCTATGAGATTTTATTTATTTATTTCTGCCATCTATCAAAATACACAGAATTAAATTAAAGCTTGCCATGAAGTCATGACTCATATCTTAAATACATTCAGTTTTTGTGTGTGATTTCACTGCAGACACAAAGGGCAACTTTGACTGATAACTTCTGGTTTTGGAACTAATTTTATTTGTGGTCTAATGCAGTTTTATATGCATCAACCAAAGATTAGTGCATTTTGTGGCAGCATATATAGCCTACTGTTGAATGTCATTTCTCTTCCAACTAAGTGAACTAACTGAGTGCTGAAGAGAAGAAAATACAAAGATATACAGAATATACAGAAATCAAGAAACTATTAAAGGGTAAAATCAAATCAATACATATTCAGCTATTGTTTTAGATACTTGGAAACTAAATTTAAATTTTCTGGGAACAGAAGTGTTTCGGTCTGTTGAGTCTGTTTCAGTCTTTCCAGATTAAGTATGTGTTGATATGTTGTTTGTTTTTATTCTTCACATTGCAATGCAATACTGCACTTGTTCATTACAATAAGGGCATCTTTATTTTTTTATTCTTTGATCAGATTTTTTGAAATATTTGTCTTTACTGGAATCATGTCATAGCCTTCTACAAATAGCAACATCTTACCAAACTCAGCGGTGTCAGTGAACCCAGAAAATCAAATCTGACACCACTTAGTTGAATTTAGTCTTAATTAATTCTCATTCAAATAAAGACTATTTATTGCCTTGTCAAGAGCTTGTCTGGAGTAGAATGACCTTCACTTTCCAGTACAGGAGTGGATACAATTGAGTAAATAATTTAGTTTCAGGTGGTATGTTATTTTCATGCATTTTGGTATCCAAGGAGAGGTTGAAAAATAGTATGTGTGTGTGTTATTGTCTGTTTACAGTCTGTCAGAAAATTGTGATAGTGTTTGTACATAAAAAAAACAAGATTACAAAAGAGCGGAGGACATTCAGCCACTCATGAATTGTAATGACTTAAAACAAAAAGTGTGTTTTACATATAGGAATGAATACAGATGCTATTCCCCTTTAGTATGACACAGTGGCACCCTACACAGAATGGTCTGGATAATAAAGGAAGCAAAGCTGATTATGAAGACCACACTGAACAAAAGGCAATTACATTTAAAGGCCAGTTTTTATGCTTTTAGGGTTTCGACAGACTTTTGCAACATTAATGCCAACATTTCTAGCAGCTCCAGGGTGACCCTCCCACCCCCACAACCCCCTCGGTCTTGCAGACTTGTTGCCACATGTCCATATGCTGATTTGTCTTGGCATCTGAAACATATTACAGAATGAAATCTGCTCACCTCGCACATTTCACGTGTTCTCATACACAAATAGGAAACATAGATTTGTTAAACGCCGTCATAATTAAATACTGGTAATTTTATAGGATGAGTTCTTTTTTTCATCGCTCAGGCTTCGCTTCCAGCAATGGTTTTACGATCTCTACCTCGTTTAACAGCAGAAGTCAAGTGATTGTTGTAAGTGGCGTCTTTCCTGTATAAATATTATACACCTCAGGGTGGTGAGACAAGCCTCATCCCAGTGTTGACAGTTGAGTGGCTGGGAGATGGGGACTCTGCCAGGTGTAATGACTGTGCCGGAGGTCTGGAGGGTAGGAAACGATTCAACGCATTGTGCTGTAGGGCTGGAGGAGACCTGACCGCATGGAAAACTGACAAAACCCTTTAGCTCCTTCAAAAAGGGAATATCATCCACACGCAACATGTGAACAGATTTTTTTAATTAGTCCAGAAGCACGGTTTGCATTTAAACAGTGTGTATTTTCCAATAATACATTCACATTAACAGGGCACATTTCTTCACATGTGCATCCCCAGCTTCCTGATTCTTACCAGTAAGCCTCAAACACAGTTGCTGATCGATGCAAATCACTTACACTGAAACCGTATAAGTTGATTTATTATACACTTCAGTTATATACAAGGCTATGTTTACTCCGTTTATACTTTTGTTCTGAATTCTACCTGTTACTTACCATTTACCAAACACACACACGCAGACATACGCACCTGTTTTTGAACTTTCTACTTAATGGACATTCAGTGTTCAGCATGGCTATTGCATTAGGCCATTATACCTCATTACAGTTTTTCTGTTTTTAATAAAACTAATTGGATTCATCACTATTTATATTAGTTTTGGTTGTGTTGCATTTGTAAAAGTAATTGCAATTCACAAATAGTTTCTCTATTTTCCTGATGAATTTGATGTTTCCTGTTGGGCACTGAAGAGGGGATAGAATTATTTATTGTACATGGTGCAGCTTATATAACTATATATAAGCAGAAGTACACTATTAACTCTACTTTTTAGTGTACTGAGTGTGTTCTTGTGCAGTATGGAAAAATGTATGTGCACGTTGCTTTGGAAAAAATATAGTAGGAGTAACACAGGCTTAGCTACCATTATGCAAGCTCAATCAATGTGTTTCCATTATTCAGCTCCCATAAATGAACCATTCTTTGATATCATAGATTCACTTTACTCAGTTGAAGCTTTTAATTTATTGTTCTTGGAAAAAAAAAAACATAGAAAAACACATTTGCTAGTGTTGTCAGTGCCATTTACTGTACATATCATCTCTTGGTGTATTGGCGGAAAATAACATTTTTATAATCAGTCTGGGAGTCATTTTGACAGTCTGTCCATGTGCCTTACAAGCATTGCTGATGAGGGAATGGCCAGTACATTTTGAAACTAAACTCATTTGCATTTATTTGCTTATATCTATACCAGGAAGCAAAGCAGCTAGAATGATATACATACATACATAGACACACACACACACACACACACACACACACACACACATTGCATATATATCAGATTGAATGTACTGAAATAAATTAATGCAGAGAGATAGTCTGGAGTTTACACAAGTCAAGATTTCTTCTTGAAGTAAATAACTTATTTGGACTGAGTCTTGATCAAACCACCCTGAAAAACCTAACTCTGTGTCAAACCAACATTGTAACCTACCTGCTAGTGGCAAACTACAATTGCAGTATGAGCTGGCGATTGTATTTGTTTCATTCTTCTGACTAATTCCAATCTGCCATCAAGTGCTGTTTTATACGGCCCTGATATTATTATTGCTGCAATGTTTATTATCAACCCACACAACTGAAATGATATGTACATGTACCAGGACTCATAGTTTAATGAGCCTGGCCTGGTGATGTCATTCTTTCTAGATCTGGTATAGAGTTCAAACCCCATTTGTCAGGGACTGGTCTTTTGATGTGATAGCTCAGCTACTCTGCTGGGCTGTGTGGATTAGTCACCCACAGGTGTGTCCGAGACAGCATTCGAGGGGGGTCTGACTGCACAGTGCTCACTCTATAACTATATGTCATGACTGGCACAGTGGCAAGTAAGACCAAAATGGCTGCTTGGATTAAACCTAATAATTTGTATAAAACGGGGCCCAGTCTGTCAAATGCTTTGTGCCGTGACTCATCATATCAAAGCCGCTTGTGGTCTTGTCTGTCATACTCTCCTTTCTCTACTGAATTAATAAGCTTGATTAAAAGGCGTTTTGGGGATGGCAAGTTGACGGCAGCAATTTGCAACCAATCAAGATAAGCAAACCTTGTGCTGTTTAAATGTTTTACAGTGCCCCAAGGGGACTGCTCCAGATATCTGAGCATGGATGGGTTCAGGTTGGTTGGATGAATTTGAGCATAACATAACATAGCAGTGCATTACCGACACTGGAAATAGACTGTTAATAAATAAAAAATAATGTTATTTTCTTTGGATTAGTCTTAGTTTACACTGTACAATTACAAGTGGTAAATTCTTAATTACAAACCTCTTGTTTCCGACATGCTACCTGCTTCTGTTTTTGTCATCTAACACATTCATTTACACAAAGCTCCTGCATTGGAAAAACAAAACCAACAAACAAAAACATGAGCATTATTTAAATGTTAAGTTAAAAATAATGTCAGTGTTTCGGCATTGTGTAAGTGAAACACTTAATATATAACAGAATTAAAAATCAATTACAAAAAGGCTCTGCACATTGTATCATATCTATATCCGAAAGAATATTAATGATAAGTAGGGTATCACTATTGTATACACTTGGTTAGTCAGCATCCTTTGTAATCAATGCCTTGACATAAACTATCAACACCTTATAATAAAGGAAAGTTAAATTGAGAAATTGACTAGTAAAGGCAAAGGCTAAAATAAATAGCTACAGTATGCATACAAAAACTCAAAATAAATCTTCTTGCTATAGCCCCACCTACATTGACATTGGAGTATAACTTGTGCAAGAAATGTTGAATTTAATTAGCATTCCAGAACTATTAAACAGCCAACCTGTTACAACAGGATCGGCAGTAAACCGAAAAGTATGTCTAATATTGATTGGTGTGCTTCACATGAGACATGCAGTTGGCAGTATTTACAGTCTGTCTGTCTGTCCTTAACCATACATAAAACAATACAATAACGTATACTTGAAAGAATACTGAAAGATACACAAATGACATTTCCCATAAACAGTGGTGCCTGTTGAAGTGTAAATCAGTTATGAAGGAATGTAAAAAATCCATGTGTTACAATCCATACAGAGCTTGAATACCACCATTGAGAACATGCATATTGCTTTAAAACAATGAGGCACTCACCTAAGGGTTACTCCAGACAATCATAGCATGTTTTGTAAATTTGTCAAAGTTTGAATTGGTAAAAATAAAACAGTGCTTAGAGAAATAAGAAATAACTGCTTTATTTATTTATTTTAAGTGGTAATGACTTTCCATTTGGCCTTTTGTGTGTATTTCATTACTCCCTGACAGTCTGTTTTTATATTAATTATCTATGGCATCAAAATCACTGCTGCATTTATGTTTATTTCAGTCCACTTTATATGGTTATGCACATGTTCATTACTGACAGACCAAGACATATGTAGACATTGTGGTAATTGAAAATTGTGTAATTTGGAGCTATTTCCACAGAGAAAGAGGGATTTTTCACTCAGTTCATAATTCACTCTTTTAATGCCAATGTCCTGAGTATATGGTCTTCCATGCTCTAAGATTTTAAAAATCTGCCACTCATTGTACATTTTCAGTTACCATGATACTAGGTTGTGCTGCTAACTCAAACACGGCATGCATTTGCAACGTCGATTGATCACACATTTAGAAACCTAAAGGACTGTGGTGGGACACATTTATCATGAAATCCATACTTAAATGGCTTAGAGTTATAACAGTTGTGCTGACATAACAATACCCACACCCTGTGCTTAATGCAATGTAAAATAATATTATCTAAAACAGAATGACTGCCCACGAAAAGGATTTTAATTGAAGGAAGTTGAATTCGGTACGTTTTTATTGATTTACATTTTGTTTGGGTTAAATGGCAGCGAAGAGTTCTGCCTTCTGTGCTGGAGTCCAGAGGTTTTACAAGCATGTGTTGGGATCCAGCTGGCGTGGGCCAAGGCACATTCAGGTTTAAAACTTTAAACAATTATTATTAAAATAAAGGAAAGGTGGTTACTATCTTATTTCCCTTCTTTAACCATATTTAACAAATGTTCTTTTTATTAGGATGAGGATTACTGAACAAAGCATAAGTATCTTTGTATGATCTTTATTTATCTATATATGCTTGTATTTATCGGTTTGTATCAGTGGTATTTATATCGTTTGCCTCTATTTCTCTCTATTTCCAACAGATTACTAATTATTTAACAATAGCTGCTATGAACCAAACTCATATACAGTCATCCCCCAAAGTTATGTCGTAAGTGGTTCCAATACCGGATTCAGGATTCAAGATCGTGAAAATTCAGGAGTAAACAGTTAAATTAACCGTAAAAAACTGTTATTGGAGAACAGAGAGATTTTGATACCAGTGCTGACTGCAGAATGAAGCTCCAGGGCCCTCCCTTGTGCTGCTCAGTGCAATGCTGCCGACGGATGTGTGGAAGACAATGTGACGTAAGTCAGGGGATGACTATATACATTTCCTTGGCAGAATCAGATACTACTACTACCACTTCAGTTTAGTTTTATTTCTGTATTCATTTTTACATTGAAAGTAAGTAAGTAAGTAAAGTAATATGCTTTTGTGATTTACACCTTTACACCGTTATTGCTTTCCTTGTTTTCTACAGTTTACGCCAAAGAGTGAATACTTTTATCATTTACATTAAGCTGTATCTAGTCTCGATTAGCTGATGTATTGTCCTATTAGTTTAAAGGATAACAAAGTACAAAATACATTTTCTTTCCTTACTGGAGTGGATCTGAAGTTTTCTTTCACTTTTATTAATTACTGTGTTCAGGGTGTGTCTGAAAAAGCGGTGCTGTGCTGTGTGTGTGTACGAGACATTCATTATTGTTTGAAAGCAACAAACTGTACATGACTTTCCCTCAAAGGTATTGGTGTCTGAAACAGAGCTTTCACATTTTCCAGAGGCCCTGACACACAAATTCTTAAAACCATCTGGGCCAGATGTGCTTCTGTACAAAAACTTTCCAGCACAAAGCCTGTAGCTTGTTTTTTAATTTGCTTTCTTTCTTTTTGGAAAGTGGTATAACATATAGCCTAATGGTATAAAATGGCAGTTCAGAAAATTGTATGAAACATTAGTTTTGCAAATGAACTTGTCTACTTACAAACATTTCTATGCTCATTGTACTTATAGCATAGACGTGAAGTAACAATGAAGATGTTATTAGGTCATAGTCAAAAGTATTACATTTCTTAGCAGACAACCTTTATCTAGGGTGACTTAAAATTGTTACAAAATATCACATTTGAACATACAATTTCCCATTTATACAGCTGGGTTCTTACTGCAGCAATCTAGGTACAATGCCTTGCTCAAGGGTACAACAGCAGCATCCCCCACCTGGGATTCAACCCACAGCCCTCCACTTAGGAGTCCAGAGCCCAAACCACTACTCCACACTGCTGCGTACATAAATGTCAAACTAAATGTCAGTTAGATGTGATGTTTCCCTATCTGTATGTAAACGGTGCTGTTCAAAACTTCATGATATCCAGAGACGCATGTAGAGTGGCAGAAATTTCAAGTCAGTCCATTTCAGTAGTTTGGTGAATTCAGTGCAAGCAAGTAGTATCAAAAGTGTCCGGGGGAGCGAACGTTGACTGTGCCTGGTTTGATCCTGTGACAGAGAGATACCTCACAATGGGTCATATTTAGAGTCTGTTGAACTATTTTTGGAATGGCAGATGGAAAATATGTAATTCACCAGGTCTCATTCAATGAAGCGGGGGCCTATTTATAGAAGGCTTATGTTGGGAACCCTACACGCCCTTCAACACAGGTTGTACTTAAAAGAATTTATGGCAGGTTTTAGCACATGCTGCTGGATTAATGAGTCTGCCAAAACAAATTACTTCACACATCTGTAATACAATGTCCAGAGTCTCATTTGTTCCTTGATTTCCTTTTGACATTGTTCACTTTCGCACCCACTATCCTACCCTGGCTTTTATTTAATGCTTGAGGGGAGTTGATATAATAAAATGGTGACGATAATAAGACAACTGTGTGAATCTCGGCAGTCTTAAGTAAAAGACTTTTAAAAGAATTTAATAAAGCCAGCGCATTTCAGTATACAAAGTCCATCTTTGAGAATCATGCTTTTCTTGCAATGGAGTGCTATTTATACTCGTTTCTGGGTTTGGTTCCACAGGCTGGCACCTCATTATTGTTTACAAGGAGCAAAGGGCTTATTTCATTAGGCCTCTAGTTCTCTTGTCCTCTGATACTAAGGTGCTATTAAATGTGAAGAAAATCCATCCACCCCTATTGATCTATATACTAACCTACCAACAATGACTTCCTCATTGGTGTTCATTGCATGGGCTAGAGACACACATCTAGATTGATCATGTAATGCAGGAAGATGTATGTACTGGAAAGGATTTTTTTCTCATATTAAAAAACATGGTCCAATAAGGTCTATATTCCAGGATGTTGTGTCTTTAACCTTTTGTGATTTTGAATATAAAAATGGTAAAGATGTGTGTGATCACAGCTGAAAATAACATTCACATTATATCCATGGTATCAAAATTTGTGTGTATGTATACAGGTAGTGGACAAAAAAAACGGAAATGCCTGTATAAATGAGGGACACCAAGTATATTGAAAGCAAGGGCTTCCACACAGGTGTGGCTCATGTGTTAACTAAGCAAATAACATCCCAGCATGCTTAGGGTCATGTATAAAAAGTGTGGTGACTTTACATTTATTAGTATTATTATATATCATTGTCATCATCAGCCCATATCCATCTACAGCTGGATGAAGGCTTCTCCAAGATGTTTCCTCTTGTTTTGATCTACAGCTTATGTATTTAATGTCACGCCTGCAAAGGTTATTTCATCTTCCCATCTTTGATGTGGTCTTATATGTCTTTTAAATCTCTTTTGATCTTGCAGTGTGTCCGGCCCATTGCCATTTTAACATTTGCACTCTTTCAGTGATGTCACATATTTTTGTTTGTACTCTGATTATTTTTCTCTCTTCTTATTTTATATATATGCTGCATTTTTTCTGTCTTGGATATTCAGAAATGGATTATTAATTTTGGAAGACTCATCTTACATTGACCATTTCAAAACTGAAAACGCAAAATTAATTTCAATGTTAATATTTAGTATGGCGTCCCTTTGCATTTCTTGGCTTTGGGTTTATGTACTCTCAAAATCCTGGGTGTAATTTCATTTAATTTTTCTTGACGTTGTATTGAAGGACTTTTGTACAGTTGATGCCCATGTCTGTGGAATCAGGCCAGTAAATACTAAATTTGCATTAGAAGCTTGCAGGTGGCTATAGTTTGCTGAAGATCCTCTTAGCTTTCTTTATTTCTCAAATTAGACTGGTGTTTCTTAAAAATGTGAATCTTGACTATGGAAGTCTTCCAAATAAGTGAATTCCCCAAGTGGAATATCACAGTGAATAAAATACAGTGGTACTTGTTCTGATGCACAGGTCTACATTAAATTAAAACTTTTACCCACTTGCCAACTAAGTAAAAAGCCAATGTGTAACTGGTATTTTGTTTGCCAGAGACTTCTCACTTCTAAACAGTAGAAACCCACCAACCACTATGACTGATAAGTAGGTGGTTATTTTTTATTTTTGTCCAAGTCAGTAATTTGAATATTTCTACACATTTCTTGGATTTCATTGGATTTGAGTGGTTCCATTGCATAAACACAATTAATCAGTAACAAGTGTTTCAGCTGCTTTGAGCCTGAACTGAACCTGGTCTTGTTTATATCAATTTTGAAAATAAACTTTTGAAGTAGTTACTCTGTTCAGTTGTGTTTAAAAACAGGCATTCTTTATATATTCTGCAATTACATGGAGGGTGTTTCTGTGAGCATTGTTTAAGGAGTTTGTGTCCAAAACAGTAAAAATAAAACAGATGTATTTGCTTGTGGTTCAGCTGAAGCACAATTTATTTCAGAGCTGCGTTTCTGTAACATCTGTGCTGTGTTTGTTTGATGTGCTCTTTTGTACTTGAAGTTGTTTAGATTTTTTTAAGTTCTGATGCTTATGGTTGTCTGGTTGTCTAATTGTCTAGCATTAAAAAAAAAAAAAAAAAAAAATCTACCAACAATCACATTTACATTTGCTTTCCACGCCCCAGAATATATTGTTAAAATCTTACATTTCACTTTTACGGTTTTAAACCAAAATTAGATGGGTTCTTTTGGAAGCACCAAAGCACTGACCTGTTGACCCACGTAGTGTAAGGTTTGGTTCATAACATACGTTTTGAAGGATGCATGTTCTCATATCTCATATTAATAATTGTCCATTCCAGATTGGTAAATATCAGCAGTTTTAAATAATTTGTTATTGTAAAATGAATAAATAAATAGAAAAACATCCTTCCAAAGAAGACTCTAGTCTAATTTCACACACTTTATGAGATTCATATATCTTGGGCATGCTTTACTGAAAACTTTTTAAAGTTTTTTTAGTGGCACCTTTCTCTGCAACTTTAGAAACAGATTTGTTTAGCTGTTCCACATTTAAAATAAAAGTAGACTGAAGGCCTTCTCCAGAAATGTTTAGCCTAAAAAGTAAATGCTATAATAAATGTTGTATTAGTAGCTATTTAAAAAAACAAATTGAGGCTCTTTTTAAAAAGGGATTTAAGTTAATTCTGTATTTAATTTGCAGAGTGCCTGCAGCACAGAAAACATTTATATCACAATGCATTTTCTGAGCCAAGATAGTGCCATCGTATTGAGGTATTTTCTTGGCAGTCAATTCTATTAAAACCATACACTCTGGCCAAAATCAAGTGTTTTTTTTACATTGCATATAATATAAATATTCTTCTTGTAGACCCATAGTTCCACTGCCCATTTCATTGTGCAACTACTGGACTCTTAGCTGAGGTAAATATTCTATTAATTTCTCATAACTTAATTTTTCCAATTTACCACATTATAACTTGTAAAGGCCCCCAGAGGTTTAACATGGATGACATTAAGGTATGTGAAAAGCAAAAATAGTTGTTTTCACCATTGCACGATTATTATTTCCAATCTTGTAAACGTGTCAGTTCTTCAACTGCCCCCACTACCCCTGTGCCTCGACAAAGTTGTGAGATTGTAACTGGCAGTAGATGTCTGTGATACTTCAACAACTGCAGTCTTCTGGAGTCTCAATGGAAAAATGCAAAAGAAAAAACACCTCAATCTGAAATTGGACCAAAAGTTGGAAAGTAAACAACCATTCTTTATATTGTTACATATTCCAGAAAGTATGGTTCATCAAGTTCTCCTTGGGACTATTTTTCTTGCGAGTGCTTTACTGATACAGATCAGCCCTTGAGACACACACACAAGTGCAAATATGTTGTCCAAAAAGGTACCTGTACTTTGCATTTATTTGCTGTTTTTGTTGTTGAGATGTTGTCAAATGCACAAGGCCAATGCAAGCAAAACAAAACAAAAATCAGAACATCAATAAACAGAAAACAAAAAAAAAGTAAAAAGGTTTTGTTCAGTGTCCCAAAGCATGCGTGTCGTTTTCTGCCCCTTTTCCTTCTAGAACCAGTTCCCAGACCCCGGCTCAGTGTGCCGAGACGCTTCTGGTTGTTGGAAACCTGAGAAGGACTCGGCCAAGCCAGTGACTTAAACAGATGGTTACTGTTTTAAATGCCCCGGGATCCTGCCCACCCCCACCCTGTCTTACCACACCCCTCTCCACAGGTTCTAGCTAATCGACATTTCAGAATGCATGACTGTAACAGAGGAGGGGGGCTGGGAAGGGGGTGAGAAATTGATTGGAGCTCTCCCAAGCCTTTTTTTAATCACAGTCAGATGGCTGCCTTTTTCCAGCCGAGAGGGAAAGGCTGCTGAAATTTGTAAGCCCCTCCGATGTCTGAAAAGAGCTGCTCTGTGCGGTGAGGGTCTGCGGCTCATGTTAGTGGCTGGAATGAATAGGGCTTTTCCGACCCTGCCAAAACCACAGCTGAATGTGGTAATGATTGTTCTTAATTGCAGCAGTGTTTGGCACTCACCAGGTAACGCAAACAACAGGTATTGCTGGGTCCTGCAAAGCTGATTTCTGCACTGTACCAGACTAGATTTGTATTTCCTCCTTACAAGGATTTTATTCAATATTACTCTATTTTTAGTTATATTTGAAAGTATCTTACTATATTTCTTTAGGTTAGGTCTTAATACCACCATTTCTAAAAGATACTCCTTTTGGAAAATGTGCGTAAAATACTCCTGAACAGGTAACAATGCATTTTTATGCAGGAGTTTTGAATGACAAAAGACTTAACAGATCAAGTCATCATTTTCCATAATATGACTGATACAAAAATTTGAAATCCACCAAGTCTGAGTTGCGTCAAAATGACGAAGCTTGTTAGTATCCCATGAAGACATCTTTATGAATCGATTTTGTATAATGTTGAATAGTATTCTACATTGTGATGGAAAGTTTTGTTAGACACCCCTTTTAGAATCACCTAATGTTCTTTTTTTATATATATACAGTTTTACTGATGTCACGTGCAACTGTTTCACAAATCCTGCATTCTTTGTAATTTAAGTAGCAAAATGGCATTTTGTGTATACTATGTACAAAACAAAATAATACATTCAAGCTATACATTACAAGTAAGTAAAAAGCAATCACACTCACTCTGAAGCAAGCTGTTTTCACACTATTGTTTTTTAACCCGAGGTGAACGCATCGTCCCGGGTTGGAAATCTCAACCCTTGTCTCTAGCAGGGATAAGTTCACCCCGGCTCCAGGGTTTTGTCTCAGGATGAAAATGACAATGCTTAATTTTCAACCTGGGTTCGACTGTCTAGTGTGAAAGCAGCTATAGATAGAGGGAAGGTACTCCAAATGACACTACACAAACAAGGTGGTTTTGGAAAAGAGACTATTTCAAAAGCAAAGTCTTATTGCAGAATAACAAATCACGAGTCTCGATGCATCTCCTTGCATGGAATTATTTCATTGTAATGAAATGTTAATTGTTTTCCGATAGACTTATTTTGGGGTTTGGTCCCAGGAGGCTGTTGCTATTGGGTTGGGGCTGGAACTATAAAAATTCCCCTTTTTACACTCAGCAGATGTGATTCGGACAATAAATAAGAGCATCTGTTCCTGTTATTTGTGGTTTATTGTTTTCTGATGTAATAAAGTTCAAGCTCCGAAAAGTGTTCAGTGTTTGCATCTTCGTGCTCACCACCACTGCCTCTCACTGAGATTTTACAGTATTCTGCATCCCTGCTTGGCTGAGCTTGGCAGTCACACAAGGTATGTCATCTGTGAAATGCACTTTTCAAAAGGTTGGTGTGTTTTTTATGTGGAAAAAAGGATAGTTGATTTGGCATCGTGATTCCTAGGCTGAAAATGTGTTTGGACCTATAACATCAAAAACAAGGGAAAGTATGTATGTTTCAACTTGGGTAACTCTTTTAAACGAAAAACAACTGGTCATACAGATCTTTCTCGATGTTTTGAGGTTCACACAACTGTCCTTCTTTGTTTTTGTTCCACCAGTAAACAGAAGCGTCTGTGGGACTGGGTTCCCAAGCGTATTCTTCTTTTATGGATACTTTTTGTCTTATTTTAAAGTAGGACCTTGTATCACCACTGCAAGTGCCAGTGAAGCTCTGCACTGTCTCCTTTTCTTCTTTTGTTCAAACCTCTGAAGTTGGGAGATGAAATGGAGACCCCTCGGTCCCAGGATCCGGACGTGGCGGAAGCTCTGACTCGGGCTTCATTGATCATGGATGTTGCTTCTCTTGCATTTCTATTTAAGGGCTTTTCTGTTAGCACTGCCAGGAGACCACTGAGTGTTTAAGCACCACTGCTATTTATAACATTAACAATGGATAATGGTAATATAATCCGTAATAATTTTGTTGAAGCAAGATCAGAAGAGTCACAACTGCACATGAGCCTGTCTCTGAGGAATCTCCGAGACGAGAACTTCGTTTAACACCTTCCCGTTTGTGCAGCCATGTAGTGTCCCCCTCTTTGAATCGAGGAAATGACAATAAATTAGATGATTAGAGCACTCGATACTATCATTGTTGGATCATGCAAGTGTTGCCAATACAGCTTTAGTTACAAGGTTCTTCTGCTCTCTTCATAGAAACCAAGGATTAACAAGGATTATATTTTAATTTCTAACCTTGATGCTTTAGCTGGGCTGAGCAACAGTATCTATATTTAAGAGATGAATGCACTGTGCTTGATGCTTTTATCTTCCCCTAATTGTGAGAAAGTAATTATTTCAAATTGATTATTCCATTATCCTCAGTTGGTTTTCAGTTACATTTTTAAAGTGTCCCCTTTGAAATGTGTGGCCCTAGGAATGTTGACACTATCGATTGCCCCAGGTTTCATTGATTTCAGGGTTTACCTGTTTGGTGCAATATAACTTCACCTGCCTCAAATTCACTGTCCCCAGTCTCCTCTATCTCCGCGTCCATTGTGATTGGTCACATTAAGGTGCTTGGTTATGTAGAGAGAAAAAAGAAAGAAACCCCCCCCACACAGATGTTTGTATATACTGTATATTGGCTTCTTTTATTTAAACCTTCATAGAAAAGCAAATTACTGTACTGTTTGTTTAGTAAATGAGGCATAGCATTCTTGTAGTTATGAGACAGAGTAGTTAAAGCTGATGTAATTGTGCATTTTATGCTAGTGGTTTTGAAAGACTAATGTTTTTTTTTTGTTACACATTGCTTTTTGGTAATCTGTTTTTAGTTTGGTTAACTGCATAATTTATAACAAAGCTTTTATTTCCATTACTTCAGATCACACTTCCCTTTCTCTCATATCAGATATAGCTTTGTGTGTGTACATGAGGTGAGAGAGTGGGCTGGACTCCAGTGGGGAATATATTACAAAGCAATAAAGCCAAACTGATGGACAGAAATAATTTATGGAGAATTATAAGGCATTTATAAATTAGGCATTACAAAAACATGTTGCTGGGTTTGTAGGAAAGGGTATGCAAGGCAAAAAAGCTCCTATCATATTTCTTGTAGCAGGAAGCAGGGTGATTTTTTGTTTCAATATTATAAAAAAAAAATCTAAAGAAGCGTTTATGACATGTAATCTTGAGATCCACAGCCCTAAACATTAAGACATGTCCGTCTGTAACCCACTGTCATGCTCTCTATAGTATTTAATGCACATTTTATACTTCCATGCATTTATCAGCATCCCAGATAAGATAAGCAAAGGGAGGTATCGATGTGGACTGTCCTCCCGCTTTGATTGAGAGTAAGGTATCGATTCAGAAACCACATCAGCCCATTCCTTGAGGAAGCTCATTTAATCAGTTTCCACAACATGCCTTGGTAATTTGTCCCAAGTAGTCACCACCATTTATGTAAAGATGTGCCTCATTATAATTTTTTTCTAGTCTGTGTTTTGAGATTAAAATTATTTTAAATCGTTGCTTAGGTTGATTATGTTCATATTCCTTTGGATCTGGCAAATGTGACAAATATCTTATCCAAGGTAAAGTAATTTGGTACTTAAAACTATAGGGCAGTCCTGGAATTATCCTTGTCATTATTCTAAGTGATAAAAAAATCTAATATATAACTTTTTATTTATTTATTCTGGTGCAATGCATGACGTACAAGTTCCAATTAAGCATGTTTTCCATTGCAACAGTAAGGCCAGTAATGCCAACGTGCTGATTTAAATTAGATTTTACAATGGCACATGCAAGACAACGGTAAATAATCCTGAATCCTAAATATGTCTACAGTATAATCAAAATTATTCCATCACGATCTCTTTACACACCCCATTTAAATAAAATAATACAGTAAATGTACTGCCTGTATGAACAGCTGTTTTCCAGATCTCTGATTATGTTACATACAAGTGGAGTAGTTGAGCTGCGAGTTTTAAAAATATCAGGTCCAATTAATTAAAAGTATGTAAGCCTGCCTGGGAATTTTGTAGGCAGGAAGTTCGAAAATAACTTGCCAAGGGTTCAAATTTGCCACAAGTTTTGTTCTGTAAAATGAATGTGCCACACTATGCCTTGCCTAAAACAGTGTAGAATAATGGTTTATTGGTTGTTCTTGTACTAATAGAAAACGGATTAGTCCTTGGTTGAAATAGTAGGACTACTGCTATGATGTTATTTTTAAAGAGGGACATCTGTGAGATGATCAGACAGCAGAAGGAAAGTAAATTAGCCATAAAAAGAAATACAAAACAAGTGGAACTTATTCAAGTTTAAAACAAGTTCCCTCATGTAATGGTCTTGTGGGCACGTTTCCAGAGAAATGTAAATACAATCTGTAATTTATCATCCATTGTGGAAGATTAAATAGCTGGTGTTCTTGTGTACTTAGAGATTTATAAATATGTAAATGTGCATCAGCTGGTGGATTTCAAAGCCACTTGCAGGACACTGATTCACAGTAATACAGTGTTTACATCTTTGGTTCACTGTGTTAAAAGATGAGGATGAGGAGACATAATTCGAAATTATTAAGAATATTCAAAAGTTATAACATTGATAAACATGCTCTTGTTGGATATTTAAATATATCTGATCCATCCTTTTTACCGAAGTTCAAACCTATTGAATCTATACATTTGGTTTCATGCTACTTTGGAGATCTATAATTCTGAAATGACAACCGTTGAACAGCGTTTGAGTACAATTCACAGTTCATTACACTGACGATTAATATGTCATGTGGAGTTTTCATGGAAGCATGTTATAAATCTGTAATTTAATAGTATATCATTCCTTATTTCCATGTTTTATTGCAGATTCCTATATTTTGATTTGAGTTTTGCACAAAATTGCACATTCTGCGGCTTAGTGGTATTGGTGTGGCTGTGCAACCTGATGAATAAAAAACAGACCGGCGACTTAAAAACCTGGGGTGGGTGAGGGGTGAAGACCTCCGAAACCATCCTGCCAGTTATAATCAGCAAAACCCCTGTGTAAACAGCGCTGGAATGAAAACAAAGTCTTGTATTTGGAAACCTGTAAGCCATCCAGAAATAACATTCCACCCATGGCCGGCTGTCCAGATTTAGAAAGACATCCCAGTGTGGTGGCTTGTTTGGTGTAGTAGGGCTCAGACCGCAGATTCACTGAGCACTTTCTGTTTCCCAGCACGAGCCCTGACGTCAGTGTGCTGCACCGTGGATTTTTACACCTCAGCTTTTCAAAGAATTATTGTAGGAAAAAAGGAACTGTAGCCCACTGCAGTCCTCAGCTGCGCTTGTTTTTGCTGGTTAACCTGTTAAATGCTTAAGAAGGGAGAGTACGATGTTGTCTGGGCCCAGTAACACAACACTCTTTCTTTTCTTCTTTTTGTGTTGTTTTTGTTCTTGCCAGTTTTACTGTGCAATTCGTTTACGCTTCAGAGGCTGACAAATCCTGCACTGATTCTTCCACTGTCGACACTTGTTTCAAGGAGGCTTTGAACTTGTTTATTTAGGATCAAAAGCCTTATTTGTAAATAATCACAGGTGGGAATGGGTTAAGATGTTCTAGGACTTGAATGCTTTCATTTTCACACCAGAGTTCTTCACACAGAGACAACATTGTGCTGGTGTACTGGCAGATATCGCAAATGGAAAAAATCCAATACTAGTGAATTGAGTCCACTTATCTGGAAGTCTGGCAGTACAAAGTGAACTGGGCCTAGAATGTGTGTTGAGTTACTTCATTTCAACACCTTCGCTTCAGTTAATTATTTTTAATTTATTCCAATGAGCTTTTGTCTGCCTTGATTACAACTAGTGTTCAAAACTGAATCGTCTTTTGAGTGTGGCCTACACCCATCATAGTTTCTCTCCACATTTACACACTTTTCTATTTAATGATATCTGATTTCCACATCAACTTCCACAGCGCACTTCATATCAGGTGTCAATCAGCAGATTAAGCATATTAGCACAGATTGTTAACCAGAAAAGCTACTGGAAAGGGTGAAAGAAAATAAGAGTGAAATCAAGGTACTTATCGTGGAGTTATTTGTTGGATGTCTTCTATAAAATCGATATGTAAATTGAACTGTCAAATCCCTAGATGTATGTATTCCTCAGGTACTTTGACATCTCTTCAGTATACAATCCTTTTTTTGTCTTTAGGATATTATGCACAAAACTTGTTTGACATTGCCTAAATTCATTCACAATATAATTGCTTATGTTGCTAAATGCATGTTTTACATTTTAAACACAAATCTTTTCATCTTTAATCCGATGCGGTCTTTCCACTGTAAATAAAATTAGATTCCTAATTGTTAACTATTGACTTTGTGATTGTTCACTTTTACTCTCCGTCACCAGTAGCTGCAGTGCTACGCTGAAATCATTTGTTTTGCATTTCCTTCTTAACTAATTTCTCCAGGGGCCCTGGCCTAAAGTAAACACGTGGATCAGCTTTGCTAGCCTGGCTGCAAAGGGAATACTCCAAACTGCCTTGATACTTGTTTTGACAGCCTAAAAACAAAGTGTGTGATTGGCCCCGATGACAGATTGTGTCAAATCCTGGCACATTTGTAGGATTCATGTTTTGAAGTGGGTGACCAGACACAATGAAAATATTTCTTAATACCACTTTGGATATGCAGAATAACAATGACAATTCAGAATTTATTTTAAAATCTGACTGTTAATGGGTAAAATAAAATAAACAAAGAATCGGAGTAGCAGCTTTTAGGCGTCAAATTACATACCTCCAGCTCTACCTCTTTTGGCAAGGACCCACTCCCAGCATGCTCTGGAAGTCTGAAGCGTGCAGACTTGATTTGTGCAGATTCCTCTACCTGAGATATTATTCACCCTACATCCTCAGGGTTTTTACATCAGTATTATTTCTGTTTGATAAAGTTTTTATCTGGACGAAGCCAGAAAAATAGAACGAAGAATAGATTCCTTTTTTTTCTGACTTACTTTTACTAATGAACTCTTTATTGGCTGATTGTTTATATGGGACTGAACATCATTCTGGAAGTTTTTTTGGTAGGAGTAGAGGCTGAAATTTACAATGAACAATTGCAATGTACAATCTTCACTGTTTATTTTTTATTTTTTTCACAACTTATTGTGAAATGTGCACACATGAGAGATGTGAGATGTGAGCACCAGACCTTATTGTCCTTCTAAGTTTGCACAAATATATGGCCTTGTTTCTCAATTAAGCAATTTAATTTTAATTCAATTAAAACAGAATTTTGAATCCTGATCCTCAAATAATCAATTCCTTGATTAATTGTGCATTATATATTAATGAAATTATAACCAGTTAACAATAAAATAATATGATTAAGAAGAGATTAAGGAGAATATTGTTTTGCCAAATGTATTTTGTATTTGTTTGTGTGTATGTTTTGAGTTCATTCAACAAATATCTGAGTACTGGGAAGTAATGTTGAGGTATGTAACCTTCACTGAATCCCCAGTGCCCTCTGTGCTATACTAATTGTAAATAAATGTGATGCGTATTCTGATTAATGCCCTTTGTGCATGTAAGGAACATAAGGTAGGGCTGTGTTACCGGTGTATGTTCTGGTCAAAATTTGCTTTAATTATGGGTGGAATGTGAACCAGAGCCTGACCCAGGAGTCACCCAGTAACGAGCAATGCCTTGTAATTATTTACATGGAGGCCTATCAGATGGATGCCTTTCGATCCTTCTTCAGGATCTGGTTAATTGAAATTATGTTGCTTGTTGGAGCGTTTGACATGCGAAGAGGTGGCTGTCAGGTTCAGAATGGCCTGAGACCCCCTTGAATCAAAGGCTGTTTTCATCCGTCTCCCTGAGGGACAGTGAATGGAGAAGAGGTCATAGTAAGATCTTTCCATAGCAGGTTAGTCATGCCTATCATACTTTCTACTGGGAAAAGAGTGTAACTCACATGGCCCAGCATCTGTTTTTATGTTTTTATAGTAAAAGGACTAGCAGTGCATCAGCTTGGTGCAGGTTTATATTTACCTTCATTTTTATTACATCTAAGTTATAATTGTTTATAGATCATATTCTTAAGCTAACGTATTGTATCAAGGGTTATCTAAGGGTTATTTGGACATGCATTTGAATAATCAAAGCTACCAAAAACCCTGCTCCATATAACAGAATAAGTTTACAAAATGGACCAATGTTTATTTGAAAAAGCTAAATACAGCAGTTTGCTTTATGTGAAAAAAACTGAAGATCTACACTTATTAGTATACTCCTGCAGATTGAATAGGTGAAACATTTATCTTGGTTTAGAAATAGATTGAATGCTTGAAATTAAGCTATAAGTAGATTTTAGGAGACGGTTGCGATACAATGTATCATCCGGTGCTTTATTTCCTAAGCGATAGATATCAGGATTGATTTAAAATGACTGAACATTTTTCAAAAATGGCAACCAAATTGTTAAATGGAGCCATTCACTGTGCTGCTTTTTATCGCACCTACTCTCTCACTGGCTAACTTACCTGCTTTTTGTTACTATGGAAACATTGTTTTAGTAGTTCAGCTGTACAATCTTACTGATCTAATTTTGACTTATTAAATATTAAATCTAATATTAGACTCCTTACCTTTTGAAAATTCAATACATCACAAATTGTGGCATGACAGATTACACCTCAAACCATACAGAGGTTTTTTCTAAGTCAGTGAGGAAGAAATACAGTCGGGAGAAGCCAAAGAGAGGCTCTTGGCAGTGGTCGAGATCTGGTAGAGAAAGCAGGGCACTTCTGTTTGCCCTTATGAAATATTCCATTTATTTATTTTTAATCCCCAGGAACGTAGCACGTATATTTCAAGGTATTCTAACCAGCAGATATTTTCAGATGTAATTCAGTTCAAGGTTAATATAGTGTTTCATATTTTGTTTAGTTTTAATAGTTTCATATTATTTATATGTTTTATTGTTTCCTACTTAATAAATTGTACTGTTATTAACATGGGCTGTGTGAGGGGCAGTTAAGACCCTTTAAGTGCAGTGTTACAAATAAGACAGCCTTTTATTTTAAACAAGGAGAGTTTTGTATTCTGCATCTTATGGAAAGGGGAAAATCTGCTTTAATAATACTTCCAATGAATTGGATGAGACAAATTGTAGCTTTCACTGCAGTGTCTTTGAAGTTGCCATTGCGGAAGAGAGAAGACATTAATGACTTCCTCTATCCTGATATCCTTTACACAATGCAATTGTCCTGTATTTTTAGTTTCACTGCTTGTAGAGAACAATTTGTCCATTTCAAATTCTATTTAATTTTCATTTCAACTCACTGTACGCTAATGGCTGCATGACATTTCTCTGGTCATCCAAAGCAAATGAAGAACTGCATAACAGCAATACTAACTGACAGTTTTAATAGGACGTGTCACATAATTCAAATATCCAACCCAGATTGCCGGCATCATAAAGCAGAAGTCAGTGGTACAAAATCTGTACCCCAAATCCCACTTTATTTAGTAGAACTAATCTGATACAGAAGCATAGAGCTGTAAATGGGGGAGTGTGTAAACGCCTTGATATACTTTCTGAGCCAAGTGTTAGGACTGAATCCTTAAAGTCTGCAGGGAAAGTCTGTAACTTGTCCAGTTAGTCAGTATTTGTTGAAGAGTTATTTTGCTGTTTAAGTGTTGCATGAGATGTCAGACATGTCTGTTCTGTTGATTTTAAGGATGCTGTTGAGCCAGTGCCAGCCAAGTGCACGTAGCACTTCTCTGTGACACAGACAGATGTTTTCCAGGCTAAATAAAGTCAAGAACTGTGGAACAATGGCTTTGTGTATACTTCAGCTATGTGAAAAGCAGCCTTAAAAGGTGGTCTGATTTAAAGGTTTGCTGAAAGTGTTGTTACTGGTACATTCGAGGCAATATGAAGATTGTTTTAGTGTTTTACTACTACTAACATTTCAAAATGTGATTTTCTGCTTGCGTTTTACACTGTTACTATTTTCCGAGCACAGAAGTACAGTTACATTATTTGAAAATATGAATGTGGCGACATCGGGTAAGATCTGCATTTTCAGTGCAAGGTGAATTCTTTAGCCTAGAAGCTGTTGTTTTGAATCCAGGCTGTACCATCAACTGATTGGGGTCAAGAGCTCTCACTGCCGGTGCATTATTCTTGATGAGAATTCGCTCCACCCCTGCCTGACGACTGTATCCACGTACACAAACACTGGCTGACAAGAGGATGGATATTTGTATGCCTAATGCTCTGTTGCAGAACTTTTCTCTCAGCTATTTTCCTCACTGCATCAAAAGAAAATATAGAACGTTTGCAAAAGCAGTGTTGTTTAAACTTTCAGTATAAGAAATTTGTGTCAGTTACCAAACCAGCTATGTACAGTTGTTTGATAGTAAGCAGCTTAATGTACTGTAAGATGTTAACTTTGCATATGACAAATCAGTGTTGATTTCATATCTGACATCCCCTTTAAAAATGTATTAATTTGAGTAGATTAATTTGTCTCTCCTAATACTTCCCTGAAGAACAAACAAACAAACAAACTATAACCTAAAGACATTTCATGAGAAAATCAGCAAAGCACTGTATTTTAATGCATTTTAACTGGCCTTTGGTAATGCCATTAGGGCCTTTAGGGTGTGTAATTAAGGTTTTGTTATTGAATTCATAACAAACATAAGAAAACATTCATGAACCATTTCACATAACACATTTTTAATATGAATGTAATGCTGCACAGACAATCAGGAGCATTGGCTAAGAGTAAACATTCACTGTGTCTGAAAAATGTTAAGGTTACTCCTGGAAGATCAAAGGCTCAAATGACTTGCCTTGATTAAAGCTTGACCTACTTCTTTTTGTACTTAAATCCAGGTTCAGCTACTCAGATTTCTTAACATTGGGCTGCTGTGGGTGTTTTTTGTTTTTTTGCTGATGGCAGTGACTTGGTGTCGCTGTGTACACAGTATGACAAGAATTCGGTCAGGTAGTCTCCTTATTCAACACATTCCTCAATGGAATATTCCCTCGTCAAATAACCAGAACATTTTGGCAGAACTGGACTGGTCTGTACATAAACCCATCATGTGGATATAACTATGATATTGGTTTATTTTTCACAAAAAAAGCAAAACAAACATTTAATTTTGGATCTTTATCCAGTATTGCAGCTGCCCTGTACACTTTTCTGAGACATGAGATACAGCTGCTGTCTCCTCTTTCCTTACCAGCCCATCTGGTCTAGTTTGATCCAATCTTATTCTACTCAAACATATTAATCAAGTACTAACCATCCTACAGCACAACTGATAGAAAGCTGCAACATAAATCCATATAAAGTGTACTGTAATATATTATGATTGTTATTAATTACATAAGACACTTCTGTATAGTTCATTACTACAGTAAGTGCCCAAGAGAAATGAATAGCTTATGTGTTGTGTGTTTGAGGCATCAACACATATCGCATTGGCATCTGCTGATGTTTACTGGTATCCATAGTAAATGGAGGACAAGGGCTGAACTTCATTAACAATGCATTTCACTTGAGGCTGGAATTCCTAATTATCCCGCTACTTTAAACCAGACCTAAGCTCAGAGCTATTGTAATGTTTTCTCACTGATTCATTAATGATGTTTTTTTTTAATCCACATTATTTTGACAGGGCAATAATTTATCCTTAAAAGCTTTACGAACATATAACCTGTTTAGCTAATTTGCACAGCTCACCCAGTGACTGAGACGCTAAGGTGAAAACATTGGGGACATGTAAAAATGGCTACTCCAGCTGTGTGTCTTTAATATATTCACTGCAGTTAGCACTCAGAGCGACGTGCAACATAAACAACTCGTTAGGCTAGTTGTTACCAGCCATAAGCAATGTCATGGTATGCAAAAGGAAACCCCCTAATTAAAACATAACTTGCTAATATGTGAAATATATAGTACCAAACATGACAAGGGATCAGCATATCTCTGCATTCTTTACAGAACATTATGCATCTGTTGTGACTAGATGTTTATTTATGTTCCAACAGGAGATAAACATTGCAAGAGCAAAGCATAATCCACTTCACAAAAGGGTTTATTAGAATCTTTCTTGTGTTAAAAACTGTGTGATTTTGGAATGTTCATGTATACACTTAAAAATGAAGGGGGGGGAACAAACAATGGAAAGTAAAAGTGACTAACACATAAAACCACAAAGTTGTTTACAGAAAGTCTGTCCGTCTGATAGAAGACAAAGCGCTTGGTGACTTAATGTTTTTTTAAATAATAATAATAATAATAATAATAATAATAATAATAAAGTAGACTTTGGCAATCGCACACACACGTATTGGTTGTTCGCACAAAGAAAAATAGTGACAGTGAAAATATTTAGCCATAATTGGAGTGTGGTAACCTATACTTCAGCGCTGTCTCACATAAAACTTTGCGAGAGATCTGCTCATACTTGCTTTCTAATCCCTTTCCAAACCTTCACATGCTTCAAGCCATAGTAAAATAAAAAAAAAGGTATAATTAAAAATTATAATAAAACACCTCAGTGTTTCCAATAGGCCTTTTGTGAATATCATAATTTAAACATGAATCCCATGATAAACATACCAGAAAAACATGTACAGATGTATGGGAATAAAAACCTGCCGTCGATATTGGCTTTTCAATGTTTTGTTAATGTGGGTTGAAACAGCTGACACTAGTAACACCATGAAACGTGTACCATCTTAAGCTCAAACACCTCACAAATGCTTTTGGAAAGACGATTGCCTGTTTAATCCCAGTATAATTCTTCCCTAAGTCTCCTTTGTAAACTCACATTTGAAGAGGAATATCACCTGGTATTTAGGTTTGTCAAAGGAATATAAACAATAGACTTTCACATAGATGATAATACAACTTTAACACATCAAGGCACAGGGCAGAAATAACTGGACATTGGTAGAGCTCTTCGGAAAGGGAAACTGGAAGCTGCCTTTTAAGCAGATGCCAGTGGACATATACCAAAAAGGGGTATTTTATTATTTAGTTCCCATGGATTATTAAAGTTGGCTGCTATACAGGTTTTACTGTATTTATAAGCAAGTGTATTTTGGGTATTTGTATATATCATTAGTGTAATGTCTTCACACAGTGAGCAGACCCAGAGAAAATGGAATAGTACATTTTGTTCCAAGATTATTCCCTTTTCATAAGATAATGTACCAAAAAAAAGTGGTCTAGTGGGCTTGGAAATTATTACCTTTTCATTGTATTTCTTCAAGGGCTGGTGTAACATCTGCTAACCCCGAAGACAACAGAGAAGGTTTCAGGGAATCTTTGCCTAGGGAGAGTATTGAGCAATCTATGCTAATGTCTGAGCAATTCAGATCAGTTCATTTACATGGGTCTCCCAGGAAGAAGCAATTGCAATCAAACGTATTTCAGTAAGTAAATAAATACAGGCATAAACAAATCTCATCAGACCTGCCCCACGTTGTGCAGGGTATTAGAGACCTGTTAAAGAAAAAAAAAAGACCTGCACGGTACTAATTGGTTGTTTAATCATTGCTGGATTTAGAGCGCTGCTTGCTCGAGCACTGACAGCAGCCTCTGCACAGACTGGCAGACACCCCGCAACCCTCCCTTTTATGGTGAGAATAGTTGCACACGGGCTGTTAATTTTCTTGTCAAAACGTAATGTGAGCCTCCTAATAACTGTATTTATGTAATCGGATTTGTTTTTGCAGGGACCACAGTGGCTGAAGCACATTTTGTTATAAGCTGGGATCCGGCAACACTGCAGCTCTTGATAAGAAGACCCACAGACTGCCCTATACAGGTAGGAACCGAGGCTTGAATACAGTACAGCATGTGTTGGGCTGTGCAGCATGCCCGGGCTGCGGGAGAAAAGAGTACAGATGGCTTTGGGGGGAGAGGGAAAAAAGGACAGAAAGCATCCTGGCAGTTCAGAAAGGGTGTATCCAGTAATACATTAATGTGACTACAGGGACCTCAATTTCCAACAAATAAATACATTAATGAACTAAACTAGAGCTGTATACAAGATTTATTATGCATTAATCGCAGTGCTATTTGCCTGGTTTACCACAGCAGAAGTGTGTGCTTGTAAATTAAATTAAAGTTGGTCTGACAGCAGTTTTTTAAAACTCATATTCTATATAAAACATTCCAGTTTTATATAAAACAGTCTTCAGTGAAAGCAAACTTCCCAAACGTAAGTTAATTTCTGCTGTGTGTGGGGTTAGATGTGAACAGAGGGTATGATTGGTAACCCTCTCAAGGCTCAACCTATTGTGATGACAAATAATGATGATAATGATAATTATAGGTAGAACATGAGTTATTGATATGTAATATCATTTTTAATTACTAAGTTAACATATGTAAAGCAGCTTTTCTTTTTCATGTTTTAACTTTTTTGTGGATCATTGAAGATGTGTTGTATCTTATTAGAAGCTGTATAATGTAATTATTAACACTTGAATTAAGCACAGTTTTATCTTCATGGTGATAATTATTAATTACTTACTAATGTTATTTAATTAATACTCATATTTGTAGTTATAGTAATTGTGGATTCTCTTTTGAATTAAGTGAACATTATTTCACATCTCAAATCTTTGTATTTGTTTTTTAGACCATTGTTTTGCTATAATTTCCACACAGTAACTTAATTTTCTACCTTTTTGGATATTTATATCTAAATTAGATATTTAAGCATTGGTATTACCTAAGAAGTGAACACACCCTCTACCTTGTGTGGTGCTCTCTATTTGAACAGTGGTAAAAATATAGTTAACTAACACATTTTGATTACATTCCAGCTTTGTTCCATGATATCATTGTTGTGGCAGACTCGGTAGAAAATCTGAACAGCTGTATAACTTTTCAGAGTCTCAGGTTACAAAACATGGGAGCTTGTCAGCTCTGCGATATGTTGTAGGAGGGGGCAGTGTGTGCCAGGTCAGTGCAGAGCTAAAGAGAAAGGTACGCCGAGTTGCTCAGAATGAGGCTATGAAAACCACAATATATAGTTACAATGAGGAACTGAAAGACACCCCTATGGAATTCCTGCGTTCTGTGATCCTGACAATTGGGAATTTGAAGCCCCAGCACTGGAGCATCTAATAGCTTGCACACAGACTGAATTCTTCCAGAAAGACGCTATATGTGGGTAGTTTATTCAATAATATGCCTTCCTGCTAATTGCAATATCCCACAGTATGGTCTGAAATCATCTTAATACGCAGAGTGAGAACCACAGCATATATATCTAACTCAGAGCTGCCCAAACCCGGCCTTCAGGGCAGAATGTGTCTGGTTCTTGTTCCAGCTTGAGTTGTTAACGACTTGATTTAACTAATTGTTTACTTCAATTTTCATTAGAGTATTTCCTTTAGAATGAGGTGGGTTACAGTAAATGATAATGGAACCAGGAACCTTTTATTCCACTCTGATTATTCCCTTTTATATAAGTGCTCTGTGCTCAAAGGATAAAACGCTACAGTTCTTCATGCAGACACCTCTTGATCTGCATTTTCATGTTTGGCAAATGTTGAGCTGAGGCTGACATTTCTTACACTTTACGCAAGAAGGCTACCAGGAAAGGTCTGTTACCGTAAATTGAGAGACATTATAATTGACAGACAGGATTCAATTGACTTTGCTTCGATTGATTTATTTTCTCCACCATAACAGAGTTGCCTTGTTTTCAACAGTATAGAAGAGATGCTGTACAGAGTAAAGATAATGGAAAACAAAAGACTCATTAGCTAGTTGAACTAATTTTTTTTTTTTTTTTTATAACTTCACATATTCAATCATTCAGGCCATTGCAAAACTGGCAACACATTGAAGGTAACAAACAACTCAGATCATAATGTTGCAAAATAGAATCGTTTTGTTTCTAATATGTGTTCTATGTTCTAATGCTGATTAAGGAACAGTGGGTGGAAAACATAGCCATCATTATATGCCGAATCTCAAAGTGCTCGAGACAATTAAACTTCGAAAAGAAGTTTCAGAAAATGAGACAATAGTGCAATATTACTTTTTATGTGCAACAAGGCATTCAACATGATTGATGTGTATATGTACTGTATGTGTATTGTTTGTCAATGTTATACATGTTCAGTTGACCCAATAGACTACTTTTAAAAATAAAACCATGGCATTTGAATGCAATATACACTTTAAAAAAAATGTAATTTATATTCAGTAGTCTCATTAAAAGAGACAACTTTTGATTTACCAAACTGAGGTAATGCATTCATGTGTGATGTTTGTTTTCTGCATCTAATTAAGCATTTTAAAACAACTGAGAAAATTGCATTAGAATAAAAACTCACCAACCAGGGGAACCGTATTTAATGACCGCAATAAAAAATAATCAGGCAGTTATGCTTAATTATGTCTGGACTACAATATCCAGGTATTATATATATATATAGATACACACACACACACACACACACACACACATATATTTTGTGTATTAAAGACCTTAATCTGTAACCTATGCACTTTCTTTACCACTAAATTTAATTATCCTCCAGAGGGCGTAGATTTGGCAGACGTCTTTGAATTGGCATCGCTGCCCAGGTGGTTGGAAAACTTTCCCAAAAGCTGTTATTTTCAGAATTTATGCGAAAACAATGTTTCAACTTTTTCTTCGTACAAAAATACTAGATTTCCTTAAAAGATTTAAGTAGTGGTATAATAAATGAGTTTGGTATCAACAGTGTCTTTTGATGCTCTGAATAGTTGCATGCCATTAACTACACACACACACACACACACATATATGTATATGTTAAAGTACACATATTAATACAGTGAAATATATGACTGTGCACTTATTTAGACTTGTTTTTTGCAGTTCATATGACCAGGTGTGTAGGGAAGTTAGTAGGGACAGGTGCATGTACACATTCCCCAAACATGGTCTGCTTAGCTATGCAGATCGAATCTTACAATTGATGTAACTAAATGAAACTTGTGGTGGGGGAACAGGGGTGAACAGGGGGGTTACTGCTTCCTTATTCTTCATTACCTTTGAAATACATCTGAAGACTTACACACAGCATCACATTCCCAGCCCTATAGAAGCATGAGTCATTAGTTAACGTAGATTGGCACTTGACCATTTTAATAATATCTCGTAACACAGCAGCCAAACAAAGCCATGAAACAAAAACAGGAGTCACTTTCTTCTTCGTGTAATTACGAAGTTTCATAAATAAACAATGATTTGTTCATCCAGACATTCCTCTCCATGCTGCCGTCTCCTACGTGTCTGCACATGATGCCAGGTACACACTTTTGCAAACGAACATGCCTGTGAGAAATCAGTGTATTTGCAAATTGTTTGCATCAGGGCTCCCCCTGACAATGAACATCAATTTACTTTGTGACTGCATTATAATGTGTCCTTTGCTAACTATGGGAGAGGTTGCATTTATTTTCAGTTCTAATATGGTCCATGGGTTTCTTTTTTGACTATGAATAAAGCTTGATTAAAGAATACTTGAAACTGAAGATGGGATTCATGGCAAACTGATTGTCGAATTGTTTACAAGTTAAATTAAGAACTCCATAAGATGACAATCTATTTTGGTTTGAAGAAGTCATAAGTAAACACGCTAAATCCTACAAATCTCTTATCAAGCCAGGCACGACTTGAACTCGTCAGATTTACAGATTTACTCCCTGGTTCCAACACTTGCAACTTCAAGACACAAGAAGTTTGTATTGTCTAGCGTCAAGGGAATATGTCACTTTTTTGGCAAGACTGTAAGAAAATACTCCCCTGAGCCTATTTATGTCAGGAAACAAAGCCCTGGATTTATGTGATTGTCTAGATATATGTTCAAAGGATACTAGTACTTTGGAGTAATATCTCTTTTGTGCATTTTGGAAATTAAGTTATCAGATAATCTTGGCATCTTAGGAACATGATGAACACTTTGGAAATATTAGGCCCAATAGCAAAAAAGTCCAGCAATTATGTGACTGAAATGCATTTCTGAGAGGATGTTGTTAGGAAACCCTGCCTAATGGTCTTTATTGCTGCTGTCAGGGCTTCATGAGCTGAGCTGAGCTGGTGGGCAGCTGCGAGTTATCACACGTTTTTTTTTGTCATAGGTAAAGTGTTATTAGTTATATAGATCAGGTCTTGTTCACTTGAAGAAAGCAATGATGGTTTCCTCTGTAATTGTTCTCCTAGGCTTTATGAAAAGAGCATAATCAAGGATGTTATATTAACTCTTGTTATTGCAGCTTTGGATTTTGAAGCCAAATTCACAGATGCAGATTAATTGTCAGACAGTTGTTATACTCATATTGTTCCATGAAAACAAAGTTGTATGTGCTGTTCATGTTAAATTGAAATTTAAACATTACATTTAAACCAGCAGAACCATTGGCAAGTTTCTTTATAATGTTTTTTCTTTTTAGAATTATAGATATGTATTTATATATTAATGTTTACAAGGTATGCTGTCATTGAAATCTGCTTAACTTATAAGACAAAGGTAAAAAACAAATGCAGTAACCTCAAACACATGTCCATAATCCTTCTGAAGAAGGAAAATAAACTGATTACATATTAATTTAGAATTTGAGTTTGTTTAGGACTCTGCAATGTGTGATTGGATCAGAGACAGGACAACTTTACTTTAAATATTGTATAGTACATAGCAGGCCATTTGCTCTGATGTTTTGTCACAGAAACAGCAATGTATAAAATGCACTTTCTCCATGAGAGTGTCATGTTTCAGTTGATGTAATAGAGCAAATTACTGTTACAGCACAAACTGGGAACATGTGTTTTTCATTATGAAGTAGGGTATGGACAATTATTGCGAGTGGAAAATGTGTCAAAGGTTGTTTTAAAAAAATGCTGATCAAATCACTCACATAGTGTGACACCAATAGGGAGAAACAACCAGATAGCACTAGATTAATAATCAATGTGTAGCATGTTTTATAATAATAATAATAATAATAATAATAATAATAATAATAATAAAAGTAATTTGAACCCTCAGACAGCTTCCAAAAATGTGCCTTTGAAAAGTGCAATAACCCATTGTTTATAGGCTGTTTAAGAACCACTCACCAAAAAGCTGTTTATATTAATTACTCTTCTCAAAACAGATGTGTATGCCATTAATACATTTCTAATGATTGCTGAAAGCAAGTGGTTGGCGGTTAAATACTAAGACCTTCCCAATCCACAACATTTGTAATCCTTACCAGTAGTACAATTAAATGGAATGTAATATAAAGGCCTGTGTGAAGCGTTTTAATTCACACAGCAGAAGTGAAATGCCAAACTTAACGTCCACGGTAAATCCACAATTCAGACCCGACCACTTCTTGAGAGTCTTACTGATATATCGGCTATGCTTTATGTACTGATAAAGGTATAGTTTAAGTTACTGAAGAACTTTTACTGAAGGTTTTGTATTATAACCATATAGACTATATAACCATATAGCTCATAGCACTGATACACGCTGAAGGCACAGTGCACTCTATATCAATGAAAATAATGCAAAGAGAGAGAAAAATAACAGTCACTAAAAGATGTCTTGGCAGTATTTTTGCTGAATTACTTAAACATCTGAGCACGATTTACTACTATAAAATAACTCAGATTACTGGCTTGTCAGGCAGGGTGTCTCAGTGTAGAGGTCTCTATTAAAAATGTACTGCGAAGATACATGCTGATCTGTGCTGTAGTCAATTTTCTTTTTCTTTTTGGGGAGGACTTTAAAATTGCTGACAACATTTTTAAAAATAAGACTGACACATCTCAGTTTAACAAGATGGTCATTCAAACTTTTCTTGCGGCTTCCAGCATGCTGTAAACCATCAGGAAATGCTCCCAAAAGGGGTGTCAGTAACATAAGCATGCTAAAACTGTATCAAGCTGACACACATTAAAGAATTTAAAGAATGCAGAAGAAACCCAGAAGAGAAGGCAAGAACACAAATGTGAAGAATTGTTCTTCTCTGGTGATATCTCCAGTATAACAGATACTTCAGAATACTTCAGTTTGCTTTAGAATCTTGAGTTCTAAAGACAAAGGATTCATTCAAACAAAACAAGACATATCTTAAATCAATTTCAAATATTCTCAGATATCATATTCATATTACACAGAAAATAGAATTACTGCACTGTTTGTCACATGCTTATGATAAGTGTGCTGGATGATTTGAGCTGTAGTTTGGACAGTAAACTGATTTTGTGTATTCCAGCAAGACCAAAAAGTCTAAGTAGGTTTGGTTTCCTCTCTGTTTTCAGGGAAGAATCATCTTCAGGAACGTTCAGATATAATCTATACATTATTTTGTCATGCAGCTACAGTGAGGGAAAAAATGATCAGTCTATAATTTTAATGGTAGGTGTATTTTAACAGTGAGAGACAGAATAACAAAAAAAAAAAATCCAGAAAAATTAATTTAAAAAAGTTATACATTGATTTGCATGTTAATGAGGGAAATAAGTATTTGATCCCCTATCAATCAGCAAGATTTCTGGCTCCCAGGTGCCTTTTATACAGGTAACGAGCTGAGATTAGGAGCACTCTCTTAAAGGGAGTGCTCCTAATCTCAGCTCGTTACCTGTATAAAAGACACCTGTCCACAGAAGCAATCAATCAATCAGATTCCAAACTCTCCACCATGGCCAAGACCAAAGAGCTGTCCAAGGATGTCAGGGACAAGATTGTAGACCTACACAAGGCTGGAATGGGCTACAAGACCATCGCCAAGCAGCTTGGTGAGAAGGTGACAACAGTTGGTGCGATTATTCGCAAATGGAAGAAACACAAAATAACTGTCAGTCTCCCTCGGTCTGGGGCTCCATGCAAGATCTCACCTCGTGGAGTTTCAATGATCATGAGAACGGTGAGGAATCAGCCCAGAACTACACGGGAGGATCTTGTTAATGATCTCAAGGCAGCTGGGACCATATTCACCAAGAAAACAATTGGTAACACACTACGCCATGAAGGACTGAAATCCTGCAGCGCCCGCAAGGTCCCCCTGCTCAAGAAAGCACATGTACAGGCCCGTCTGAAGTTTGCCCATGAACATCTGAATGATTCAGAGGAGAACTGGGTGAAAGTGTTGTGGTCAGATGAGACCAAAATCAAGCTCTTTGGCATCAACTCAACTCGCCGTGTTTGGAGGAGGAGGAATGACCCCAAGAACACCATCCCCACCGTCAAACATGGAGGTGGAAACATTATGCTTTGGGGGTGTTTTTCTGCTAAGGGGACAGGACAACTGCACCGCATCAAAGGGACGATGGACGGGGCCATGTACCGTCAAATCTTGGGTGAGAACCTCCTTCCCTCAGCCAGGGCATTGAAAATGGGTCGTGGATGGGTATTCCAGCATGACAATGACCCAAAACACACAGCCAAGGCAACAAAGGAGTGGCTCAAGAAGAAGCACATTAAGGTCCTGGAGTGGCCTAGCCAGTCTCCAGACCTTAATCCCATAGAAAATCTGTGGAGGGAGCTGAAGGTTCGAGTTGCCAAACGTCAGCCTCGAAACCTTAATGACTTGGAGAGGATCTGCAAAGAGGAGTGGGACAAAATCCCTCCTGAGATGTGTGCAAACCTGGTGGCCAACTACAAGAAACGTCTGACCTCTGTGATTGCCAACAAGGGTTTTGCCACCAAGTACTAAGTCGAAGGGGTCAAATACTTATTTCCCTCATTAACATGCAAATCAATTTATAACTTTTTTGAAATGCGTTTTTCTGGATTTTTTTGTTGTTATTCTGTCTCTCACTGTTAAAATACACCTACCATTAAAATTATAGACGGATCATTTCCTTGTCAGTGGGCAAACGTACAAAATTAGCAGGGGATCAAATACTTTTTTCCCTCACTGTATATCCATCTGAAAACAATCCACTCTTTTCTTTTTTGCTTTGCTAAACCAGCATGCCACTGCTGATATACACAAACATCATTATTACCTCACGTACAGCTGGACACCGAAAACCTACATGCATAGCCAGCGACTGGGAGGATCCTTCTGAATCCAGGAGTGGGATTTCATTGAAGAAATTCACCACGTGCCCTTCTATGCTCTACAGACTAAAGGCCTATGATAATATTACCAATTCAATTCAGAATGAACAACATGCATTCTTTCTTTCTAGGCTTGACTTTCATATATGTAGCAGAGCCTAAGGGAATGTTATGCCTTGGTCACCTGTTGCAGATTTTATTTACGACCCCTGTTTTATGCCCAATATATACCCAGTGTGGTGAATCTTGTCCGGTGTGGCCGAGAAGATTAATGTGGCATATAAACCAACAGGAGAATCTGACCTGCGCAGACACATAATCTACAGATCACAGAACAAAAGCAACGAGTCAGGCTTTGCAACCGATATTGCTCAAGAACCAAGCCGTATATATAAAGTATGCAGATTAGGACAGATTATGGGGGAGGGCAGGGTTAACCCTCCTGTCATTGTAAATCTAGCTAATGAACAATAGGGTGCCTAAACCTCCGTGATGCTTTGAGGTTTTTGTGGTTGACAGTGGAATTTCCCTCGACTGCTTTTCACCACTGGCTGCCTGAAGATGGAAAAAGATTCCCTGTGTGATTCTCAGTGTGTCATTAGCGGCACTGTAGTAGAAACTCGAGCAGAGAGATTCATTCACTGAGCCACTTTGGAGCCCCTGGCAAATATTCTGATGAGGTTAATTAACCAAAAAAATAAAAATAAAAGGTTGTGTATAATTGACAATTTATTCAGTTTGTCTCTATTATTATTATTCAATTATCAACAGGTCCTAGGAGAGACAAACCCCAACATAACGTGTACATTTTGCTTTATTTTAAATATTCCATTAGCACGGTAAGACGTTTCAGTTTTTGTTTATAGAGAAAATATGATATGTAGTCTTTTCGTAAACAGAAGCAAAAATAGACTAAACACCATTTGGGGAACATCTTGAAATGCAGTGCCAACTTCTATAGGGAAGGAAAGTGCCCTAAGATTCGTCATTCGTCATTTAATAAAAATGTACAGACAGGACGTACAAGTGAGTGTAGCACCCTACTGAAAAGGATGTTCTCGACTCCATGTGCTGCAAGGTTAGAGCAAGTTCATTGTAAACCTTTTGTGACTATTTTTAATCTGTTTTCAACTCAAACTAAGGCATTTAGCATTGATAGGGCAAATGTTGTCACCTTCAGGATAGGATATCAACATCATGAAGCCATTCCCGTTGTACTTTTTAGTGTAATTGATGAAACTCATTGAATATAGCTGTGTGTGTTTATGTTTGGAATAATTTTCCTGAATGCATTACTGATTAATTAGAAAATGGTTAATTTATTTCAATATATACAAAATAGCTTACTTTTTTCACCAGTTTTAAAACATTAGTATTTTCAGAAACCTTTCAATTGGACCTTCGCAAAGGAACAGAAAATAAAAATGCATCTTAAAGCAGTGCTTCTCCCAAAAAGCCCTCCCTCACCCCAGTTTTCTTCCTGCACATGTGCTCTTGTCCTGAAGCAGCACTTGGTATGTGTGTGGAAAAGTTACACTAATCCCAGATTGAATTAGGTAGATTATGATAACAGCTACAGTGAGAGAAACGTATTACACCGGTGTTATACTAAGCTTACATTAATCTCTGAAAACATTCTTGTATCAAAATCCTGAGTAGCAGATTGCCTTTGAATAACCATAACAGATAAATTACCCCCAGTGCAATTCCCACGGAGTGAATGTCATGTCCACGGTTGCTTATTCTTTATAATTTGTTCAAGGGTAGGCAAGTAATCTTTACAGTACTGTTGGAGCCAGTTTGTCTGCAAATAGGCCTGCATTATCTACTGCTCTGCAGTCATTTGTATGTCCTACAGCACAGCACTTAAAGGCTTACATCTGAAATCCCTCCATAGCAATACCTTTAATATGGAGATGATGTAGATTAGTACCTGGTTAGAATTTAAATGTTGTGCATTTGCACTCTGTGAAATGAATAATGATTTAGGACATTAGTTAATTCTTGTTGTAGCATAGTCAGACACAGGAAAAATGAAAATTAAATTAAAAAGAGGTTAGATGATTGAGGGGGGAAAATATATATATAATTTGGTTTAATTGAAGGTAACATTTCATCATAATATACAGTAGCTGATAGATGTAATCTGCGACTACATTTGTACCAGATGTTACATTACACATAGGATTATGCAGTGCTTAATTTGTAAACCATGAGGTGCCAGAGCGCAGTGTGCACACATTATGAATGCATTGCACAGTGTTCACAGCATTCGCACTGTACTTGATCGGTATAGTTTACCAATATTTCACAGTTTCACAATGAAAGTCTTGGCTGCTTCTGCAATGTTTATAAACTTCAGTATTACTCCATCCCGTTTTCTTCTTTAAAATACTTCTAACCTTCAAGCAGAAGGAAATTACCCAATCAGTGAAGCGAGAAACCAAATCTGCTTTGAGGTCCTGGAGCAAAACAGTCTCAAATTGAGAAGCGAGCTCTGGCACAAATTAAACACTGGGATTATGCCTCAAACAGAATCAACATCTTGACCCACTGGCTGCTCTGAAATTCCAAACATGTCTCTTAATGGCAGTTTTCGGTTTTGTCAAGAGACTAAAAAGCATTTTAATAGATAAAAAGCAGCCATCAATTATTACTTGTATACAATATAACCTTTCTTGCATATGTGATCAATTGACCTTTTTGCAATTTCTTTATAATAATAATACAAAATAATAATACATGCATAATTAAAGAGTCTTTACAGATGTACAGGGGGATTCATAAAGTTGTCCATCTATAAATTGAGTATTCATATTGTGTTTGGGCATCCTTGGTTCATCCGCAGTTCCTTAGAAACAGCTTTCTGTGGGTATTGTTTTCCTAATCCTATTTTGTTGTCCACTTCTGTGCCTTTCATGTATTTTGATGTCTTATCAGACCATTAGGTATGAAATCTGTGTATCTGTAGCTGAAAGCTACCAAGAGATGGGCACTAATTATCCTAAGATCAGATGGATGTATTTAAAGAACCAGGAACAAGTTATCTGTGTGACAACCTTAGCAGCATCTAATGCTATACCAGCTGATAGCGATCGGCGTAATTGGAGTGTACTCTTCTAATGCATTCTTATCTTATTGAATTGTACAGCTGACAAATGGGACATTGTTATAGGTTGTCAGGAATTTGGAATTTGGCTAAAGCCCAGCTGAAGAGACAATGATCACCAGTCTTTTCTATTTTGACTCCTTTTTGGCTGCTCACGGGAGAGAAGGGTAAGGGATGGCATTGGATCCTTCAGGTCTCGCTGGCAGAGAGAAACTACAGATTTGGCTGGTGTAGAATTATGGACATTTTCTGTCATGAACGAGTCAACAGCCTAAGGTGTTTGGAACAAGAGGATAGTTTAATGTTTAGTGGCTACCCACTGCATAAAATACAAGTCATATGCAATGCGGTAAAGGTGAAAAACACTTCCAACCCTCACCCACCCCCCACCAGAAACAAGAGAAATAAAATGTAAGCAATATAACTACATATGTAATATTTTGACTAAGTGTCACATACTATTTTAGTACCTAGTGTGCCCTCCTTTGGCTTTCAAGACAGCATGCAAATATTTATTTATAGCTTTGGGTGAGTTGTTGGCATCGGTCCTTTGAAGTTTTATCCGTGTTCTTCCATGCAAGCAGCTTTAATTGTATTTAAATTGGGTATTTTCCTGATAGTCACCAAGGCCTTTGGACGCTCCTATGCAATGCCAGCTCGATACAAATGAGCCGATTTGCATAGTTAATCCAACAAAGCCAACCTTTTTGTCAAAATGTTTTTATTCAGATGCTGGCCATGCTAAAATGTGAAGCTTTGATCTTTGAGACTAAGAGCACAAAGTATTATAAAGTAGTTTGACTAGTTAAGTTTTGGATGACAATCCCTTTTTATTATTTCGAAAGATTTTCCAATTTCAACACTCATACAAATAAATAAATAAATATATCCATATGGCAACTGTTTTACAAGCAGTACACTTTGTTTGCCAAAAATGTCAGATTTTGTTCCAGGATAAAACCTCCACTCCTTTCTGCAGTTTAACTCAAGCGGCAAATTGAAACCTTGACACAGGCCTTGATTTATTGCTGCACCTAATTGATGAAAATTAGGCCCAGCATTTTAAACGTTTGAATGCTGCATTGAGGAAAACTTTAGGTTTTTATGACAAGCATGTCGCTGTCGTCATCTCCACTGTGAAACCTTGTTGATCCACAGCAGGTTGATGCCTGTCTGCCACAAAGTCTTGTCCTTCTCCAACTCCAAACCTCTTCATTACACTTTTCCATCTTGTGAGAAGTCTTATTATTTGTAATTTATTATCTGTTAATATATTTCCGCATATTTCCTTTGTGCAGCTGTGCTCTATTCTTATCTTTCCAGTGTATTGTCATTAGTCTATGCAATGTTGTCACGAACTCATTTTTTGCCCTTCTCTTCCATTGTTTTTTTTGTTACTCCTCCATGCATCTTCTGCTTTTCTAGGGCATCTATAGCTTTAATAACCAGGGTTCAAGGCTTGTTTAATACATATTTCCTCTCTGTATCATTCTTTTATCTTCTCCAGGATATTAGTATTAATATTTGTATAATTAGTATTATTGTTATATTGTTATTAATTTCACCAATATGGAATCAGTCTTCCTGTCCAGTGAATAAAACCAGACCAAGATACAGTGCGTGTGAGAAACGTTTTACTCAAATGTCTCTCTCGCAGCTGCTGCTGAGCTCGGCCCTGTAGCTATCATTGGACCGGTGCCCACCTTTACAACTGAGACAAACTTTAATGGTGTTTAATACCACACATGCGTCAGTGTCAGAAAGACTAATGCCCACTCTGATGCATCTTTACAGTAAATGAAGGAGTGATATTACAGCTCTAAATGTATCGGAGATGGATAGCGTTTCCATTATTTATTGAGCTGCAGACGGCATTGTTGAAACAGACTCAAGCCTTCTGTATGAAGATGCATTAACAGAAGTTGTGGAGGGGAGACCAAAAAAAACTTCAAAGTATTGATTGACGTAATTTCTGCCGAGATTAACCCATTCCTCCATAGCTCTACATCACTGAAAAAGTGAATGTTTTTTAAGTATATAAACCAAGGACATCCAAGGCACTGATGTTCATTTACTCTTCTTTTTTTAATGTAGAAAAACATGAAGTTTGATTCTAACGTGGATCTCCAGAAAAAAAAAAACATTAATACCATTTTTAATACAAACAAAAAAGGTTACAAAGGTAGCTGCTGAAACTTTATAAAATTGGGAAGTGTAAACCAAGAGATCACATAACTGGGTTTAACACCGGTTAAAGGAAACTAAATATCAAATATTTTTGGAAGGCAAATGATTCCTTATAACTCTTAGTTGCCATGTTGTGAGAGACGCAGTGACTGAACAGTGTTGCTGGTGTGTACTTGCCACTGGCTGTAGTCCAGCTGCAGTTAATATGGATATGTCCTCTGTTGTTCCCCTACCACTGCTCCTGCCATTGCTTGAGGCCAAATATCAGTCTCAACACAGTGTACACAAATATTTGTTGTCTATTACAAATACCTAGTTTGGATGTTTGGAAATAAATGTAAAAAAGCTCCCCTTATCTCCATTATTTTTTGCATGGGAGCAAAAAAAGTGTGAAAAAGATTAGCCAAAATGCATCGTATTCTTGTCACAAAAATTTGTCTTTCATCTAATGAAGCACAGCAGAGATAAATTAGTTGCAGCTATCCTTATTCACTTGTCAGTTAATCTCACACTCCTATTAAGATATAGGAGGACAACAGATGTTATTCTTTCACTGATAAACCCGTCAACTCCTCTCTGTATTTCCTAAGGGGCTGTTTGCAGTTGATACTCATCAGGAGTGTGGTAAGATAAGTCAAATACAATTTTGGTAGTTTGCTCTCAAATCGCTTTGATTTTCTTGAAAGACTTTTCTTAAGAGAACCTCACTACACTATCTTGAGTGTGTAATAGGAAGATTGAGTTACTTTTACTGACTTGTGACATGATCTTTTCTTTAGTTTTAATGATCTGGTAGAAGTGTCTTGTGGTTCACATTTTGTGTGCTTGTTGAAAAGAAAAAAATGCATGATACTGTAATGCTTAATGTAACTGTAGGGCTCACCTCTTTTAAACTAAAAGCTAGGGTTGGATTCTCCACTTAACACAGACTTCCATTAGGGGTAGGGTTGTGTTGCTACAGTTAGCTAAGACATGTGTTGTTGCACATTTAGGTATTATTATAATTAGAGACAAACATAAGTTATCAGAATTTAGCACGGTTTCCCTGCCTGGCTGTGTCTGTTTCACGAGACCCATCTATCTATTTTATTGATCCCAGCATTATGTTTTAATTACATAGTATATATAGATGTTCAGTGGATATTAATGCTATCTTGCACAAATGTTAATAAGAAAAAAAAAAAAACAATGGCTTTTCCATCATCTTTGCCAAATCCTGTAAATACATATATCCTTAATTGAAATGCTCATATAATTGAAGAAAGAAACACAAAAACACGCACACCGACCTATATGTTTGATCTCCTTGTTATGTTAATAAAGAAACCTCTTAAAACGTGCACAACCACAGTTTACTGAATTAGTGTTATAAAAAGCACACATTTATTCTCTATTTTTAACCATTACAATACAAGTGTTTAAGGTGGCAGTTAATGAAACAGATGTGCAATTGAGCTTACCTTAATTGTGAGATGCTGGGTGGTCTACATTCCTTTAGGCAAGTAAAAGAACAACTACACAACTTATTTAGCTGAACTTTTGTAAATCAGAAAGGTGGGAAAATTATCATTAAAAAACAAAACAAAAAAAAAACACCAAAACAATTTGTGCATGTGTGCAATTTATGAACAGTTACAGCTGAGTCAACCATAAAAACTGATGAGTGGACAGCAGGTGGGCAGCCATGAATGCACTCAATGTTTTTCACTTGAACCTCAACAAGATCTAATGAATCCCACCCTTGTTCGTTGTTCGTTACATTCTTTGAACTCATATAGTACCTTATTTCTGTTCAGTGTCTTATTTATTAAACATATATACTCAACAAAATAATTAAAAGCAACATGTAACTGGATGTGAACCTATTTTATGGCTTCTCCACAGGCAAAGATGTGTGTTTGGATAGGGGTCCTGAACAATCTACTGGAGTACTAAGACTATTGAATCAGAGAGAAAAAGAAAAATACATACCCATTTGATCATTTTGACACATGATGAAGTTAACATGGGAATAAATAAAAGCCTTTAGAATGTATTACTATTTCTTTTAACTAACATCTGCTAACATTCTCATTGCCACTTAAATATTGGACATACATATTAAAAGCCATGTGCAAGTTATATAATGCTTATGGCCTCCTTGAAATCCTTTTCCTTAGTGTTATCACCAATAACTGCATGCTTTGTAGTCATCATTCAAAAATGATAAATACAAGTACAAAAGATTCTGTTGAGTAATTATTTAACTACACTTAAAGCCATAGCTGCTCAATGATGCCTCCCTAGATGCTGTCTGAGCTCACCTGAATGAGTCTGACCTGAGCAAATACAGCAAACCTAGGAGGCTTGTTTTGATTGCTCAGCAAACTCCTTCCTGCAGAAATCTTCTAATGATGTTTTCCCAAGTTCTGCCTCGCTGCCTGACGGGTTTGTAATTGTCATTGTCACTTCCTCTTCTCCATTAAATAAACAGCACTCAAGGCCTGATTCATAAGACGCAATAGCAACAGGTCTGTTTCTCGATCTCTTTGACTGCTGTGTTTCATTCTGATGTATACAAAGGATATTCTTTAATTATCATTAAGATTCATTCAAATATATGAAAAGTTACAGGTGAGAGCAGGATTGTTGGACCAGAATTTGATCTTCGACTCCCATCAATACAGATCGTGAATGAGTCCAGTGATTCTGCATCTTAAATCTTAAGAGAGTAATTTGTCCATGTCAGCATTCTCTTATGTATTTTGGATGCTTCAATTAAAATTTGTTCAAAGCTTTGTTTGTTCCACCCTGCTAATAATTCAGTTATGATGAACCTATCAGTCCTGTTGTCCAAATTGCCTTCCTGGTATTCCTAACAGTTTGCAAAATATCAGTGTAATAATGCGGGGACCTGAACTGAGGACAAAAGTGCATTATAAGAACATACTGTACGTGTTTTTGTTGTTGTTTTCCCCACATGCTGTGTTATAGATTAAATTGAGATTATCAGTACAACATGCTAATATTTGGCTTAAAAAACTTTTTTTTTTTTTTATTCAGAAACGGTGGAGACAAAACCCCCATTGTGAATATGGAATGTCTCTGACTTTCTGCTTTACTCTGCAAAGTAATGTGGTTTGTCAAAGTAGATTAATGAAAAGGATGTTACATAATTTAATTAAGTTGTGGACGTCCAGTGTCAGGAGCACTGAAAGTTCACAAACGAGGGGAAAAAATCTTGTGAAGGTTCTGGCAAGAGGAAGACGTTCGGAGCTTTGTCAGCTATTAGATTTACATTTTGAAAACATGAATCGTACTGGAATTGATGTGACTCTGCTTTGATTTATACCTGAGAATTGTTATTTTCTCATAAATGATGAAAAATGAGTAGATCATTCACCGTAATAAAGAACCACCTGTGGCCGCCTACAGCTGTTCCATAGATTCCCCTTTTTATGTTTTCATGCTGTTATTTCATGCAATATCAGTAGGGCGCGATGCGGAGGACACACGATTTGCCATGGTCACTGAAGCATGCTTAATGGCTCGCTCTGCATGACTGGGGTTTTTGTAAGCTGGAGATCTTTATTAGGTGCGTTTGAAATAAAACAACTGAAAATAAACTGGGCAATAACAAAAACACGAAGTGCAGCCCCTATATTAAAAAAGTGTTATATTATTACAGTTGTACAGGTGTGATAAAAAAAAAAAAAAGTAATTAGGAAAATGTAATTAGGTCCTTTTTTAATGTTACCGCCTTCTTATCCTTCACAGAGCTGCTTTAAGACAGGATTTAAAATTTTATGATCAGCCTGTTAACTGTTCATGGACACAATTTGAACCAACTGAAAGTCTGTTGGGCATCAAAATCAAACTGTTGTGAGCTGGAAGTTGAGAATTTCTTCAGTTTGAGAGTGGGGAACAGACTTTGGGGGTAAACAGTAGGAGAAGACACACAATTCACATAGAAATCTTACATATTTAATATTTGAGTACTTCCAGTTAGAGATGGCACCTTGGCACCTACCATATCCCCGTTCAAAGGCACTTCAATCTTTGTCTTGCCCTTTTACCCTCTGCATGGCACACATACACAATCCATGTCTCAAGACTTAAACATCCTTCTTCAACCCGTCTCCTCCCCTTCACTGATTAAAGCTTGATTTATTAATTCAAGTACACAAATATATACTTTTCTACTGAAACCTTGGATACAGATGTTCTTCTTGACCGTTGTTATGGTTGATGATTTGATTTGTTATTGATGAGTCTCCACATGCATCTGTTTTTTATAGAAATATCACTGTGACTTGTAGTCACTTTTGATGTTAGTGTTAGTTAACTTTCCAGTTAGATTTCAGTACCCGTAATAAAAGGGCATGACCATAACAATGATTGTGTTTCTCCTAATTAGCAGACCAACTGTCCAATTGACTGATTACTCTGCAACATCGCCAATGGACTTTTCACCCTGCCAGAAACACTGACTTAAAAACTGAACTGCCGGTCTGTTGGTCATTCTGGTTTAAATCATGTAAATTATGAACTGTTTTAAGTACATAAAACATGACTCCACCCTGTACTCCAATCCAATGGTTTACTTATAATTATAAACATTAGAGTAAAGGCATTGTGTCAATAGAAGTGCAAATAAACCTCTGGCGCAGATTTATTTTATTTTTATACTTTTGTTTTTAAATGACTTAACCTAACATAATATTGTAATGATTCAGATTTTTTTTTTTTTTTTTTTTCCCTAAGTTTGCATTTTTACAACTGCTGTGAATCGTGATCCATCAAATGTAAATGGTAGATCTTTAGTTTACTTGTTTATGTATGTCATTTCCAGAAGGGTAAGCTTTGAAAAACAGGAGCCCTGATAATCTCATCTCCAAGAATCCTGTGTCATATCTCATTTAATTTCAGTAATATAATCTTTCTTTTTTATGCCCAGTAACTCAATCTGCTGCTCACACATCATATAGGGCAACATTGTTTTTAGTGCAAACACAGCACTTTCCAGAGGGCTAATATGTTTGGCTTTGTCTGAGCACTTATAATGTTTGTACAGAGGTGTACATCCCATTCTCTTGCCTTTGTATGTGCACAGTACCATGTGGGAACAATGTTCTTTCTTTTTCTTTCATTCACGTTTAGAATAACTTATGTATAGCATATGCAAGATTTGTATTCTGTAACAGATCTCTCATATAGCGTTTCTTTCTTTTTCAGCAGGTTTAGGTAAAGGAAAGGCAGTCACGCTAAGAAGGTTATGACAAAAGGTGATTGCATCTGAAGGAAAACACCTTGCACTGGGCAACGGTAGGTGAATGGAAAATCTGAACTTTGCAAATGTTTTATTTTCTAGACTTGCCGGTTGGTTTGTTTTGTCACATAAATCAAGCGGTGAGCTGTATGAGCCATTGTGATTGTAGGTTAAATAGCTCCCTTAGGTCCCTCTCTAAAGGCTACTGCAACCATAAATTAAATTATGATTTCAATATAAATATTATTGAAGAGAGGAAAGAAGGAAGTTATAGAGACTTTAATATTCTCTTATTTAAAAGCCCTAGCAGCAAACGATTGAGTTTAGAAAGGAGTGGAGATAGGACTTTTCTGTTTCTTTTTTTTTTTCTTTGCTCCACAGCAATTACAGTCTAAGCAATATTTGTGGCAAATACAATGCAGATTAGCACACCAAGGCACTGTGTGAGCTAGAAAATAGGATGCATTTTGTTGTGTAGAGCATGCCCCTACTATTTTGTCCCTGATGAAGAATCTCTTGATTTTGGTGCTAAATCTAACCACATTTTGATCTGTGGCAAAAAGCTCTGAAAACCTTCCCCAAATCCCCATAATCCTCGGCTCTGCCATGAGCCTTTAGTCATGTGACAGTGCGTGTTGAGGTGTTGTGTACCTTTATGAGGCCTCAATGAAATCTTCTGGGACCTTTCTGTATGGTAAGGTATCCTTTAACCTTTCCATGTAAAACATGTCTTTCAGCATCCATTTTGGCAACTGAGAGACAGTTTTGAACCATCAAATGTGCTAGGCACGTGGTGTTTGTACAAAACATGGAGGACAAAAAAAAAAAAAAAGAGTTTTCTTGATAATTCTGTCCCAATGAGGCTTGATATTCACATGCTTTAGTAAGCTTTAAGATATCACAGTATCCCTACTACTTTCTGACAGATGCACAAAAGATCTTTCAGCACAGCTACTCAGGAAGGGTACATGTGGAAAACTTGCACGGGAGGAATACGTTTTCCATTAGCTTTTTGCTTAAAGTTTATTTTTCTTTGAAAATTCAATTTGCTGCCATCCAGAACAAGTTGTAAAAATCGTCTGTAGCTTCCCTAAAGGAGGTTCCTATAAATATAGTTGTAAAATCATAAATCTAGTAGGTTAAATATTAAACATTAATTGGAAAGCTTTAAAATGAAAACACCATTAATCTACACCAGGATGGGAAATACTTTTTTAATGTAGAACCTTATGGATTTTGGCTTTACTGTAGGAAATGTAAGAAGAGGTGTGTGCCATACATGCAGAGGTGTAGAAAAAAAGGAAAAACTATAGGGGAAGTCCATTCTCAACATGCATATGAAAGTTTATTTAGAATTGTATAATTTGTGTACTTAGTTTAATTAAGCAATTATTTTCCTTCTTCTTATAACTAAACTAATTAGGCCTATATCCTATGTAAAAGTTTTGTAGGGGTAAGACAGGTTTCAAACAGTGTTAGACAAAATCCACGATTAAATGTGTGTTTAATAATGTAACTTTGAAAAAATCAACTGAAGTGGCATAATATTTATGAATATTTATAACTACAGCAAAAAAGATAAGTTAAATCTTAGAAAGTGCAATGTAAATATTTTATGCAATTGGAAGTTATATTTGCTATTCATATATGTTACAAATTTATTTCAATCTACTTATAAAATAATTTCTTACAGATTTTAAACACAGACCTCCAGATTTGTTTGCATTCTATTAACATCTTCTACGAACTCCTTTTGAAATCCCTATCAAACCTAACGGGAACAACAGTTAAAAGCGTTTTGTTACTTTTAATTGTATTCTCGACATAGTAGCACATTAAAAGGTCAAAAATAAATGCCACAACATAAAATTAAATTAAAAAGGCAGCCCAAATTGTACTTAATAAATTCAGCACCGTTCTAGGAAGACCAATTTGCATGAAAACCATTATTGGGAATATAAAACAGTAGCTCTATATGCTGTCAATTGAGTTCTGCAAGAATAACTTATTTTTCACCTAGCTTCTACAGCAAAGTCAAACATTTTGTAGTTTTAAGTTTCAGGAAAAATAATCTAGACTTACAGTTGAAAAGGGTATTCAGGGTCTTGATCATTTCCAGGAAGGACAAGGTTAATCTCCTTTGCTTCCCGATTGTTGAGTTGTAATACTAATCTGTCTGTGGGCAGCAGGTGTTCGACAGATACGAAAGTGTGTGATCATGGTCTCTGTTTCAGAGGCAGAGCTTTCGTCACTGTTTTTCATGAACTGTCTCCCAAACCAAGTAAGAGAAGCTACAGTGTGACTTTGTGAACAGAAATAATACACCTGTCTAGATTAGTGTCTCTGAAAATATGTATATATACTCAAATGCAATAATGAAGAACAGAACCACAAGGGTTATAAAGTACAACATGGAGTCCTGAACTTCAGTGAAGATTCCTGGATAGATAGGGCTTGTGTCTCTTCATATAAACAGTCTGTGAGTCCCTGTGCTGTTTGTCTTAGTCTTCTAAAAAGGACACAGTAGGCAGGTGACCTGAAACACATGTTTTCTGGTAAATGGATGATACCGATCGTAATCTCTTGTCATTGGAGCTGACTGGAAGCGCAGGCAGAGTAGGGAGCGCGTGAGAGCAGGGGAAGAAGGAAGAGCCCAACAGTAGCGGTTCTATATTTGGTAGCCCGAGCAGACAGTGCTCTTTCCAGTGACCCCCACACCTGCTGGGGGTGGCATTCTCCGGCGTTCATTGTGAGCAGCACCGTACATGGGGCTGTGGGTCGAGCCCCCGCGCAGAGAGCTGGCCTTCCTGCGGCCGACCGGGCAGGGACTACCAGGTGTGAAAACACCAGTTAAAAATAAGAGCGCTGGCCCTCTTCCTTGAAAAACAGGCACATTGCTGGAGTGTGTAGTGATTATTGTCCAGGCTTGGCATCGATTTTTCCACTGGCATTGTAGTGCTCTAAATCCTCTCTCTGATACGCTACTTAAGTAGGTTAACGTGACAAGGGTTATCACCTCTGTGGTGAGGAAAACAAACTGCAAATGTCTGAAATAGAAACGTGCAGGCAGTTGGGAAGATGAATTGCCCTCTTTGAAAGCAGAACAGGTACATTGAAAAAAATGGATAAGGTAGAGAGATACATATATATTTAGCTTATGCTTTGGGATAAATGTCCTCTGGATTCTTTGTTATGAGTGTAACCTGCAGATCAGAGGAGGTTGAGTTACACAATTCTTATTGTCTCAAGATTATATTTAGTATTTCAGAGTAAACATGTTATGTTAGGGTTGGAGTTACATGTGTACTGGGTTAGCAAAAACAGATGTACTTTCAGATTGGGCATAGTTTACATTTTTGTGTTAACCATAGAGTTGCGGTTCTGTTGTTAGTGCACATAATTGGAAAGGTATTTTATTAGGTTTATATGCAAATAGTTGAATGCATAAATGTGCAGCGTCCTGTCTTTCCACAATGCAGTATAATAGTTTAGATTAAATATTCAAACATTAACATTTGATGTGGATGATATTTTTTATGTATTGGCACTTAATCTATCATTTAAAATAAGTTGAGTGACAAATCTACCATCTGACTGCTGTTTGTTTCCTATCATGTGCTTGAATCTGTTCGACAACTGGTACACACTAGAGGATCAGTTAAATCCACTAGTTGTCGTAGCCCTGTGGACTATTCTTGACAGCAAGTAAAGACCACCCTGTCATCACCACTGTGAGTCAAGGGGGCAGTTTGATACCTAAAGGGATGTGGCCAGTAAGACATGAGTGAGCATCGGCCACAGTGCCAGTGGAAGCACAGCAACAGATAAACACTGCACTGGCTCTCCAATACAACCAATTAGTTACTGTATATTTCTAAGCATTTACTTCATGTAAGCATCTTAATAGCATCCACATAAAATAATACTAGTTAAAAGGTAGGGGACAACATGTTTTGTTTAATTTTCAAGTGGAAAAGGAACAGGAACATGTAGTCTCTGTAAATGTAATCTCCTGTTCTTTTATAAAGAGTTATGAACTTGACAACTGTTTCAGAAAACATTATAGTAAAGCTTCTGGCTTTGTAATGCAGTTAAGCTACAGTACCATGAAAGGCTCTAATGTACATCAGTACCTCGAGATCCCTCCTCATTAGATTTTATACCGGCACAAAGCCATCAACATGACAAGTTCCTTGCCAGCAGATAATGTTTAGCAGAATCTCTGAAGCACAAAGCTAGAGAGAGTTTATTTATACAGGATGTCATGAGCATCAGTTTTACACCCCGAGGGTGTCTAAGGATCTTGCTGCTAAGAGAGAAAGAAAAGCAGATCGAACGAGTTGCCAGTGAAAGGAAAGAACACAGCAAGCGGAACAGGCCTTTGTTTTTTCAGCAGCTGAACTTTTCAAAGATGTTAACCTTTCTTTTATTTCTCCTCACCAGACAACCTGTGGCAGTTCAGGAATTTAAAAGTGGGAGCGTGAATAGCTTTCATAGCCTTCGCTTTAGACTCTTTTTCGAACTGTTTCAAGAGAAGCCAGTTGCTTGTTGACTCATTGAGACATCGTCTGATTATTTAACATCTTATATAAAAGATAAAGAACATTTATTAAATAAAAAGATGGTTAACTATGTATCTCCGGCTAATTGTGTTCAATTGACATCAGTCCCCTTGACTTGAGAAGGTGTTCTAACCTCCTGTTATAGGTGTGCCGTATTTTTGTTCAGTAGGTTTATTACTTGTGTGGTGTTGTGTGGATCAGGAACTCTGAGGTTTACTCATGACAAGGGTTTGAATCTGAGGTCTAACATTATATCCCACAAATAATTATGGATGGCAAGTGTTCCCGTATCTCATATCGAAGCTATAGGCAAACATATTGATACCAAGATGTGTCTTGATATTTATATACTTTCCGTTATCATTCTTGTGGCATAATGCTTCAAATGTGTCTTTTACTTTTACATATGCTGGACATGGATGCTACCTGATTAAACCACCCCACTGAAATTGCCTATATCTCTACCTAACCTCTGGGGAATTAACAAGCCAAGGAGCAAAGCTTGTATAAATCAGCATAGCGGATCGGATTTAGAAATGTCTCTTGCGTTGAAACCCAAGAGAAGTTGCTCAAGCTGTACATTTGCTTTTAATGACGAAATGACCCCGAACATACCCTCCACACCAGAGCCTCTATGGGAATACATCCTGCCCTTTGCAATACCTCTAACAGGAAACACGGACGGACAGGGCTTCACACAATGGGCTGAGTGAGCGCCATTCCAGGAAGCACAGGCATGCTAAATTACACAAACAAAGTAAACAAACGCCACCGATACACATGGAGCTGGAAGACAGACATCACGAGTGCAGACAGACAGTCAAAGAGCAAATACAGTGCAACTATTTACAATACCGAACGAGAAAACCACATCCTGCTGTCCCACGGCTCTGCAACCAAGTCCATGCAAATAGTTTAGCTGAGTCCAAGCGCTGATCACGGCTGTATGATAGAAGTCTACCTCCTGGATATGCATTTGGAATAATTCTTACAGTCATCTTATCTATCTATCTATCCACGTCATTCTCTTTCACAAAAAAGGAGACAAGAAGGTCTGACGATATGCATATATTTGCATTTACCAAAACGCCTGAAGGCCTTCAAATTCACAATCTCTCAGATGCCAGCAAGAACACAACACCTTGATAAACACCAGTAATTCATACACGTGGACAAACATGAACGTAAAGCAGCTTGTGAAACGAACCTCCGATATTGTAAACAGACCCCTTTGTGTAATTAACAGCTTTTCAAACTCCAATGCAAAATAATTTCATCATCTTCTCATTTTGTAGTTGAGTGGGTTTTACTTTCGTTTGGTTATCTTATCAGTGTGGCATTTCTGTTGCTGTCCCCGTTAGTGTCTGGCTGCCTCTTTTACTGGGAGATTTAACGAGGTCTTGAAACTTCAGCAGAAATTTTAACAGTAGCTCTGGTGGAGGCCTCACGATGGTAATTGTCTGTGTGCGCTTTCTTTTAGTTTTTCCCTTTTTTCTTTGGGCTTGGTGTTAATTGGCACCTCTGTTTTCGTTCCAACTAATTGGGCTGGAGGGACAGGTGGCGCCATTCTGTTTTGATAATCCTTGTTAGCACAGTCTGTGTAATCTCTTTGTTTACGGAGAATGAATGTGTAATGGGTGCATGAACTTTCAACGGTTTCTTTTTGATAAGCAGTTCACCGATTATGAACCACAGAACAGTCCATCGGTCTGTGGTGTTGCTGTTATTGTAAGAAGTGTTGTTGCAAGTCGGCGCTCTACCCATTGGTCTTCAAGGATGACAAAAGGTCTCGGCAAGATTAAAAAGCTTTTCTTCGTATCAAATTTCCTTAATCCAGAAACGTTTTTTTTTGTATTTTTTCTTTCCAGTAAGTGGTGACAGGGCGTTTACAACAAGTATCTGATGTTAGTAATTGTGTATTTGTGAGCTGTGCCAGACTGTTTGCTTCATAATGATAAAGTCTCCTATTCAAAATGTAAGATTCCTATGTTTTCTTTTCTTTATGTAATGAATGTGGCACTGTTAACCACATAGCCCTGGATATTTATATACTTCTTATCTGAATATTAGAAGTTTGCTCTTCTGGAATTGATATATTTAACTAATAAAGAATAACATACTTCTGTACAGAGTAACAGTAAAACTATTTGCATTTAACACACTTTAATGGTGTTTTTTTTACCTAATCATTTTAATAAAATAAGATCAAACAAAAGTGCTCCCATGGGTTCTGCTGACACATTTATTTAGAACAGCAGCCACATGTTACTCGATATCACCTCTGGTTGCTCCACAGGACTTTTAAAACACACAAGTAGAGTTGAAATGGACAGGGCCAGGTGTCTCACAGTGTTCCCCCAAACAGCCACCCACTCCACACCTAGTCTTACCTAGATGGGTGGGATTCTCCAAATGGTGGCTAGCTGTGATGGCATATGGTACCAGTCTTCAGCTAAGATCACACCACTACACCTGTTCTATGACCTCATTTCAAACTCCCGGTGGTTAAGGCTGTGTTTGTAAATATGACACTTTGTAGGACCAAGCCACAGCTCTGGAGATCCTAATTTGTTATCCACCTGCTTCCTAAAGTTAGAAACATGAAAACTCTAAAGCATCATAGTTGTATTTTTAATAAAGTAAGCAAGTAAGTAAGTAAAAGTACCCAGCATAATGTTTAAATGTTGTCATTGCTATTGTAAACAGTTCAATACACGATTAAACTTAAATCTTCCCCATCTGATAACACATCTAAACCTAGTGTAACCTCTGAATCACCACAGTTAAAGTAATTGTTTTATAATGATTATCATAAAGTCAATTTCCATCTCTTCCATAATGTGGAAAAAACTAATTTGAATAAGTGTCATATGTGCTTGATAGCACAGGCTGGATTTCCCTTTCATATCATTACATATTCTTGATATCCAATAAAGTCATTGACTTTATCCTATAAAAAAAAAAAACTGCTTAACCTATACAAATAAACAGTGCAAACAATCTATTTGCTATACAGTTATCTGTATGATGCAGTTTATTCAATGTATAACAATCAGATTTCTTTCCAATGAATTGAAAAATAAATATATTCATATAAATCCTATTTTTTTCAGATGACTACAAGTTTCCTTTAAAATTTTGATAATTGCTACCGAGAAAAACATATTTTATTAATTAAAATGTTTGTTGTTCAGTTTTACTACCACCTGTATAAGTAGTCTGTTACTGTATGGAAACAATTAAATGTGTTACAGATTTTCTTGAAACATAATATTGAACATTACATTGTTGTTACCACTATACGTTGCTTTGAATTTCATTACAACACCAAACCTGTCAAGTTTACTTATTTTCTGAAGAACGGAGAAAATGTTCTTTTTAGAGCAGTGGTTTAGTTCAGTGAAGGAATTCAATGTCAATGTTGTTGTTGTTTTTTTTAAGTTAAAGCTATTAAGCTGTTTTGTTTTATTTATGTATTTATTGTTGTACCAAGGTTTCTGTTTGAAGGAAGTGTACTTACAAACAAGACTGAAATCACTCTTGTTGTATAATGAACTCTGTTAGAGAGCAAACCTATTCTGCTAGCAAAATAACTAACATGATTAACATAAAAACCTGTACATGGGAGGAGGACAGACAGGTGAGATTGTTGTTCCAAACTCACTTGATTGATTCCGGCCACATGACGTGCCCCATAATTATTCATCTGTATAAACAGATAGTTTTATCCTGGCTCTGCCCATTTGCTGGTTTATTTCATTTTGCAATTGGACACTCATGCACATATATTTGAATCATTTGTAGGTTTCTCAGTACTTTGGTTTGAATATAGTATTGTATACTGTGGATGGCAGGAAGAAAATATAAATCTGAACTTATACATTTCAGAAAGTAAACCAATATCTCTGTTAAAGAGTGTGACTGGAACTAAAGTTTGACTTTGCCAGATTGTATACAAATGTAATATAAAGTTGCTTTGAGATCTTTACTTGTGAAAATTGTTTATCATTGTTCATTAATAGTTTTTGAGGACATGCTGACAGACTAGATTCTAGATTCTAGATTCTATCACTTAATCTCAGTGCGATGAAACATTCTCCATTGAATAAATATGCAATGTGAGTAAAATCCCTGATCGTGGTCAGAAAGAAATTATAAATCCATGCTTAATGCACATAGGCAGGTATGCGAGTCAAGAAAGGTTTTTTTTAGGTCAAGAGTGTGACCTTGTTTCATGTCTTGTTCAGTTGGCTGTCAAGTGCATTATTTTAATTAGTACCTTTAATTATTTTTCAGGGATGTTGTCTCATGTAAATGGAGCCATTGATGAACAGATCTTTCATTAGATACACAAGCGGCTCATTTATGGATGGAGAGCATTTTAGAAGTATTTTAGTTTGTATTATTTTTAATTGGCAACATAGCTTCTATTACAAACATTTACGCTCCATGCAGCTTGGAAGCACTTTTGCTACTATTAAAAACATAAAATGGGACCATTAACTGGGGAACTTTTTTCTAGGTCACTGCTCCTATTTTCTGTGGCAGGTGAAATCAAATTAAGCATTTGGGAGGAAAGTAACTTTTGTGTCGCAATACATATTTTTTTAATGTTATTTCTTAAGCATTGCAAATAGTAGGTCCAGTTCTCCAATCTATTTTGGTCACAAAATGGGTGTTAAGAAAGCGAAACACAGCTTTTAGGCTAGAACTGCCCTGGATTTACATACAAATGAATACCAGCTCTTCTCATTCTCTTATAGTAAGTTGATTAGGTTGTATAGAATAGTTCAGCAAAACATCTATTAAAGGCATATTTACCGAAAGTTAATTACACATTTATATTTAATATTTTAGTGTGAAGGAGAGAGATATATGGGCATGGATATTGTGTTTATTAATAAATTAAGGCAACTGATAATATGAGGAAGCAGAGGTAGGACACCCTAGCAACCTCACTTACACAAACAAAGCCAACTTCTACCTCGAGTGCCTAGATTAGGCAGTGGCAAATAAAGTTGTAAACCACTTGAGAAAAAAACAGATAATGCTATTCTTGGCTTGCATTCTTGTTACATTTGCCATGGAAATTCACAAAATACTCATTTAGTCTCACTATACAGAGTGCCAGACAGCATCATTCCTGCATTTTATACATCACTAGGAAAACTAAATATGATAAATGGCGTGTTTAGTCTTTGTTCCACGTGCTCACACAGTAGGGTTGATAAATTTCCATCCCTTCTTATGGTATTTGGCCAGGCTTTTCATTTTACCGATGGCCCCTTCTGCACATGGTCATTCAGTTTCAGTGGCAAATAAAACCCTATTACTTATGGCTTCATTTCTTTAATCAATAACTGATCCAGAAATGAAAGTATGCCACAAAACAAGGTTGTCCAAAAATAATAATTACACAAGCGTAATACCATGCATCTTTTTTGTGATTTCCTTTTCCCTTCTTTTTTTCTGAAAGTGGCAATAGCCGTTAACCTGGTCAGTCATGAACATTAACCTTCTCCCCATGTGTAGCCCGCATCTCAGCTGGAGATGCAGTAGTTATTTTTCTGTGTGGTGCACAAAATGTAGAGAGAGAGCGAGTGAAAAAGCTGAGGTAAGGGTTGTTTGAGTGCGCATGTGGGGCTGTGAATGAAGGCCAGAGGAAAAGGATTGATTGATTGCTTTTCACCACCGAACCATCCATTGTCGGGATATCTGGATACATTTCTAGATATCTGAAAGTGTAACTATGCAGTTTTTATATTTTCCAACATGATCTAGGATTAAACTTGACCAAAAGTCGTCAAGCTGAAGAGTCACAAACAAAGATGACTTGTGAACTTTGACAATGAAAACAAAAACTGAATTCCCTGAAAAGTCTGAATCAGTCTGCTTGTTTTGGGTAAGGGTTTAAGAAAATAAATACATTTCCTGAACTGTTTTGAATTCGCAGCATTCAACACAGGGTAGACTGACGTGTGACACACATTTTTTTTTTCGTCTTCAAGGCTTTGACATTCCCCAGCAAGAAAATAAACAAACTGAAAAATACCTCGCAGCTACAGAACAAACCCTCTAAGGCCTTCAAACCCCTATTCTATTCAGAAAGCTGTGAAAACAATTCCGTCCATGGTTCCCTTGTAGTGAGCCCGTTGTCTGTCCTAATTCAATAGGATTAGAACAGCCAACCAGATTGAGGGATGGCTCCTTTATTCGCTTCCTTCTATAGATATAGTTTTGCTATGGACTTCTGAGAATGCAATTAATCTGAAGGACAGATTTTAAAGAAAAGAAAGCCTATACACTGGCTCAAAGTTTTCTTCCGCTGGTAGTTGTTTTTTTCTTTTTTCTTTTTGACTTGTTCCAGTTGAGCATAGTTTAGTTAAGGTGAAAGGTCAAGCTGGTACAAATCGGTGCAGAGGGCAGAGGTGAGCTGCTTAACCCTCCCCCCAGACAGTTTGCTTCCAGAAATAAGTAGCTTCTGTACCGTCAAAGCACACATGTACCACCTTCAGAGCCATTCCCCATCTTCTGTGAACCATTTGTGGCAGCTGTGAAACCTGGTCTCTAATTTATTGTGTATCCCCTTTATTTACACAACTTGTTCTGGCATTAGGGATCGCAGTTCACAGCTGAACAATCTGCTGGCTGCCTACTTCTCACTAAATTAAGAAAATGCTGTATTTACCATCTTGATATTGGGGGGAAAAAGGGTGGTACAGAATAGGCACAAGATACCATAAATAGAAAGAAACACATTGAATAAATACATAAAGACAAATCTAATTTCTTAACCACAAGAGTGGAAGATAATGCCAGAAAGACATGAAACAGTATAGTTCTAGTAATACCAGGGCAAGATGGGATCTACTGATTACAAGTTTGCAGCTTTTACAATTAGGTCAAGGAATTGAATCAAAGTTTTTCATACTGCTCTCTCTTGCTGTAAACCCGAGGCCATGGAATTACTTATTGGCTTTTACCAATACATAATGTGCCATAAATGATTAATTACAAATTCACAAAGATGAAAAGATCACCTGAAATTAACCTTTAAAAATAAATATATATATATATATATATATATATATATATATATATATATATATATATATATTTATATGAATACATATTTAATGCTGCAGATTAACTGTTGGACTGCAGAACAGTGAGCCGCAAAGAAATGTAATGTAATATGCGTGCATGACGAAAAGTATCTGAAATGCCCTGGGCTTAATTTAATGGGTTTGTCACCGAGAGCCAAAACAGAAACCGCATATATACAAAGGTAGTAAAGACTGGTGCAGTTGTCGTGTGGAGATGAGTGACAGACCTTCAGAGATTACCGTGTGAGATCAGCCCTGGGAAGGTCTGGCCCAAGGAAGTGTACTTTCTCAACATCACCATTCTCTCAACCTCTACCTAATAATAATAATAATATAAAAAAGCTGCAGAATACATTTACTATATTTCTAGTAGCACCTTCAGAGATGCTGTTTTAAGAAGTCATGAGTAGACACAGTTGTGTGGACTGGCCTTTATCAATTTAAAGGACATCTTTAGAGACATTCTGAGTAAGTACATGGTGACTGTTGGACTTATCCCAAAATGTTGGAGTTATGTTACAAGCGGTTCCCATTATCTATTCACTACAGTGCAGAACGTGCTTGGAATTCTGTTGATGCAAGTGACGTCAGGTTATGGAAACCCTTCACAAATGTTTAATAAGAAACTTCTCTCATGGAATAAAAGGTCCTGAATGTAACAAAACTCTAGGGAAAAAACACAAAAAACTCATAGCTATCGATAAACCAAAGTTACTCTCTCAAAACATAATGACTTAATGACCGAATATTAGGCACTAATGGAGATTAAGAATGAGATCTTGTAATCTGTAAGCTTCCGTGAGTCAAATCCTGTTACAAATAGGGGTTGTGTGTTGTTTTGGGAATCCTGAAAGTAGATAGTAGACGTAGCATTTGCTTTTTCCCCAATTTCACACATCAAGCTGAAGACTTACTTGCACTGACCACTGGTGCGAGCGGCCCGTGTTTGCTCTGCACACAGATTGTTTAACTTTCTTTTGTGAGCTGCTGGTGAGAATTGTTTGAGCAGCCAATACAGACCAGTTGCCGTTCAGCTGAAGGAAATCCTGTATAAACTGGAGTGTATTGGAAAGGATTTAACAAGATTACTATGAACTGTTAGTTGATTTAGAAAAAATGGGACTTGGAAACTAGCACAGCTGCACTGTGCATCACAATGAAGGTATTTCAACTACAGCAAAGGAATTAGATGGAAGAGGGAGATGTGTTGTTCTGAAACGGCAGCCTGTCATGAATTTCTTTCTTTTGTTGTCCATGTGGAAGCACTATATCATGAGAATGGTACACAGCAGGTGTTTAAATCATCGAATAGGCAATGCAGCAGAACTAAATAAAAAGGAACAATGGTGACACTGAGCAAAGCTAGAGTAAAACGTCATTGTTTATGGAAGGTTGTCATGAGAAGCTTATTTGTTTGCTTGGATATATTAGGTGAAGGAAATTAAAATGTGTGTGTGGCTGAGAAGTGCATATCTTCAGAGGTGGGGGACCATGGGAAAACAAGACCAAGTGAAACAACTGCCTTCCATAATATCTATTTTGAAGCAAATACAATTAATTGTTTAAACAGTTCTGTCCCCAGAAATGAAAAACATGAATTGTACACATCTTTCCATAATAAATCAAACAGGATGGGGGTAAAGGTCCACGGCAGTCAATACACTATATTAATCAAGTAATTCATTAATCTGCTTGAGGTAAATATTTGTATATGTTGGATTTAAATACTAACAATCTGTAGAATTTTGAGTAAGTCTTTTATGAGAAATGAATTTAGCATTTTTTTAGTCAGCTTTATTCTATGATATAGCCTATAACACAGTAACAAAGGAAAATATAATCTAGGTTTTCACATCTTAATGCTGAATTACTTACTAGTCACCAGTTTTTTTTTTTTTCTTTGTTCAAAGTTTTTTATTATTATCCTGAATGGTCCTTTCTAGTTTTTCATTTTCCTTACTGTTTTTCTACAAAACTGGTTAGTTAAGCCTGTCTTTTTCCAGTCAGGAGCTTTTCTTGTGTCATTGTAAGGCTTGCATAGTCATTAACCCTTTCCCTTTTATTAAACAAATTTGGCACCGCCAGGGAGCCACCGAAGGAGAATAGTGATGACAGGAAACTGCACAATTGCATCTTCAGATGTCTCTGCATGCTGTCCTCAAAAACAGCTTCTTACAGTTACAGGGCCAAACCAGTCCAGACTGCTATAATTTGAATGAGAGGCTGTGTTTTGTTTTTTGGGGTATTTTTGAAAATGTGGAACAGACATGATTTTTTTTTTTTTGGGGGGGGGGGGGGGGGGTGTTAAATCTGAAATACTACATTAAATAAAATCACAAATAATCTACAGCTTCCTGAAAACCAAAGACTACCTTCTGATTAATCAATTCAATTAATTAATATAATGGATCTCTATTTTGTCACATAATAAAACCTCTCTAACTATATACTGGTAATGTGCAATGGGCAATCCCAGTCTCAGTGGCTGTGAATGTCTGCACTGTTGGACTCATCCCAGCTGAGCAATTCGGCATTCCTTTGGCCCTCTGATTTTAATGATTTAAAAATGTGAATTTCTCCAGCAGCAGCACCAATTACGTTGTCTAAACTAGGCCTTTTCATCTGGGATCTGAGGTCCCGCACACTGAGAAAAATCATGGCAATTTACAATGCAGGAATCTCTGACCAGTAATTGTTTTGAGGCTTCTGGTTGACCAGTGTGAAAGGGTACTTGATTCACAAACACAAGCCTCCTAATCAGTTCAGCTTGACTTGATGTGCTTCACAGTGTTTTTGGAAACATGCTCCACATACAAGTAATTGTTCTTCTTGCAGTTACATCGTCACAAAATCATACTCTTTGGGCAATATTAATAATGTACCTGCAGGTTTCTAAACGGTGGTATGAAACTCCACCTCCAGCCATACCCACAATTTCAATTTGACGTACATGCGCTAGCACTGTATACTTTCAGTCTGCCAAAATGTCTTCACTCCCTGCTTCATGTCAGCATGAAAAATGCTGAACGAAAGCAAAGTCGATAGGTTTACACTCACATTGCAAACCGTTGCCTGCTTTTTCAGCGTATTAAACAGCTTAAAGTGTTACAGAACACCCAATGGTGTCGACAACAAACTCGCCACCTACCATTACCATCCACTGTGCTGTTCCCAAAATATCATGTTCGCCATAATTACAGTTGTTTGGACTTTAATTCACATACCCTAGGTCATAAATCACCTGGGGAATAAAGACAAAAAAATACACTGTGAAGGAGCAGAACATAAAGTACACTGGAAGGATTATGTCATTATACCTCCACCATGTGTATCATACATATTTCCTTTTACTACAATGTATCAGGTTCTGGGTTCCCACTATACATTTTCTGAAACTTAAATCACCGAAAACATTCAAATATAACTTTTTGACAGGTATATAAATATATCTATTTATTTATGACCCAGGGTATAAGATTTAAACATTATTCATAGTAGTAGTATTTCATAAATGCAATGATCATTGTCCAATAAAGGGGAATAGGTTAAAACAATAAAAGGTATAACTTCAAGATAATCTAAATCATTTTTTTGTTAGTGCTTCCATTATCAATAAAGAGGTAAAACCAATATAAACACATAATGACAAGGGGAAATGAGGTGACAATCTAAAACAAAAAGCCCATTGCAGTCTGGCACGATTTCTGTTAAGTGGAGGGAAAATGTGCAGATGACCTGTGTGGCAGATATTTTCTAAAATGCACCCAAAGAAGTGAATGTGTTTATGGGAAGCAATCGCCAAGGCCCGATTTCTTGAAAAAATGGCTGTTGCTATTAGTTACTGTTGAAAGTTTTTGAAAGGGACATGCAGAAAACAGTAGACTGCTGAAAAAAAACCCTGGCCAGCTTTAAACTTTATTAAGTCTGCCTGAGACAAAAGCTGCTCCCCCTCCTCTTTGCTTGGGTTCAATGGAGAAAAAGTTTGGCAGCCTCCATGCTGTGAGCTTGATTGATGCCCCTGAACATCTGAGGGACTTTTTGTGTCCAGCTTGCCTGCTCGAAGTGCTTAATGTGTGAATACTCGAATAAGGTCATCCCTTATCACATGTAATCCAGCCCTGAAAGCAAATCAACAGTGACAGTCATACCCCATAAGTGAGAACACAAATCATCTACCCGCTTGGAGCGTACAAGTCATGGCTTTCTCCCTCTCTCTCTCTCTAAATTCCCTGTTCTGCCTTGGTGAAAGAGAAGCTTGTAACAGTCATGAAAGCTTCAGAGCCGTACGTGCCTTGAATGACACATCGGCCAATCGGAGGAAGGCGAGGAGAAGGGGGTGAGGGCGAGGAGGTGGGGAGGGGGTGGGGGGGATTGTTTATTTGTAACAAAGTGATAGTCTTTTCACTAGGAGGTTGAAAGTGGGTTCTCCTATTGTTAGTTGCTAATGATGAACTATGTGGATCGTTAGAAAACTTGGAATGGAGTCGGAGTATAAGCAATACTAATCTAAATAATTTTTTTGAGAAGTTTTGTGTCTGTTCTCTTTTTCACTGTCATTATGATCGGTGCAAAAACAAGGTGATCGCAACTGATGTTAGTATGGCACTAGAATTTATTTGCATTTTCTTTTAAATAATTCAATCAGTCACCCCTGTATATTGCACAGTACAGCAGTAAATATCTGTCAGTATTACATATAATGTGTGGGGAAAATGTGTCTGCATGCGAGAAATGCATTAGTACTCTACTTTGCTGGTGTTAAAACACAAAGGGAAATTAATTGTGACGCACCTGTTGTTAAGCTTGGCAAACGGCAACAATACAGAAAAAGCAAATTGCTAATTGAATGAAACGTTTTTGTTTTGTTTTATAATTACAATCGGGTGCTACACCGCCCATGTTGGAGAAAGCAAATGTAGTCGGCACACTGCTTGTATATTCATGCAGTTAAACAGGACTCTTTTGAAGTCTTTGAAGTTATTTGGTTTGGTTGACCCAGGGTACTTTTATAGAAATGTAGTTCTGTTAGTGAATAACACTGAGAACTAGATGCACTGTTGTTATGTATATGAAAAGAGACCACTAACCAAAGGAACTACTTTACAGTTACATTTTACTATAGAGACTGCTATTACTAAAAAAGATCTGCCTAATAATAGAAGTGTCCAGATTTCCCACAGTACTCCCATGCCTTCAGTATTTAGGTCAGGTTAATAATACACAAGGCCAAGTTACCAGGATGAGTTTGTGTATGCTCCATTTTTTTTTTTTTTTTTTGCCTGAGTAACAGTTGGATTATCTCTGCATCAAGACTTCTCCCTGTCATATACCGATGTGAAGTATTTCTGCAATCCTTATTGGCTGCATATCCTTTTAGATGTTCATCACATCTGCAGGCTGTTATTTATCCATACTGAGAAACAATGTTAGAAAAACAAATCTCTGAAAAGGCTCCTAAAATTGTATCAAGAAGAAATTTCTTCCCCCTTGCCATTTCATTTTGTTATTATAAGCAATTTCATAAGCAAATTTGGTAGGAAGTCAATAATAAGTGAAAAAAGGAAAGTTTACGAGTTCTATAATTTGGTTCGTTTTCTTATTAAAGCAACTTGAACTGGGTAACTGCAAGTTCTGTCAAAGCAAGTATTTGAATGGTGCAACCTAGCAGTGTATTTTTTAATATCTCTTTCAATTATAGTTAAAGCAGAGTGCATCAGAAATCTTCCTCTTCCTAATATAGCAGCAAACATTTAAACAAAATGAGAACAACTGTATTTATAGTGTCTCAGCCGTTCTACGTTGCCATTTTTAAAGAAACTGTTCGGGCCAGTTTAGAAACTGAGAGTCCCAGTATCTGTCTTGACATCTGAGTTTGCTAATTGTATTTTTGTTTTTTAACTGATGACTCAAAGGCAAAAATGACCTGGTGTGACTCCTCTGCCTGCAGGGTAGAAAGAGAATCCCTCAGTACCCTCCTACCCCCTACAATTCTTCAACCAACCCCCCCCCCCAAAAAAAAAACGCTTGCATGTGTGAGAAGTGAATCCATGCTCCTGTTGCTAAAATCCAGGCCAGCTCAGGGGATCAGCTGCCCTTTTGTTGTCCTGCCCACGAGGTGTCCAAGCGAAATCTATCGGGTGACACAACCAGTGTGCAACAGTCTTGTGTCTCTCCCCTTCCCTCCTCCCAGGCGCTCACAGCTGACAGTGCGGAGGAGCTCACTTGGCTGCACATTTGTAAAGAGACCAGGGGGAAAAGGGAGACGCCAGGCAATTGGAATACCTCTGGACCTGGAGTGATGGGTTGGCTCGATGAACCAAGTTGGCAGATGTCCTTCTCTCTGCTCATGCTTCTGTCCCTCCAGACCAAGGGTAAGGCAGTGAGTGTTTTCTGAGCTGCTCCTGTGCTTCTGTTCATGAATGACAAATCAGCAGCTTCTAAGAAACTGAGAGCCAGCAGCTACTGCGCTACTGAGGAAGGATTCATATTAGCTATAATGACGAAATGGAGCTATGAATAATGCATGCCAGGGTTTTAATGCATTAATTCTGTGTAGGGGAATTCAGTAAACTTGTTTTGAGGAGTGTTCTTAGATTATATTTTCTCCCTTTTTTTCCTTCAAGAGTTTAAGTCTAATGGTTTTAACTTTCTTTTAAATGCAATGTTTATATGAACTTGTAAAACAAAGTTAACTTAATTATGTTTACGGTGTTTCAACTGAGTTTGTATAATTCTGTTCCAAAACATACATGGTTATCATTCATACATTTTTACACATTTGTTTATAGATTTATTTATGTAAAACTAAACAAAAAACTACTTTTTCAAATTACATCTTGAATGTTGCATTCTGCTATTGCCATTGTGGATTCAATTCTATATGTTTTTATGTATGTGTTACTCCTTTTGCTTGGGATAAAAAGAAAAAGTATGTGTTCTTAAGCTGTCTGACACTTGTTGCTTGCACAGTTGGATTACAGCCTCCAAAAATCAATTGGCCATTAGTAGTTACTTGAGTATGTAATTTTATTAGAATAAAAGAAAAGTTGGAAAATGTTGCAAGTTGGAGATAGTGTCTAGAAAAGGTTTTAGTTATAATCTAAAGCTATATATTAAAGTGTTGCATTGAATGCAGTAATTAAGTTACTATATAGGTGTTTAACCCATCTATAATGGTTTGTAAATGTATGTAAAACCTTTAAACAAAAACAAACTAAACAAAACACATAAAAGATGCATAACAATTTGCCGTTAAGAGTAAGTATTCCTATTTAAATTTAATAGCAGTCTAAAAGTGAAAATGTATGGGTGGTGTCTCATAAGAAAACTTGTTGTTTCATGTGGTTATGTATGCTGTCAACAATTTTCATAATAGTATCATAAACAGTTTTAACATTTTGCTTACAGAGAAGCCCTTAGTCAATTCAGCATATTTAACTGAAACTTTGTATGCAATAAATACTGACTAATTGGCTTTTCAAATCTGGAAGTGAAAAGGATCAGTTGATTCAGTAAGTTATTATTAATAATCTATCGACATATCCCTTAAAATATGTTAAATATATTATTTCCTCTAAACCCACAAAAACAACAACTTTCAAAGCATCTTTGAGTGCGCTCCACCTCTACTGAGTGTTACTAAGAGGGCCAGAACTCCCAAACACTGGTGAATGCTGGCTTAGTTATAATCACCTCAAGATTATTATTTTTCAAAACATCTGCCTGTTGTTAAAATACAAATAAAATGGGAGTTTATTTACTACAAATTATAAGAGACAGGGGCAAACAGTCAAAGCCAGTTAACATGACAATAAATAGACAATACACATACTTATTAGTGAATATTGTTCTAGTAAATATGCATTTAAAGATTAATGGTTTATCTTATAGACAATTTAATGGTATACTGGAAAGTTTTAGATGGTTCTTTAATTCTAAATGTTTCCAGGTTTGTCTTTCTTCCTGGTATCGCTGATTGAGCAATTTGGAAGATCCAGAAAACTAAAATGTGTTGACGGTGTTCAGAAATACGGTTAATAAAATACATACAATCTCTTTTGACCTTGCATGTTCACAAGTTATCAAGTCCTTTCTAATCATGTACAAAAAGTTCAGACTGGAATTTCTGACTGCTCTGGAAGCTGTTTATCCAAAGAAAAATTGAATCTTGTCTGTTTGTTAGGAAATATGTATTTAATCTGAGCTTCAACTTAATTAAAATTAAAACTTAAATTTGGTTTTCAAACATTGTTTTGGAATGCTTTATTCATATATGAATCTAAAGAATTCAACTCCAGACAAAGTAGGGAGAGGACATTTAAATATATACAATATTTATTATAGTGTGCCAAGTCTTCCATGTTGAATGGGAAAATAATAAAATCAGCTTTTAGTTTGTGAGTTTGAATCCCATGTAAATGATTAAAAAGCATAAGTAGTGGGATATTTTATGTTTTGGAATTAAATATTTATTTTATTAACTTTTTTTTTTAGCTTATGATATTATTGGGGGAAAACAGACATAGTATTAATGATTCAATCCCTCATTTCAATAGTCCCAGAAAGTAATAATGAATAAATACATTTTATACAATTTTGACCTGGCCTTTTTTCTTAAGAAAATATTCATTATTTTGAGAAATAAGTTTCTAAAAATAAATACGAGTGTAAGAAAGGGTAATTTTAATTGTCTGGTCAACAGTAATCTATTTGGATTTGCAAAAGAAAGTAAAACATGCTTTTTTAAAAAACATAAAAACCCTAACCTTAGCAGTTTCAGATTTCAATTGAGACACAGTATTGCTTCAACTCTTTGTTAAAAGGACACATATTAAACTGATGAAATATTTTCATATCGGCAAATTACGTTCAGCAAGGAGACCGTACATGGAGATTTTTGCCAAGAATAAGACAGATGTGCATTTAATGGAATAAGCCATTTGTTTTGTAAAATTGTCAGCTTACTTCAACAGCTTTCAAGTATGCCTAGCATTTTTTTTTAACCACAAATATATTGAAAACATGCTACAGATTGTGCCCATAATGCTGTGCCAACTCCTTAGTGCAGTTAGGAAAATAAGTATGTGTCTGGTAACAGGTAATAACAATCATTATACTCATTAGAAACATTTTATTATACAACTTAGACCTGTGCAAGGATATTTAAAGACAAAACCTGTTAATGTCATTGCTGTCCCCAATATTGTATTTGCTGGGAGAATGATGCTGATGGGATAATACTTAACCCTGTCTCATGTTAGACATACACTTGTTTCAATCACATGATTATTTAAATGTTCCTTGTTTGTTAATATGCCTTCATCAAAGGTGACATAAAATATAAATAATCAGTAAAGCTGGATAGCAGCGCAAGGATCAGGATGTGAGGTAGCAGTAGGTGGCAGGATATTAAGTACATTCTGACCAGATACGTTTTGAAGAGCTGGGAGAAAGTAATGACATTTACGTGGAGCTACAGGTATTCAATCACAGGCATGCAGCACGCTGTTGATCAATGTGTTCGCTTATTAGTAATATTAAGTAAATTTTTGAGAGGAACAGATTTAATTCTTATACCAGTATCATCTGAACGCACCTATAGGATGACTTTGTAAGCTCTTTGGTCCAGTGAAAACCTTTTTCCAGATTTAATCTCCAAATTGATTCGGTCTGGTCTTAATCTGTGAAAACACACACACATATAAATACACCACATTTTTATATCTGTGTTCCATAACTCCATTCTCTGTAGCTAGAGTTGAGTTTAAATGTTGACTGTCAATGTTACTTTTGTTCTTTGCTCTGGACAAGAAGCTTTGAAATCTCCTCATATTGGTTTTGATATTTATTAAAAGGTACTACTCATTTTAATATACTAGATGACATGGATCTTGCAAATTCAGTTTTCTGAAATATTTGGATTGCTGCTTTCTGCTCAATTTGGTCCATCAAAGCAGCGCTCTATGAGTAACATCTGGTGTTTTGCTTAAGCAGCTGGATTTAATTTACTCACATTTTGAACAGATTCTTTTTTATTTTTTCGGTCTGCCAACAACAATATAATGGTTTTACAACAACACAATCTTCAGCCTGGTGGCGAACATGGAGAAAATTTAGAGAATTCTTCTCACCCTTCTTGCCCACTCTTAATATTTGGCATGCTGCTTGTGGCTCCTGCAATTCAGTTTAAACATTGTTTTGCAAAATGTCTGAGTAGGGTTTTCTTCAGTAAGTGGCATTTTGTTACTGAAATTCATTGCTTAGCATAATAAGGCTTTAGTGTGAAACTTGTAAGCACGGTTCAAAGTTGAATGATGGGGCCATCAACCTACACTGCATGAAGAATACTGTAGGCTGAGCACAATGTTCCCCTGTTTCCACCTGTTACTGGAGGCAGAAATTAAGGCATTTGGGAATCTCACATATATATTTACAGCTTAAAATGTGAACATTGGTAGTAGAGCGTTCAATTCCAAGGGATGTACAGCTTAAAATAAATGCATATCCATTTTACTTTTGAAAACTGCTGTGGAATTGTTGTTTTAATGCTTACAGAAGTATGTTCAATAATAGACAGGACCAACTAGAAATAGGCTGTTTGATTTAATTTAGTTACCATCTGTAAGTGGCACATACACCTCACTGTTATAAATTATTCCAACATAATAAGAATGAATTGGCCTAATGCAGTCTCCGTGGTAGATGGAAATAAGGTAAAAGTGTTGGCGAGGATTTGCTTGTTAGGGGTCATGCCAGTCAGCGTGCACAGTAATGTCTCATTTAGCTAACATTTCCATTAAATCAAGTCTATAATGTGCAAAATCTGTGAGAAGGCACATCTGCCTACTTCTGGGTTCCTTATCACACATCAATGTGATGAACTCATAGGTTATCAAGCCTGTCAGATTATTTTTGGCTGTACTAATAGTCATGCCAAGGAACTTTGCTTCCATGTAGCTTTAACCTACTGCTCAGCCTCCTGACATATATTGGCAGGTCTTTGGAAAAGAAAATAACTGTTACGTGTGCCTAATTATATAGCTTAAGCACCTTCTCGCTCTCATACAAGTGATTTTCTGAACTATTTTCTGCAATTGATTCTTACTTGCTACAATTTCAGTTTTTTCTTCTGCATTATTAGCTGATTGGCAGACGATTCTGAACTGTATTTTCAAGATGGCTCTTCAGCATCAGGAGCCAAAATCACTGAGAAAAGTTCTGCAATTACCAATGGAGAGACTTGTCAGTTGGAGTTGAACTTGAGGGGATGAAGGGGGCGGTGGGAGGGGAATATTTCTCTTATCAGAGTTAAGGGAAACAAGCCGATCAGAGATGTAAACAAGGTCATTATGATCTGGTCCAAACTCCCCAGGGTGACCTTGAAATTCTGCTGTAATGCAACACATTGTCATCTGGAAGTCCAGACTTACTCAGGAATTTCAGCACTGAGTCATGGGTTTTCAGAGATCACCAGATGTATTTTCCATTGAAAGGCCCCTTTCATTAAGGAACATTTAACACAATATCTTGTTAATTGGGTATGATTGGTCATAAAATAATCCAACGAGATGAATGTGGGATATAAAGATGTTGTGCTGCTTATCTAAAGCACTGTTTGTGCTGCCCTGTATAACCCACACCTGTGCAGCAGACACATGAGTGACAATATTAATTGAAATGTTAATTATTTTAGAGAGGAAATGATCGGTCTGTAACAGTTGGGAAATTGTTGCAACAAATGAATAGCTGGATTGCTTTAATGACATATGTATTTAACATACATTGTACATGCAAAACCTTGATACTGGCTGCCGTCTTAAAAATACAGTACAATTGTGTATTTTACAAGTCACAGTGTTGATTTTGATTCAATTCTAGAAAGCCCAATATATCGTAGGGCATTGAAATTGCAATTTTATGATCAGTCTTCATAAATGAAACAATTTTCCAAAACAGTACAGCCTCATAGTGTGTCAAACACCCCAATAAGTCGAAAAACGCCTTGTTTTTAAATTCCACACTTTGATCCCAGGGAAAGAATTTGAAGTTAAGCAAAACACGGTTGCTTCCTGTCAGCAGCCTGGGGATGAGGATTATGTTCTCTAAATAAAACCTGAGCTGTTGTCAGATGTGCCGTTAAGAGTGTTCCTGAGATTGGCTCGTTTAAAAGCCAGATATTTAGCGTGGCAGTTCGGCACAGCACCTGTGGTTCCTTGCGAGTGGAGAAGGGTGTATATACTGGCTTCTTCCTGTAACTGACTCCTGCAGATTACCAAAAGCTTATCCTCTTGCAAATCTTGCTGAAAGCAGCTGGATGCTGAAGTAATGTAAATTCAAGGTACTTCAGCCCAGTTCGGGGCTGTCTGAGGAGAAAAAAGGATGCTTTGCACAATGGGTCCCTGTGTTCTGGGAGGGCAAGAGGTTTGTCTGTCTTGGATAGGGCTGTACTCCATGAAAGCTTTCAATAATAGTTTCAAGTCTCACATTAATATGCAATACTACATCTTTGTGTATGAAATGGTATATCGTTGTTCAAAGCGCAGGCAATAAAAAGATTGATTGATTCCTGTCAATATTTTTCCACCATTTCTGTGTTAACTCTCAGTTACATTTGCAAGTCTGTGGACATCCGTTCACTGTGCGTTTCCTATTTTGATTGGAGGACATTCTACTTCCCTTGCTCTAAAAGGTTACCAATATATTTGTTAGAAATCAGCTTGTGCTTCTGTTCCAGTTTTTTTATTTCCCCCCTCGCTGGAATATATATGGGAAATGTATCGCATATTTCATTTGAAATGTAGTATTCAAGTCCAAGTTGTTTTTTCTCTATGTATACGTGTCTTTACCTATAAACTGTCATTTCAATTTAAATCTAAAAAGACAAAACCCTTATAAGGGTATCACTTAAGACAATGTGAAAAAGCAAAATAAGTAGGCTAGATTATATAAATATAAAATATATTTACATTTTACATACTTTCATACTTACATACTTAAATAAATTACATTTTATAGACAGAACAAAGGTTCAGACCCCGACTTAAACATAACAAGAATTTGGAACATGCAATCTCATCTGTTGTCACACAATTTATACTTTTCCTTTTGTCAACTACACTATTTCCCAGAGTTATTTTCATTCCGTATAAAGTATAACTTCACTTACTTTATGTATATCTGTCTTAAATAAACCTGTAGTAAATGCGGGTGCATGCTTTTTTCTTCTTTTGCTCAATAAACCCTTACAGGCAGGATGCAGGTGTCCAGTCACATGCTCTGACAGTTCATCCATCTACTCTTATACGTGACCCCATTAACTGTGATCTCAGCTACATTGTGCTTTTGGAAGTGTTTAAATTAACTGCACTACAGTCAATGCAACAAATTAAGAGTGCATGTCCAAACATGGAATCAAAGCATGAATGTGTCCCATAGGCTGTCTGGTGTTTGAACATGACCCATATATGTACATATGAACATCCCGAATCATTGTAGAAAATGTTTTGCCTCATCTCTATTTCAAAATATAATGCTACTAAAAAGGATGAAGAACAAAAAATACTTAAAACACTTTCCCAAAATTCAGTAATCCAAAGTGTGGTGTATTATGTTTGAAATCTTTCTCACTCTCCTGTCCGGTATCCTCAGTTCTAGATCTGCAGCTGATCTTTGATTCAAGTAATTTTTGTGTAGTTTGGCTATGCATTTGGCGTAAACAATTATGTTAAAAATATTATAAAAATAAACGACCTACAAGTCAACTACCTGAAGGCATTCATAAAGTAGAGTGGCATTCTTGTTTCCTTATAAATGTAATTCCATCACTGGGATTTCACTATGGTTTATAGTGCCACCATAATTTGGTCATCCATTGCTTACTAGCCCTAACAAGGCATAGATAACCACAACTTTAAATATCAGTGGGCCTACGCTACAGTAGATGTCACAAATGTGCAGCAGCTTTTCTCGGATACTTTGATCTCAGTGTGTTATGTGCTAGTGTAATACCATGCATACTTTTCAACCCAGTACCAGACAATCAGAACATAGTCGGAATACAAACAACGTATCTCTTCAGCAGACAGTGTAATGCCCTTGGTTTACACTCTCAGACTGAATGCGATACCGCAGATATGCAGAAAAGCTTTCAGACGCTGCCACTATTTATTTAACATTGTAAACAACAAATTCTTAGTTGAGAAATTAGAAAACCATAAAGGAGACCACAAACATGCATAGCTGTATTCAGACTGACCAGCTTCAACACCCAGTGACTTTCGAACAGGTTGCCAGGCCAGAGGCAACAATGGAAATAAACAATGTATCTCTGAAATAAACAAAAGAGATCAGAAACAACTGGAGAAACAGTTATGTTGTAAACTGCTAGTGTGTAAATCAGGAACACAACTGTTAAGAGAGGAACAATGGGCAAAAGCGATCTTTACAACAACACAGCAATATCTAAAACTGGCCTGGTCTTAATCCTCCACATTGTTTTGTTTTTTTAAAACAACCATGAAATAACAGTGTAAAACATTTAAGAATAAATTTGAAATACATCCTTTTGATTTAACATTTTATCTTGGTTTTTAGCCCTTAATGTGAACGCTTTTTTTTCCCCACTGTTCTTTTTCAGTCACAGAACTAACCTGCCTGACTCTCAATTTGACTTGGGGGGAAAAAGTGTTACTGGAATAAGCTCTTGAAAGGGAAATGGGGAGAAACGTAGCCAGGAATCACTCAGAAAAACAGAGAAAGTGCAATCTTTTAAAATGTCTGCTTTAACTGTGCTGATGTCATGCACCTCGGAAAAAGGGGCTTTCGCTAACGTCAAAAAGTCTTAAGTTAACAAACAAAACAAATCCCCGGTACAGCATTCCCAACGCCCGCTTTTGAAACACTTAACGATTTATTTTTTCACCGCAATGTGAAAAGGTTACAACTCATCAAATGTGCTGTAAATGTGAATTTAATTGCAGCCGGCGGAAGAGCAGGCACAGCAGCTAAAACATGGTCAACAGTGATGTGTAGTTTTAACAGAACTGCTGTTTTATTTAAGTCTATTGCAAACAAATGTTTTGAAAAGTCATCGATTTCTGTCAGCAGCAGCTATTCATGCTGTGTTGGTGGAAAGATAGGTGCTGAAAATGGAAGTAAAATGACTCTTAAAACAACTATTAATTGCTTTGCCCTTTATAACCATGAACCATGGCCACTCAGTGAAATGTTCGCTTAATTAAACTTCTTCCAGGCTGTGTCAAAGAACATGATGCTTTTATTTCCACATGTCCTGTTCGGTTTGTCTAGTCCTGTGTGCGCGCGTGTGTGTGTGTGTGTGTGTGTGTGTGTGTGTGTGTGTGTGTGTGTGTGTGTGAGGTTTTTACCATATGAGTGTCAGTCTTTCATATCAGTGGAAGCATGGAAACACATGGTGAGACAAATCTAGGCGTGCTTACCAAGAGGATTTCACTGTGGCTTTATGTCTTTCCACAAAGGATTGATGTCAGAAAGCAGAAGAATGCCAAAAGTACCAGCATTCATTCAAAATTAGTCTACAATCAATATCATCTTGATTTAATGGGACCCAAAAGCGCCGTATAGAATCATATATTTATTTTGAACAATCTTCTGTTAAGTCCGTTCCTGCCTGAGATAAAAGAGTGACTCTGCATGACTCAAAGGCTGAAAGATCTCCAAGCATCCCCCACCATGACAACTATAAATTTAGTAGGAATTAGTCATGGTGGCTACAGGAGCTTTAAGCTCTCTACCTATAACATCTGGTTTGGATGTCAATGCCAAATGTAAAACAGACAAACTGCCTTTGTCCTCTGCGATACCCAATGACTATTAATTTCTAGTGTAAACATGGAAGAGATCGCAGTCAAGTGTTAAACATCTCAAACAGGCCACATTTGAAAAGTTAGGAGACGCATCCGGCAAACTTGTAAACCTTTTTTTGAAGTTTGCCTTTAAAGATCCATTAAGAAGATATAATGAAGACTTTGAACTTCTTGTCGAGGGGAATTACTGATTTGTTGCGTTGCCAAATGACTCAGTCAGTAATTGGGAAATTTGGAGATTGTTTAATTTTCCTGTTCTTTCTTAACTTTTGATTTGTATTAAAAACCATCATCATATGTTCCTTTTGTTGGTCTGTTGGATAGCGAAAAGGAAATTGATTAAACCAATTTGTCTTTGCTAAAACACCTGAAATACAAGGAGGAATTCATGCCATATGTATTTTACTATTCAGTAGCTTTCATTGTCTGGCCCGTATTCAATTTTTGCTTTGGAACTGGTTTGAAACCAGATATTGCAAATTGTTTTTCTCCAATGTAGGTCTATCTGCCCAATAGAGATGTAAACCGTGTCCACAATGCAGAAAAGTAGTTTGCAAAACATCCAGTGTAGCAAATCCATTATGATGAAGCAGATGGTACATCTCAGCACATTTCAGGCATGTAGAGTAGGTCTTCATTGTGTGGATTGAAGTGAAGAAAAAGTCAGAGGAACTGGGCAATAACAGAGAATCAAACTCAGCCCTTTTGAGAAATGTCTAGATACAGTCCAGATACATATCTGCAGCTAGACAATCATGCATTCAGAGGTTATATATAAATATATAATGTGTTACGAAGACAAATCTTAGTCTCTTGACAGTTATGTCTGTGATTTAGCCAGTCTCTGGAACTTGGTGTAAGGCCACATTGTACACAAGGGCATGAAGTATGTATTGTTTATTTATAGATACGTTTTGACTTGTCCATATTGCACTGCAACTGCATTTTGACTGTAGACAGCAGGGGCATTTACATTGCAGTGGCTGGGCTGCAGTGATTTAGTGACAGTCCCCTGTGAAGATATCGGAGGCCGCACAGCTCATTCATCTCGTAACCTGATCTGAAATAGACCAGGGGCTACAGGGGTGAAAGGCCAGTGTGTAAATCCAACGCTCCGTGTACTCATTGTTTGCCATATTTAAACAGGGGGTTGAATGCTGACCAAAGCATCTTCTCGGTTCTTCTGTTAACAAGTTAGAATAAACTGATTGCAGTATAAAGCAAATCATTTAAATTGATGTCCACCTTATATTTGCCTCTGAGTCCAAACACATTCTCTTCACATGCACAACTACAGAAATACCCTTTATAATTAATTGTCATGCACCTTACTGCTCCGAGTCACTTAGCTGGGGACTCTATCTGCAAAGCAGTTTTTTTTATGGAAAGTGCTTTACCATTTACAGTGCATTATATTCCATTAAATATTATGTTTTGTGACTCGTGTAATCTCAGCTGCATTATAACTATCTCTCAGTGCATAAGATTGCAGTTTCTTTGTTTTTAAATAAGTACTATCACCTATAAATACAAATATGATAAAAATACACATTCAGCTTGATTGTTTTGTAATCTTTTTTCTAGTGGTTGTTTCTCACAGGGGCAAGTGTGTTGTTTTGTTTTTAAAACTGATTTCCCATTAGCCTGAAAGGACTTTGGGGGTAGTTGTGTAATGCCCAGAGGAATGTGTCAAGGGAGAGGATCAGATTGCCGTCTAACCTTGGGAGCTCCCAGTCACTGACACAACACGCACCTGTGTGCTCTTTCCCGCTGACCTCCAGATAGGGCTTTGAAAAGCGCCTGCCATGTGCACATGCAAACGGGGGCAGGTTTTGATTTGCTCCATGACAATCTGTGAAAAGGTCTTGCGCATCTGCAGTGAGTGCTGGAGATCAGTTATGTGCTGCTAAAATGACTGAGGTTAGACCGAATCAGTAGGTGAGGGGGATAGATGGGGATTTCTCACTAATGCACATATTGATTTCCAGTGTTTTACAAACAAATTTGTCAATGTCGGAAGATACGACACCAAGTGTTGAGTTTTCCCCCTAATGCACACAACCGTATTCCACTGAGACACCCATCTGTTCCCCTGGAGGGGCTGAAAAATGCAAGGCGCTCTTGTCCGAACAAACTTTCCATTCTTACACATAAAGCCTGAGGTTTCTTTGTTTTCCTAGCTTAATCGTAGAAGCATGCCTTAGACATTGCATGAGAAACTTGATATAGGAGGACATGGGGGAGCTACTGTAGAGAAGTATTGAATCAAGTCTTGAATTTACCAATTCATTTTTACTCTCTTGCACTCTGTCAGGATCCGTTCCAAGTTAAAGGATCAGCTATTCACTGATTCTTCATTGTTTTTAAAAACTGTGACATTGAAATCAGCCTAGTGAAATGCATGTATCAGTTTCAGGTGGCCATCTACTTCACAGCACTGTGGGTAAGCACAAAACTATTTTGATATAGATTTGCATTTGTTGCATGGTTTATTGAAACATACGATAATTTAATACTTGACTTATTAATTTCTGGTTCTACACTGCAATATTTCAAATGAGGGATGGTTGTGTCTCTGGAAAGGTTACACTAAATTAAATCTACTTTTACGAGCAGGTGAAAAGTGCATATCCTGGCTGATTTTCAGCATACATTTTATTGAAAATCAATTATTTCCTCAGTAACAGTTTCCCAGTGGCTGCTGATGAAGGATACACCCTAAAGTTATACCATCTTGTCTCCATCCAAAGACACACAACAGTAGTAGTTATTCTATAAAAGCTCTGTCTGACATTTTATAAGAGCCTGTTTGTTTTTTTACACGTTGAAGTTTCATTTTGTAGAAAGTATGAAGAGACTTGCACATTTATGACTAAAATCACCTCTCAAATACTCAAAGTGCCATATGAGTATTTTGTTACAAGCCCAGTGGTAAAACATTTTGAAGTACTGGACTGAAATTACTTCTTTCTTTCATTAGGAATGTTTTATTATTATTATTATTATTTAGTGTTTTTATCCAGAAGTGAGCCCTCATGAGAGTAAATGAGAGTCACAGTGACGGTCAATAAAATAAACTCAGAAAATGCTGTTCATCCCAGTTCAGCATTAGAAAATATCATATAAAAGCATTAGTCACATTTTACTTTTTGTTTGGCAATGCATTTGATAAAGCTTTAAATTCCACTTTATATATCTTAGTTGGTTCACTGTGCTTCAGCTGCTAGCAATACCAGGAAGAGACCGATAGAAATGTTAAGTTGGAAATCATACGGTGAGTAAGGCTTTGTCAAGCATATCTTTTTGTTTGATGTCAGTGTATGTTACTGGTCCCATGTCTATAGGCACTGTTGACTGAGTGGGTATTATCTATCATTGTCATCAAAGATATGAAACAAAAAGGTTCCTTAAAGAAAGCCTCCCTCATAGATGCATTGAACTTTGTGTTTTGTTTTACCACAAGGTTAATGATGCATAACTTCCTAAAGGCCTAAAGGTGTTATTTATAAAGAGAAAGCAGAATGTAACACTAAATAACACGGTTGTCCCGTCCAGTGTACAAGTCACTTTGAGTGAATGGTCTTGTTTTGAGAGGAGTTACGGATATAAAATATGCATGAGTGGCAGAATAAATAGAAGGTAAATGAATCTGAATTAACAAAATGAAAATGCATCGCTCTACTCTGAAGCTTCAGCTTTTCTAGATGGTTTCCTTTTCAGGCAAATCTTATCATGATAGTATAAGCTCAGAAGAAAGGATTTAGCTCAGGTGGTCTCTGTATGGGTTCCCAGTAAAAGGGTTCAATGCATGGTGAATAAGCCTACATCAATTCCAAAATATAATGTTCTCCAGTGGAGGAAAGCATCTCCATTTACCTCTCACATATCAATGTGTGGCTTTAGCTAGGAATGAGTCAGATACATTTTCCAAACTCCATTTACGAGTAACACTCCTAAACCAGAAATGAATCCACTACGTCATGGGACATTACCAAAACAAAGATAGATAGATAAAATAACTGCCATATTTTCCTTTTCACCCGAGAGAGCATTGTCAAAAGAGAAGCATAACTCACAACTTATTTTATCAAAGAGACCCTAATGTTTATCTGAAGCAGCCAATAAATGGCTTTGCAGGGCTGTGTTTATGGCCAAGAAGTTCTTTAAACAAGTCAGCACTGCCTCTTTTGACATGACCAGTCATAATTAATGGGTCCGATGCTTGCACTCCATGGCTCCATGTAGAGACTCCGAAATCTAAAAACCTAACAAGAGCTCCCAGAAATGGCAGGCGAGTTTGTACACTGTGGCGCCTACAAGGCAAGGCTTTTAGTACTTGGGCTGTGTTAATTGGGAGCTGAAAGCTACCCTGATCCTGACATAAGCCTTCTATCAGTCTGAAATTACCCCATGAGAATCACAGGGCAAGGATCAGCACTGACTCGGTCTTGCAATCAATCGTTCTAAAGTAAATCTTGTCGAACAAGGTTTGCTTGCAGGATGTAATAAATATGCTCTTAATGTACTCTCCACAAAAAAGGCGGCCTTGAAACGTATCTATTTATATTTTGTTTTGGCGAGTGTGGATGGTGTTTTGATTTTAGTTTTAAGGTCTTTTTGGAAGAAATTATTAATGGTAAATATCAAGGGAGAAAGGGAGGCAGGGTGTATCTATATAGTATCATAGCAGTGAAAAAACAAAGCCTTTATAAAAGTCTACTTGGCGCTGTATTAGCAGGTAATACAATGATCTATTGAACTCAGTGTTGACGTCTATCAATGATTGGTAGAATCACTTTTTAATTAATAAAATAACAAAGCAACCATACACCTATCAGATTTCTTTCTTTATATAAAGAAGGTCAATAATCAAAAGTTAAAAACATTTAAAATATGATTACACCATTGGGCCCAAGACAGCCAGTATCCAGATTTTCAGTAGGTTCCCCTCTTGCAGAGGAAATTGAGGTGAGGACAAATAGTCATGGGTTAGAAAGAAAGGATATAAGAGCAAAAGTAGGTCAAAGAGAGAGGTGAGAGAAGAAAAACTGCAAAACAGATAGGAGAGAGAGCAGTGGATGGGAAAGATATACAAAATAAAAACTATAATTCCCAGTACAACCACTAGCCACACACAACATTCACCAAACCACCATGTATTTACAATACTTTGACTAACCAGGGCCTAAATGAAATTTGCAACACAAAAGACTATGCTTTGCCCACGTAGTCCAGCACATTCCTGAGCGGGGCACTGCAACATCCGGCTGGGATCTGTCATCCTGCTCTAGCTGCACACGGGTTTACCCAGAGTGAGGTTACCAGCTGTTCACAGAGGTGCCCTTGCATAGTGAAGCTATGGGTTGGTTTCTCAAGTAGTGTAACCTTAGCTTTGTAGCAAAATTAAAATTAAATCTGTCTAGACATGAAGCCTTGAAGGTATGCGACTGACTGAAAAGAGAAGAATATGTCAAAATTGTGGTAAAAGGTATCAGTACTTGGTAAGATACTCCGTCATGGAAATCATGTTGTTATATAATGCATTCTTCTTCATTTACTTTTAAATTCGTTATTAATAATAATAGCAACAACATCAACAGTTGTAGTAGAAATCATAGGGTAACCAGATGCCCCAATTCAGCAAGAACATTCATGGTTTCCCACTAAAGTTCCCCGTGCCCCAACCATTTCTCAAACTCTTTAGAAAAGTCCACATTTTTAGGCACTCCCTGTAGGACCTATATGAACCCATTTTATAATTAATTTATTATCTTGTGTGGCATGGATAAAAAAAAAAAAGTACCTTCCCTAGTTTATTTTGGATGGTTACAGTAACCCATCTCAAAACATCTGTAAACATTGCTATCAGGTAAGAGGAGGGTGTTACAAATTCCACTATTGGTTAACTCTAATCTCGTCATTTTTTGCACTTCATATTTGGGTTCCATGATTCACCTCTAACCAACACATCACACCACATGCGCTTTGTCCTACGGATAAATAGCTTTCCGGACACAAGTCTAAAAGATTCTGAAGCCGTTACCGAGAAAACAGCTGAGCGGTATTAAAGGGCCGCTGTCCGGAACACCCCCCCCCCCGACCCCTTTCTTTTACCGCTGAATAACAGCTCACAGGTGTGGGATTATTCCAGCAATTGGGTCTCTGTTTTGTCAACAAATCCTAGAGCAGCTCTATGACACGTCACATGACTCTCCTCAGCAGTCATGGGGAGCGAGCACCAGAGAGGGTGAACTGTGAAAAGGGCAAACTAGGGCCATGTCTCCTCATGCAGGTGGCAGGAGCGGGTTGTCTTCTTCCCTGCGGAACTTCCTGCCTGTCTATTTTATTTAGTTCAAGGCTTTCTAGACCCCACTGTCACTATTAAAACTTCTCAATTATATTTCACACAGACATTCTTTCAAATTCTCCATTGTTTTTCTCTTGTGAATATATTCAGGACCAATACGCTCTTCTCAAATCCCTTTGTAAACATTGTCTAAGCTTTGCAGTTTCTATTTTTTTGCGGCTTTAATTTTGATGGTATTAATAAATGTGTTGTAACATTTCCCGTTGGTGGTTTCTTTCAAGTTTGAAGAGATTAAATCATGGTTCTTGTGGAAGTGTGTTGTAACTGTAGCAGGGGCATATCACTCGCATATCATCTTTTGTCAAAAGATTACATCCGTGTCCAGCAGTGATCGAGCAGCAGTAGCATTTTTCTCCAGCCTGATAGAGAGTGTGAGAGTGTGCATCGGACTCAGGTGACAATCGGAGGTGCACAAGTTTACACCAAGGGATCAGTTGTCTTTGTCTTGAAAAGCAGCCATGAACTGAAAGCTGTGAATTCTAGGTACTGATATCCTTTTTCATTAAACCAAAACTGACAAATTGACAAAGCACTGTATTAATTTCCAGAATTTGGGGAGCAGTACCCATGTATTGAGTCTTTTTTTTTTGTAATGAGTTAAATTAAATTTGAAATTCCTGAATACTTTCCAGACAGCTCTTGGCTTCTTTTACAACCAAACCTAACAAACTTAAATGTGAAACTTTGTTCTGAAATAATATTGCTTTACACAAGAAGCTATAGAAGAGTGAGGGGGGTCCCAGTCATCTCCAAATTGCCAGAACAGCATGTGAAACCCCCAGAATTAATACAGAAATTAAAAAGCCCTAGGGGCATTGCAGTAGTTCAGTCTTAAAGCCCAAGTCATTGATGAACTCTTTATGATACTAGCAGCCAGTGCTAATACTCCTGACTGTGTTGTTCAAGAAAGTAATTTCCTCACATACCTTCCTGGAGTCCTGAACCCTTTTTCATTGTGTTTCTGCGACACACAAATCCAGATAGGAGATGTAGGGTAGAAAGTAAGGACTTTTTCATTTTTCCTACCTTTGTTTTCCTACCTTGTATTCGTGTATTCCTATTAATGCTAGTTAATGTGCCTCTCTTTTTATATCTGAATAAGCACAATTAAATGTAAAGCCACAGAAATCAGATAACTTTGGAAATAATTAGCTTTATTTCATTTCATTTGTTTAATGCTTTGCTGGAACTATTTTCTGCTTTGCAAAGCTTGTGAAATGTGCAATTGCTATTACTAACAGCATTCTGCCTGTGAGTCTGGCTTTAAGGGGAGGTGAGCGCACAGCTAAAAGGTTTCATGTGTGAAATGGGATGTGAGCACACATTCTGTGTGGAAAAATGCAGTGATTGCGCTTGAACCTTCACCATGTCCTTTTAAGTCTGGGAAGTTGACAGTTGATACAGTAGGCAGCCCTGGGCCCAAAAAAGTCCAACTTGACTGTAAGCCAAGGTTCCCGGCTCATGCCTTTAGTGCTTCTGCTGGAGGACGCAAGCTGAGTGCGTTCTTGCCCTCCATCCACAGAGGTGAGTAGATAGGAACAGGGTTTTTCAAACACTGAAATGCTTTTAGCTGCCGAAAGTGTGTTCAACAATTGGTACCCCCGCCGTCTGCGGTCAAAATTGATTACTGTCGTCCTCGTGAAAGGCAATTAATTACAGAGTGCTGCAGAGAAATTTCGCCTGCTGTTGAAACACAATGTTTACTTGCCATATGTCAAATAGAGTCTGTCAGTAGTGCCTTCTTTGTGACCTGCTCATATTAGTCTGGCTGCGGATAAGGGCCTGCCTGGACTACCTTTCTTTTTTTTTTTTTCTTTTCTTCTCCATCCGACACTCATTGATTAAGAACAAGATTCTCACCCTTTCTTTGGATTAGATACAACTTTACTTCTAGTAAAGGAGACATGGGAAAGATACTTTAATGACCCATTTTTACACTATAAGCTTCTAATTAGAACTGTAAGTATATATTTACTTCTTAATTTAAAGTGTGTACCATATCTATCTATACATATATACATGTACACTTACAATTTATATATGGGCTGTTTAATGGTATTATAAAATTGTATAACCACATTACTTTTAATGCAAAAGGAAACTATAAATATTTTCAGTTCTCCGTTTCACACATTGAAAACTGGAGAGCCTTACCCTGCCATATATTGCCTTGGTCATGTTTCAAGCAGACAATTTAATAGCGAAAATAGAGGCTTGAAGAAGTTATTTAACCTACTGGCTATTTTTCACAATTCCTGATTTGATGCTTAGTACTCACAGGGAGCATAATCCATAGTCCCCAGTCTGGTTAATGTTTTAATTTTATGAATTACTTTTGCTTGTTAGCTGGTGGCAACCCAGATGAGTCTCAATGGCATGGATTTGTCATAATATTCCCAGCCGCATAACCCCACCCTCAACCCCACAAACACACACACACACACACACACACACACACACACAATTAGTTACCGTCTCTGTATCTTCACCTAACATGTAATTGAATCTGCTCACGTGCTACATTCACGTGTGTTATTAATCACTGCTTCATTTACAGTTCATGTTTACAGATATTCCAAGTTGAAATATAAATGGTATTGTTAATTGAGTAATATGTTTAAAATAGAATCCATCACCTGTCTGCTAAAGGTATACACATGTGCCAAGAATGTAGCAGGAATTGAACAATTTCCATTCAGCTGCAAAGTGTATAGAACAGATTGATATTAATGAAACAAGTGCTTTAGTGAGATCAATCTTTTTTCTAAAGCACTGTGTATTTTGATGCATGGCCACTTTGAACCTGTGTTTATGTAATATTTATTGAAACAAACTCCCCAGCAGTTGAGTAATATTGATGCATCACAGTGTTTTTGCTTTCAGTTTTTCTTAGCTGTGCAAACAGGCTACCAAGGATGCAAATCAGTTCTATTCCCACACACCGCCTTCACTGTAAACCTCACAACACTTGTTTTTCTTCATTCGGTTTGTTTGTGTAGTATACATTGATAGCTGTAATTTATTTTTTTAATACAGTTGGGAGGGGTTCATAATTCGTATTGCTTTGTCTGTAGTACAGACATATCCATTTGAAGATGAGGTCATTAGTTAGTTTGAGGCAATATTCTGGTTTTGCAAGTTGCGTTCTTCAAAAATAGAGTGTTATATTTTTTGTCTATTGGCTCAGTGTAGCTTCTTGCTCTTGCCTGCAGTTTTTGCCCCCATGATTAAAAGTATTGTTTGTACTCCATTTTGATTAACATCAAATTGGCAGTTTCCAATGGCCCTTATCTTAAAGTTTCTGTAAAGTCCATAAGCACGGTCACAACAGTCATCTAATTCCAAAACCACTTTTACCAGATAAGTACTTGTGTTCACTTAAAAGTTTGAAGTGTTTTGGTGCAAAAGCTCGAGTTGACTATTGATGTCTAGAGACCTGATTTGAATTTGACTGCTGGCTTTATTATTTATTTTATTTTTTTCTAGATCTTACACTTTGGAAAATAGTTAATATGGAAAATATCAATAGGGCATAGGCAGACTGATATTAATGAAACAAGTGCTTTAGTGAGATCGATGTTTTTTTTTCTAAAGCACTATGTATTTTGATGCATGACCACTTTTAACCAGTGTTTATATAATATTTATTGAAACAAACTGTTTGCTTGTAACAGTTTCCAGTGATATTATGTCATTCATTGTCGCTTTGTGTCTTTTTTCTTCAGTTAAGGAAAGTCTCTAGCACAGGTTGACAATATTTAAAAAGGAATCTATAATCTAAAGGGATCTTTTTTTTTTTTAAATAGTGAGCAAGGAGACTGAATTTTCCAAAAATGTGAATATTTGCACACAATTTAGTAAATGTAAATATAAACTTAAATACATTTAAAATGTTATGTAAAGCTATTATTTAAACCAATTGTTTTATTTATTTCTTATAGAAATAACAGTGGTGTAAAAAGGTACTTGTTATATATGACAGAATAAAATAAAAATGCCATTCATTTTTGAATGTATACTGTCCATTTTCAAAATGTACTTTGAATATTGCATTTTTAAACTCTTTGCGTGATCTTAACAGATTGCGTATTGTACCATTAAATAATTAGTAAGTTATTACATACTAAACAATAAAAAACATCTGGGCTGAAAAATGTGTGTTGCAGTTCTTGGCAAGAACATGCTTGTCTCAAGACATGTATATATGACCATTAATTATGTTTTTAAATATTTATAATTGAATTTGAACTGTTGAAACGTTTATGAATCACAACACACATGGATCACAATTGTTTATTGTTACTCCTATAGATGATTACAGAGAAAAGTTAATATAATATACACATTAAAGCATTTGAATTGTTCTTTTGTGTCTTTCCTGCAGTGCAGCATCTAGCAAACCTGTCCATTGTGCTCAATTTAAATGCTTCTAATCCAGACTTAATCAAGAGCACTTTAAATATACGTTTAGACTTAAAAACACTTTTATTAGGTTTCAATATAAGCATTTTCCTGCACCTTGACTTTTTAATTATAATAATAATACAATTAATACTATTTTTAAATGTTTTATATCTGAAAGTGTTGAAGACAACTCTGGGAACTCCTGTATTTGTTGTTGTATTTTTCATAGCTGTCCCACATCAGTCCCACTGGTCATGTTATACAGACGCTTCTCCTATTAGCTGCTGTAGCAAAATTAATATAAATTCTACACCTGCGAACACAGGATACTTACCACATTTAGTGCACAAGAATCCAGATAAATACAGAAAATAACAGTGCTGGCATTTGTGGTCCAATTTAAGTGGATTCCACAAAGCTTCATACCATATAAAAATAGTGTCTGGTGTGTGTTCTTTCCCAGTTTTTATTAATATGATTATTTTCTTATGTTCTGTGGGCCAGATGTCTGGAAACTCTTTTGGCAAGGGCTATATTCAAAGGGCATTTTTCTGTCCATTAAAACGATGTTTCAGAGCCACAGAACTGGCTTTTGTTCATGTTTGTTGAAAGACATTATTATGTTCCCCTAACTCAGATATTAACCCTTTACCTTTTGTCATTGGAGAAAGAAAAACACACAACATGCTTGTGTGTGAATATCTGAAGAGCAATAGGAAATGGTCATTTACCCAGCAAGGCTTCCTGGAAGCTTTGATTGACTTCAAGCAAAAGCAGTTTTTCATTACACCAACATACAGTTCAGAAGTATGCAAGGCCCGGGCCACCTCAGATTTAGTCCTACTTTATTTTAGAGAGCCGTCCGCATGCGGGTGAAAAGGAGGCCTAAACGAAATGCATGCCGGGAATTAAACAAATCTGTTACAGGTGTATGCGATGTATTTATATAATCACAACTTATTAATATGCATGCATGTAGGCTATTGATCGGTTCTGCATTTTCTTTGAAAGTAACTCTTTACAACCAAAGCTTTCTAATATAATTTAAAAAAAATGTGCTGGTTCAATGGGGAATCTAATTCATATATTTCCCTTTTCAAATGTCTGTCTTCGGTTCTGCAAGTTTAAAAGTGCTGTTACAATTCACCCGAAAGCGAAGCACATTTCGTTGCACATCCGCATTAAATCACAAGAAATCGTGTGGATTAGTTATAATAGCCTATTGAGATGTATGATCTGAAAATGTGTACGTATATACACACACACAGTACATATCATATATTACAGTAGCAGTACTTCAAGTGTCCGTCTCTTCGGTGCTGTTGCTGCAGGTCGATGTGTCTCATGCAATCCAAGCTGCTGCTCAGTGTTTCTTCTGAGTGCAGCCTTTTCTCTGGACATCACTGCGTGTGTTGTCATTTTTAAAGTCTGATCTTTGCATTTTTATTTTGCTTTTAATTTACTCGGGCGATCCTGATACCCATGGAAAGCAGCCTCTGTGATGCGTCTATAGTGATATCCTCCGACAGCAGCGCTGTGCACTTCCTTCCGTTCATCTTCATCCACATTGTAAACCGCGCTTTCATTTCTGCATCGTCCCAGTCGGTACCTGCAACGCCGGCATTTGCGATTGTCCTGCAGCTCAATATAACTGCATTTCGGATTGCATAGTAAACAGCTGGCCTCGTTTTAAAATGCACTGATCTGAATGGAAACCTGCTTTGGTTACATTTATATAGTTTTAATGCAAAATTCGGATAATTAATAAAGTTTCCTGGTCCCGTTCACAATTTCACAATGCAATTTTCACATGTAAAATGCATCCTGTTAAATTTCAGACTTCAATCATACTTAGTACAAGAAAAAACAATAGCAAGTTTACCAGCTACACACTTTTATTTTAATGGACCGAGTAGTTTGAACTGTTTACATCATTATAACTAATTACTTAGCCTATACTTTGTTAATATATATATAAAGATGTGAGCTAGCGAAATGCATCAGTACATTTAAGGCTATAGATCGATATGACATTCAGACAATACTGTGTCCTGTGAAGTCGTGTGCGCTGTTCTCGGTGACCGTGTTTATTGCGTTTATTGCGTTTATTCTGCGTTGGCGGGAAGCGGCGTCTCTGGGGGCGGGGCTTGAGCCGCGTCACGCACTGACGCTTTCAGTCGGGCCGCGTCAAAAAGCGGGGCTAGTTTTCACACGGCCTGGGACGGCATAAAGCTCAAATGTGGACGGGGTCTAAGTCATCTTTTTTGAGACATTATAATTACTCTCAATTCATTACCCCCGTCTTGTTCACGGACTGTTTCTGTCCTTAATTGTTTTAGGATAGTAAAATGTATATAAGTGGTGCAGATCTTCTGTGTCCTGTAAGCTACATTTTACATGATCAAAATTATCCAGGGAACATTACATTTCTCATTTGCCGAAGTATCTTGAGCTCTATCATCACAGACAACAAAACGGCACCGAACAGGATACAATACCACGAAATACCAAAGTATGAAAAGGCCTCCCCTTTAAAATACTTTCATACTGTATATGTTTTTAGTGTTGAAAGCTGTGATTTTGATTCCAAGGCTTAAGCAGGTAGATTATACATAGTATAGCCCTGTGGGAATTAGCCTTCCAGTTTGGATATTGTTTGATTCTGTATCACTGCACAGCTGTGTCACATCTGTTGTGAATGATCATGTTGCAGTGAATGAATGAAACTTTTTTTTTTCCAGTATCACATTGCATGTTCTGTTTTCTTGCACAGCATATCTAGACAAAATGAGAGGATGTATCGGTGCCATTACACCTCTGACAAGGCTTTCCCACTAAAATATTTTCACTTCAAAGAGAAGAAACTGTATGATCAGTTCATCTAAAGTAATTAAAGATATTGTTTTCTGTGAGATAGAATGATTCAGAATATTTTATATGCCATTTACAGACATGTTCATTATACACTTCAAATGTGGGGACAGTTTAATGTTTCCAACGTCTACATTTCTTAATATAATTGTGTTTTTCAGCCAACCTATTAGATAACATGCTGCTGAGGAATTCTGGGAAGCTAGCCCTGGACAACAGAAAGGAAGACAGTGAGGGCACCGTGTCTGTTGTACCCAAGAGGTTGCTATGGTGCGTCTGCCATCATCACTGCCCAGAGGATGCCACCAACAACACCTGCAGGTGAGAGCACAACTGCACACCGATGGGTGGGTTTGTCAAATGTCCAGTCATCCTCTTTGGGTGCAGATGGGGATTCAAGTGGTTTGGGTATATAATGAGCTTCTCAAGATATTGTGGAGTGAAAAACAAGGAACAATGTGGTCCATCCTATCTGAACTGAACTCGGTCTGTGATTCGGAGAGACTGTGCCCAATTGTTCTCCAATTGTCTTTGTATTCCAGATGCCAGTGCAATAAGTTGAAGCTGGTTTCATTTAAAAACAAAATAGGTTAAGGTAGCATGTTGGAATCATACTTTGTAATTTTTTGCATATAAACACTTAATTATATGTGTTGGAATATAATAATGTGTGATAAAGTACTCTACTCAATTTAAAAAAAAAACACCACTTTTCACAATCATTAATTTGTTACTGTTAGTTTGAGCAGTAGATGGCACTACAAATATCTACCTTTTCCAAGGTAGTCTTTTCTTGCCAGTCATAATTCAGACTTTAGCTGAAATAAGCTTTTATGAAACCACTGTAATTCTTGTACACTTTTAAATATGGTTTTCTCTCTCGTTCTGATTTAGGGCTGTGATGTGAAATCGGTATTGTTTCTTGGTTTCACAAAATTATACATATTTGAAAAAAACACTGTATATTCACTTTGAAAAAACAAAGTTGAAAGTCAAGTTTTATGGTTTTGTTTTATGTTGTGATTCAGAACAGCATTTATAAAAACACTAACTGGCTTGTAAAATCACTGCCATAAACTGTCCCCACATTAAAAGGGGTTTTACATTAGGAGTGGCAAAGTTTCTATAAAAAAGGAAAAAAAAAAAAGTGTATTTGCTTAATTAATACATTTTTTCTTTGTTTTCAAAATTGTACAAATTTCTGTTTAGAGCGTTTCCTTTTTACATAGGTTACCAAAAATCACTTCATTGACAAGCTATGACTTTTAAAAGTGCACAAAATAAGAAGAATCACTTCATACTTCCAGTGATCTAGTAGCTGTTAAACGTGTGCTGCCACAGATAACCATCTATTGTTCTGCCAAGGGCATTCTCCAGCTCCTCAACACTGACCTTTCTGGAAAATGAAAGGTTATTAAACTCTGTCAGGTGTTACTGTTGCTAGGGAAAATAGCAACAGTAAGAAAGCATTTAACCTTCATTTTCAGAGGTCGTGTTGGGTGCTGGAGATGCCCTTGAGCAGCACAATGGTTGTGTTTCGCTGCAGTGGTGCTTTATTTGATCAGCCTCTGCAGTCTGCATTTCTACTAATTGACTGCTCAGCTTTTCATGCTCACTGGAAGCATATTTCTATTGGTGCAGGAATTTAGTTGAAAATAATGAACAGGAGTTTTTGGAGTATTCAATTAAAATAGTTACTTTTTATCCCTATACAATTGAAAAGGTTCACAAAATACTTTAGGAGAATTGATGCAAAAGTAGTACGAATGTATAGCGTGCCTCTTTAAAAGCCGCCCACCTACAAGGATGCTTTAAAAAAGTTATTAAACTAAGGATACAATTATCACTGTGGCTTAGAAGAACAGACATTAATGGAAATTCAGTTACCCAGTGTTAATTGGGTCATCTTCTATCGGCAGGACCAATGGCTACTGTTACACTATGGTTGAAGAGGAGGACGCTGGGCCCCAGATAGTTTCCTCGGGGTGTCTTGGACTGGAAGGCTCTGAATTTCAGTGCCGGGTGAGACAACCTTTCCATATTCAATCCTGATTTTGGCCTCCCCCCGTAACACCTGTCAAGAGGACATCCAATGATTTGTAATGGCATTTGGGGCCACTGCATTTATATATAATGTATTTGTTATAATTATTTAAAATGACTTGGGGTAGGACATAATATTCTGGAAAGTAGAAGATGAATGCAGTAAAAAAAAAAAAAACACACACACAACCAGTCTCTTTCACCAGCTTCCCACATCACATGACAGGTGATTGTGGTGCTGAATGGTCATGATGTGGTTCCTATTCAAAACAACTGACTAACAACTTCTGACATGTATTTCAGGACACTCCAAACTCCCGTCACAGGAGAACCATTGAGTGTTGTACCGACGAAGACTACTGCAACAAAGACCTTCACCCTACCCTGCCACCTCAGAAAACCTCAAGTAAGAGACAGAGATGGTTTCTAACAAACATATGGAGGCTGATCAGCGCCAAAATGAAGATGCACGCAATTCAAGAGACCAACCCCAGCGCTGTGTTTATTGTAAGCTGGATAAGTGGCCCTCCACAACCAGGCGAGGCCTCGGCGGGCCACAGCAGACACCCACGCATATAAGGGAATAGGAAAGCAATCCAGAGGCCTACCTGATTGGTAAATTAAGTCCATCCTGCGATCGTTTTTTGTAAAATGTCCAATGGCTCGCTCATAGAAGCGGCTCCAAGAGGCAGGGGAACTGGAGTCGTCTCCAAAATTATGCACAAATAAGTCCCTGAAAAGAGTCAAGTTTTCTTCAATCGCAACGGGTTACTTAACGTCATGGAGCAGCTCGCATTAGACATTCACGATGCTCTTTACTCTTATTTAAAACATACCTTTTTCAGTCTTTGACAGTGCTGCATGCGTGCGACAACGCTAAATTCAGGACATACGCACAGCAATGGACACAACTGGCCCTCGGATGATCGTTCCTGCGGGGCGTTTAGTCGGCCAGCCATAACTGCGGCTCCCATCGCACGATTGACTTGTGGTTGGCAGTGGTTGGCAGTGCGCATGCGTAGTGCCTAAACAAGCGTTTCCCCACGCAGCTCTCCGGTCGGCTTAGAATGTGGGCGTGATGGGAGCGCATGCGCACCTGTATCACATTTGTCGGGGGAGAAACACAGACGCGCATGCGTGGAAGGAGATCCTTGTTCTTTGAAAATAAGAAAGGGGGCAGTAGAAAACCCTTACATGACGAGTTTACGAGAAATATAGTGCTGATAAGATACAGTGATACGAATAATATAATACAAATTATATTGATATTATGCAGGCTCCATTCTCTCGTCATTTTAATTGCTTCTTACCTAGCTTACTATGAGCGCTCGCTACTGTGACAGCCAGGAGAGGGGCAGGCCGCATTGTTGACTCGGCGCGCTGATTAATGAGTCGCTGGTTGAAGGGGAGAGGGGCTGGGAGACGACAGCTTTCACTTCCCGGTGTCATTCACCCACATATTGCTCCAGCTTTGATGAGAAGAATCAACACTCCCATTATTGCACCTCACCAGTTATGCACAGTTGAGGTCTAAAACACAAGCAGGTGAATCACAGTAGTTTCTAAACCACAACTTTTTCATTATCAAGTCCCCAGGTTACTCTAATTTGCATGAATTAATAACTAACTTTATTACCTTGATAACATTTGGAGAATATTTGGTCTACAGCTCTTTAAAATCCAAGTGTATCTCTTTTTTTCCCCTTGTTAATGATGGCTGATTGTCTGGAGTGCACCTATAAACAGCAACACTGCTTAACTCAGTTCACCACACCTGCTATTTTGATTGATTTTACTAATGCTGCCTGCTGTGTTGAACATGAGCCTGTTATATTGTGACCTAATTTCTCATTGCTCAGCTGCTTTTTGATAATTATCTAATTATAAATTGCATTCTTTACATTGCATTCTAACTTTTGAATTAAATTGTTGACATTATGGTGGATTATCTTATTATTTAAGACACTTCAAAAAGAAGCTTATCAGAACAAAATGATTCTGCTACAAAACAGCTTTTTTAAACATAAGATTATTATAATAAGATTAAAGAAAACTCTAAAGGACTGCGTTATATCAATAATTCTTAAAACTCAATTCTGCAATTCTGAGTTAAAATCATATTTGAGCCAAAATAAATGTAATCCTAAAAAGTGTGCCAGAGTGTGAAGTCACTCATTAAGAGGACATCTTGTCATAGCTGTCCTGATATCTCATCCGGCTCTCGCTTCTTATCTGAATGCCAAGTCCAGGTTTAGTAGAATTGCCTGCTCATTTGAGCATTTATACTCTTTCAGACTGATGGGTACTGACATTTTAAACTGTTACAAACCACATATTTTACAATGAAATGAGCAGCTAACAGAAAATGTTAAACTGTTGATAAACCATGAAATGGAGCCTTCAGCCCAGCTTGTTATCCCGCTCTATAATAAAAGGACAGGCTTCCCCAGAGGTTTCTTCAGTTTCACAAACAGGGAAGCCAGGGATATCTGTCCACCTGCCATCCTGAAAGAGACGAGCGGAGGACTGTTTTCATTCTGCACACCACACCAATATCAATAGTGCTTTTTCCGAAAGCTGTCACTCATCTTGATTTGTGTTACTAATGACTTGGGGGTATTACAGACACATTAAAACAGGCCTGATGATTGTGAAATCAATTCCCATAGTACTTCTCAAGAAACAGTTTAGTGCTTGGTGGTGGATATGGAAGAGGTTTAGAAAAAGTGGAGGGATGTGTGTGTTTATGTGTGTGTGCGTGTGTGTGTGCATGTGTGTGTGCGTGTGTGTGCGTGTGTGTGCGCACACATCAGTGGGTGAGGGTGGGAGCTTCTTCGCTGGAGCAAGTGCATGACAGTAACAGAAGAGTCCCTAAGAAACCAGTAGGTCTCTGAGTTTTCATTAGTGTCGTCAATGTGAAACACAATCAGACTATTTCAGGACAGGGATCAATAGGGATTGGATTCCCTCACTGTTCAGCACTAACACTGTCGTATCAGGGGCAGAGATACAGGCGCACGAGTGTGAAACTATGGCTGGAAAGAGAAGGGTGGCTTATAGTCCGTACCATTTCCCCTTGAACATGTTATTATACAACTGGCAACATTGTTCAATCTGCTGAAGAAGTGCTCATTTTTCTTGAACTAACTTGAACAAAGCATTTGCTATACTGTTTAAGATCAGAGTGATTATATGAATTGATGTTATAGTATCAATGAGAATATTCTATATGCCCTGATCATAAACTAATATATATATATATATATATATATATATATATATATATATATATATATATATATACACATTTCAAAAACCTTTAAACATATATATTTAGATCAATTTCTTGTAACACATGGCCAACTATAAAGAATGTGTTTCTTGTTTAGCACATGATAGCGTTGTTTAAGCCCTGTGAAATGTTAAAACAAGTTGAGAATAACTGACATACAGTACTGCAGTACGGCACAAATTAGCGCTCCACTGGCACAAAGATGTAGCTCCTGAATTAGAAATGTAGGCATTGCACTCTATAGAATTACATTGTGACACGTTGTTTCTGAAATATTCCTGACATTGTGATTTCCAAAGTCTGTTAGATCAGAGAAGGTTTTACACACAAGTTTTCAAAGTAATTTGTAAAAGGTTATAGGTAGCTATAGATATTAGTGTGAATTTGATGACTAGATTTTTCATTGGATTGAATATGTTAGGTCTTAAATATCGATATATGATTGGCCCAGTAATAAAAGCTTGGTGAGTTCTGACTTACCCGTTTGTTTGTTATCCACAGTCTTTAACAATGTGATTACAGCAAATGCTCATGCTACACAAATTAGACAAGGCAAGGCGAAGTGTCCTTATCTAATTGTTTGTTAAAATTTTTTTTTCTTATTTTGCAGATTATGAAGACGGAAGCATCCAGCAAATGGCCTTGCTGATCTCAGTGGCGGTTTGCAGTATAATCCTGGCTCTCCTCATCGTTTTCTGGTACTTCAGGTCAGCCAAGTCCTGAGCAATAAAAACAACACACCAACAAACTCCTTCTTTGCCACATAACAAACATAACAGGCATTCCAGCTCCCCCTGTAACTTCGCTAATGTAATTGTCTCCTGTCCCTGTGGATCACACTCTTATGACGACCCACAGTCCATTATCTAGAGTTCATTTCAGTGGAGTTTAGATTTGTTCTTCATGTTTATCAACTGTTTGATAAGGAGGTTCCATTTAAACAAAACGAGACTTGTCTGCTTAATTTACTATGTGATGTAAACATATATACAATTATTATATTTGTTTATTTTAGTATATATGCTTGCAGTAATCTTTTTGAAGAAGATGCTACATTTGAAATTATTTCTGTTCCTGTTAGGCAAGTTGAAATCCCCTATCATGCTTGACTTTGATGTGCATAACTCACACTATAAAAGCAAAGAGGAGATTCTAATACACGTGCATGGTATCATATTATAATTGTTCCGTGTGTGCAAGTATAGGCATGACTCTGGTTTGTAATTGTGTACTGTTAAAAGTTCACCAGAGGGGTTCAATATTTCGTTTTTAATTTGCTAGTGTTCAGAATTGGATTTGTTTACTAATTTTGTGGGGAGGGACTCTTGATCTGCATTAGGGAATAACGTTTTATGAAAATGTCTCTCCTGCAGGTGTAAGAGACAGGAGTCCAGGCCGCGGTACAGCATAGGCCTTGAGCAAGACGAGTCCTACATTCCTTCTGGGGAATCCTTGAAAGACCTCATTGATCAGTCTCAGAGCTCTGGAAGTGGCTCGGGGCTCCCTCTGCTGGTATGACATCTGTATTGTTGATGCCTCTATGCTTTTTTCTCCGGATGCCTCTGCTTTTTTCCCATGCAGAGAAGGTGCCAACACTACTGTCACCTGGCTAAAATGATTTAGGTCTGTTCAAGGACAGTTAGGACACTCTAAATATAATGGGAATACTTTCCATCTATTTTAATGAGCTTATATTACTCACAGAAGATGGATTTGGGTATTTGTTCTTTATAATAAATTGAGTTGAAACAGGAAGTCGTTTTTAGTAACCATGCCTGTTTAGACCTATTTGGACACTGGGACTGTTGTGCTGTAATATATAGATACCTGTCAGAATAGCTTATGAAAATAACTAACTCAGCACATGCATGACATAAAAGAATCATGTTTGAAGATCTTCACTCCCCAAGTTTGCACATTCGAAATCTTCCCTCGCCCAATTGTCCGACACTCGTGTTAACGTGTTGATAATCCCCGTTAGGTGCAAAGGACGATTGCCAAGCAGATCCAGATGGTGAAGCAGATTGGCAAGGGGCGCTATGGAGAGGTGTGGATGGGGAAATGGCGAGGCGAGAAGGTGGCGGTCAAAGTGTTTTTCACCACGGAGGAAGCCAGCTGGTTCAGGGAGACGGAGATCTATCAGACAGTGCTCATGAGGCATGAAAATATTCTAGGTGAGGGTGAGAAACAGAGAGACAGTTCCACCTTTACAACAAAGTGTGGGTCCATGGCTTACAACTTCACCTCCTTGTCTTTCTTCCTTGTCATTTTGAAATAGTCTATATTCTTCTATCTAAGTAATTTTCCTTTATTTAATTTTTTATTTAGACATAGATGGAAGGAGAACTCTTGCCATGTCTCCTTGACTTGACCCAGCTCTTCTCTGTCTGTTAGGTTTCATCGCAGCGGACATCAAAGGCACTGGCTCTTGGACTCAGCTCTACTTGATCACAGATTACCACGAGAACGGGTCCTTGTACGATTACCTCAAGTCCACTACCTTGGACATGAAGGCCATGCTGAAGCTGGCCTACTCTTCTGTCAGTGGTCTCTGCCATTTGCACACCGAGATCTTCGGCACCCAAGGAAAGCCGGCCATTGCCCATCGAGACCTGAAGAGTAAAAACATCCTGGTGAAGAAAAATGGTGCCTGCTGTATCGCTGACCTGGGCTTGGCTGTAAAGTTTATCAGGTGAGTTTAAGAATATCAGGAAATAAAATACCCTGACAACAAGGGATGTGGGGTTTTGGAAAGACTTGAGCAGTGCTTATGAACTTATGGCCTTGATCAGTGACTGTAATGGAAAACATATTGTGTCAGTAGGACTGTAAATATTGTATTAAGACCTCCCAGTGACAAATTTCTGTCTCCCCCCAGTGACACAAATGAAGTAGACATCCCTCCAAACACCAGAGTGGGCACAAAGCGCTACATGCCCCCGGAGGTCTTAGACGAAAGTCTGAACAGAAATCACTTCCAGTCCTACATCATGGCAGACATGTATAGCTTTGGACTGATCCTGTGGGAGATTGCGAGGAGATGTGTTTCCGGAGGTAAGCCTGCTCTTGGTGGTCTCAGTCTACGTTTGTGTGATTATTAGTCTACATCACAGACCATGCTTTAAGCCATACCTTGACAAGAGTGCAACAGAGTAAATAATGTGGGAATCTGAATTCGATTGCTGTCTGCTGGCGGAATTCATTGTGAGTGGGTGGATAGTGAGAAAAATATGGCCACTCAATTCTCCTGAGCCATGGCAAAACTAAAAATGTAAAAATGTCTCCACTAAGGATAAAAAGTGACTGTATTCATCTGATACAAACCAGGCAATTGAGTAGGGTGATGTGGCTCTTTAAATAATGACTCTTTTTGTCAAAAATGTTGTGTCTCCTGGTATTGTTCTGCCTTCTTCTGAGATTGTTCTTTTAGATCCGCTTTTCTGTTATTATTACAGGTATAGTAGAAGAATATCAATTACCATATCATGATTTGGTGCCTACTGATCCTTCGTATGAAGATATGAGAGAGGTTGTCTGCATCAAAAAGCTCAGACCGTCCTTCCCCAACCGATGGAGCAGTGATGAGGTACGGTAACTAATTCTGGGAAAGGCATTAGTGGTGAAATCACAGTGCGGAACGGGATTAAAGTGAGCATCTTTATATTCCAATAACAGATGGAGATTTGAAAAAATAATAAAAATGGAATGCTCAATGGAGTGTGGAAAGCACTGAAAGAAGTATGATTAAGCAGAATTTGGAAAGATACGCTAATTGGATGGTCTAATAACACTAATTCAGAACTGTTAATCTAAAAGGAAGAAAATGTCAGCCTTCCGCATGTTATAACTGGAAGAAGTACTGTTTATTGGGTATTATACATGTATATTTATTTAGATCAGCATTAATTTATGCTCGTATCTGTTTTTATTTCTTTATTTAATACAAAAATGTGTTAGACTGCGATGCCTCTAACATTCATGTGTTTTTCTGTACACTATTTGTGTTTGGATTAGTTTAATTGACTGTATCGTCCCTGTGACGATTTAATCACTGCATAGCTTTCTCAACACCCATATCCTGATCACACCTGCCTTTCATTCGCAGTGCTTGCGGCAAATGGGAAAGCTGATGACAGAGTGCTGGGCCCACAACCCTGCGTCCCGCCTCACAGCGCTGCGGGTGAAAAAGACTCTTGCGAAGATGTCCGAGTCACAAGACATCAAGCTCTGAATGGATGGTAGTGAGCGCGGAAGGAAAAACTTCAAAATGGCCTCTTTCCCTCACGACTATCAAGCCCAGGATCCACAGGCTTGGCCAGGAATCGGGGCTGCCAGCGTCCCTGGCCCTCCGAGAACAAGACACTTTTTGGATGAGTGGGAGTTATGCTTTATAGAAGAAAAGCAAATGAGTAGATAACTTCTTGTGGGTGATACCTATACCCAAATACATTTGCTTGAGAGCAACAAGAACAGAGAAGTTACAAACAAATTAAGTTTGCTTTCCATGAAAGCCTTTTTACCATCACTCGAAACAGTGAAGAGGCTTCTCAGCACACACACACGTATGTGTATATGTATATATATACATGAATCACAATGGTGGCTGAGTAAATTATGAAATGACAGCCTCAATAAGTTATTGATCAGATCTCAATAAGTGGTTGAGAAGAACAATTATAGTTTTGACAATCTAAATTCATAGCACAGTTTCTTTAAAAAAATATATATATATATTACCATTTCAATATTGCCAAGGAGTTTTATCACTTAAGGGAGAGCTCTCAATCTAATTGTACAGAATTATTATTTTGTTTAAAAAAGAAGAAGAAATTTAGGAGGTAAGACTGTCATCTATTTAAATTGATCTGAGTAATGCTATAGGTGATTAATTCAATGACACAACAAATTCCATATGTCCACAAGTATTACTCGTGCATCCGTAGCCCTCCATGATACTAAGTTGTCATTGATGCCCAAATAGCATTGTATTGTATCCTGTAAGTCGCCCTGGATAAGGATGTCTGTCAAGAAATTAATAATAATAATAATATTAATATGTTTAGAGTAACTTGAACCTCCATAATACCCTTTACAGAACACACGGTATCCAATCAACAGCTGCCTACAGATATCTAATCAGTATAGTTTCAGCTAGATATCACATCATTGAAATGACCTTATATGAAACGCATATGTGCATGAATTGGTATGATTATGACATTCTATATGTGGTTTATGTGAGGAAATAGAACTAGCTCGCCGTTTAAGGATTTCATATTTAACAAAAATTGGTTCAGTCCATAGTGAAATATTGCATCATGGGATGTGCTGACCAAATTGCAAATCAGAGTACATATCTTCCCTTCTATTTTTTCTATTGCTGGTCAAGTAACAGACTGAGAAATATGTATTTATCTAGTTTATTTAAAATATATTTGTAAGTATTTCTTTTTTTAACCATTATCCATAACCAATAGAATATGTGTTCATACTATCTCCTCGGCATACCTGTATATGTTAAATTACATTTCAGATCAGGATGCTTGCAGGTATAGATGTGTGGTTTGGACCCATCCTGCGGAACAAGGTCATTAGACTGATGTTGGACTCTGATGTTGGATGCTTTTTGCATGACTGAAATTAATCCCAAAGTCTAGCAAACCTCAGGGCCCTAGATGAGTTAAATAACAAAGTCTAGCATACATATCCTGAGAGAAGAGGAAGGTGTAGTACAATTGCAGTACAATTATTGGCATAACTTCAACAATTATTTGTGATTTTTCAAAAGGTTAAAATGACAGCCTCATTCATTTGTAGTGTTATGGTGCAACTATTGGAGAAATACTACAACTAAAGCAGTATTACCATTTAGCAGTAAAACAGTACAGTTTGTGAATTTGTTTTCGGTTTTGTAGTGTTCGGGGCTCGAGATGCTGAAACAATCATTGAATACGTTGCCATTCCCAACTGAGAGAGGTGTGGTTTGCACAGGGGAGCTGAATTACATTCCAAAAGAAACTAAAGAGATCACAACAATACTAACATGGTAGCAACTTGACAACAGGGTGGTTTCAGTAAATGTAATTAATTTTCCACTTGAGTGTTTAATGTCTGACTTCCCAGCTGGATTCTTCCATTAGAAAAGAAAGAGATGATTTGGTGGCTATTGCTGTTTCAATGTTTAGGACTTTGCTTTACATGCCTCTGGCAACTGCTGAAGAAGTTATACATTACATCTCATAGGTTTTGTTTTTACCGCCATAGTGGTGTGCTGAAATGAAGGGCTGAATTGTAATGACTTATTAAACGCACAGGAAGAGGGGGTGTGTTTCAAAGGCTGCTGCACTTCTTTTGGCAGCCAGTGAAGAACATGTGGTTCACCAGAAATTCAAGCATGAAACAACCCGTGTCATTGCTGGTCTTTAAAAGGCGGGGTGGCTGAGTAAGGACACGCATGACACAACCAGAGTGTGTTCAAATAGTATTTTGCCTGAGTAGCAGTAGTACTTTGGTACTAAGATCATGGTTGAGTTCGAAATAAAAATGTCCGATACAAATTGACTTGTAAGGTACATGTGCCCGAAAACCTCTAGTCTCATATGGAAAGGTGTAGATAATTCTATTTGGAAAGGATTCTCATAAACATGTAACCTGCAGGTAATTCTACTTTGGCAGGAGCATCATGGGAAGAGGTACCCTGAAGCCGATTTAAACCAGCGGTAAAGTGATTTGGCTTTAACAATGCTTAATGCTCACCACCGTGAAACTGAAGGCAAAAGTATTACTTAGATGGATAGATTTATAAAACCTACAAAGTTAAAATCCCCAAACAGTATTGCAAGATGGAGAAAGGCTTCATATTTCTTCTCCCTCTAATTCTAAATTACCAACTCTGGATTGTGAAAGATTGAAAATGAAGTACCTTTCTATGCCACCTGGCCCTTTAATTATTTTATCTCAATCTTTTTTATATTTTAAGGCCATCTAAATCAAATGTTCCAATCCGCAGCAATCTATGATTCCAACATGTTTTGGATTTGAACATTGAACAGCAATGGCTTTTTTCCCATCAACAGAATATACTTAACCCCTTATTAGATGTGGATTGAACTGCTGATTAAAAATAGAATAGCAGGCAGAACTACAATCACAATCTGCTGTATTACAAACATGTATGAATTCCTCCAGTCTTTTGGCTTCTGTGTCGGCCATAAGTATTACATGAAAATGACGTGTTTGGTTTTCACAGATAACATTATTTTTGTATATGTAAATAATATTGTGTAGAAGCTAATGCTTCCCTTCCAAGCTACTTTACATTAAATATGTATATATGTGTGTGCCTGCATGTTTGTGTGTGTGTGTAGGCTATATATATACATATATATGTATATATGCACATAAACACACATGCATCCATGTGTGTGTGTGTGTGTGTGTAAAAAGTATACATTAAGGACTTGAAAATGTACATTTCTTTTGTTTTTAATTATGTACAGAATGATGAATCCCTGCTCGTCTCTGGGAGTCTGTGCCTTATTTAACCTGTACATAGTTGTAAATGAGAGTGTATGTATATGTTATAAATAATGTATCATGCTTAACATTCCCCTAATAAAATGGTTTCAGTCTCCTTGTGATAGTTGATTGTTTTGCGTATTGTTTTATTTCTAAAATGACCAATAAGCAGGTGGATTAATGTCCCTGCGGTAAAATCATTATTTATTTGGGTGTGAAATTGTGAGATGTTTTACCTTTTGAAACAATGTCTGGGACTACTATACGTATATCTGTATCTGTATCTGTATCTGTACGTGGCCCTCCAGTGGTAAAGGATAGAATTGCTTTACTTTGCGTGCTCTCAATTTAGGGAGATAATACAATATTACTATTTTACTTGAAGACAGAGACAAGTTTATGGTTGGTCCAAGTCATGAACATTCAGGAATTCACTGAAAAAACAGGGCCAGTTGTTCCCATCTGTTTCAAAAGGAAGGGAAGGGATTGGGATTTTGTTTTTCACAATTTAATTCCTCCAAGACCCATGGCCTGCCTAGTCTGAGGCATGAACTGGGGAGCAGAACAGTCTGAAACCGGGGGTGTGAGGATGTGTCAGGTATTCAAAAGGCAAAGTGGGTGTTAATCGTACAGCGCTTTCAGAGGTCACTCATCACTCAACTTGTATAAATTGCTAGTCTTATGCAACGATACTATTCAAGTCTTAAACAATTCAAATTAAGTTGCCCTTCAGTGCAACTTTATTGATCAAAAAGGCACCCACTGCCTTTGCATTGCTAAAGTCTGAAGCTTACACCCACATTATTTAATTCAAAGTTCATCAAAGGTTGCACAGATTAATTATACTGGAATTATAAAAACAAAAATATTCTGCTGTGGAAAAATACATTTAAAGGTGAAAGGTAAAAGTAAAACTTATTTGTAATACTGGTACATAATCACACCTTAAAAAAAAAACATTGTACGTGTTTTCAAGGAAATAAATAAAAAAGGCATCCAAGGTCTCACTTAGGCCATTCTGCTGCTTTTCCAGGTCAGGTCAGTTGAAAACATTTCTGCGCTTGTAGCTGATGAAGAAAACTGCAGACGTGAGGGCTTTGCTGCAGTCTAATTGTGCGATTGGTCTTTTCAGAGCCCTACAGGTCAAAAGCATAAAATAAAATTGTTGCCTAATTAGAGAAGCGTTAAGATGTCCATATGGACCTATAAATGCACAGGTACTGCATACGTTTTAAACGTGATTGGTCAAATCCCGCACAGAGCCGGGCCAGGAAGACTAAACACACTGTATGAAATAAGGTCACAACAAGTATAAAATAATTGGGATCTCTACATTATATATAGCCTATAGACCTTTATGCATAATATGCATGTAAATTATTCCATTAGATATATATGAAATGTATACGTTTTTTGTCCTGTTGAAATATGTTTATTTATGTGTTAGGCTGCCGTGTGATTACTTTTCTCCAAGGTTTCATTGTTAGTAAAAGAGTTATTCTCTTCTTGACGAAGCACAGGATAGAAAGGTTAAAAATCAGTATTTAATCAATCAAATTGCAGTTTAAATTATAATTAGCTGATCTACAAAGCTGAAGTTCATGTAATAAATTATGCTGATATAGAAGCCCTCCAGCCGGCCATGGTATTCCAACCTAATTTACTCAATACAGACTGTGGATTGGGACCGCAGACGTTATTGGGACGTGAAAACCCAAGCATAGATCAAATCAAAACTATTAACTATAAAACCATTGCAATTTAATCATCCTGTTTTGACAAATCCCACTATAAAACACCGTTTGTGTTTTTGTTTTGTTGTCATTTGCTTAGGTATATGAGTTCTGTATTCCTGATGTCCTAGTAGTCAATGTCATGGAAGGTTGCATGCATAAAAGCTTCACTCAAACAGTATTCAGTGTTGCTTATAAATATAATTTATTACTTGTTTAAAAATTCTTTCTTACACTTTGTACATAGACTTGACAGAAGAAATGCAAGCATTTGCAGGAAACCGAGTTCTGAAGCGTGCTGAAGGAAGGTGAAACACACCGCCACGATACACAAAATCAAATCAAAATCAGGATAAAAAATGCAATTGCTAGCACTTTTCTGTTAGTACATTTTATAAAGGATGCCAAGTTTGCATAGTAGACACAGCTTTTGAAAATCAGCCAGCTATTACAAGAGAAAAAAAAATCTAAACTTTCAAACAATTAACTACTATTTGTTAAACATATTGAAAAAGAAATGGTCAAAAGTGTCTGAAATTAGACTTCTGTACATCATAACACATTTACATACTTCATTATCTAAAAACAATGTCAAAAGTTTTGTTTGTTTGTTTGTTTGTTTATTCTTTTTTTCCTTTATTGTACTGGTTTCATCCTTGGTGATGAGGTCCACATGCATTCTGCCCAATGCAAATGTCCAATACGCAACAGAAACAAGTACATATCAATGTTTCCAAAAGACAAAAAAAAAACAATCAATAAAAACACCATTGGATTAATGATTAACATAACAAAATAAAATATAATACAAAATGAATACACGTGTCACCTGAAAGATGTGTACATATGATTAAGTATTGCCAGATAACTGAATTATAAACTCAAGAGTTTCTGCATCTTCATGAAACTGGATCTAATACAATATTGCAATGAGAGAGTGTATGCCGTTCTTATAAAAAATAAAATATATATATTTTTTTACTTGATGAATCAGTCATCCAAAAACAACTATCTGAAGCAGTTAACTCAGTTGAAGAGTTTACACTGACAGCAAAATTAAACCAAACGTGGGTCAAACACCACAATGGATGGTGTCTTTCATGCAAAAACAAACACGCAAGATACACAAAGCATGTGAGTTCAAGGTTGCGCATCTACTCACTGTCAGACCAAGGAATGAGGATACAAATGTGGGTAATTATTGTTTAAAATTACATACAAGCAGTGTACTATATGTTACACAAGAAAAAAATAATTTGAGATTCACAAATTCACCTCTGTTTGTTTGTTTGCAGTTATTCGTAAGTGTACTTATAACATGTTAATTACACAGTGGAGGAATGTAAAAACAGATCCAGGCATCGTCTATTAGTTTCCATCTATGCCAATGGCATTTGTTGGAACTGGTCATTTGTGAATAAATATTAAATCTAAAATTCAAACTGCAAACAGTATGAGGGATTATGCAGTTTTTTTTGTTACCCCATTGGTTAGTAACATTACAAATTCTATTTGTGGTTATTTATTATTTTCCACTATTTTTGGTTTTTAAGAAAACAAAAATAAGAAAAAGTATAACAAGACTGGTACTTGATTTCACATTTTATTGTATGCTGTCAACACAATTGTCTCTGAAAGGATGGGTTTGAAGTATTATTTTTCAAATAATTAATTTCAGCAGATGTTTAGAATGGTCAAAAACTAATTTTGATCACATCTGCCATGACATCAGATTCAGCCAACACATTCCGGAGAGGACCGACCCACGAAGACACATTTTCTTTTTGGAACCCACAACACAAGGCCTCTCTTTCAAAACAAGATGAACCTTATGTCTTCAGATTAAACTTTACTGTACAAAAAGGATCTTACTAAATTTTACTATAGCAAATATATGTTTCTGTCTTTCTTTCTTTTTAGAATTAGTCCTGATTTCATATCTTATAAAATAAAGCAAAACATACAAAGGAGGGGGTCTTCTGAACATTCAAGCTTTACCACTTTCTATTAAAATGTAATAAATTAAGTCAAATAATTTCAGAAAGCATATGTCCAAAAATATTATTGCAAGACAGTTGATCATACTGGCAACCATCAACTTTACTCGATCGCCAACGTGTTCACTGTTGAAGGCATGTCTTTTTCTTAGCTATCTACCCTCTAAATTACTCTTAAAATGGCATCTCGTTGAACCTGACTGCAGGGGGTGACTAAGTGTAACTCTTTAAGTTTCACAAAGTACATTTTTACTGGGAAAGGTGGTAGAAGTTTTTCTCAAAATAGCGGCACTGTTGTACTACAAATAGACAAATATAAAAATCTGAGTTTTCAAATGGACATTTTGAGTTTGTTTTTCAAATTAAGTTTGAATAAATCTGTAATACTCAAGATGACAATAATAAAAATAACAATAATAATAACAATAATAATAATAATAATAATAATAATAATAATAAAAAGGTTTACAATATATTGTAACGTACTGGTATTTATATTTACATATTGTTTATATAGGAGTCAGGGAAAGTGAAAACCCTGGTACTCTGGATATTCTTTTATGGGCCACCAGGTGGCAACAGTAAATAAGGAAAATCGTTACACAGGTAATAAAAGAAAAAAAGAAAATATAGGCATAATGGAGCATTTTATAAAACAAAACACACACACACATATCTATCTATCTATGTACCTATCTATATATATATATATACATCTATATCTATCTATCTATACATAGATAGATAGATATATAGACAGATATATATATATATATATATATATATATATATATATATATATGTGATATTATAAATGTGATCATTATTTAAAACCCAAAAGACATAAATGCAAGGTATGGGGAGGCTACAAATGAAGACCTAAAATACAGGAAACAGGTGGATAATGTGCAGATGATTTTAAATGCCATATTTGGTAATCCATCTAATTCAGAGCAGAGAAGGGGGGCATCGGATTGTACCTCAGGTTCTGTTACTTCACACCCCTCCACACAGAATCTCATACACACACTAGAAATCTGGATTAGGAAAGTTCATCCACATATATGGATAGCAGAATAAAGCGTTTCCTAGGAAACTGTATAAAGAAGAAGAAAAAAAAAACTGTACCAAGGAATGTACAGCCCAGGCTAGAGTATTTTCAGTTTTTAGCAATGAATCGATGCTTTCACATGATTCTGATTTCATGAGATCATATACAAGGTCTTTCTGTAAAACTCAAAATCCTTTACATTTTTCAGACTTTTTTGTTTTTGTAACAAAAATCATTGGTTGGGATCCATGAGTTTGTAGCTTCTGTATTTCTTGTAGCGCATCATGGTTCTCGCGTACAAACTTTCCCAACCGCTGTCAGTGTTCTGTTACCAAGGAAACCACCGTCTCATGCCGGCCCATTTCCTCCAAGACGGCCGCCAGCCGGCTCAAGTTCCCATCAGGAAAGTGCTGCGCTTCCCATAGATCCAGTATGACTCCGGTTGGACTTGACTTTGTGGCAAAGTAGTTTAGATACCTTGGAGAACAGAAAGTACAGATGTGTTATAACATGTTTATTACAGGTATTATAATAAATAAATATATATAAAACAACATATATACGCTTTAAAAAGCAACATGCAACACATGGGCATATCTACTAGCAGGTCATTGTAAAACATTGAAAGGCGGGGTGTTTGTCTGATGGTTTGGGTTTTAGGAATAGTTATTTGGCCGAAGTCTTGTCCTCTTTCGGAGTTTGATAGTCTATAAATCTCATGTCAAATCTGGGCAGATTTTGAGGGGCATTTAAATGCATTAGCCATTTAAAGGTAGGCAGTGAAAGGGGGTCAAATATATGTGGGAATATAAAAAAAATCAATAACAAAGTAAGTAAAACTCATTTCAGGATTCTTCAGCTCAAACTAAAGGAAGAATAAAGAAACAATGTAAAAATTTCACGTGGCCCTGTTTTTTTTTTAAATCGTTTTTGTATTATAATTCTTATTCTTGGCCAACTTTCCTCCATCTTGAGTCCTTGGTGGCATAATATCAAAAAGGGAAGAAAAGATGGCTGCTGTGTGTAATCCGTCCCCAGCCACAGCCCGCCTGCCCGCTTGTCAGACAGAGCAGCTCTGTGTTGTGTGATACACTGCTGCCACAGATAATGGCGACTCCTGCTGAGCTGTGAACTCAATAGCTGAAAAGAACTTTGGGCTTTTCACACCGTGTCTAAAAAGCTCGTTCAAGGACTCCGTTGGATTTCTTCGTTTCTGTTTGCATATTAAAAAATACACTTCAATCTGACTGACAGGCGTTTGGAGGGGGTACGTTTGTGGAAGAGGGGGGGAAAAATGACGGGAGCTAAAATGTTTTGACGTGTTTAATACAATCCATAGGGTTTCGGCTAGTTGTAAAACCCCCCTCCACTCTCCTGATTGTTCTGATTAGGCTATTCAGTTTCACTACAAGTTTTAAAATTGAATTAAAAAGATAAGAATAATTCGGAGGCACCACACAGACAGGATGTGCACACGCAATTTGAACTTAAATAGCAAATAACTCTGTAACAGCAAACAGCCATGGATATTTTGAGCATGTGTCTTGTGTATCTATACCTCAGTATGCATATTATCTGTATCCCTCTGCCAGGGATTGCTGCTGATAACTAGTTACAGCTAAAGCTAGGCACATGACACGTCCAAAATGATCAAAATTTGTTTGCTGGCCATTTCAAAATAAATAAATGAAATAAATAATTTTAGAAACCACTGAGTATCAGTAGTATCTGACAGTTTTATTTCTACATATGACAAGCTGTACACTAGGCTGTCAGCTTCCGATTCCAGATATGTATCCCAGCTACAATTCGTAGTGGTTCTTATTACTCTTGGCCTTGATCTCATCTCTCTACCTGTCCAAATTCAGCTTGTGGGCCAGCATCCTCCAGTCATTGCCTCTGGTCTGAGGGGCGTCCAGGCTTCCGCACAGCTTCTGACGAATCGAAAGGGGGATCCGGAAAGCGTTTGGTCCCACAAGAGTAGTTATGTTGCTGGCCGGGTCCATTAAGGATGTGTCGATGTTCTGGGTGTCCTGTAATTGAACACATTGCATTCAGTGTCCAGCATGTATCGATACTGTACACTTCACTTTCTAAATAAAACATTGGCTTGGAACAAAGCTAAAGAAAGACGCTAATGTCACAAGAGGGTAAGTAGGGTGCAATTCAATCAGAGGAACACTGCATTACTTAACGAGGATCACGGTGGTAATTGAGGCACTTGTGAACTGGCATACTTGATCAGTCTTCATCACACAGCTGAGCAGCAAAGGCAAACAACATGTCTGCTACCTATACATTCAGACTCAACAAGTATTAAAGTATCCTAGTGATACTTTACAAATGTATACACAGACAGATGTATGCATAGTTATAGGCACTGAAGTGGAAACTGGAACTAAAGATGGTATTGTCCTTCCAAAAAACAAACCACATTTCAAGCTTGTCCCTTTTGAATTTGAATCCGTGCGTTTTCTTTGGCTACCTAAGAAACTAAGATGCAGTTTCAACTACAGGAATTAACCTCAGTCTTTTGTGAATAAACTGCAGCCACTATAGTGCCTCATTACATATTTTAGTAATTAAACATCTGGTCAAGCCCAAGATGTTATTTTTTGCCATTGTTTTCCACTGAACAGATTACACTGCAGTTACATTACACTGCGGCCCGTCACCAATGCTGTCACTATGCCTATTCTTCCTAGATTTCAGCTAATTTATTATTCAACCGTCTGTGACCTGTGCTGAACACTGAGACCTCCATATCCGGCAAAAAATAAAAAACATGGAATTTTCTCCCGAGTTATAATCAACTTCTCGCAGCCAATTCAAAGTGTTTTATGAATAGAGGCACTGTTATTGCGATGGACTAAAACTGGATACACAATTTATACAGTCTGTATTATTTTTAAAGCAAATTTTGACCAAGAGCCAACAAGGAGCTATTGAGACTGAGATGAAAATCATAAAGGTATTCTTTCAGCATTTGAATGCTGTTGATTTAATCAAGATATTATTCTTTGGGGTTTGCTGAGTTACTCAACAAAGACTGCTGAACTCCAACATGTGGACAAAACTCCTATCTTCAGTTGTTAACCTTAGAGAAGAAAATGTCAACCATATTTAGGGAGAGATGATTTATACCTAAATATATTGAAAGATTGAAAAATGCCAAACACATTAATTCTTAACAAAGATAAAACATTCTAACTTTCAACTTATTGAATCAAATCCTGGATTTAACAGAACTCCCTACACTACCAGTGACCTAGACAATTGAGGCAAAAGCCACCACTTTCCATAATGTTTGTTGCATCTAAATATCTCTCAGTGTCTGTAAGAGAGAAGGATTCCCATTCTGCAGATCCTTGTCCTCTCTTCCACACTACGATTTAAGGTGCAATCTTTGTACAAAGTCTGTTATTCATCTCCCAAAGACATCGGTTTATGAAAAAGATGGGATTAAGGTCTCAACACTCTGTAATTTGCAGTTATTTTGTTGTGTTTCTGGAGGTTTTAGAGCAAGCTTCAAGCCAGGGTACAAAAGAAAATAATTTAAATGATAATAGGGCCAGTGTATAATCAGCAGTAGAGTGTCGAGTAAAAGAGGATGTTTTCTGTAGCATTTCAGTGGATCAGGAAGGGTACACTGAGCAATGGAAGACTGAGTCCTTCTCCAAAGTTTCAGATCCACATTGACGGTGAGGAATGGCAGCTAATCCATTCAGTTCCATTTGATCATGAATCAATCAAATGTGTCATCATCTTAACGTTCAACTGTCCTTATTTCATTTTGGCACTTGACCCAGTTCCACGGATTCTTTTAGACCTGGCCAGAACCAACACTTTGACTTTCCCGCCAATTGAAAGTCATACTTCAGAGTGGGTTTGCAATTTGGCAGATTTGTCTTTCAAACCAAATCCGTCAAGCACTGGAAGCGTAATCTGACAGTTGGGTCAGAGTTTTGATTGGGTCCGGGCTCTAGTATGTACCTCTGAGAATATTGAACACTTGGATCAAATCCCCTCAGTTCAAGATCTCCTATAAACCTATTTTTCTGTGACAGTCCTCTGAGACCACACACTGTTCTACTTGCTTTCCTTTGAACTCATTCCAGGCCAGCAATATCCTGGAACACAATATTCTATATACGGCCTTTCAAATTTTTTATACATTTAACAATACTGTTTTATTATTAAAATTCTACACTTTGTACTGTCTGACTTTTATGTCACTTCCAGACAATGTTTATGTAGGAATAATGTGGAATCGATAGAAACCCCTAAATCCTTCTCATAAGGATATTTTATAATGATTTTAGACTTGGTCATTCTACTCTATAAATGTGCCCTAAAGCTTTAAATTGAGTTCTTTCAATCCATTTACATCACATTGAAAGATATTTCAATTGGTTATCATTACTACCATACATCCTCAATTCCAAAGCATATCTGACCCCCTGCTGGGGTGAACTTAATCTCATAGAGGGGTTTCACAGCACTGCGTTCAGGTGTTTAGCAGTGATTTTCTTTTTTGGAGTTTTGAAAGAAAATGGAAAGGACAACGATTTCACATATTCCAGCAATTCTAATTTCAAATTAATTCCAGTAATAAAACTTTTACACATATTGCATTGTTTTCGCACTCATATCTGAGATTGTGCAGCATGAATCAAGAGAAAAATATTCAATGAAAGATCTGAGAAGTTTCAGATTAAAGAATCAGAAATAAATACATACCACCTGTATGTCCCAGGCTCCCCATTTTTTCATGTTATTCAAATTGTTTTTTTTTCAAATGCAAATGCATCCATATCAGCCACTGGGGTTGTCACTGTAGGGTTACTGTGCAACTTTGTAATACAGTGGTTGAGAGACATTTTTGCATATTTATAAATCATTGAAAATGACACAGCTTGAAATATTTGTTTCAAATGGGACTCTTTTATGGCAATGGCAGACAGGATTTAACTATGATTATACCTGTAATCTATGTGCAACTCTCAGTGTCCTTCTTTGAATTATACTCACAGCTGAGCTGACTCACATTTATTTATGCTAAATTGTCTTACTTAACCCCTGTCAATTTACACAAAGAAAAAAGAAAAAGTTTTGAAATATTCCATACTTTCAAGACTGCTAGATCTACTTAATAAAAGAAGCTGCAGGGTCAATAAAATAAATCCAAGACATGTCTATTCTGGCAGTTTTTCACATTTCAAGTGCTACTAATTAGCCCCTTTGGGTGAGTGAGCCAAAAAAACTCCTGATGCACGCCGTAGCCACAGACTGGCAAGCAGCAGTGCGGGTGCACGGCACAATCAATGCTACAAAGCATTGCCGATTCTCTTTCAATAAGCCAGACAAGAGCAGATCAAAGGTGATTCATCAACTTTGTTAAGTGGGTTCACGAGGGAAATAAAGCAACCCCTCCCTCGCTCCTATTTCCAGGCATCTGCTTGGACAGACAGGTAATAGACTTACACTACAAACAAAACACTCTCGGAAAGACTTTACACGCTTATTTAGCCGAAGAAATGTTTACATCTCCATTACTATATTGTGTGAAAAAACTAAAAGGCCTGGGTACTCATAATAAGGCCATGCAATGTATGCACTGTAGTGTCTATAGCCCACTCTCTCTCTCTCTCGTAAATGTTCACGTATACAGCGTATAGCATAATAGCATAATCTACTCATAAATCCATTTAAAGAAGAGTAAAAGTTAAGAAGGGTTAGTAAAGGAATGCTACATCAGAACCATTACACAAATCAATTAGTGGGATAAAACAATGAGTTTGGTCAACTGGTTCATTTACCTCTGACAAGGCGCTGTTCAGCTGGAATATCTGCCCCTCACCCTCTACCTGTCGGACGCACAGTTTGCAGGTCAGATCCGTGGTGGACAGAGTGAATCTCTCCAGGGTGAACGTGCAGTGCAGATTTCGCTGGGATCCACTCCAGATCTGGTAAAATGGGATCTCCTAGGATAAGCAACACAAAGCACATTAGAAGATGGACTTATAATTGCTGGACTTTTGCTATACCGTTGAGCTAGGTACTTTACCCATCTTGCTAGATTGAAAACCCAAGTGTATACATAGATAGCCATGTAAGTTGCTTTGCAGAAGAGCATCAGCCTAATACATACATGAAATAAACGACAAAGACACAAACTGGACGGCTCTGAAAACGTTCTCTTCCTCGCATCTACACAGGGTGTTCATACATCTTTTATTCCCAAAGACGGGCAAACATGGGGAGTTCATTAGAGATTCACAGAGCAGTAAGAAACGCAAAAAGGTCTACACATACTGATACGGATTTATTTGTTCTGTATCCGATGTCTAATTGGATTCTAGTGTCAAAAAGGGATTAGTTAAAGACTGAAAATGGACGTTCTTCAAATGGAGATCCCACAAGGGCACTTTTCAGCTTTATAGTACCCTGTTATTTCAATTCAAACACCTTTTACTATATTTACAAGATTGTTGTTTCTCTCCAGGACAACCTACGAACTAAAAACAGACAATGCTGCTACTTCATTAGCAATGGAAGTCAGTGTTGGAATTGGCAGGGGTATAAGACATTGATGTTCAGCTGCAGTTTTCAATCGTTTCCAAAACTGCCATATCTACAGTTTGCTGAATGATACATTGGATTGGGCAGTGCACTAGAATTCCCAATGGATAAGAAATAAGAAATGTGTCCTTTAAAAAAGCTCCTGCATGGTCTACGATGCATGTCAAACCCAGACGAAGGGTGCTTCCATATATTACCTGATACTTGGCCAGCAGCTTGCTCTTCCAGAGGGAGTGTGGGATGTCGTGAATGGACAGCCGGAGGTTGTGGGTGCTGTCCTTGAAGTGTAGAGTCTTTGGTTCGTCCAATAGCTTTCCTCCCATCTGCTTCTCCATCTGCAGAACCTCCTGCGTGACACAAGAGTGGTTGTGTTAGAGATGAGGCTCAAGAGGGGGTCTCCAACTGTCTGTCAGAGTGGGCCCACCACCTTCCCCTACCCTTCTGCCCTGGCTTGGCACTCTGTGACACTGTGGATGTTTGTGTAGAGAGAAGATTGTATCGTATGTGTGGTACTTTAAATGAAGTTCCAGGCATTACATTTGGAGATAAAGTCTTACTGAAGATTTGTTGTCTCCAATATGAGATTCTTGCTGAAAACATGGAGCTTCATCAGAAGAACAGGACTTGACAACCAATGCACTGTACTGCTATGTGACGGTTCCATGGAAACTGTGTCATTAGCCACTGTGTTAGATGGGCATTATGTGACACTTGAACCTTTTGGGTCTCAAACACTCCCAGCCCCCTATTACTACTGAACCAATCTCCCACGCTATGGCAAAGTGCGTTCCAAAATAAACTACAAGTCACAGGTTCTCCAGTAAATCATAAGTCCAGATACATTATAACAACAGGGGTCTGTATACATCCCGTGAGTTTTACAGACCTTTCCCTGCTGCCAACATTGAACTCGGGAGAACTGTGAACTCTCCACAATATTATAAACCATCACTCTACGTCTGCCATGTGCTGGATATTGTAAGCATTCTAGACATAATTGATTGTGCAATCTCAGCTGTGGCAGGAAGCCGCTGTCAGCACTGCCAATCAATAGGACTTGAGAGGTGCTGGAAAGCTTGAAATGGGCTCATCAACAGCGATGACGGCAAACAAAGGAAAAATCACCCCCACATACTTTTATCAAGCCGTTTACATTACCACACTTACACACTGAAGTGTGCTTGCTCAGCGATGCACAGTATATACCTGGATTTGAGCATTCGCCATCCTCGCGCTATATACCCACGTTTGTTTATTTTATTCCCAACACCCTCACAATGACACTGCTTTCCTGCCAAGATGACATTACTCTGCTCTCTCCGTTTGTTTGATGAAGAGGCAGCGATGGCAGCTGCCACCCAATCTCAGCTCAGGAAGTGAGGTGGTGGGTGGCGAAGAGACTATGGCAGCGCAAATGAACTGGTGTCACGAAGAACTCAGCAACTGCCATTTTCACTCTAGCCTGCTATTATGTTCAAATCCCATCAGATACCATGATTGTAAATTAAAACGAGAACCAGGCAAGATAAGAGAAAGATTATGAGGAGCTGTTTTTTTTTTTTTTAAACAATCTTCTTCCCTGAGCTGAGGTAAGTCAGAGGTGCTTGCGCAGTTAAACAAAACTACATAATGTCATGGCAGTGATAGCTGACATTTCAAATGCAATTCTAAATGTACGTTACCATGCCTGGACTTAATGACTGTTTCCATGGAAAACATCAGTTGCCTAAAAACTCTGCAAAAAACAGCCCTCACAGGCACTGAATAGACAGGAAATACTAAAGTTATTTAATCCTCTGTCTGACTTTTAAATCATTACCTGCACGCCTAGGGCTTCGTGTCTCCCTTTGTACACATCAAACCATTAGCCATTGATTGCAAACCTCTTTGTTCAAATTCGTTTTTTATTAAAAAAAGTGTATATCTTATGAATTATTCTATATGTTTGTATTGGTAAATTGTTCTGTGGTGTACTGTTGAAGGAACATGATATACATGTAATTTTGTTTAAAAAGAAAAATGTAATTTATGCAAAACTTAGAATTTCCAGGTTTTTGTAAGTGGCTGTTTTAATGCATCGTTTTCACAACCAGTTTTCATTAAAGAGCTCTGCGATCCCTTGGGGGTTGAATGGTTCTGTTTAAATACACACATTATTATTAAAACTATTGAATGAAAAGATACATCCAACGTCCATCGACGTCCATTCCTAAATAAGTGTCCTGCACCTAATGAAGGAAGGACCCCTTTTATTTCCCTCTCCTTCCTCAGAAGCTCACTCTATAAGAAAGTAATTAAATTCAACCTTACAGTGCATATATCATCTCACTTTATGTCAGTTAACTACGCCCACACAGCCTGCTCTTCATGTCTGCAAACGAACCCTCCCACGAATAAGACACAGAGCCGGCACAGAATCACACAAGTCTTCGATTGTACAACCGAGTGCACCGGGAACAGTTGCGCTCGATTACCAACGACACGGCAGAACATGTTTGGAACTCCAGCCGGCGTCACATTGTTTCCTGAAGCGCTGCCATTTTACCTTGAGCGCATCCTGCGTGTCATCCAGACAGTAGACCCGAATGTGGTATTCCAGCGCGGAGCAGGTGACGGGGCCAAAGATGGCCAGCTTTAGTCGTTTGGCAGCTGCTTTGCTGATGGACTGTCCAACCAAGCAGTAGGTGCCGAGAGTTTCTGTCAGGATGTGACATGCTTCCAGGTCCATTTGGATGTAACAGGGGGTGGTGAAATTTTCCTCTCCGACGACCACAACATCCTGCGCAAAACAAATAAGACAGAGACCACCATTAAATCAGCATTGGTGCTTCATTCCATTTAATACCATTTCAGAAGTTGAAGAAATAGAAGAGAAAGACACATAACTTGGTGATACACAAGATAACTTTTTTAGATATGGAGAACATTTCCAGAATGATCCTAAATGCAGTGTAGTATGCAAAAAACTGTAAACGTTCTTGCTGTAATATCTGCATGCCTCCGTTATGCTTCATTCGTGTTATAAAAATCGTCTAGCGGTATCCCAGAGAATTTCACGTCCCATGCCGCCCTATTAGTCATCTGAAACGTCTTTTTTATTATTGTCAATGCTATGCTGATTCAAGCTGTGATGCTTTTCCCTATTACTTGTATTACTCTATTATTTATAATCCGTATGTCTGCATAAGCTATGAGATGCCATTCATTTCCCCAATTATGTGAGTAAAAGGAATTAAAACACTTAAGCTTGGCCACAGTACACTACGATTATGACTGGTCATTAGTGTCTTAATGTCTGTGGAGAGATTTTGAAACAAATGCTAAAGGAATAATGAGAGGGAAGACAAAAAAACATTACTAATACAATCTGTGAACTGCAGTTACATTCTTATTTTCAATTTTCTTTCTCTTCTAATCCCTTCATTAAAACACACATAGACACAAAGAAAACAGCATCCTAGTTCTTGTCACTTTCAGACTATTCAAGCTAATATAAATGAAGAGTCCTCTGCATGTCACTTTATCCCTGCTAAACTTTCAGACAATACAACCATCAATGCTGGGTGGTACACAGAAGCTCTTTCATACAATCTTTCTTCATATAGTTCCCTTCAGACCACGGTGCTGACCCTAGTACCAGCATGTTCACTGGTGTTTCTATGACAATGTTAACCCATAGCTTTGTATGTATTCGGTTTTCTTTTTGTTTTCAACATTGATCTGTTGTTTCCCAGTTCTCCCATGACCTCAACCAATAGCTTTTCTCTGCTGAAGTCCATTAAGCATAGAAATGGCTGTGACTCCATATGTTTAATACAGCTCAGACTGCGCTGCAGTTTTAGAAAGCTCTCGTAATGTTATTTTGGGTAACTCAGCTTGTTTTGGACTATGTTCTAAAATATCCAAGGACTTTCTATTTCTTATGGAGCATGTATATATATATATATATATATATATATATATATATATATATATATATATAGCAAGAGAGAGAAACAAACATGTGAACCTAAGCTACTTTTTTTTATGAGTTCAAGTTTCCAACATCAAAAACAGTCCCAGACAGCAATCGCTTTCAAAACCTGAACCGTCAAATTAAATGGCAAACTCCACTGCCTCAGTTAAAGAATATATACACACACACACACACACACACTTCATTTTTTCACAATACATTTTGAACTATACATGCATTTTTGGAATGTGGTGTCAGCTGTGGCTAAAAGCAATATAGTTTAGTGTTGAAATTATTCTGTGGAAAAACAACAGCACGAGAATCAAACTGCATAACAATCTTCGCACAAAAGAATAAGAACAATGACAAAAAAGTAACGATTTAAAAAACGAACATCTCTTCATTACATCTCGTCTCACATTTCAATTTTGTTACAACAAGCCGTGGAGTCAGGAAAAACAGCTTCTGCATGCAGACTCTGTCTCACTCCATTTTTAAGATATAATCTATATTCTTAAATCTATAGAATATGAAATGCTATGAAATCCTGAGTCTTTGAGTCTTTCCCAGCAGCTCAGAGCCAGAGGAGCCTGCCTGGGTGAGTGAATGAAGGAAGGGTAAAAGAGGCCCCTGATGGACAAAGGTCTCAGGCATGTGTGCCTATATATAAAGACACCGCCAACACACCCAATGGGACATTTCACCTTCTGCAGATGCACAGTCTTTCAACCTTAAAGGCAGAATCTCGATGCAATCCCAGCAAGAGACAACAATATTCCAAAGGTCAAGCTTTCTCTAATTGAAGACCATATACAATATGGTGCCTATGCATGAATACACTTTATCTAACCCATTCATGGAGAATTTAGACTTCAGACAAAGTGTCAAATAATGTAGCAGTAGCTTGTAAGACAGGGATTTTCAGATTGAATCTTGGCAGGGGTGGAAAATAATGATATACTCAGAGAGGTTAGGTTTACTATTGCAGTTGAAACTTCTCCATGTCTTTCTAATTCTTTCTTTGTAGTCTGAAATATCCAATTCACTTTTTCACCTTGCTGCTGAAACCCAATAATCCAACAGGAGTTCGCCAAGTATCCTCTGAACCGTTCCACGGTATTGATTCTCTTACACTGTAACAAATGCAACTCGCGGATTCTGCCAGGCAACCGGGTACAGAATGAGAGCTGAGTCCAGAGATGTCCGCCTGACCTTACTGATACAGATTTGGCACGGTGCGACGTGACGACAGATGCGTTTTCCTCCTAGTCCAGCAATTGATCCAGAAATGTACAACAGTAAATCACTTTTTCGCTGTACACTGCTTTCCAAATAGAGCATCTGTTAATTTGTGGACCAAATGTACTCGAACTCACAGACTACTCTGAGAAAACGGAGGCATTCAGAGTCAGTAGGACAAAGACCTGGACACTTGCACTTCAATAATATAGATCTAATGAAGAGGAGAAAAAAGCTCCACACCAAATTGCATGCAATTACAAAAGTATGCAGCAGAGAAAAGCAGAGAAACAAAACTTACCCACAAAACTAACGTAAGCCAGTGTATTTTGACCATTTCCCACTAGAGGTCAGTAGACAGAGTTTTTCCAATGTATTTTTTGATGCTGTAACATCGCAGAATGTAGGGGGCTGAAGAATGTGTGTTATGTGCTGAATTACAGCAAAACGATGGCAGAGAAGTGAATTATTCTCAACTGCAGTGTAGCCAATTCCTGAATTGCTGCTGAAGATTTAGACCTCACAGCAGGAGGGCTGCAGTATTTTTTTTTATTTCTTTTTGAAGGATTATAAAGAACTGCTCACAAGAAGAATATATTATAGGATCCTTCAGCTTTGAAAAAAACACATAAAATAACAACCTTCCCGTATGCATAGAGAAATAACGGCAGTTTATTTGTGAAATTAGAGCTGTAAAGCATGAGTTCCTTAATGTTCTTCTGCAAGTATGTAAATACGGTATGTTTCAAGAAAAACAAGATTCAGAGATTGGTTAACAATTCTATTCTTTCACAGGGTTTATATACATAGATATATATATACAATCACCGGGTGGAGAATTGAAACAGCTCCCATTGTTAACAGCCACCAGCTACCTACAATAGTCAGTGTCGTTTGGCAAGCCGGGGGAAACAGAAATGAACCAAGCAAATGCTCAGAATAAGACCAATGAAGATTCACAGCAGCTATCTTTTGGTCCAGCCTGTCAGGTGTTCTTCTAGTTGTATTTCCTATATTACTTTTGAAGGTTTATTACAATCATGCTATTTTATAAGAAACAGACTCTAAAACAAAGTTGTGACACTTAGAAGACACTTCAAAAGCTTTCTGCAGTATTATTTATCACTTCAGTCATTACTATTTTGTGTAATGGGTGCAGCAGAGAAGGCAGGGGAAAGTAATGAGAAATTGAATATTCTCAATTCACATAGATGACTAATTTTGAAGTAACATATGTATGGAATTATCCTCTGCTTCTCTGGCAGCTGAATGACACACACCTCTCATTACTCTTGTGAATATCTCCAAATCTTTGTCTAGACATTGACACTACGCACCCTTCTCCACATCAAATCAAATGATACATGTTAAGTTACATTATTAGCTCAGGAAAAGTAGAGAATGTATGCACAAATAAAGATGCATATATCCCTTTATGGCTTTTGTTAACTGTCGTTTGAGACGCTTTTCTCTGGAAAAGTTTGCTTTGGTTTCAGTCTTCATTAAGTCTGCAAGGTTGTTATAATTGGGTGCTAGAACTTATTATGTTAAGGCAGATTGTATTTCTTCATTTTCCAAAAAACAGAAGCTATTGTCCTCTGTGGGTTTTGCGATGACCTGACATTATAAAGTACTGTACACATTCCATTTGAAATGTATTGTACTGGTATGAGTCCTAATGATGCGGTTGTCTCCTGCAAAACCAAAGAAAAAAAGGCTAAAGCACAGTACTCCCTACAGTATATATCTTTGGAAACAGATTGGAGTTTTTATTTATTTTTTTATATATATTTCCATGCACATTTAATTAGAAAGCCTACAGCCACACAGACCTAACTGCAAACTGTGTTTTCAGCCTAAAGAGAGAACAGCTTAATTTTTTTACAGAGATAGTTGGACCAAATTTCTTTTAACAGCTTCTGAATGTTCCTTGAGTTCCTAATTGGGTTTCTTGTTCTGTTTACGAAGCCTAACATACATTTTTTTTTTTTTAACAAGTTCAGTTTTCTGCTTCTTCCCACAATTTTTTTTTTTATATTTACATAATTTATGTCTCAGCCAGTCCTGCATTGCAATTACAGCCACCCTATCATTGTTCACATGGGCAAAGACGAGAATATTAATACAGTATATATTTAAAGCAATAGAAAGCAAAGTGAAGCAAATATTTGTATATGTGATATGAGTATTAGACCTGCAATACATTTTGCAAGCCTAATAACTCTCTAAACATGCAGACTATCTACAGATTTGGCAATTTATCCGCTTTTCATTTCTCAACTGTTTGTTACTGTAATACATGTTAGGAGTGGACAATTAACATATTTGAATGGAAGGCCCTACTTTCAGGGAAAAAAAAGACAGATGGCAAGCTGAGAAGTTGGCTGCATAAAACAATTGTATTAGTGTTTGGATATGTGTTCCCCAAAAAAAAGAGAATATGATGACATAATGTTTGACCATAGTTGTGAGTGCCTGGCATTATGGCGACTGCTCTAGTGTGTGTCTGAGCTCTTACCTCCCACTGCCCTTGCTGCGATTGGTTCTTCAGCTGGATCTGCCAGTCGTCAGTGTTGGCCTCCGCACAGTGGTGCATGGTGATGATGACAGGTCTGGTCAGCAGGGCTCCTGGGGGCCCGCAGCTCACCACAGGGCTCAGCACTGTCTGAATGTCCTCCACAGGTGGCCTGGGACAAGTACATCAATGCCATTGAGCTCTCCAGCAAACCAATCCGGGATCAGCAATGTCAGTTTCATTTTCGATGGCACTCATCACTCTTAGCCTCCTTCTGTCATTCAATGCTCAAAGCGCTCTCTCAAGAATTGTAGAGACCAAGTGAAAACCAATTTCTGTCTCTTAAACAGGACAGTTTTGTGCTCGAGATATTGCATCCATGGAATTTTAAGGTGAGCAACAACTGATGCAATATTGTGTGTATTCATTTGGCATCCACTAATTCTTAAACTAATTGGATGCTTACAGGCTGTTTAACTTGATAATATTAGTAGAACAGGGATGCAGTGAAGTCTTTGCATTATCTTTCCCATTATTTGCAAGAATGTTAAGTGGTTACATTTTAGTATTCAGACTGTTTATAATTACACGCCAGAAAACACTGTTCTACTTCGGGTTTGCACATGATTAATGTGACGATTGATTTGAAATGGCAAATCCTGCAGCCTGACAGAGCTTTTATGAAGTGAAAAAAGGAACGGGAAACTACAGAATGGAGAGTTTCCTTTCATGTGCACACAATTTCAGGTATTCAGAAGAGATTAAACAATATTCACAAGAGCATATATGTGCATTGCAGACAAGCTACATTTACAAGATCCCTTTGTGCGAGCTGGTAGGGCAGTTACCTCATGTTGTCTTTTCTATGAACTGTCACATACATCTCATAAACTCGTCCCTGGGGAATTGCTCCTGCTGGCACCAACAAGCTTACCCCTGGAAAATACAAAAACACGTTGGCATTAGAACAGAGCAACATAATGATTCTCAAACAGGCAAAACAAAGGAGAGCCAATTTTATAAATCAATGTCTATCTGCATCCTCTGCCATTTTAGCAGATACTCCAATGAAAAGATTCAGAAATTAACTTTTTTTTTTTTCATTTCAAATGTAATTTTTCAGCAGAAAACAAGGCACCGTGGTTGTCTCTCAGCTTGCTATGGTATTCGAGAAAACACATTGATTTTTCATGTCCTTGTGCTGAAAATGTAAAAATATGACATTTATTTTCAAGCACCATGGTGTCAAGCTATATCTGTGAAACCGAAACAAGGCAATTAAAGGGAAATTGAAATGCTGTCATTTTGTAAGGGACACACTTTGAGAGAGCACAATATTATATTATCCCACTAGATATAAAACAGAATTTTGGTAACAATTTTGGTGTCACCTGGAAATCTTAATGAAACTCTATTAAGGAAGGAAAACAATACAAAAAAACATTGCGCATGGTAAAAGAAAATATAATGGAAAAGTTAAATAACATTCACAAAGAAGAGTGATCTGTAACTTAAATTAAAACTACAGACTACAGTCACAGAAAAGCTGATAGCTGTGATTCAGAGGAACAAATTTGAAAGATTTTCAAATCATTCCTAGTGCTGGTATGCAAACAGGATATATTGTAAATGCACAATATCATCCAATGTTTCAACACCACAATGTCACCAAGCATTGAGTCAGAATAATGCTAAGGAAACAAATGATGACAAAGAAAAACTAAAACATCCTTAAAATGGATACATTGGTTTCCCTAGCTGCCTGACCTTTGGCCCAATGTAATGTTATTGTATGACGGTTCAATGTGAAAGATGCCTTTTCTTTTGAGGAATTTAATACATTTCCCTCAAAATCAATAGTGTATTCCTGTACTATTGATGATATCTACGGTCATGTTTCACTAATATTTCCAGATGATACAATAACTTTGATCAACCACCATATTTATAAATTATACATTTCCCCCAAAAATGTCACAATTATTTTTACTCTTGTTTTCAGTAGTCTGTGCACCTTTCCCTTTAAAAGGATAATGTTGCAGAGCTTTTATTCTATATTTTATGATGAGATTGGAGCATAAAAATCGGCTATTGCCATGGAGGTAGCATATAATTGTAGATTTGGAGACCCCAAGATGCAACCAAGGTCTGTCATTCTCCAACTGTGGCCCTTGGATTCCTCTTTGCCTTCCTCACTGTAAGTGGGGGCAGAAGCACTAGTGTACTCTACCAGGCAGGTCTACCACTGTCACACTAGTTTGTAACTTCTTAATTATTGTCCTAACAGTGGTAAGTGCTATATTAATGGTTTTAGCAATTCTTCAAGCTATTTAATTGCCTGATTTTTGAAGGTCAACAACCATTTCTATATCATGTATTTCTCTCCGCATGACCTAGTTGCATGGCTACAAAGCAAACAAACAATATTAAGACTGTTTGAGCATTGATATTGTGTAGTGTTTATTATGCCTGCACAAACACTGCCACTTATAAATCCCGCTACACAGAAACAGAAGTGTATGTGTAAAGTTGTATAATAGAGCAGTATGGTTTTTAAGCACTGTTTGCAGTCAATTTAATTCCCTCCCTCAGGGAATTATAGCCATTTATAGATCTTAAGCACTACATAGTGATGTGCAGCAATTTGATGGAAATCTAAGGCAGTCTGCTGTACATAAAAGGGTGACGTTTAATAATACATGCATTTGAAATATATGTTCCAATACTGAGAGGATAGAATAGAATGATTTCCTTTCAAATTCTAATCTAAAGTGCACATTAATTCCAAATATACTATTGTACGTGGAGTGTATTACTTTTAAAGCCATTATTCAGTAATGTCTCATGAAACGTTATTTCCATAATAATACTAATGCACATCTATGGCATTTAAAAATATGCCACTCACTCTAACGTGTGTATGAGAGATTTAGTACACATAAGGTACATCCAGCGCATGTCTAATGGTTACAGTAAGCAGATTCTTACAGCTTCATCTAATAACAACTTTTCTAAAGCTTTGAAAAAACATTGTTGAACTTCTGTGTGGCAGAAGCACTGACAGCCACTTGTAGCTCGTTCATCTTTTTCTCAAAGTATGACTTTAAATGTAAGAGGACTTGGCAGGAGTGCAATGTAAATATGCCACATCTTATTTAGATCACAACACTGTTTTTCGAAAACACCATTTCCCCAAATGATAATGCACTAGTTAAGCCTTTTAAAGCCTGGGAATGTAAAAACAATCTGTGTTATTGATTCATTGCCTCTGTCACACATTTGCATTTTAAATTCCAATCATTTGCCACGTGTTATTCCCATCGTCTAACTAAACATAACATTAAGAGTAATTCTGTACTTTTGCACGCTAGATAATAATTGAATTTGTTGTGTTCTTTTCTTTGATGTTAGTGTAGAAAACCTTGTGTGTTGTTTAATCACAGCAGCTCTATGTAACACATGTCATTGTAATGCAGACTAATGTGTAGATTCTTATTTCTATCACTGTGTCATAATGAACAAGTGAAGGAGTACTAGCAGCTAACTACTAGCTTGTTTGTGTTCCTTCACAGACACATTTGAAACAAAGTCTGACTAAATAAGACATTGATGAAGTTTATGCTTAGAGGCTCAGAGATGAATGCAGAAATTAAAGTCTCTCAAGATGCTGGCTTTACAATAATTAATTAAAACTAAGCAGAAATTAAAACACATGTATATTGTCATAGTGTGACTCCAATCCATTATATACAGCTCTGTAAAAAATTAGGAGACCACTGCAAAATTATCAGTTTCTCTGGTTTTACTATTTATAGGTATGTGTTTGAGTAAAATGAATATTTTTGTTTTATTCTATAAACTACTGACACATTTCTCCCAAATTCCAAATAAAAATATGAATGGAATGGAATGGCTGCCATACATGTAGAGATGCTGATTTAAGAAAAAAATTCAGTGGTCTCATTTTTTTCTAGATCTGTATATGAAGTGCTAGAAACAATTGTTTAAAATATCATAAATGCACGTATTTAAAACAATTTACTGAATAGCAAATACTTTCATATTCAAATGGAGATTTACTTCAGTTTAAAGTTACACTGTGTCACCCAAAGTGAAAAAAAATGGTTTCTAGTTGTGTATAGAAAAAGTATCCAAACTCCAAAAAGCATCTGCACACACAGAAACAAAAGGAGGTGATAATCTTGGGAGTCTCATTATCTTAAAATAATAATTTACGCAAGTCATGCGATAAATATTGCAGCATATACATATATTTTGCATTGTGAAAATCTGCGCAGATGTTGCTCACACAAGCCAGCAACACTGGCAAACAACACTACCTCTTGGTAAGGTGTCATCTTAAAGAAACAATTAATTCCACAGCCCTGTGTTCCACTGGAAGCAATGTGTTTAATTAAAGTTTTTTGTTGTTGTACTTTTTAAATCACTTCTACAGTAACACAGCACACAACAGAAAGCAGCTACTTTCATATTCAGATGCAGATGCTTATAAACGCAGATTTACTTCAGTTTAAAGTTACACTGCTTTACCCAAGGTGTCAGAAGCTGTTTTTTAGGGTGGTGAAAAATATCAGAAATATAATTGTTGATTGAAACAAGAGAAAGTATAACCCTGCACTCTGTTGGAACCATTTTCCCAAGCCAGGCGTCCATTGTTGTTTCTTGTTTTACTGGCGGATGTATAAAATGAATTATGAAGTGTCTAAGTACATGACTGGTGTGGCTGCGGTGAGTAGAAGTTCACTTTCCCTGAACTAGCAACCTATTAGTACTAAGATCTGTCTCCACTGAAGCTCAGTCAATGCTGCTCTGCGTTACCCACCTGAATTGGGGATGATGAGATGACCTCCTAAGGAGTTGAAAGAGCCGAAAGCCGTGCAGGACGGGTCGCGCTGGCGGGCCAGGCTTTGGTTTCGCAGGTTCATGGTCTCGTTGTCCAGCAGGGAGTGGGTGATCTTGGGAGAGAGCTTGGAGGTGAAGTCTGAGAGGTCTTCCTGGGGAGTGACCAAGCCAGAAGAGTTGTACACCTTAATCTTCAGGTTGGGCAGAGGGTCAAGCAGAGGGGAGTTGGTCATGGGGATCTTGTCTGAGACGTCGTGCAGGGCGTAGACGGGGCCCCGGTACATAGCGGCCGCAGATGTGAGGTCAGGAGGGGCGGTCAGTAGGTCAGCTGTGGGACAGTCACAAAGTCACAACGCTCAGGCAGAGAAGAACACAGATGGCGTGACAGAACATTATTGCACATGCAGTTATCTGGGTGGAATCTTGTTGTCACTGCAGCACAACAATGGGCTGAAGAGGATTCAAGCTGTGGATGCTGTCTTTCCATATTATTCTATTATATACACAGTACATGTGTGTATATTTGTATATATACATCCTGCTGAGTGGGAGGTGAAAGCAAAGCATTCTGAACTTCATCTCAATTATTAAGTGTCCACAATATCAGCTAATTAATTCCTGTTTACCTGTTGTGACAATGATGTCAGACATGAACCAAAATAAATATACTGGCTGATAAACAAAAGTAGTACTTTTATTTTTCTGATTCCACTGAATGAAAAAATAAATACATAAATACATCCTTATGCAGTATGCGTTGCATCTTGAGCACTGGGGATATAGATATATATGTTTAATCTGTCATTACCAAATGAGAAATAAAAATATACGACAACTGATTTAGTATTAAAATTCAATCATAATGATTACAATATATAATACAAAATATTTCAAGATCGTGTCTTTAACTGATCAATGTTCTGACAAGGCTTTCAATTACACATTGGTAAGGAGATTTAGTCTATATTTGACTGTTTCAGGTAATTTCCTTCCTTTCAATAAAGACTTCTTTATTTGGTTTACTGATGTCAGAGCTACTGTTGCCTGGAAGCCCTTAACCATAATCACACAGCTAAAATTAATTAATATTGAGTCCAGCCACAGAAAAGAAAAATCATTAAATGATAACCTGAGATTTTCCTTACAAGAGCATATGATGTCAGAGTGACATGAATTTTAATGAACGCTCTCCTAAAATGTCACCAAGTCCCAACCGTGCGAGTCAGAGATAAATTACATTTATTTTAAACTTATTTTTCATTTTCAGCCTTATTTAAATATTATTTGTGTGCGTCTCTTCCCAGAGGCAAATGAAGGAAGTTCTGGGAAAAAATGTATGTACACACACAAGTTTTACCTACTACAAAGGGCACTGTCTGCACCCGAGGGAAAACATTTATGATTAATAAAGTATTTGAGGTACAATCTGACATTTTTAATCCAAATGTAATTACATTTCAATGTCATATTGAGCACTGAGAAAATATTGTTCTTTTGTTTGCCATTTTCTTTTTCTTTCCACGCATTGGTAATTGAAGAAGAAAGTCTTGTAGCTTTTGATTCCCTAATAGATATAATAAAAGCATAAATATGTTGCCTGTAGCTTAGCTTTCTGAACACACACCATACTCAAAAATGTCATATCATAAAGTTCTTATGAATATAAACACCTTATGTTTGATTAAGTATAATTAATACCTTAAGGACTTGAAGACATTGTCCTAGTACTTCATAATCTATGACTTGAGGAAGCTTCAAACATTTAAGGACAGACAATTTGAACAGACAATACAAGTGGTTTCAGGTAGTAACAAACAATAAGTCGATTGAATTTACTTCATATATTTCCATCACCAAAAAATCATAATGAAACAAGGAACTATACAAAAAAATACATCTTCTAGTATATCTGTTTCAGTATGTCTCTCTCGTATATGTAAATATGCCACAGTAACAACACCAAAGGGACTGCATTTCTCTGGTTACATTTCAGCTTACCTGTTCTAGCAGTCTTGATATTGACTGGTTGGAAGCCGCCGTTCAAAGCTGAAGAGTCGATGATGTCCGAGTCGAAGTCGCGGTGGTTCTTGCGGTACACAAAGAGTGCCACGATCACCGAAATCACCAGGCACATGATCACAGCTATCACAATGCCAACATAGAGGGCAACATCATCTGTACTTGGAGCAGCTAATAGAGATATAGGGGAAACAAAGAGGCCCAGTTAGTTTGGAAAGTCATCCCACTACCGAGAAAGATGTTAGTTAATTAGTCGACACGGCATCAGACACAAACTGGCGAGAGCGTTACTTTTTAAAAACTCTGTCAATGATCATAATTAAATTTCAATGTAATGGTAGTGTTTTCTATATAGCATGCATCATAACTAACTAGAAGACTAATAGAAAGCTCTTCCTTTATAAAGACTATAGAATAAAACATTTGGTCATAAATTTAATGAGAAGGGCAGACTGTTTGACATACTACAGTTCTGATATCTTTAAACGAAAGGGGAATATCCAGGAGGTGAACAGGGGAAATGGATGCTGCAATAAGCTGTTTTTCCCATTGGTACAGAAGTGCTAAACTGAATAATTTCCCAAGACATTTCCTTGGCACTTTCACAAGATTATTTCAAAAACATCCTGTATTAACTATTTACCATGCCTGGTCATAGCAGTACCAGAAAATCTCACAACCCAGCATAACACATTGGATTCTACCTGCATCAGTTTGTTTAACACAAGGGGGGCTCTCCTTTTGTCTAAATGTCATGTTCTCTGAGAAGCCTGTACAAAAAAAAAAGTACTTTGGCCTAAATTTTGTACAGAGACATAGGTAGAACACTTTAATAACCACCTTGCGAATATATCTCACTGCACATTTGTTGACAGGTCTGACATGTTAAAAGACAGATAATCTAGGGATTTTCCCTGCAGGCATAAAGGGATACAGAATAGGAAATGATATATTAAATGCCGAAAACAAGTCAGCCATAACATGTCTATCATAATAATGCGCAAGACCCTCAAAAGAGCAGTGCCACAAGTTCAGCCCCAGTTCTGAGAAAGCAGTGGGATGAAGTCTGAACACAACCCCACAAAATATATATAGTCTGATTTAGTAAAGGAGCAAAGTCAGAGTAAAGCAATAATGTTTACTGTTCTCTGAAATACAATTGCTATTACTTTGTTTGACCTATTTTACGTTAATAACAGCTTATGAAAACATGAACATTTGTCTTCCTGAAACAATATCACGACACAAAACATCGATACACAACAAAATAAACGTTCAGATATTTTCACATAATAAAATAAATCACATGGAAGAAACGTGCTACATAACATTATTTTAACATTTTCGCCAAAAAGGACTGTTGTGACTTACTGACAAATAAGCACACCTGCCTGTTTGGCACAAACTAATCCCAGCTTTTTGGACGCCAGCCACAAAAATGCCAAACTCACTTCTCCATCCCCTTTCTTCACAAACCCTTGCTGTCAATGCCTGTTCCAGAGTTTGTTTTGATACTTTCATTATTTATTTTTGTCTGTTTTGATGAGACAATACAGCTAATACTGGCTAAGCTGTAGGTATGCTGACTCAAAATCCTGATTCCTCTTCCAGTACTGCCTGCAGGGAGGTTTAAGTCTTGCAAGCAAATCAAGACTCCGGGCTGAGTGGCCTCCCTCACGCCTTGCTAACAGCCTTGTTATATACACAGCAAGCTAAACTGGCTTCGGGTCTGTCTTTCACAGGCTTCAGTTTGTTTGTATCATGCCTGTTCCCCTCAAGCAGTCGCTACTTTAAAAGGACATACCAATCAAGGTCAACATTAGCCTAGCGATACACTTGCATTTTATGACACCCCGCCACATACCACCACCACCACCACTCATAATGGCAATTGAATTAATCTTCTGAAACGTGTTGTTTGACCTAGACGGAAGAAGTGTGTCCTACCGAGCAACATGCCTGTGTTTCTTACTCTTGCTGTGTAACCAATGCTGATTTTAGATTTGTATACAGGGTTCTATCAAACAATATATTCTACATCAAAATGATTCTTCTGCAATCAATACATTTGTGTTTATCTTCTACAATAGTAAAATAAGCGAATGTGCAGCAAATATTCATGTTCTGCACTGTGTAACTTCTGTCACATAAATCTGACCACATAATATAAGCTGCTACATCCAATAACATCATATTAACTTTCCGGGGGATGGTTCATCATAAACAGCCAACCTTTACTTGAAACCTACACCACACTAAAGAAGATACAAGATTCAAAACTTGGACCTTTGTTGCACACCTGTGTTTTCAGCCAAAACAACTCATTTTTGGGCATTTTTGTGTCTCTCATTCAGTGTCATTGGAGGAACTACACTCACTTTAAAAGAATGATAAAAATGAAAGTGCCCAGCAAGGGAATGGTGTGAGATTGGGGGCAATTGATCGTATTGATCACTTTGTCTTCTAATTAAGCCGCCAGGAGTTTATGCAGAGGAGCTTTGCGCCGCTTTACAGAGGTAACTTTCTTGATTACCTGCCAGGCTTCAATCACCTGCGGCAGAACAGAAAGAGCCTCTTGTGTCTGGAATCACTGCTTATTGATCTATCTCTGCTTGCAGATTGAGATAGGAATGCTAAGTATCTGTTGCATTTGCATTTCATTTAGGTAGTAACTAATATTTGGACACAGAGGACAGTTTCGACAAGCAGCCCCCTTAGCTCTGGTATGAATACCAGAGATTATTCGTCTGTACAGCTTCTAGTGTTTTGTTCTTGCAGAGAAATGTCTACTCACACTGCCTGAGGATTGTGTAGAAAAACTAAAAATACGGAAAAAGTTCCATATTTCACAGTTTGACAGTTTTAAGTCATTCTGATTTAATTACAAATGCAAGAAAAACCAAGACTACAGAAATAGAGGTGGGTTGAAAAACATTTGCACAGCATTATACTTTTCTATACTTGATACACACTTTAGTATGTATGTATTAATGTATGTATTTAAAGAGGCTTCCATTCATTCAGTGGGCGATGCTATGGACTACACTGTTTTCCAGAACTTTCTGTGCAGTGCAATTCTTGTAATATGAGACCTGTGCCATCAATAGTTGGACTGATGTGTTGTTGTCGTTTTTTGGTCATGAACTAACCCTCTCAGAGTGCAAATGCTAAGTTAAACACACAAAATCAGGTGATCATGGTTTAATGAACTCGGACATATCATGGTACGACAGATGAATGAATTTCCAGTAATATCTCTTTAACACTAAAAAACAACTGCAGCTCTAATGACAAAAGGCATATATTTTGTTCGTAATACAAAGCAAGCTGTTAAATGCACACATTCAAATGTATCACTTGGATTAATGCATTTCATTAAACACAAATGATTGCAAAACCGAGAAATGAAAAGTAAAAGATTATTATGTGTATTAAGTGTGACTCAAAGAATAAGATGCATTCTCTCCTGTAAAGAATCATTCATCTTATGTTGAAGAAGGGAACAATAATAGCAGTCTTTTTCCCTGACTGAATCATGTTTATGAAGCATAAAAGAACGAGATCAGGTTTTCATGTACTGAGCTAAAATAGACATAATATAAACAAAGAAAAAAAAATGTGAACACAAAGGGAAACATAATCCAGAAATTATAACAATGAAAACCAAACAAAAAGAAAAAATACAAGAACTCACATGAAAATCCAAAGTCATTCTGGGCTTTCTGTTCAGTTGAAATCTTATAAAATAAACCTTTAAAAGAAAAGAAGGAAGGCGAAATGAAAATCAAATTAAACGGAAACAAAGCAAAAGCATGAAAAATGACATTTTTGTTTTGTATTTAGTCTTGACTTAAAAAAAAAAAAAGCTTCTATTCTAAGTGTTTTACTCAGTGGAGGATAGAGATTTAGCATCTATCAGCTTCATTTTAGTGCTTCATTAAGAACTAATGACCAGGCAGATTGGATTTTTTGAGCTGAAAAATGGTCTCAAGTCACTAACTTTTAAAGCGCTTTAAGCCCATGTTTGGTGTGAAACTCTAATGGATCTCTTCCGTTGGAAATGCAGACGGTCATTAGCATATGGATAAGCTACTTTCCCCTGTCCTTGCCATATGTTCTCATTCCCCAGCCATGTTCCGTTCATTTCTGACAGTATTCTTATTTAATTAGATGGTTTGGTTGATGCCTGCCATGAAGCAAAGACAGCTGAGTAGTTCTGGTAACAGGATAAATACCCAAGTAGCAGGTGAGAGAAAATTACCCAGGAATTATATTGTATCATGGAATGGAAATTCAATCAGTTAAAAAAAAAAAAAAAAAAAAAAATCTTAATTTTAATTTCCAATTTTGACAATCAGAATCTATTTCTTTTACAAACCTTGATGATTTCCCATGTTTTAAGAGTTATTCTTGCTTAATGAAAGTTTTTATTTCATTACTGTTACATAAGAGGAAATAAGACCATATTGGTTTATCAGATGCATCAATAAACATTGTTTCTAGATGCTTACATTGAGAATTCTGATCTCTTCATTATGACTTCAGCAATATTTATCATGACTGGTTATGTATATATTTTATTGTTGCTAGAAAGAAATAACTTAAAAATTGTTGTATTTCCTTTCTTGAAATGATTTTCATGATGTGTATTGCACCTGGACAAACGTATTAATGGTCTAGGGCAGGATTATCCTTTTATTGTATTTTATTACTTAAAAGAAATGTGAATGTGCCTTTAGTTTCATCTTCCAGGATGTAGCTGTTTGCACTTTGAAACTTAGGCTAATGCCATCTGTCTAGGATATTTAGACACCAAAGCCCTCCGAAAAATAAGCCATGACACAAACATGTCGTAATTCAAGGTAGAAGATGTCAAATGCAATTTTAAAGCGCTGATTGATTTTTTTGGGGGGGAAGTTGTTAGTAGGAGACAGAGGAATTAGTCTTTAATGTCTTAGCTCTATTCACAAGGTTCCCCTGACAAGCCAGTAAAAGCAATACCTATAACTTCTGGTTCTGCTTGTCAATAACCTCTTTAACGTGGGTTTTGTCGACTTTTATATTCTGAGATACATTCTCATATAACAGAACTCTGAATAATACATGTGCAGGAAGAACGTCAAACAGCTGCAGGCCAGAAAAAGAGTTACGGCGTTAAACATTTTAATTTAGGAAATTAACTTTGGGTTAATATACTTATGAATATATATAATTACAAATGTATATGTGTGAGAGAGGCATAAATATAGCAATTGCAATGGTCTTTCCGCTATCACGAGTCTCTAGACTGATATAAATGTGATTTTCTGCCTCAGAAGTATAAATAGTGTCTAGCTATAAGGCAGACAGTAAAACGAGTGCGTCATACTGAAAAATGGCCCTTATCGATGGCATAAGTTCAAATTGCACTGATATTATATTTGCAAAATTATAAGCTTTTAAAGGATATGGACTTCTCCTAGTACATGGAAATAGTGATTAGTGTGGACATAACTGCCTTCACCCTTTTAACTCAGAGAAAATCAATATGGGAAATAGGGATATGAAAGTAAATCTATACCACAATACATTTTATATTCTGAGGAAACTACCTATCTGTCTAACATTGGCTTGTGCTATCATAACTCCATCAGAGAAGGAAAAATACTTCATTCGCCTGCAATATTTTACAACAAAGGAGAATAATTGCACGATTAATTTTCACTGATGATCTCTATACTTAATTGACTTAAACATTGTCTTTCATAAATAGCATAGCTACTTACAGTATTTTTTGTGCCATCCATGCAAATTACCAATTATGTCTGTAGGTTTTTACGATCAAATAGGCAATTTATAATTGCAAAATCACTAATTACTTTATTTTTCTTGTACAACAATTTGAGTTTCTGGTACAGATTTTAAATGAGCTTGACTCACTGCGGAGCAAAATACATGCATGCTCAGAACCATATATCATTCAGATTTATATGACTCCTCTGCAAATGATTAAGATCTCATGGCTTCACAAGCTACCTTTATTGTTGAGAACAATTAAGACACTTTCGAGCACTGGAAACAACAGATTTACCAACAGCACACAATTTCCTAAAGACTGTAAGAACTGAACATATTTCTATCAGTGCATCAGTCTTTTCAGGACAGGGTGCACACAGACACAGAGTTTCTGAGTGGTGTGCCAAGATTTGAAAGGAGGGAGTCTTTCACTTTGCCATAACAGAATGTTCTATAAAACTAGTGAATGTTCTGGAGAAGGTCTTAAATATAAACCGAGAGAAGATGGCAAAGATTTGTCACTTTAGTTCCTGCTAAGCCCACTTAATGTGACAGAGCTGAAGATTAAAGGACTGCATAATTAGCAAGACTTTCAACTCTGACCTTACTTGCTTTAACACATCAATTGCTTCTTAGTCAATCTGATAAAAATACGTATGTTTCATAAAAGATCATTTAAATGTAATGGAATTGAACAGCATTTAGGATCAACTGATTGTAAAGTGATACTGTGATTCGGCAAACACCAAATGAGTACATTGTAATATATTTGATGTTGCTTTTTTGAAATAAATAAATAAGCCTAACACATTTTAAAAAAAGTATTATTGTATACAGATTTTCCACAGAAGTTAGTTAAAAATTATCCTTAAAACAATCCCCTGCAGACTCCATCTGGGCCTACATATAACCAAACAAAATATGTTACTTGTCATTTCTCTTAATTGCCTGCCTAAAAACTGCCATATTTCTGTTTGGGTGAATGACTTTGATGTCCCTAGTTTTCTTCTCAGCTATAAATCTAAGTCGTATATATTTTTAAAACTTTTGTTTTAGCTCAACATCAGTGTGACCACATTTCTGTCATTATCTAAGTTACTGTACATAAAATAATTACTTTCCGTTTTTCAGACAGCGCCTGAATGTGTGGCCTTTAATTGGGTTAATTACCTTCACTAAATGCTCAGAATACTTTACGGTTTAAAATAAAAAAGAATATGATTTTTCATGTGTTTATTACTTACAATTCTTTCTCTGAGGACTTCCCTTTCCTGTTAAACACAGTTCTCAGCTACTGTAACCCTGGCTGTCACTTCGAATTGCAACACTTACACAGACTTTGCTCCATAAAAGGGTTTCAAATGGCAATGGAAAGATACCCACAAACATTTGGCTATTGTGCAGCTACCGTCAGAAGAAAAGAAACAGCTGCTAATGATTAGTTAATGGCCAAACAGCTACCAGATGCAGCACTTTTTTTTTAAACACTGTTGGTGTGCGTGTGTGGGTGTGTATCAGAGTTTGCATTGACTTTTTGAATCGTGTTTAAGGTTGGGGAAGAGGGGAATAAAAGGTGTAGTTATTCAATATTCTGGATCTGACTAGGCCATATTAACCCTGTAGCCATTTGACTACAGTAACCTGAGCCCCATTCGTATCTACCAGCAAACTCTGTACTGCAAATATAAAATTATTCTCTGTCCGGTTTGGAATTTGTTTAACTAACCTGACTGGAATTGTTTTCCTCCTTGTTTTGTCAAATCAAGATCAAATATCTCACAAGCCATGCATCAAGCATCTACACTCTTGCATATTAAATGCCAGAAATAAAAATCTTAGAGGAAAGCCAGCATGAGACAAGAGGACAAGGACCGCGAGATGAGGCGGGCGAAGGAAGCAGGTACTTACTCTGCATGCACAAACCATCTGTGCAGTTCTGAGACTGCAGCACCATGCCCTCGCAGTCCTTGCCCCCGTTTTTTGGCGCCGGCAAGTTGCACTCCCGCTTTCTCCAGTGGGCGCACTCTGTCCCACATGTGGACCACTTGCTCCATTCTGTCCAGGCCCCGTCCACTACGGTTTGACAAGACAGAAGCATTGAGGGCATTGCGCAGAAATATGTCAAAGACACACGGCACTGGCTCCCTGGGTGCCACCTGGGTTCTGACAGTCAGGAGTGATGTTTCTTTAATGGCTGCCATAACCACATCGGCACTTGTATTTCTAAGTCTCTTCCATGCAATTGGTACTAACTTCTCTCAGAGTCCCTAACACGACCCAGCAGTCCAATCACAAAGCACACACAAGATAGTATTAGATCCTCAATCCCAAAACCCAAGCATTACTTAAACAAGATGACACTTTGGAGAACAAATTAAAATGTTTAATATTAAAGGAAGCACCCACACTGAGCATGTTTCAATGGCAACCACTGGAGACGTTTTCATCCCTCAACAAGATGTAAATATGTTGCGGTTTACCTGGACACATTGTGGTGCAGGCGAGCTTCTGGACACCCTGTCCCTCACAGAAAGCTCCTCCGTTAAGCGGGGCCGGGTTGGTGCAGCTACGGGTGCGCTTCTGAAACCCTCGGCCACAGCGGCTGTTACAAACTGACCACTCAGTCCACGTTGACCAACCTCCATTCACTGTCAAAGGCACACAGCACAATTTCTAGACATTCAGTTGCAATGTTTCATCCTTTTTCTTTTTTTAAAGAGGACTTTTTTGTGGTATATCAAAAACATTTCACAGACAAAAGGGCATTGAAATGTGCACCAAATTACAGGGCTTACTTGTAACTGGCCAATAATAGCACAGGAAAGAGAATTTCCAAGATTCTGAGAGTTGGTTCATTTCTAACCAGGCTGTCAACAGCTCTCTCATGTTACCTCAAGACACATGTATTTCACATTAACAGTCCTGGTTTACGCAATCACAGAACAACCTAGCTTTATGTCTTTTGCTTACCCCCGAACACCTTAAAATATAACTGAAAACAAGCTGAAAACAGCCTCACACTACACCATCCTTGTTTACTGCTAAACTTTATAGTTTTTTTTAAGTTTATACTAAGCTTCTAGAAGTTACACTATAAAATGTGGTAGGAAATGTAATACAAGTAATTTCAGCTGCCCTACTGATTTCAAAGTTTCTAGAAATCTATTTTTTAAGCATTAATGAATGCAAATGTACTTCCATTGTTGTTTGTTGTTGTTTGTTTATGAAATTTCCTCTTAACTATATTCCAAGTATTGTCACGGCAGCTCAGGCTTCCTTACATGCTCTCATTTCTTCATTTATTGCTTCAAAGAGGGAGAAATTAGCAGGCTGTGACTGGGCCTCGCTTGCAGTGAGGTACTTCAGAAGATGAGCCAACATCAAAGACATCTTCAGCAAACAGAGTCATAACTGACAGGACTAATGACTTCTTCAATGGGAAAGGATTGTACTGAAATCACAGACCGATTAAAGCCACTTCTGCATTAAAACACTACAAATAAGACTTTATTTGCTACATAATTTGCTTCCAACTTTCATTTGCACCATACATGAAATGCTTAAAAGTCTCTAATTTTTTTCCCTCAAAACTTGGCTTATATTGAAAAATTAGGTCAAGGAATCTGTTTTTCTTTAAATAAAAAAGTAATCCTCAGGAAGCTGCAGCTTTGTTACAAAAAGGTAACTTCTCAGAAGTTTTTTGGGGAAAAGGAGGTGGTCTGCTTTTTAATATGTATTTCTTCAATTCCAAATGCATAAATCTGATTCTGGGTAGGTAATGAATATGTGGATTGGCGGTGGTAGAAAATGAGCCAGAGTAGTTATGAATGCATCAGAGGACGACACTTGTGATGGTGTTGTAAGGATATTTTTGTATTGTATATTCTAATCATTTTATTTGCTGTAATCTTATCTGTTTGTTAGACCAGCAGTGTATGACTGCCTTAACTATAAAGCAGCACTCAACAGTTTTTCTCAACAAAAGAGTCAAATGAAAGGAGCGCTGAGCATATGTTTGGGAGGAATACTTATGGTTTCCTTGGTTTAGTATTCTGTTTACAATTGAGCAAAGCAATGAAAATAAAACTCATGGCCCCGATATGCTCAGTTTGATTCACATTACACTTAATAATTCTCTTTTAGTGCATGCATCACATACATCACATGCATTAGGGGCAAATCTAGAACATAGGTACATTTCAACAAATGCATTTGCTGGGTTAATTATCGCCTGCAATTAGCATGGATTGTGTTTTAGTTTTAGATTAAATGTAGGAATTGAGTTGGTTTTGAGAAATTAAAACCCGGGGTGTTCAATTAAATTAGCTTTTGTTATGTTTGATATTAGGACACTCTTAAATTCCCATAGAATGTATTCTATAAAATACTAAGGTTAACTACACTGTTCGTCTGGATCTCCACCAGTTAATTGTCATTTTAAGACCTTGAAAACCTAGAAACTTGAAAGGTGGCCTTTTTTCTGGTTGGATAATTCCTATAATATGTCAAATCCGTTCAGAGCACATTTACCACGGCCATCACTAGCTAGTATTGCACTGACAAAGCTCAGCTAAGCAGTAATAAAAAGCAGGACAGAGTTCAAGCAATACTTTGCCCTCCTCTGATGTTCCTTATAATCCCAAAGGCAAATCTAGTTAATTCAAGCTCATAAGCAGTTCACAATATGATTAGGGAATAGATATACTTGGACCCACCAGTCAGTGCAATTTTGCAGCATTGAGAGGTTTTGGAAAAGCCACTAGTAAATATGCTATCCACTTCATATCACACATTAAAATGAACACTGTCTAAAAATAGTTGTTTTTTCCAATGCTCCACAGTATAGGGTATAAATATCAGCCTATACACAAGCCTATAAACCAAATTAGGATAATGTATGCATTTGCTCAAATCTATGTTTGTTGTTTTGCCAGTTCTCTCTCTATCAAGGCTGCTCATTGTATAATGGATGGGTCATACAGTACCACTGCACCTTGTATATCATTGCAAATGTGTTTAATAAAAAGAAATGACACAAACACTAAGATGTCGGCTAAGATAGATAATCTTTATGTTACATTTTGATGTGGTTCAATTTCGCACAAGGAAGATATAAAACTGAACACTACAGCTGCAACAGAATACAGCTGTTTTAATCAAAAACTGCTTAGATGTTTAGACAAGTAGCACCTACCATAGACTATGACCGTGGCTGTAGTGCTCCTCCTCTTTGCAACAATGTTCTTGGCAACACAGGTGTAGTTGGCCGTATCCGATAGCCGGGCCTGCTTAATGATCAGGTTGTGGTCGATGGTGATGTAGAAATTACGGTCATCAGAAGGGTCAATTATCTCTTCATTTTTCAGCCACTCCACCTGGAGAAGAGAACATATTGTGAAGGTGAGTACAATTGCCCTAGATCTCCATGTATTCTGTACTGCAGGGCAACCATTATCATAGTTTCCAGGTGAAATACTACACACCTGGGATCATGCAAATAGTGTGATCCCTACTTCTGAAAGGAATATTAATAATGCAGTAATAATACAGTAGTAACACCAATATATTGTAATAACACATTTAGTTATTACCCCTGTACCAAAACAAAAAAAAGGCAATTATCAAATCAGCTCATAGTTGAAAACCATGCATTACAAATTACTCAAAGAGATTAACCCTGAGGATTAAACTGCTGTACCAATGAGACCCCTTCACCGTGATGAAGGTTGGAGTGAGCTGTCTATGTAGGCCATGAACAAGAAGACAAAAGCACAAGTACAAGCCTGGTCAGGAAGTCTGAAATGTTTTAAGTATGAATTACAGTGTGGCTTGCAGTGCTGGGACCTGGGTTCAAGTCCCATTGCTGCTCACAACTTGCTCGTTGACAATTGCTTAGAAAATCACTTTTGGATATCAGCACAACGTTCAGGTCTCTCATTATTAAACCAGTCTCTTGGTATCACAAATACAGAAGCGCGCACTTCACCAGTTGTGTCAGGAATACTTCACCTTCAGCTGTAAAAAGCCCTTTAATATGGGCTTTTCTGTTTTTTGCATTTGCACTGATGCCTGCATTATACTGAAGTGGACTTAAGCAGGGAATAATGTAAACTAGAGGTGTGATCTTAAACTGACTCTTCCACTATAATCAGGGAGCACTTCCACTTTTATTTATACTCTCATGCCTGGAGTAAAGCAGCTTGAAATTGTAAATGTGACCCTCTCACCTGTGAGAACATTGCTTTTTGCCATGAAACAAAGAACATTATATTTAACTTCACCTCCAGTTGATCCCTGCCGAGTTCTTAAGTGGTCCTCATATCGGTGACTCAGAGCCTCTGTGAGCACCAGTTATCCCAAATCCCCGAGTGTGTTTGAAAGCTTCTTATTATAAGAGATAAGGAGATAATTGAAACGTGAAAAGGCCAGTTTTTAAAGATGTCTTTACAAATACAACAATGGTGTCAGAACCCGCTAAAACACACACAAAAACCCACTCTTATAAAAAAAAAAATAGAATGCAGAAGACCGTAAGACAGATATTGACACATTGAGCTTTCAAACATCTGGATAGCATCTACTGACTTCTACCTGGAACTACAAAATTATGATAGCAGTACTCTGTGTACTGTATATATTGTGTCACAATCCCACAATCAAGGCACACACACCCGTCTCAGTGCTGTGTGTTGAACAGTAAACAATGATTACAATTTCACAAGTTCTCTCTCAAACTGTGTGGATTCTTTTTAAAGGATCTTATCTCTGACAGCTGCCAGATATGTATTGTCAAAGATGATGAGTGACTGACTTTAAAACCATTACAGGCTCACACGTCTTCCCCAGCCACCATAATACAGCTAGCTCGTTCAAAATCAGTGTGAATTTGATTAAAGTTAGAAGCACACTGACAAGCAAAATGTTCCACATAAGATGTTTGTAATATTAATGATTTAATGGACTGATATCCTCTGAGACAAATCCATAAAAACTATCGGTAAGCCCAAAAAAACATTAATTCGTCAATGACTTTAAAAATGTGAATAAAAGTACTGTATCTTCATTCATAGTTGTCAAACTCTGACAACATGTCAAATCTGCAGACTGTGCTGTTCAACAGCCGTCAAAGAATATGTTTTCTTTGGTATTAAGAATGGATAAAAAAGTATGACTTTTGCACAAAGGTGGTGTTTCCTGATGCACTAATTTAAAGTCGGTTGACTCAGATGCTGTCAGAGTCAGAATTTTGGGATGATCCAAACCACATCAAATATCACCAACAGGGGGTAAAAGCTACAGAAACTGGCATCAGTGCGAGAGCATATCAAACCAGACACACACTTTTCTAAGCTGCAACATCTGCCCATTAGGTTCAGCAGTCAGATGGATTACTATACAGCAAAACTAAAGTTGGGGGAAAAAAAAGCTGCTCTAAACATTAAAGCTGCCTGCACTGCTTTGGTGCGAAAGAAAAGAGTAGAAGGGAAAGAAAGGAACAAATTCGAGGAAAGGGAAACATCGGGGAAATTAAGTGATGCACAGCAAAGTGTAACAAATGATAAAATGGAGACAATTTTTTAGTAAAAATGATTGACAATACGCACATTGACAATACGGTGAAATAATGCAATTATTTCATTATCTTTAATCATGATCAGATGGGTTGTGATGGGATGGGATTGACACACTCCTGACAAAAGCATGCTAATCAAAATGCCTTGTGGGAGTGTTTAATATGAATATGTACACGCATGTAGCACATTATTGGACCTTTTGTCTTGACCTATAAACCACCAGACAAAGGAAACTGTAATAAAAAAAGAATTACACAAGGGAAACTGAGGATGAGGCCTGGATTACTGTTGTTGTAAAAAGTTGAACTCCTATACTCTAAATTGAGGGAAAAAGAAGCTGACGATGGTGAAGAAGACAAAGACGACGACATGACGAAGACACAAAGTCATGGGGAAGACTGTGGGTGACAGTCATTCATCATAGATGGCCGAGTCCCTGTAAAGACTCCAAACTGATTCGTACACACTATTTCCACTGGCACAAAAGCAGCGAGAGCTTGCAGAGCTCCAGGAAAAGTGGTGCTGAAGACAGTGCGTTCTGACAGCTGTGCAGAGCCAATGCAGTTAATACTGGATTACACCTAATCTGGCTCCCATACAGTTCCGCTTTCTATTGATCAAACTCAGGTCAAGAAGTACTTGCAAAATCCAATAAGTTGGAAGAACGTGTCCTTTGACTGCATGCATGGTCTGGTACTACAAAAGGGAAGATAAATTACTAACTTTAATAGATAATAATGTACCCTGATCCTAGAAAATTGATGGGAATAACTGGTAATATGCTACACATTACTATATACTTGTTATTTACAATCTTTATGCACTTATTTCCGATTGTAAAATATGTTCAACAGTTATTCAGCATTAATAGTTAAGGTATCATATTATATTACACAGTAAGGGAAAAAAGTATTTGATCCCCTGCTGATTTTGTACGTTTGCCCACTGACAAAGAAATGATCAGTCTATAATTTTAATGGTAGGTGTATTTTAACAGTGAGAGACAGAATAACAACAAAAAAATCCAGAAATACGCATTTCAAAAAAGTTATAAATTGATTTGCATGTTAATGAGGGAAATAAGTATTTGATCCCCTATCAATCAGCAAGATTTCTGGCTCCCAGGTATCTTTTATACAGGTAATGAGCTGAGATTAGGAGCACTCTCTTAAAGGGACTGCTCCTAATCTCAGCTCGTTACCTGTATAAAAGACACCTGTCCACAGAAGCAATCAATCAATCAGATTCCAAACTCTCCACCATGGCCAAGACCAAAGAGCTGTCCAAGGATGTCAGGGACAAGATTGTAGACCTACACAAGGCTGGAATGGGCTACAAGACCATCGCCAAGCAGCTTGGTGAGAAGGTGACAACAGTTGGTGCGATTATTCGCAAATGGAAGAAACACAAAATAACTGTCAGTCTCCCTCGGTCTGGGGCTCCATGCAAGATCTCACCTCGTGGAGTTTCAATGATCATGAGAACGGTGAGGAATCAGCCCAGAACTACACGGGAGGATCTTGTTAATGATCTCAAGGCAGCTGGGACCATAGTCACCAAGAAAACAATTGGTAACACACTACGCCGTGAAGGACTGAAATCCTGCAGCGCCCGCAAGGTCCCCCTGCTCAAGAAAGCACATGTACAGGCCAATGAAGTTTGCCAATGAACATCTGAATGATTCAGAGGAGAACTCTTTGGCATCAACTCAACTCGCCGTGTTTGGAGGAGGAGGAATGACCCCAAGAACACCATCCCCACTGTCAAACATGGAGGTGGAAACATTATGCTTTGGGGGTGTTTTTCTGCTAAGGGGACAGGACAACTGCACCGCATCAAAGGGATGATGGACGGGGCCATGTACCATCAAATCTTGAGTGAGAACCTCCTTCCCTCACCCAGGGCATTGAAAATGGGTCATGGATGGGTATTCCAGCATGACAATGACCCAAAACACACAGCCAAGGCAACAAAGGAGTGGCTCAAGAAGAAGCACATTAAGGTCCTGGAGAGGCCTAGCCAGTCTCCAGACCTTAATCCCATAGAAAATCTGTGGAGGGAGCTGAAGGTTCGAGTTGCCAAACGTCAGCCTCGAAACCTTAATGACTTGGAGAGGATCTGCAAAGAGGAGTGGGACAAAATCCCTCCTGAGATGTGTGCAAACCTGGTGGCCAACTACAAGAAACGTCTGACCTCTGTGATTGCCAACAAGGGTTTTGCCACCAAGTACTAAGTCGAAGGGGTCAAATACTTATTTCCCTCATTAACATGCAAATCAATTTATAACTTTTTTGAAATGCATTTTTCTGGATTTGTTTGTTGTTATTCTGTCTCTCACTGTTAAAATACACCTACCATTAAAATTATAGACTGATCATTTCTGTCAGTGGGCAAACGTACAAAATCAGCAGGGGATCAAATACTTTTCTCACCCACTGTATATATTTGGAAAACAGGAATAGTTTGTTAATTCATTCAGTCAACATTTTACAGAAACTTAATTTGTCAAGAAGTACTCATTTCACCCCCAATCATAATAACAATCACTGCAATTTCCACCCTCATCATCGTTTGACTGGTCAATCTGCTACTGAACTCATGAGGTGGTTTCCTCCCCAGTTTCTACAGCATATTTGCCAACAGCAGAGTGTAGTCTCTTCAGGGAAGCAATCACACGCAAACATTTCTCTCCCCGTTCCCTGTCCTTCTGTGTGCGATTTGTTGATTCCAAATGATTGACCACTAGTCTATTTAAGTGCGTGCAGTTTAAGCCAAGGAAGGGAACAGCGGGGTCCTCTTTCCACATAGAGTGAGGAGTGTGTCTTCAGAGCATATCACCCAACAGCTCATTGACTGGGACCTTGAAGGAACAGCTTGATTGAGTCGTGGGATCAATTGGCTACTCGAAACAGACAGGAAGCATATATAATCACACTCACACATATTTTATAATACCACTTTTGTTTCCGCCACTTCTTTTTTAATTAATTAATTAAAATGCAATAATACATTAATTTCAGGATCCCATCAAGGTCCATTTCCTTATCCCTGCATGACTTTTAAACCCTAAGTCGTGAGATGTATGAAAGATAAACCATGACATGATAGACAGGGAAGGGGAATTACATTTAATGTGGCTACAGCTAGAATGCAGAGCGTTTCTGTTTACTTATCACTGAATTATATAAACTGATGTGGTTCATCCGCTGTCTGGTTCACTATTATGATTGTAACAGATGTTAGAAAACAGTTTTTCAGACGCAGTTCCTGAGTTGATCACCTTCTTCCCAACTGGGAAAAGGCACTCCTGGAAATTACTATTTATGCACTGGTCCCTAGACTGCATCAAGCCACTACTGTAAAAATAGTTGCTTGATGAAGTCCTGGGGGGATTCCTCGACATCGTGAAGTATTCTAACAAAATTCACTTTTGCTTTATCCCTGTAAGAGGCAGCTTTATCAAATAGGGCATTCCTGTTAATTGGCCCATAATAATTTATTGTTTGGTTGTTTTTTGACATGTTTGAACATCAGAGACACAACTTAGTGTGTGGATGTTTTGTAAATAGTAATAATATGTATATGTTATTAGGTTATTTATACATGTACATGCTTTAGTGTATTTTTTGTATTTAAAAAAATGGAACCACATTTTTATGCTGGAGCAAAAAGCTTTGTAAAGTCATCCTTTTGTTTTTGAAAAATAAGCTTATTAATTTAACTGGAGCAAACTTTGCTCCTGGAACAAGGCTTACTCAATAAGAATGTCTATGAGACTGACCATGCAAAACAAAAATAAATAAAAAATAAATGGCAATGATGAATTAACGTGCAGAGCAATGACAGGTAGGCATTAATTGCAATTAGAGACAATCTCAAAAGTGCCAATGTGTTAAACCTCAAGGGATGAAACATCCAAAGCCTGCATAAGAGAAAAAAGGGTAGCTTAGATGCAGAAGGATTACAAATGACTGCTTGTTGATCTTTGGAGTTAGTAACAAAACACTACCAGCAGTGTCGTTTTAAACCTGAACCTAGAATAGCATAGCAGATCATTAAAATACTGTTTGCGCTATGGCACATGCAAGGCACACGCTACTGACATACTACTCTCTCTCCGTGAAGTTTTAAATGAATAGTGTCTAAGTAATTGGGATCAATCAGTCTCTGTAAGCGACGCAACCAATTAAAAAATCCAAAAAGACAGGAAAGGCACAAATGACAGCACTGATTCACTTTCCAAATATGTGAATTGTATTCCACTAAGCGTAAAACTCTTGTATTTTAATCTCTTCAAAATGACATGATTCATATTTTCAATCCAAAACAAAGTAGCGAGAAACAAGGGTAGTGATGTCAATTAATCAGGGATGGTTTGTTGGTCAGACTAAAAGCCCCTTCAATTTCTCCAACCGGCAATAACCATTGTTTAAACGGGCCGCTCAGATGGAACCAGTACACCAGTGGCAATCGATTTCCTCTTGCTGTGAAGAAAAGTCATGAATGGATTTAGTCAGCATTGTTGAAACACATATATTCATGCAAAATATAAGCTGAGTGATACTGAGCACAATTCAGTCCAATAAATCATGGTTCGATGGACTTCTATGGATAACTGAATCGCTGGTGGGCTCAACAATTTAGACATCTCTTGGCAAAATTCCTCTTTGAGTGATTTAGAGACGGAGGAACTTAATAAGACGACATTTTTAGATTCTCTGGAGAAACTCAGTATATCGTGGCCACCAGTCCGTGTCTTACCCTAATCCAGGGCCTGTTCTACACAGATTGTTCATATTATCATAAAGTGTCTACTAATCTGTCAAGATGTGCTACCATAATAGACACACAATTTAAACACCTGTTTGAAAGCTGAGGCTTAGTGTTACGGCATGTTGCACCTCAGCGCCCTCCCCCTCCCCACTCTCCTCACCACCCCCTTCTTTTCTTTTCACTGTGTTTCCCCCTCCTCTGCTCCAGACAGATGTGCTTTACCTAATTATTCGCTGATTGGTACCGAGAGATGCATTAACATAATTGGCACATTTGTTCTAATTAACTGAGGGAAATTGCCACATGTCACCCGACATCAAGAGCAGGATCACAACTGTCAGAAACAAGAGAGGGAAAGAGGAAAAAAGGAAGAGAGAAAAGGAAAAACTCACATGCCAATAAAAGGAGACAATCAAGAGAATCAGTGTTTTATTACTTCTCTCAGTGCCTCTTGCTCCAGGGTATTTAGGGAGGAAATAAAAATAGATGCAGATAGACACCAGACTTGTAACAATACAGTTTCCCATTACTGTTTAAATGCATATTGAGAACATTAATCAAACAAGTGATTAAATAAATGGGGAAAGTCATTACGAGCCAATTATCAGATTCAAACTCAATCAAGCCAAGCTAACATCAATTTGAATTCCAAATCTCACAGTGATACAGACAAACCGCTGCGGAGGGATAAAAATAAATCTTCGGAGAAATGTTTATTGCTCGTAAGCCAATATTATTATTTTTTTCTATCCCGGTTCTGTTTCTATGAGGTGTTTATGTCTAGATGTAGGCCTATCTCCCTGAGTGAGCTGCAGTAGGCTGGTATATTATCACCTGATCAGTGCCGTAAACAGCTAGTGTTTATCAGACGTTGCCAGAGCGTTTCCAACCACAATGACATTTTCCTCCTTTGTTCCTCTGCCAATTTTCATGTAAACTGCTTATGAAATGCCTGTATTCTTCTTCCAAGCTTCGACAGTTCAATTGCTTGAATGAAGACTCAGCCCCCTGCCACTTCATCGCATAAAGGGAAAACCGGGGAATAGAAAGGGGTGTTGATAGTGCAATTGCGAAAATCTGCTTTTATTACACTGTGCCGTACTGCCGATTCCTCGCGCATATCCCTTACATGTACAATACAACAGTTGGACTGGAGTGTCATGCATTCAGCCTTAGAACAATGGTCGAAAGGAGGCGCATGACATGATTTCATATCAATCTGGGACACTTTGAGAACAGATCTGCTGACTCTTTCCAGGAATCATGAAAAAAGCCCCTTTAATTTATACAGTTGAGAACACCTCCCATGTGATATTGTGTCATTTATTTTAGAATATAACAGGACATGAGGTTTTCACATACTCTCCAAACCTCAGCTGGAGGAGTGCAAGAGCTATCAAGATAAGATGACTGATTCAACAGTTGTAGTATAAGCATGAGTATCTTTTAGAGTTCCCATAAGTCTTGTTAAAAGCTTAAAGGTTTAAAAGCTTTCAAGGGGAACTTTTACAATACAATATTGATTTAAGAGTATTAATTTTGACTATCTGTCAGTTTGGCTGCTTCTATAACACTGGGTTAGGTTTATGCACTGATTATGCACAGAGAAGGCAACTGAAGTGATAATTTTACCACTTGCTCTAAAAAAAATAATCTGAGACTAGTAGCAACTCTCTAGATGTTATTACAAGGCTCTTGCTTTCAACTTGAATTTCTTGCATATGTGATTACCATTAAATGTCACCATCCTGACTCCACTTCATACAAGCAAGGCATATTTGGCTAAATGCAACACAGCTTTACAGTCCTCATTGCCATATTCAAATAAGGATATTTGTGTTGTGGTTTAAATTTAAAAGAAAGCCCACAAATGTTACAGTTGAAGTCTACTACAAATCCCACTGCAGTTGTAAATTGAAAAATATCTCTGGTTCTTATAAAACAGGACTGGGATACATCATCCTCGTTAGTTTCTCTGTGTAAAGTATTTTTTTCCAACTGAATATGCTGTGTTTGGAATTGATTTCTTTAGCAAGTGTTTTCTCAAACGATGGGTCATGAACCGTGCTCACAACCTCCGCCAAACCAGCTCCGCCAATTCTCAAGGGTGGGAATAGGTAAATAACAAAAAATTAAGTGTTACAATCCTTTCCAAATTGTAAGAAATGTGTATACATCCCCTGGAACAAAGATTAAACTGAAGGAACTAGGCTTAACTGTCTGTCTGCCAGTCTATCTGTCCTGACAGTCTAGCTTCCCCACTGCTGTTGTGTAAAGAGAAAAGATTGACCTTCACAAGAACATCTCTGAGGACAAGCGCTTAGGTGCCTTTAATGTCTCAAAGTCGCTTCTGGAGCAACATGGTTGACCTGGGCTGAATTTCACTTTCGGATTCCACAGTGGGAATAAAACAGAGAAAAATAATTTGCCATTCTCAATTTCAATTCCAAATGCCCTTCCCCCTGTCCACTGAGGGCATCTTTGTCATTCTCTTCCTGCAAAATGTAGGTTTCATTCCTCTATTAACCTTGTTCAGTCTGGCTCCTTCCTCTGACTCTTTGTATGTTATTCCCCACTCCTCGGTTTTGCTTCAAATAGAGAGGATACAACTTTTATATTTAGTGCTTTCAAATGTGCAAACTTGCTCTGCCTGAACACCACAGAGAATCTTAAAGGACTGTTCTCTTAGTCCCCTATCTGTGACAGTCAACCACCCTGTGGGAATTAGCAAAACAAAGTGAATCTTGTGCACCTACACTAAGCAATCATTAGCACCCGAGTAGAGCATTACAATAGATCTGCTGTTGAGAAACAAGCAAAATACAGTCATATTAAAAAGCAATTAGGCAAAGCAGCAACCTGATGCAGCTCCTTTAGAGAAGTCCCAAACTAATATCAGATATTTTTGCTTTGGCACATGAGAATAAATAAATTAATTAATACATTGCAAAAAGGAGGCAAAGCAATTCTAGTGCTCAGCAGAATCTGTCCAATTATCCTCTCTCCATTCCTAAATGAAGAGGAAGCTGCTCAAAACAACATAATGATGTTCCTTCACCTCCGGTGAGATTCTCAAGCAGATACCAGGGTGCACAACAGCATGTCAAGTGGGCAAGTCACACTATGTACAATTAAAACTGATTTATTTTTTGGATGGCACCTCCATGAAACAAAACATGTATGGAGGTTTGATTCGTTCTCTTAGAGAAATCCACAGCAAGTGCTGCCACTTCCAAAAAAGTTTTAGTTTCCTTAGCTTTCACTTCTGGAAAAACAAATAATCAATTATGCTGCACTCCTGGGGTGTCCAAGTTTGATGTGGCTACTGAGGAAACACCTGTGACAGAATAATGAAATGTCTTCATTTTGAGAGGAAAAGCTGTCCAAAAAGCGGTTTATTCTTTTTTAGATTTCTTTAGCTTTATTAATACAAAACTTTTGATGGCTTCTCGGGGTAGGTGAATCACATATTGTGAAACCAAAAGTAATTCTAGCAACATCAGATCAAAATCCAACCAAAAAGAGAACAAGCAAAACATCGACCAAGATTTTCACTTTCCAATTCTGTGCTGTGTAATCCCAGGCAACAGAAGCTGGATGGAAACATTGGATAGTGTATCTACTCTTGTCAGGACTGAGATGAGATAAGTCTTGAACCAGAACTGTATTTATTATTTTCCGTATTGTAACCTGTGGCACATTTTACATGCAGAAATAATTTTGGCTATTATTAGTATTATTGATTGTATTCATTTCTCTGATGCTTCTACTGAAATAAATACACATTCTATAGCACAACTGCTTTTAAAACAGTAAAAAAAAACATCTATATATAATCGTATATAAGCTGTGAAATGTATCCCCCAAAACCAGCCCACAAAAAAGGGGACCAGGGACAATTGTTAAGCAATTTTACTTTCAGTCACCCTGTACTGTTACTACTATAGCTTTATATATGCTGATGTCATTCCAGAAGCCAACTCACAAGTAATTCAGCGACACTGACGAAGATTCAGAGTTTGAAGGATTTTGAAGTTCACAGCAGAATACATAAAGACACTGCGAACCAAAGTCTGATCATGTTTTTAAATCTCCGCAAGAAATGACCTTACCTCAGATGAAGTAAGATTAGACTTTATCATTGGCCACTTGTGGTGTTTATATTTCTAAGAATTATTCAGTTTTGACAGAAAGCCCTTTTGCTAATTCCCTGACTTCCAGCCGCGGGGGGGGCTGCAGTGAATACTCAGTAGGTTTCTCCAGTAAGTTTATCTGGTCACATTTGTCTCCTCTCACATACTCTTCTATTATCCCTGCAGAAGATTTACCGCGTCGTATGAAAGGAGCCCTCTGTGCACCAGGGTGCTTATTATATCCGTACATGTAAGCAAACTCAAACTCTGAATTACATTATATTCTCTAAAATGATTTCTGTTCATCTGAAGGTTCATTTTTATTCAGGTTGTCAGGAAGGTAGGAACTTTGTAACCAGGCTTGTGGTGAGAATACCTTGCATACACAGATGTCTATAATAAAAAAAAAACATCAGTGAAGTTGATGCTTTCTGCAGATCTGCGGCACACCACAAGATGCTATAAACACTATTTCCTTCTGGGGCTACAGGGACTTTTTTCAGAGTATATTAACTTCTGCTCAGGTCAGAGACTGCAGTGGTTTCGTATTAAACAGCTACCGACAGTACTGAAAGCTTAGCTGCACTACATGTAGGTTAAGTTAAAGTATCTGCAGCAACCAATATCAATCCTACTCCTTTTTTTCCACCCCATCCCATTTTCTTTCTTTCCTGAAAGTAGCACTTACTGTAGCAATTTATTTGATTTGGAGTTTGTGTGAGTACTAGGCCATGGATTGGAAGTATTTGCTGGTTTTATTGTGGGTTTCTTTTATGAGAAACTATGCAATATTGGGGGGGGGAGGGAATATATCAGTATTTGAAAGAAAAAAACAGATACTTGAATGACTGGACTTAGTCATGACATCATTATTTTCTGGTATTAATGTGCTAAAAAAATGGTAAGCAACAGCTATGTTACCTTGGTGAAATTATTGTAGTTATTGTAAGTAAGCTAGGAACAAGCTTATATAGTAAGAAGAAGGGTGGACAAATATACCAAACCACTAGTATATATGTATGTTTTAAATAGGTTGTAGATAATGATTTTCTCCCAGATTAATTCATCTGTGGAGGCAAAAGGCTTCTGTGCCAACTGGCATGCCTGCTAGTCTCCTAGCCAATCTCCCCTAACAACATGGCAGGGTCATGTGCTGAAAACAGTTGGCCGTCTGAAACTTGGGCACTTCATCTGTGCTGCAGTGATTTGGAATTCTTTTCCACTTGAAGACCTTTGATCTATGTCTTTATTTAAGAAGAACTACAACCAATTGAAGGAGAAAAGCCATTCTTACACTTGATTTTAATGTGTTTTATGGGCTTGCCAAATGGCTGTATTAAGGAGTTGCAGAAGGCTATTCATTTCTCTCAGTGCAGTTGTCTGTCTGCTTTCAGTGTTAATGAAAAGAGTTCATAAAGAAGATCAATGGGGCCATTTGGATTATGTGCCCACACAAGCTCCCGCACTGCTGTGAGAGTAAGAGTCTGCTGACAGAAATCACATGGTCTCTCTTGATCTTAAACGTTGTAAGTGCCCAGTGATGCCAATTCAAAAGTAAAGTGAAATCCACATAAGCAATTATATGTATGTCTGAAACACACACAAAAATAAATAATAATAAAAAAAAGAGTAATTCCATTATATTCTGCTCGTTGAAGGTCTTCCCAAGATTTTTCCACTTGTTTCAATTGAATTGAGATGAAATCTAAACACGTGCTAACATCTTGTGGACGCCTTCATCCAGCAGTGGGTCAATAAAGGCTGGTGATATATACATATTATTTTTTACTACACCAAGTATGATCGTATTTGAGATATTGCTTTTCAGCAGGTGCAGACCATTTGAATAGGGAAACCACCCAGTATGTGCAGAAATACTGAAGACACATTATGCACAAATGTAAAAAGAGGACAAAAGCTTCAAATACATGAAACTGGTGGGACCAAAAATACAGACTTAATAAAAATGTTAAAATGCAAATGTACACATAGCTTACTTCCATCACTTCTTAATCTGTATATGTGATCACAATAATATATATGAAGTTGGGGGCATTTGTGACTTTCTGTATTAAAATGCCAGTCAAGTAACCTACAATTATTTGGTCTGCCTGCTATAGCCTACTTTTATTTCTGCCAGTGCTCTAAGCTCCACCAAGTCCGTATCATCTTAAACACTGTTCAAATGCTTGTTCTGTTGCTTTTGAGCTGCCTTGGATAAAGGCAGCAGCAATATATATGTATATATAAAAATAAAGAGAATAATAACTGTGGTTTATTTTTCTTAGTGGAGGTGGATTTCCTGGACTGGGACAGAGAAAGGGCTATGCTGATGGCATACAAACAGAATGAAGTCCATTAGACGCAAAGAGCCAGTGTATAAAGACTCAGTGTATAAAGACTTATTTCCAACCAGGAGTTGAAAGAGATTTAAGATCAACCTCTGTCATTTTCATGAATAGCACACTGATTTGAAAGCAAATTGCTCTGAGCTCTGTAGCTTCTGATTGACAGTACATATTCAGAGAAATCTCAGCTCTGGATTTGTTCCTCGATAAAAAAATAAAAATGAAAAACAACAACAACAATAATCATTGTCAAACAAATGGCAGAATATGGCAAAGCAAATGTGGTTATAATCCAAGCGAAAACACCTAATATGATTATATAACCACGACCAGAACCATCAGTCAATATTTGCTTCATAATTAAACATGTCTGTGGCACCTGCATTCAATATTAACTTCAATCATTCACAGTTGTTCAATGTGTGATTATAATGGCATTCCTTTGTTTATATAAAAGTAACAGTGCCTAGCAGGAACGTTAAGAACAGGATGGCATTACAAATAAATAGTGCCGCATAAATATCAACAGACTGTCATATGCCATCATGGGTACATTACTATATGCTTTTACTTTAAACCTTAGACTCATTTGTTCCTAAATAATTAGTTTAAATAAATTAGTAGACAAACTATGATGTGACGCTGCTGTTTTCTTTTTAAATTTGCCAAACGCTGTTTTGGGAAGATCTGATGAACCAGAGGAGCTGCTGCTAGGACAATCCTAAAAGAATGCAAGACACACAGAGCCTGTACAGCATGTCATTCTGGGGAAAAAAGTATTTTGGGAACCTTTTGAGGTTTAGAGTTCAGTAACTTTTTTGGGTTATTTGGTATACTTCAGTCTTTGACAAATACGTCTCATTGCACAGTATAATGCAAGTTAGTAAACACCTCACCATCTGTGTACGCAGTTCCCTCTCTCTCTCTCACCTTCTTAATGTGTGTGTAAGTATCTATACGTACACACATGAAAATATGCTTAAATTGTGCCACTATCATAAACTAAACTATTATGTGAAGTAATGTTGTGTAGAGCATTGGTGGTTTAAAAGTATAATTGTGCTTTTTGTTTTTCTTGTGTTCTAACTCAGAGATCAAACTGTGGTCTAATAAGGGAATTGGACCCTTTTTACTTTAGCTAACAATGGCTAAGCGCTTCTACGGTCTGCTTGGCTATCAATTATCGCTTAAACATTTCGATATGTGGAATGCTTATATTGTCAGACAGCCAAAAAAAACCACAAATTTGGGGCGTTCTGGCTGACTATGTGGCCAAAGCTGAAAGTAGCAGCAACGGCTTTCTCAATTGTTATTCGAAATGCCAACTAGGTATTATTGGTACTCACATTATAGTCAAGCAACCTATAATGTTACAAAACCTCTAAACATCTGCCCTACAACTGAATTGTAAGTATATGCATCTACGGACACTTCTGTGCCAACAGATGTTTCTAATTTCTATACTACCAAGACTTCCATAAGCAAATGTGATTCAAAACAAGAATAAATGTTACTGCTAATAGTACATTTTCACAGTATAATCTGAGAATTTTTAATTTCAGGACATTTTTTAAGAAGGGACATATATTTGATATGCAAGACAGATTGTTATTAAGTCTGAACCACAGTAGGTCTAAGTTTGCAGCAATTGGTTTACAAAACCAGCATGTAACCTCTGATAAAAGGACTTCCAAGACAAATACATGGTAAACAGTATATGAACCATGAATACATAGAATAGCACAGAAGAGAAATATTTGCTTAATATCTTTTCACCCCATGGCATGTAATTGAATTAATCTCTAAGTATCATCTGTATGTATCTGTTATGTCATTGCTCACTTGTCACACATCTTACTGTATTTATTTATCTGCGTTACTAACTGTCCTTTCAAAATGAGCTACACAATATATAATTCAAAGGAGAAGGTCGAGAAAACAGATTTGTTTTGTATTATGCAAAGAATGCACAACATATGCTTTGCAATAAATATAACATCTGAACCTTGATTCATAGATCTGTCCCAAGCTGTTCTTACTGTTCCTTCTCTAACAGCCTGTGTCACAGACACACAACATCCTCTGTGATGTCTCATCACTGAGGTCTTTTTCAGCATTATAGAAAGAATGCTTAGTTTTCACCTTCAACAATGGTAATATTCTGTTCATCTGACTCACTCTCAAACCTCTCTCTTTTCCAGGTCAGATACAGTCTCTTCACAGCTGGGTAAGTTCAGGAAAACAATCAAAAGCAGTCTAGAGCTCTTTAGCAACACTGCTATCTGCATTAACCTTGCTCCATCCCTGACGATCCAGGGACCTAGAGATATCTGGAGACTCGGTCGATTCGGCAGACAGACTAATCTTCACGTTGGGGATGCATGCTAAGTTTACAAACATGATAAATACGTCACAGAGCAGTAATAAGAATGCAAAATGGTTATGTTGTTTTAGCAACAGAACCAGATTTCATGGTCCATTTCCCCTTTTTCATGGTCATCGTAAAGATGGGTCTGACAGGAGAAATTGCTTTTAACTGTCACTAATGCAGCTCCTTTTTATGGCTTTAATAGCACATGATCTCTAGTTTTCCTTATACTATCAATTAGGCTACATTTAAAGTATATGTAGCATTTTATGAGATCAATAATTGAGATTTAACTGCACAAAGGAAGGAAGATGGAGTGCAAACTGTAAGTATTGTGCATTTTTCCAACTGTAGGTAATAAGGGAATAAATATCTCTAAGAACATGTTAAAAAAGGACATATTAATATAATATACTATATATATTAGGAAATATATATACTGTATACATTGTTTTATCAACCAAAACTATTCATTCATTAGAAATGCAGTGATGTTGTTTACTGACATTCAAGAGTTCAAGAGTTCCGATAATCATATAAGCATACAAAGATACTGTTTGCTAAGTGAAAAGCCATGTTAACCATTAATGGTTGTGTTGATTTGGAAGTGTAATATTGGTAAAGATGCATCACTCACATTAAACTTGTCATATTAATCATTTTCCAAATGGACCTAAGGCGATTACACATGAAAAGGCTGCCATTTACGTAAAATTAGTTCAGATTAGTTTAGAAAGTGGTACATTATTAAAGCAGATCCTTATTAATAGACAAATTAAGATGAATCTGTTTTAACAGAGCTGATCTGTAGTGTATTGCCAGTTTTTTAAAGAGGAAGCGCCTGTAATAAAAAAGAAAAGAAGAAAATGCCCCTGGGTTAAATTGTCGTAACAAAATACTCAATTTATTTTGTTGAGTTTTCCGCAAGATGTAGTTTAAGGATTTCTGAAAATTGTTGCAACAGCAGAAAGACAGACCCTGAAACCATTCCTTGCTTTAAGTACATTCAAAGCTTTTATTCTGCAGTAATCAGGCCTATTCTAGGGGAAACAGCAGCTATCAAGGCACCTTCATTTTTCAGAAACTGTCTCAGAAGACTGGAGGCTTTTAGTAAGTGTGCGGAGAAGGGATCCCATCCATTATAAAGCGTAAACCAATTTACTCTTAGCTTTGCAGTGCTGCACATTTCTTTGTCACTTTCTAATTTTATTTGAGGCTTACCAACAAATGCTCTCACACAGCCCTGGCGTTTTGAATTAAGAACTTGCAATGGCTTGCTGCCCTACAATGCATTTGAATTGACATTGAGATCCATTAATCTGTTTCCTTTCAATCTATGCCTCCCGTAAAGGTTAGTTAGTGCTCTGCCGCCACACATTTATCACAATGCATCTTCGTTCACTGGGTGTTGATACCTCCAAGAGCCCCAGATCAAGATCTATGATGTTGGAGACCAGTAGCGGCAGCAATTTCCAGAGATGCCTTTTGACCCTTACCTCGGCCGCGGGGACCCCCTCAGGCGGACGGCACTGCAGAAGCACTTCCTGTTCCAGTGAAACCTCCTTGCCAAGGGGTTCCTGTTCAAAGGTCTTCTTGAGATCTGAAACAAAGTGACAAAGGGAATTATTTTAGCTTTGTAACAACCGTGTAACTGGAAAAAATCATGTTGCGTTCTAACACAGGGTTCTGGCCTCGGAGAACTACGTGATATTGTGGTTTCCATTGTGCTTGAATCAATCATTGCCTTAATATTCATTGATAGATTAACTTAAGGATATACATATATCTATATATATATATATATATACATATATCTATATATATATATATATATATATATATATATATATATATATATATATATATATATATATATATACATATATACACACATATACAAATCAGGACATATTACAGGTATGCTCATAAAAACCGGAATGGGTTAAATATATATTCACATCAATAAATTCAGTTTTCATGCTGCTACTTAGTATTTTGTGAAAGCTTTGTTCCTCTGAAATTCCTTCTCAAAACTTAAAAACAATTTTAAAATAATTATTCATGCTCTGTAATCTGAACGTTTACAGTGTGATTTTGCAAAGCTCCAGGGCAAAACGTGCTCTTAAATTCCCTCTATAAAAGTCCAATTTTAAAGGAGCAAGACGCCATATAACGAACGTTTGAAAAATAGAAACTCGATTTTCAATTATCCATAGTTTTGAAAAATTAGCTTTAATTCGGGAGAGAGAAAATCTAGGACAATTTTTGAAAAAAAGCCTTTAAAGTCATCCCATTCCTTTCTTGCCTGCTTTACTGCCCTTTTTTGTTTTTCCTGTAACATAGTCTATTTTAAATTCTGCCCCCAAACTATCAGTACATCAGAAGAAAAAAAGAAAAAAGTTTATTTTGGCATTCCACAGAACTTTCTATTTCTAGTCCTTGCAGGGAATTATACGAGACTAGAAATGCAATGCAGACTGTTGTTAAAAAGTATACCAATTATTATTTTCTTTAGTTACATTCCAGCCCTTATTTTGTTCTACAAATAATGTTCAAAGTAATTTAGCTCATTATTAGATGACTAGGAACTGATAAAACCCGGTTTCAACAATGACACAATCTGACAGAGTTGAGTCAGTACTTCAATCTCTTTCGATACCGAAGTAGCTGAACACGTCAATGATCTACTGAAAAGCTAGAAGTGGGACACCAGACCACATTTACGGCCTGAAAGACCCTGATTACATTAAAATTACAGTGCAGTATTCCATAATTATATTAAAACATGATTCAAGTGTTTTTATATCTGCACAATATTAAAATACTCCTTTCAAAATACTTAGTGCTGTTCCAAAAGTGCCCCTAAGAAGTGTTCACAGAAGAACCATAATCCCACTGGTAATAACTTTCAAATATTGCTTATTCTGGGACATAATGTAATTTAATCAATTGTTAATTATTATTGTAAGGCTTTTGAATATTGTGTTTCTGTTTTTGTTCTTCTACTAATTACAGTCCTGTTGCGTGTTGCTGGGAACGAGTCGGCAGCCTCTTTCACCCAGTTTATTGCAACATCTTCTCCAGATAAACAGGAGATGTAGGAGTGTTTACGGCTGAGAATTTAATCTCTTTAATCTGTTTTTGGTGAAGACCTCAGGGATATCTTCTATCATCCTTGAGGAGGCCGATGAGGGACAGGCTTCGGATGCCTTCCGGGCAGAGTTAATGCAATGGTGACTAATGAATAGATCGGAAAAAGGACACATGTCAGAGTGGAACTGGATGTAAACCAGAGGCATCCAGAAACTGTAACGCAACTGTCAAAGAAAGATTAATGCCATCCCTCCCCAGGCCTCTGGGACATGTTTAGCTGTAGTCAGAGCACTAACACTCAAACAGACATGGGACCGGGGTAGGTCTGAAAGGGCCGAAATGGCCAGTGCTCTAAATGGTTTGGCTCTGGTTGTTTATTTTAATAAAAAACAGCCTTTCTTCAAGCTGATTAAATAGGTATGTGTTGAGGGGCGGAGCTACATTAATCTAGCCGTGTCAGTAGACTGGTCTCAGAGCTCATTAGAAACATGTTTTAAGAAAGGCAGTAACCTTTAACAGAGCAGAACACAGTGCGGCCGCGATGTTTTAAAACACTTTTCAGTCCCAGTTTATAAAGGTTGTACTCTTCATCCTGGTGAGATTATTGATGGAAAAGACAATCCTCAATTGTGTCAGGTATGACTGTGTTAACCTACTTTTCTCCACAGTGATTGAACACTGCGGTAGAAGTGTGTGAAGACTTGTATCGCCCCATGTAAACTGATCTGATCTCAAACCATACTGCCCCCAACAGGATTTCATTCACCTCCAGCAACACTAAACGATCACCCCAGTGAGTTCAGTGACATTTCTAAAGTAAATCAACGAATAAACGATGCATCTGCAATCTTATTATAAAGGCTAAATACCCTTCATGAGAAGCTGATAAACCTATTCAAAGGTTACTGGAAAAGCCTCCACTGAGTGAGAGTGAAAATACACAATCTGAACATCATCTATTTGGAAGTGCCGGTAAATATGTTTGATACAATATTGTCATATGTTTTTTCCCCTTTTGCTCCGTATGTTTCAAAAAACATGTTTGGACCTTCATTGCCTTGATAATTCAACTGTTATTTACATTTTTTTCAAGGGTCTGAATAACTTTAGAGGCGACTGTATGTGTCTCTGTGTGTACGTGTATATACATATATATATATATATATATATATATATATCATGATATTCCCTCTATCGGTAATTCCCCAATCCCCCTAACACTTCACACCTATTCAGCTAATAATAGACAAAGTATGTCCCAGATATGAAAACTGCTCAGTTATATTAAGGACAGATCTATTAAAACAGCGAAGTTTCAAGACAGTTGCATTGAGAACATTTTACATCACCCTTGGGCGCAATTTAACAAGGCTTTAGTAAAACAAGGTAACTTGAAAACATTGCATGGAATTTGGAAAGTGTCTGTTAAAAGCTAGGAGTTCACACATCTTTTCAAGGTCTGTCTTGCTTGCATGCTTTCCACATTCAATTTCTTAATAAATCACACAGTCCTGGAATTGTAAGTCAGGTCTATTTTTGGCCCTCCCCTGGCGCAGGTCTATTTCTTATAAGTTAAGCTTTGAAACACCACAGTTACTTCCAGATACAGCTTCGAAAAACAGAGATGGCTGTCAGTCTCACTTTAATTCAGAGAATGTATTTTCCCATGCATGTTATATTTACGACAAATATTGTACTATATAGCAAATTGGTTATCCTTCGGTTTAAATGCCCTATTAGCTGAAGCATTAGTCATTTTAGAAGTGGACGTCTATATTTCTGTGACAAATTCAGACTTGAAAATTCCAGTGTGACACATTTACCCCCAAACCAACACTTTGAGTATGCCATCTGATCAAGTTACTTAAAGATCTGATGAGTACTTTCCTGCTCCATTGAATCAAACTGATGCTGACTTGCGCATTGCTGATTATTTAATAGGTAACTTTTATTGCTGCTGGCCACTAAGGCGTATGCTCTCCTCCGGTTATACACCTCTAGTTTAATCATCTTTTATGGAGGGCACATCTATGAGCTCCATTTATCAATCCCTCTCCACTGCAGTGTCTGAAGTGATTGAGACAGGAAACGTAACTGCCTGAGTGACAAGTCTAGGAATAAAAAAAGCAAATGGGAGCATATACTGTTTATGGAAAATATGTATTTGCTGTGTCCAGCTCATCACTAATGGTTATGTATAACTCTTAGTATGATGGAATTATCATCAACTCTTTCCTATATGTTGTAAGTACATGTCCATTAACATTCAACCTACTAGGCAGTTTAGTGAGGAATGCCAGCTGTCTTTTAATGGGATACTTCATATCTCTGGAAACCACGTTCAGTTTGTGCGCCATGTCAGTAAGAGCATCACTCTCTAAATGCCTATTTATGTCATCCTTGTTTATCCTAATTAAAGTTGCCCTGCAAGATTATTTATTTGACTTCAGCATTCATTTATTTCTATATAAACAAATTATATTTAATTCAAAATCCTTTGCAGATCAGAAGTGATAATGCCTCTCTTGCTACAAAAGGTTGTTTTTCCTGTCATAAGGATGCTTTGTATATATTTTAACCAAGGGATTTGTGTTTGAACTGTTTTATAAATAAATCAATAAATAACATTAAATAATATGAAAGTTGTTTTCCACATTGAATGTATTGAAGTGCAGCCCTTTTTATAAAATAGTCAGTGCTGTAGAACTACAAACACTGTGGGCAAAAAGGAAATAAATGGAAAAGACAAAACTGTACCAGCAGTCACAAGAGGCATGCTAGTGGGCACACATGCAGCGAGCGTCACTGTGGCAAGGACACATCTCACAAGGGTGATCCAAGATGCTGCTCATCTGAGCATGTCAGCAATGGCAAAGTCAAACAGACAGCCCTGGCCACACATGTTTAGTGGCATACCCAGCAAAAAAGCCTGTAACAAAGGTTTTCCAAGTATGACCAACTTCAACTCAAAACCACAGAAATTTAATGTCTGGCTTTCTGCATGAGAACAGTTTTCAGATTAAAGTGGTAGAGTATTATAAAAGCTACACATACTATGCAGTTATTTTTAAGCATTTATCAAAAACTCTAGTCTTTAAAGAGACGGGTAATGGTGTGAATTGAACTAGTAATAGTATTAGGCCGAAACAAGTATTCTTTTTGAAGAACATTTAATTACAAGTTTCAAAATTACACATATTTTACTATTGCAGAAGAATATACTGCTGTCACTGATTCAGAAATGTTTTTCTGACAGACAATTACATACAAACACACACACACACACACACACACACACACACACACACACACAATACTATAAAACATAAAACAATGTACACACTGAGCAAGAATACAATGCCCTTATTGAAAAAAGTTCTCAGGGGAAGATGTCTAACACTTATAATTGATTTACTCATTTTAAATAAAATGTTATGTATATGTAATTTGTGTTTTACTGGAACTTTTGGTATGTATTCTGTCACTGTGAGTGAAGTTAAAGGGGGGGGGGACAATAAGTGGCTGAAAATGTATTTTCTTCTTTGACATCCAAAATATTTGTTCTGGCAACAATATAAAGTAAAAGTTGAAACAACAAACACACTCACACAAACAATGAAAGCCAATCTGGTCAAGTATGTGTTCCCAACCATGTACTTTATAACAGGGACTAGTACTGAATTAATAATTGTTTAGATGTTTTCACAGAGAGGAATCTTACCGACTACCTTCTTTATATTATTGATGACTCCAAAGATCAACCAAAGGAGGTTAATCTCAGCAAACACATATAGAGACTCCTATGCTTCTAATGAGTGTCAGGAGAAATCACATTCATTTTTCTTTAGGGCTGCAGAACACATCAAGAAGATTAATATTGCAAAAAAAGTCAGGACAAGTGTCACCTAGTTGAATCAATTATGAATGAAATGAGAGTCCGTTAGTCATTAGATATTAAAATAAAATAAAATGTATGGATATTTTGGTATAAAATGATCATTTTCAATACTAGATTTTGATGGTAATGTGACACAAATTATGTAACTTTATTATAGGTTGGCCTGTCAAAAACACTTCTCGTGTATGTGTATGTATATATATATATATATATATATATATATATATATATATATATATTTTTTTTTTACTTTGCCTAAGGCAGTTCTGAGCAAGAACAAGTTGTCTGTTGCCATTTATTTGCCTGTGTGTCTTTAATGTATTCATGTGAAATTCATGTGATTTTCATAGCAGCCAGGGAAGAGACATGACAATGCAAACGGCCTGCTTACAGAGGGATCTCTCTTTCCGTCAATGTTACGACATCTTCTGACACGCAGCTGACCTTGCATTAACAAATGCTGGCTGCTCTTTTCAGATGCACATTTTCACTCTCTGAATTTACGTCTCTGGTAATTCTATTACATGCTCACTGATCACAAGTGCTGAAGGTATTTTCTAATGGAGCTGAAAAATAGCTGGCAGATGCTGAGTGTGACTTTTAAAGATCTTCTCCTAGCCCGATGTGTATAAAATTAACAGTCGGGAAGTTTGTCACTTTGAGTAGCTTGCTGGTATGTCATTACATAGGTGCTCCATTGTCACCGCAGCTAGGAGATGATTTGTACACTGGATAAGGTCTTCAAAAACCAAGCCAAAAGCCCTGTATATATTAAATAATTAAAAATAAAATATCAAAATAGTTATATAATCATATTAGGAAGCATATTAGGGACTGAGTTCGTCCATGGCAAAATTATTAGGATACATCACAAACACAATAATTATTGGCAGTGATGAAAGGATAAAGGATAAAAGGAGAAAAATCTGCAAATAAATGTATATATTTCACTGGTAATCAGTGTGATATTTGTGATGAACTGCGGACATAAGATTTGGTTTTGGTTTAAACAAGCTCTGGTATTATGAACATATTGCAACCTTTTGAGGTTGTTGCTGTAAACAACTTTAATCTTCAGAGCATGAAAGCATGAATCAGCTTCTCAGCATCAAAAATGTTGTAAACAACGAAAAAGGGTGTAAGCCAAAAATGTTGTGAAGACGACAAACTGCCGCATTTCCATACACGAGCCAAGGAGATTAAAGAGGGATCCATAACAACACCCAGATTTCCAATTTCAGAGCTAGCTTTGATTTCAGCTGTTTCAAGAACCAGCGTGGAGGAGATAAGCTTGCCCAGCTGTTCCCCTGAACCTTCACACTATATTTCCGATTGACCAGAATCCAACTGGAGGAAGTTCCGGCACAGCCAGCGTCTCACATCAGTGCAACGGGACACAACAGAAACTATTAGTTTAAGGCGATCTGAGCAGTGTCATCTCAGAAGTGAGAATTCGTTTGAGTGATGGATAATCTGGGACTTAAGGGATAATATAAATGTTAAGTACTAAACAAAAATATATTGGATATTTAAGGAAAACCATAATAATTTAGCTCTTTACAGCAGAAACACTTGAGAGAATAGAAGAGGCAGGGTACATTTGTATTATATTTTGTTGTATTTTAAATTATATCAGTTCAATTTGGAGAATTCTGACACTATAGTTATGTTTAATAGTTTAATAGTCTTAGCCAAAGCTTTATTTGGTTTGTTTGGCCACAGTAGGTTGAACACAAGCCCAGGAGCTGGCAGAGTCCAGAACATGTTGAATTCCTTTGTCTGCCGCTCAGGGGATACAGTTGTTACTAGTTACTACCTACGCAGTCTGATAAGATGTGCTCTGTCTGCAGTAGATGCCACACGTAGGTATGCTTAGATGTGATTCATGAAATGGATGAAAAGGCTTGAAAATGAATTCCATGCTTCAGGTAATGATTCACTTTAGATTCCTGCATTGTAAATCGGGCATCATCGGCAAATGTTGTTTGTATGTTTTCAACTGTTTCATTTTCCACTGACAGAAAATGGTATATAAACTATAGTGTTTCTCATTTAGCCTAATTAGGGACATTTAATTTCAAACTGCATAATTGTGTATGCTGGAAATGAAATATACTTAATGAATAAAACGATTCAGTTGTGTGAAACATTCTCATTCTCTCTTGCTCAAATATACGTATATATATATATATATATATATATATATATATATATATATATTTTTTTTTAATCAAAACACTTTCTCATTTGTGAATAGGGCCCTGTAGTGTTTGAGGAGAAATCAATCAACAAACTAGTTTAAATACCTGAAAAGGTAATCTGGAAAAATGAATGTCACAAATAGATTTCAATTAAGGCTGCCAGAGATTTAAATATTTAATAGCTGGTGAATTTGCTCATTATGTAATTAACTTCAATAAAAATAAGCATTTCTGATAACGGTTGTCCGGTCGTTTTAATGTAAATGACTTTCGGTTAATTGGCAGTTATTATAACTGGAATGTCCATGTGTTATTCAAAAACCTCAAACTTTGTTTCTAAGCATTCTTACAAGACCTGCATTTATCTAAATTTAATTGAAGCTTGCTATGGTCCAGTATGTTTTTTGATACTGTTTGCAACGTTCAGACAGTTCTTTAGGCTGAACATCTTTCACAAAACATGCTTATTCAAAGGAATTAAATTAAATTAATCTTTGGCTAAATTGTTTCCTTCGGCTGAATATATGAGCACATCTGGGTGTAATTATCTTAAGTGGGTGTCTTTGGCAATATGTGACACTAAGTTGCAAATGTTTCTCATAACAATTCTATTTATCTCTACAAAACACAAAATCCTTCGGTGGAAATATGCAGTCCTAATGTCAAAACAAACAGCGCATGGCACTGCTGAATGTCTTCTTAATGGCACTCTCAGCTAAAACAATTTCCGTCAATGAACTAATTAGAAGTAGTTTGAATAAATTATTGTGGGAACAGTTATCTTTAATTATAAAAACAACAAAACTACCTAGTTTGTGTTTTTAAATAATGGATATGTATATGCTGTCTGCTGTATATTTTAACATAAAATTAATAGTTAATCTACATTCATTTTATCTGGTACTTTTATTATAAATATATGACCAAAGCTTTTGAACTCCTGTTCCCCAGTGCTGAAAACTGTTTAAATCAAGATTTCTGGTCCACTGAATGGAGGTCAAAACGTTTCAGCTTTCATTCAGACAAATGACAGCGTGGAAAAGGTATACAAAGATGAGAAAGCAGTCAAACTAATTGGAATTACTCAAGATTTGATGGAAACTAGTGGTTGCACATTATTACGTACAGTTACAGTACAATTGTATTTTAATTAATGTGTTATTTAACCATTTAATGTAATTCTAAACTGGCATCAGAGTAAAAAACGAAAAAACTTCAGGTCCCCCTTTCATAGCTTTCCATTTGTCAACCTTTCCCTCACATTGTACATTTATTGGTCTTAAAGCATTACTTAGTAGATGATAGAAATGTCTGCGTAGGTCAGGGAAGAACTTCTATTAATTTAAGGCTGAGCCACTGGATATTTAATCAGTAATATTATCCGGGAGCATTTCTATCCATAGATCTCATAGGAAGAGGTGTGGGATTTAAGTTTGATTTAAATTGCAGTGCCCTGTTGGTCATTCAACCCATGCAAAGTGTTTATTAATTGTTTCCAGGAAGTTGATAACCCCTGATTATACAAAGTCCTGTAGCCCCTTTCCTTGCTCACCCAGTGTGTGTGTGTGGGGGGGATCTGAAGTTGACTGTAAAGAGCACAGAAGTGGCACTCCTGAAGGTCTTATTGGCAGTGCCCCAAAGCACTCTGTCTGTAATGGCTTTGTAATCCGACCAACAGTGGAGAGGCACTGCCCTTTCAAGTCACCCATAAAATAACCCAGAGTGGCAGTCGGAAAATCATTCGCAATAGATTGCAGTGCAGGTTGGGAGGCAAATGAGGCGAGGAAACGCATTCCTAAGTGCTCCAGAATCTGGGCGGCGGTTTGTGTTTTGTTTTTCGCCCCTTTTTGTGGGTTGTCACCTTGACGAAACTGAAAAATGAGGTGGCAGCAAAATGTCCAGCTTCCAGACAGAGACAGTGTGTTGCTTGTGGCACGTTTACCATGTTTACCATTTACCATTTAAATGTGCCACAAGCAACGCACTGTCCCTGTCTGGAAGCTGGACATGTAGTTCCTGTCTTGTAAAAATTGAGTGCCAACTGGATACTGGTTTTTAAAACAAACAAAATAAAAATAAGAATAAGAAAAAAAAGCAGTTGAGCCATATGACAAATGTAGCACTCGATACACTGCAGGGGAAAGGTGTTAGACTGGCAGTAATGCAGAACAAGCAGCAGCCTGTTAATATCACATCTTGTGCAGATGGAGCGGCGCTGGCCTCACAAGGGGGCAGCGCTGAAAAAAGCCACAAAAGGTGTGTGTGTGCGAGACGTGCAAGGAAGGGGCACTTGTCGTACCAGGCTAGTCAATTTCCCCAATACGAGTTCATTTCTATAACGGAGTCCAGTCGCTCCAATAAGACTCTGAAATTCAGCTGTGTCATCAGCGCACTGCACATCTCCCCCAAGTAAGTGACTTAACCTCCTTGTGCTCCAGCCTTCAGATGAGATATACAACCAAGGATTGTTAAGTGACTCCGGAGCAGCTGTTGTCATTGCATATTTCACCCTAGTTTCCGTAAATTGTTTTTATAACATAATCTGCTAAAAGACAAATAAAAGACAAAATAAATAACCTTGAATGTCGCATTTCAGCATTAGTCATGTCATGTTTTCACAGTAAAGTACTTGGCTCAAATGTTATTTTTTATCCCTAAATGCTGTAGGGACTTATAAACACAACAGAATGTAGCTTTTCAGCATTTTTATATATTGAATTATTTATTTTATATATGTATTAGTGGTACATATCTATCTATATTTCTATCTATATGTATAAAGCTGAATATTTAAAACGCAGAATATCCCAAACCTAGGATTTTACCGTTTTAATTAAATCTAAATCTAAATTTAATTTAATTTAATTAATTAAATGTATCGGCTTTAGTTTCACAGTATGTACCTTCACGTCGGACTTGATCTCCTGCTGAGGTTCAACCTTAACTTACAAAACCTCATAAAATATATATGGAATTCAGTAATTCGGTCATTTGAAGACCAAGAAAATGTTACCCTTCATAATCATCTTGTGACCTGCTATAAAATAATAGCTAAATATTTATATATATGTAAAATCAAATCAATCTTGGTAATATGAAAGGAATAGATTGCTTCATCTTAATAGGTATCAATAAAATTCCGGATCAATAATTGTAATATTTCAAGAATAGCCTGTGGGGAGATTCAGATCCCATGCTGTGTGTGTCTGAGGCGTGGAGATGGTCGTACTCACATGCAATCCGAACATGGGCCTTGCGACTCTTGGTGGTGCCCGCGGAGCTCCATGCCACACACTGGCACCAGTAATCCTCCGGGCCGAACAGCTCCTCCACCTGCTGCCGGGAGATCTCGATACTGGCCTCCCTGACCACCAGCCCTGCAGAGGAATGACACAGAGATGAGGATCTCAATCAGCACCCAGGAGAAAAGGAGCAGAGAGACAGAATGCAATCCCGAGTCACTTTTCCACAGCCCTGGAGCAAAAGTAATCCATCTCGACTAGAACGATTATATACTTTTGAAGGCTCATTCATGGCAGATCTACTCACTTGAATTTTAAATTAACATTTTTTTTTTTTAAGTCTAAGTTGAGGGGTTTTAAATATATATTTTTTCCTGGTATTTGCGAGGAACTAAGAACGATGGCAAATTCTGAAATAAGAAGCAGCAGCGACACTTTGACTCAATGTTATAATAGTCATTTGATGTAATGCAGCGTATTACAGTACACTTTTACATTTAATCCACATTTTTACTACAACACCATGTCGCCTTCCAGTGTTTTCTGGAGACAAAACACAAGATATGTGCTTTATCTCAAGTAAGGCAACCTCTTTAATTTGTTACCAGGAGAAAAAAATATATATATTAGTTTGGTTTTGCAAAGGTGTATATGGAGGTAAAGCGGAGGATTATTATGATGCAAGATGTACAATTAGGTCCATAAATATTTGGACAGTGACACAATTGTCATAATTTTGGCTCTGTACACCACCACAATGGATTTGAAAGGAAACAATGCAAATCCTTTCCAGTCAATGACTGCATGAAGTCTGGAACCCATAGACGTCACCAGATGCTGGGTTTCTTCCCTGGTGATGCTCTGCCAGGCCTGCACTGCAGCTGTCTTTAGTTCCTGCTTGTCCTTCCTTTCAGATCCATTGTGGTGACGTACAGGGTTAAAATGATGACAATTGTGTCACTGTCCAAATATTTATGGACCTAACTGTATATTTATCAGCACACAACAGCTACTGTCCTGAATTGGGAGCTGATGGATGAAGTAGGTCAACACTGTGCCCCAGAAAGGAATTAAAGCAGCGACCCCCCGGCCCTCTGATGTATAGCAATGCAGGATTGAGCTGCACAGGCCTACATCTAATATTAATAAATTGTAAGTTCATACATTCATTCAAAAGCTTCTGAATGCTGAACATTTGACATTTATCTTGTTCCAGAGTCAGAGTAATGTCTCTCCCCAAGGCTCTGTCTGCTCAGTTCTGTCTTTCTGTTCAAGTTTCAGATTTGATGTCACTCAGTTTGAATGCGTTCCCTTGTATCCAGTTTCCAGAACTTTTCCTGCTCTTCTTCATTCGAGCAGGAGTAAAAGTAGGATTCTTTAATTAGATATTTTCCCAAGATGCCCTTTTGGTGTCTCTATAACAAAACTGTCTGTTCAGTTTCCTGTTTTCTGATATGACTTGTTTTAAGTGGTGGCTGCCCAGAAATATAAACTATCGTCTCTTCCAACCTCCTCTGTCATCATAATAGATCCTAAAAGTGATTAATCCATAAATTCTGGCATGTATTGCAATACCTAATTAATGTTTTTTGATGTAAAGGAAAAATAAGAAAGCCTAGGAGAACTAGGGAACTGTGTGTAAGCAGCCAATTCATACATTTTACATGTCTGAGTGGTCATAACTCTTCAGAATGAGTGAGTGAGTGAAACATAACGGAGTCTGATGGGTTGGGGGTGCATTAACTGCTACAGCCATTGGCATCCAGTAATTGATCCAAGGAGGCCACCATCACCGAGTCATAGCACAGCATAGTTTTCTTTGTGGTTTCCTGTCTATCTCACAACCACTCGACTCACCTCAGGTTGAGACCCCCAAGCCACATTAGCTGGTTGGCTAGCAGAGCACAAAGTCTGAGAGACAGCGGGCCGCGGCGCAAAGGAAAAATGATCCGCTATGCAGATGTGAAGACCAAAGTTGTGATTTTGCTCGTGCATTTCCATTCCTCCCTGCTCCTGTGCTGGAGCTCGCTGCCTTTGTCTAGATGCAGCATGTGCGCTCAAGTGAATTAAAGGGGTCACAGAAACCTGCCAGAGGTCTGTGTTTTACATCTATCTGCGTTCAAGCCTTTCAGAAGAGGAAAGTGGGAGAAGAAAAAAAAAAATCAGTTGGCTGTTTATTTCAGGTTCAGGAGATTTACACAGCCTTTTCTAATGATCTGGGGCTTCATGCACTGTGGTAATGCGTCCCAGTCTCCAGCTTAATGCTCATGCAAAATTTAAGCACTCTGTAGCAAGTCGGAGGCCACAGATGAATCGGGATGTAGCTACAGTTCTTATGATGGTTAAAGCTCTTTAGCACTTTGCCAGGCGACGATGTTAAAAACAGAAGCACAAGAAAGACAAAGAAAGAAAGAAAGGAGGAAAAAAAAAAAAAAAAAAAACTATTGAACTTCTGGTATCAAGGAAACCATGGGAGAATTCAGAGCACTTCACAGGGAGGCTCGGCAAAAAGGAAGGAAGGAAAAAAAATAAAAATAAAAAAATCAATGGAAATAATAAAAAGTAGTAAATCCCCGAAGGAAAAAGCATTGAACGCTAGATGTTCCTATTTATTTATTTATTTATTTAGTTGTATATTTTCCCCGTGTTTGTGCAGTTTGAGCTTTTCTCCAGTGAGAAAGCTCTTGTCATATCTATGTTCAAAGTGTTCAGGTGTGTAATTCTGACATTATCTTTGGGGTGAACTACGGTTCAGTCAATGCCACAATTAAGTGTGTAGTTATGAAAGAAATGTAAAGTATTGGGGGACATTATGAAGAACAGTGCAGAAATGCAAGATCCCCTCAAATTAGGGTAAAGTCTATGTGAAAGAGCAGGATTATTTCTCATTATATAAAGCATATGAAAAAGAGTAGCTTCCACAAAGTATTTAAATGTAAAAGGGAGTGTGTTTATTTTTAAAATTGGTTGTGCAGGGGAAAATGTAACTTTGCAAAAACAGGATTGATTAATTATCTATCTCAAAGTCTAGCTTTTTAATTTTTAAAGGGAAGCTGTATAGTCTGAACATATAAAACATTAAAACTGACTTGTACAGAGAGCCAGTGTTTTTGCAGCTAATGCAATACACCTCCAAAGCTATATTTCAAGAGATCATCACAGCATTTGGTCGTCTTCAAATCAAACGGTCTGCTTATGTATCCTTTTTAGAAATCTCTGAATCAAAGATGTAGGATAATAGATAGTTAACAACACCCCCTGAAACAAGTAAATTGATCTCAGTCTAAAACCATTACAAATATGGAATAATTACAAAATAAATACAATTAAAATAAATGGGATACACACCACAGACGCCATGGGACATTTGCAATTGGAAATTAATCTAAGGAATTCATGCTGCAACTAATAAAAGTGTATAATTTCCCCTACACAGGATTTGATTGATCAATGACAATTTATTTCATACTGCAGAGCAGTTTTTTTCTATCACTTTTTGATATATGTCAGCTGTTGGGATATGTGTAGACAAAGCCTTTCACAGAGTGTGAAAAACACTGGAAAATGTCATTGTTCACTGACACAGAAAGTTATTGACCTCATTTATGAACCATCATGAGCATAAATAATTGAAGCTTGTGATTCACCATACAGTATATTTTATTTACAAAAAAATCTAACAAAACCAACCCATGCACAGCACAGCACAGCACAGCACAGAGAAGTGCAGACTGCAATTCAGGAAGTCGGTCCCTGTGATCCCAGACATGGACTGAGTATATCAAGCCAGATAACCTGGATTTATACTACACTAGGTCAGTCATTAAGTCTGGGTCAGTAAAGAGTAAATCAAAGAATCGTGAAAAATAAAGCCCTGGACTTCCTTGCCAGTTGCCACAGCTGTTTAAGTGACCCCTGCTTTTGCGTGTCTGCTAGTAAGTCTTGTAACTGTCATTTCACAGCCATGGCTCCCCAGTACTCCATTTCTCACAATGTTGGCACCATATATATTCACAGTTTGAATATATGTCTTGTTTTTTAACAAATGTATCTGTATTACAAATACCAACTAGAGAGAGAGTGCTGTATAAACAGTAAGCTGTTTATAAAAAAATCTAATGGCATTAGATCTTCTTTGTCTTCCTGTTGGCGGAAAAGTCCTACCCAGCCAGAGACGCTTAGAAAAATAAAATGTTCAATTAAAGAAAAATGAGGATTCCATAGCTTGCTCACAATTGCCCACATCAGAAAGGTCGTACACCTACACTGGGACATTTATGAAAGAACAGTGGATTTGTTTCAAGAATAAAAGCCACTCCACAGAAAATATAATGGGTAATGGTATTTGTGCGAACGTTATCGCTCCATTTCTGCTGACAGTCCCCTGTTGCATCAGCTCTCATTATTGCATCGCTGTGTGTTAAAAGTTCCATTGACTCGTTACTCAAAAACATAGCTAACAGGGAAAATCAAACCAGACCTGTTGTTGAAACATCCTCTTTGTCAGAGTAATTGCGTTGTCTGCAAAGTCACATATTAGGGGGTTTAATACAAAGTACAAATATAACATTCTGCTCATCCAAAGCTTTTCTAACTAGAAGCGATTCTTACACTGATTACGATTATTATTACCCTTCATTCCCACTTTGCAAACAACAAAGGCAGCAGACATCAACAAACAGCAATTGGCTGATTTAACTGTCAGATTCATATGCTGGCTGTCAAACATTTGTCAAACAAGCAACAGGGATTTTGTTAAAATACATTAAAATAAATGTCTGTCAAGTATGTCCAGTATAAATAAAAAAATGTGTGTTTTTTCTGTTATGGGTTGAAATACTTGCCCATTGGTGAATTTGAGCATTTTTAAATTACTATGCTATCGATGAGATAATGGGAGAGATTATGGGCCCTGTGATTTCTTTACCAGAAAACATGAGGAATCCATTCAAGGTTCCCAGGGGATAAATAACAACAGACACTATTGGTTACCACTAAAATCCCTTTTAAAAAAGCTAATGATCCCTCAGGCTAATGTGTGCCGTTCCACTGTAAGCAAACTCTTTTTATATTTATTTATCTGAAGAACTCACATCTAATGATTTTGAGATGGACCCAGGCAGGCTTTGAGATAATGTGTTCCCTTTCTTCTCCAGGTACAATCAACATTACTAATCTAGTGCAGTAATGAGGTTGGGGCTGGTATTAATATTGTCTCCTCTTTCCCATGATAAAATAATTATGGACTGCCTAAATCTGTTCTTATCTGTGGCTTCTTTCTTTCAATCTCAGAGAAATTAGATACGAACTGTAAAAGATAAACGAAGGCTTGAAAGGCAATGCAGTCTCTGTATAGATGATTTGTGTTGTATATATTCTTCATTGTATGTTAGCACGTGGTCTTGCTTATCATAAGAATGCTTCCGAAAGGCTGTTTTTTCCATTACAAGTGTAAGAATAAAAATAATGAAATGACCTTTTGCAATTATCACTAAATTGTGTTCTCTTACACCTTTTTTATGCATTTATTTATTCTAATCTTTCCTTGGAGAATAAATTGGAAAAAACAACAACAAAAGCTTTAAAAAGTGGAAAAACTGAGCAACGAATTGACACTTCATAATGCAATTTTAAAATGTTAAGGCACCGAAATTATTACAAGCGGAAATGATTTATCGGTGTGTAAGATGTGCCTATTTTTTGTTTTTATCCGGGCCCAGTCATCGTGTGATCCAGTTATTCCAATCATGAGCTGAGATTTCCACACACGGACACATTGCGTCCTAAAAGAAAATGTGAATGACTTATAAATTCTTTTAAATCTTGTTAGGTTACAATTTATAACTTTATGAAAACATTGTGACAGTTCTAAATATGTATTACTGTACAATCCTCCTATTTGTACTGAATATTCCTGACATTATGAGTGTGATATGTATCTGTAGTATAATAAAAGCCATTATGGGGGGATTTGGGGAGTCACTTCAAAGCGCTGATGATAATCGGTATCACTGCTTAGTAGACTGTATCTTGTGTAGCACATATTGCAGAAGATTGTCATCTGCATCTCCTGACTCTGAAGTGACTACATTTTATTTACCTATATCTGTTACTGCATCCTGAATGTAATTGATATAGAATGGATGTTTGCTTTTAACTGAAAATGTCTTAACAAGGTTAAGTCTAACATTTTGGCTGGTACACTTTTAAGTGTGTATTTGTGAAGACTGTCTGCTTTGGCTATGCGGTATTGATAAGTTGATAGTGTCTAAGTGTTACAGAGCACAGTTCGGTATCCTTTTACTACTTAAAAGAAGCTACAGAGAGGGTGTGTGTATTGCCTGATGAATTAACATATACCAAATTAAATATGTGTATAATGTTACATCGTATCTGAGAATGAATAAATAAAAAGAACAGTATAGATGGCAAGGTTGTTTTAGAATATATATCTCCTCGGGCTACCAGATGCCATTATATACTACAAGCTTTCCTTGATTGATTGCAGTCAACTGGTAAAGTAACAAATTGAGTTTCTCCTGTAGCCCACAGGTACCAAACAGACTTGATTTTCCCAATGTATTTATATTTACTCAATTCCAAATTAACTCATGAGTTATTGGACAGATGATGGCATATTACACTGCCCAGCTGAAATCGCTGCTGTCCTGATATATTTATCAATATTTAGATAATGTGTACAAGACACATTGCTAAGAAAATTAGGAAATTCTGAACAGCGCAACACTGCTTGATGTTAAAATGGCAGAGAATGATCATTTAAAAATGGGCCAATGCATGGAGTATAAAAAATTGTGTGTGTAAATCAAATAAAGCAATATGAAAATAAAAAAACTATACATAAATACATACAGATTTCATATAGTGAAGTCTTCCTCCTTTTAAAATATGTCGCCTTTCTGGTTTCGCAGTTTGTATTTGAAATCATATTTGTTAATGTTGCCTTGAATGCGTTTGATATATTATAGTGACTGTATTGCCTTCAGCACTATACCAAATCGCAGGTAGTTATGGAAAAGCAAAAGCCAGCGAAGGACAGACCTTGGCTTATAATACCAGAGAAAGGTATATTCACTCAAAGTATCCACTGGCCCCTTGTTCTTCGTGTTCCCATTTATATTACTTTGACCCTTTACTCCACAGCACTATGAGTTCTGATATTTCAGAGCTGGTCCGTTTCCTTTGAAGAGTGGACTGTAATGAGGGTCGGAGATATGGTATCTTTTAACTTCTGTCTGGCTAGTAAGACCACATGCTTTGTGAGCAGCAAGCTAACTTTGTTTCCAGTTTTTCACCAGGGAGATTGGAGGTAACTTGGAGAATACTAAGAAAGTAACGTGTTTAGTATATGAAATATAAAACCCAACCATTACACGTACTATATGTTTGTTGTAAATACTACAAAACCTTATGTTTAATAGTAACGCATGGTGCCAAGTTTAAATGTCAAGCAGGAAAGAGGTTGAGGAAACAGTCAGTGAAAAAAGTGAAAGACAATGTTATCAATATTAATTTGCACCAATTTAATACTATCACAGAGTTGTTTTGTAATTGTTGCTCAAAAAAGGCAATTCACCATTCAAATCAGTCTTTTTTTTTTTTTACTGTTTTGCATATTTAAAATTAGAAAAATGAAAAACAAAGAAAACTCTGATTATAGCCTGTATCCAAAAACATAAAATAAATATCAGAAATGTTTTCAAAGAATCCATTGAACTCTCAGGAGTGGGAAGAGAAGCTCACAATAAGCTTAGAGCACAAAAGATTACAGCTCCACAGATTACTCCACACCTGCATGGTATATGTCAAGTGAGTTTATTTACTGCAACACTGATTCATAAATGAAGCAATCTGTATAATAAAAGCACATTATCTGTACTTGTGCCAGCAGTGTCGTTTTCCCAAGGATGGGAATCCTGGCCTAAGGACACCCATTTCACACTATTTCTGTAGATGCTGTCCTTTCAACTAATTTCAGCTGATAAACACATCATCAACAGTCACTGTCACTGAGCATAAGTTGTGTTCAGTTCAGATCATCATCAGTGTATAGAGACTGTCAACATCACCAAAGCCTCCTACTCAGACCCCAAATCCCCTATTTTAATTGCCTAGCCAATGTTTTGCCAGAGAAAGCAAACTGACCAATCAGGTGGAGCCTTGTTCACTGGTGACCATAAACAAGAAGCACTAACTAACATGTAGGGGGCTTCAGAAACAGTTGTATGAAGTCATGGGATCAATACCATGGTATCAACCACTTTCATTTTAGTCTGGTGTACGTTTTAGTAACACTGAGTCACCGTGTTGGGCTGCTGTCGTTGTGAAGTGAGAGACTGTAGGGGGAACCATGAATAACAGAGCAGAAGTGCATGCGTTTTGCAGGGCAGCACAATTTCTTGCTACGGCCTCAACAGGAGCCACACAATGCTAGAGAGACCACATTAAGAATAACAGCAGCTCTGTTGGTAGTATGATTATAGTATTTTGTCCGGAGCAGATAGTGAATGGAGCTTTACAAATAATTTAAGAGATTGAAGACTATCTCCCCTCAGGTCTCCACATGATAGGGGATGCATTTCCAACCTGTCCTGATCTCTATGAAACATAAAAGGATAAAAACAAAATGGCGAAGTTAGAATTTTTGGTCTCTTCAACAGATTTTCCCCTGTCAGGACACCAACCTGATGTTTCATCCACTCTCTCCTCCACCACGTGGTCTTTCTGGTGGACCCACTCGCTGTTGCACTTGAAGTAGATCTGTGTGGCCGGCGTGGCTTTGCAGTAGAGGTTGATGGGCTTGTTCTTCACTATGTAGGCCTCCTCAGGCTCCATGAGGAAGTGTGGCAGGGGCTCCGGGGGGTCTGATGGGAACGTCTCTGGAAGCTCTCCCAAGAAGTCATCATCTGGAAAGAGAGCGAGATTCGGGTTACACAACTTGGGAAAGAAACTGACGGATAATGCAGGGAAATGCAATTTTCCCTTTTTAATTGGTCTTAATTTGTGTGAATATAAAAACGTGTGGGCACTGATTTTGTTTTGTTAAAATTAAGACCCGGGATAGTTCAGAATTCTAAATAGGTTTTGATTACTTCCATTGCTGTTTAAAAAAAAAAAACAAGTAATGGTTTTAATATAAAAGCATCAGTTGACATGATCGGACAGCAGAAATGTTCAAGTCTGTTTTGATTTTGCTGTCCGTTACAAAAGTACAGCCTAGATACTTCATTATCTGTCATTCAAAGACTAATCTATTTATAAGTCCAACCAATAGACATAAATTATTGATTCAGACAATGCACAGAAGGGTATACCTAACATTCAGTTGGTACATCAGTAATGCCTCCCGCTTCTTTCTCTTTTTATTCCCGTCCATGGTGGGATGTCAGACAATCTGACTGTACAAAAATCGACAATATGAGTTATTAAGCAATAAGAACTATAAATATCACAGGCTTGTGCAGCCATTTCACCATTTATCATTCTGCAGCTTTAATCTGGAACTCCAGGGACAGAGGATAATGCTGCTCTCTCCTTTATAAGCTAGTTATATACTGTGGTGTTAGTAGGGATACTTAAGTGATTTCAAGAAAGCCAACGCTGACAGCAATGCACTCCCTGGGTCAAGCCAGCAGGGGGAGCTGAATCAAAGCACCAGTCCCAGGTGCACTCGAATCCTGAAGCCTAAGCTGTCAACTTTGCTGGAGATGTTTATCTCGAATGAGCCGAGGGAAATGTTTCTAATATGCTTTTATGTGTGGGCGTGTGTGTGTGTGCTTGTCTCTTTTTTAGTCCTGTGCACACATTCATTAAAACACTGAAGGCAACATAATTAGAAATGTCAGAATTACAAAGACAGCAATACGCTTTATGCCACATCGGCACTCCAGGTACATATGACTGAAAAATCACATTCTTTGCCTAGAAAGCATAAAGGGACAAATAGTAATAATGTTGTTGTTCTATCCCACAGGCATTGCATGCAACTGTCTATCTTGTCTATTGTTTACTTATTTAATTGAAATATATTGAAAGAACATTTTTATCCTGTATCTGAACTTGAAGGAAATCTCATATGGTATTCTGGCTTAACTTTTGTTGAAAATGACAGGAAATAAATAACCTTCAGCACCAACTCCTGCCTTTAACCCCTCCGTGTCATTCTCTTTGTATTTCTCTTTTTAATAAAGTGACTTTTGCCTTAACAATATACCTGACACGTCGCAGTTCAAACTAAAAGAAAATCTCAGTCTGAAATGTCTTCCACAGGAATATGACAGGCTCTTTTGGGGATGCCAGTTTCCCTTATCTATGCATCAGCTGTACAAAGCACTGAAGTAATGAGTGTCTCTATCAGGCTGCAGGAATCAGAAGCTGCAGCTCAGATCTTGAAACAAATTTGAGGGCACCCATCTCCTGAGGTGATTTGATCTTCCTGTTAGGTTGACAAAAAATAGTGGGGCCATACCCAGCGCCAAACATACAAATCGAGCATCTCTCCATTGCCAACCTGCGCCTCTGCACTACGGGCAAGTGCACTTCAAAGCAACACCTGCTCGAGCCTTTTGCGTTTCTTTTTCTTTTAAAGACTAATTCACGTTTCTTTGTTTCGCCTGGAATCAACAGATTCAAGATCCTTGTCTAATGGCAGGGAACACTATAAGCAGTTATTGGGCTGTGATTCGACACATGGTCAGGCTTCGACTGCCAGACTTTCTGTTCCTTTCTATGGCCCATAAAATAAAGGAAAAAAACATGCTTTGCAAATGTGCATGGATCTCTGAAAGAGGGCATAATCTATCAGAAAAAATGCCTAGCTTTTACCCAAGACACTGTGAGGAAACATCACATGCAAACCTGGAAAACAGAATTGTAAAGTGATATTTGAGTTTAAAAACATAGAAATCCATGGTCAATAAATGTACAGGTACCATAATACCCTACAACCTGTGAGTACTACCCACCCCCAGCCCCAAATAAGCTTACATTGCAAAACAATAAATCTCTTTCTTTCTCATCCATCCCTTTCTCTTCCTCCCTCTCTCTCTACACAAATTCATACTCTTCAAGCCTCTGAAGTCCTGACAAGGATTTGAAGTAATGATACATATTCCTCCACTGCTTTTTATGTCACTGTCTGCTCATGGAAGAGCCTTTTTCATCAATGCTGCTGCTTCTCAATTATAACTCTCTGCAAGAGGCTGGCGTCAATTAAATACGCCGGTGACAACATTGGCTAATAATGAGATTTCAACTGAAAAAAGCGCACATCTCAAAATTGATCAGCCCCATAAATCTGCATTTTTTATTTCTCTAACCAGTTATCGTAAGAGGCTTGGCTTGTTTTTAAAACAAAAACAAAAAATCTGTGAAGTTGACTTTAGGCATACTATATAACACTTCCATGAGCGTCTAAACACAATGCAGGAAAAGGCCTCTTAATTGAGGTGAAGCAAACATTTGTTGTAATTAAACTGAGAAGCCCATGTTTACAGTCAATTAGGTATCAGCTAAACCTGAAACATATCTACACAATAACTGCACAGCATGCAATCCCAAACCCAGCAATGTGACTAGGTAGCAAATATGAGATTTATATTGTAGACAGGAAACATGCCAAGCTTACAATTTGATAATACATGATACATTATATATTGTAAGCATCAACATAAATGACTGAGTACATTAACATAGTACATACTCATGTGCTACTCCAAGTCCTACTGTGAGCAGCAAACATCTGTGGAGGACAATCTAATCCAGCATGGGTTTTATTTATTATCGCCGTTGTTTGTTACATTTTTGATGAATTGAATTGGACACGTTTTATAACGGAGCAGAGCACATTCAAGCACTAAAAGCGGCTGATATGGTTTCAGACTTTTGTATGACAGAATAAGTCAAGCTTAATGTACCATAGTACCAGTTTCCAGTGCTGTGGGCCTAAGGCTGTTTCTTTCTTTCTTTCCTTTCTCTCTCGCTTTCTTTTTTTTATTCCGGTCCATCTGTAAGAGCTTAATCTTCAGGTAATTTTGTTCTGTCGGCAGTGCACTATAATCAATCGGCATCCTGCTGGTACTGTAATTATAGAGGGAAAAAGTTCTTTACATTGCAGGAGTGTCAACAATATTGCAGAAGTGCCGGATCAATGCAAGGAGTAAAAATAAAATAGATAAATAAGGATGTATTTCCATATCCGCCTAACGGTACTTAGGCCAGCCACCCACCAAGAATGGACAAATTGCATTATGGCACAGTCACAATTAGTACTCATAATGGCTGACACAGGGTCAGGAAATCATTAATCCTCTGGGAGTGTAATTTCCTTCTCACTGCTCAGGCTTCACTTTGCTTTGACACATTAGTAGTAGAGATGCCAGAGGCTGGTGACCCACCCTTTAACCCGTGTGACTAATTAAAGATGGACTTGGAGCAGACATCCACACTTTCGTTAAGCCTATTCATTGCCGAGCCACCTTAAGGCTATCGCTGTCAGATGCTGCTTTTTCACAAGGGCTTGGTGCGAATCTCCGAAGGGGGCAGCTTGTTCTTCCAGCCAGGCATAGATCAAAAGGCTCTCAAATCCTTGTACACGTACTGCACCAGCTCAAACCCCGACTACTCTACATAACCCCAACCCTGCTCCTAATCAAACTTCCCACACGTGATTTATTTATTTATTCTTTGTGTATCTGCAATGCAGCAATGTGCCTTTCCTATTGCTGATCCTCTCGTATATAACCCAAGCAACAAAAAGTCAAGCGAACAGAGGCTTGACTCAGGAAATACAAAAAAGTACAGTCTCAGTAGAGTAATTAATCATCCAAACAGCAAAAAAAGTTTGTTTTTTCAAAGCAAAACTAATTACCAATTTGAAAATAATATAACCTTTGCTAACACACACACAAAAAGGGAAAACACAGATATTGATTGAAACACAGCTACATATACAATGTGGTCGTCGTCTGGGAGAGTGTCATGGAAGAGAAGTATAAATCCATAAATGTTTTTCTTTTTTATGCGAATTTTGCGGTATGTATTCAGGTCAGACTTCCATTGTCAGGATTTGCTAAAACTTCCAACTTTGAGTCGTGCCAGAGCTGGGAGGGAAGAGGCCATGGTCTGCTGAAGTTTGCATTTAAACATGTTTTAGGAGTCCTCACACCGAAAAGACCTCTGTGTACATTTTGGATGTAATTTAAAGCGGGTTTTCTTATCTGCACCCTCATCTGCGATAAGAAGAGTCAGACTGCTTAACCTCAGGGTATTCCAAGACTATAATAACCCCCCACCAACACACACTCACACACACACACCAAAAGAACCAAAACACATTTTTCCTTCTTAAATTGAAGTCCCTGGAGTATTATTCCCAGACACAAAAATGCAAACTTTATAGCTTTGAGAAATGTTGATGCCAAAGAGATTACATGATAGGTTGAAATCGGGGTCTATTTCTATGGAATAAGACATCACAGGATTACTTTGAAGTGTTTTTTTCTTCTCTCTTAAACTAAGAAACTCAGTGTAAACACCCTATTTGAAAATACAGAATTCACCTGTGGGTTGATCAAGGGTAGCACGGGGATACGTAAAATTCTTCATCAGTTTTTTTTCCCCTTGTAATAATAATCATTCTGCTGCTGACAGTCCACTGATAAAGAAGCTAAACTACAAGGTATCCCAGGAGGTCTCTGCTCCTTCTTCTCTAACTTCCTAAATAATGAAACAGCTCACCTCTGGAGTATCACTATTATTCTCCTCAGGCTGAAACAACAAAACACATTTATGCAGCAGAATACAACACAAACTGCATTGTTTTGTGGCGGCCCAGCCCTAGGCTCCATTGCCAGGAAGTAGAATACCTTGGCCACCCAAAAAACCAAAACAAAAAACCCCTCTAACTAAAAGCCCACTTTACTGTACAATAAAAAATATGTTGTGGAGTCGTTAAACCATTTTGCAGAAACGTATAAATTCCTAAGTAGGCAAAACGGCTTCTTGTGGAATAATTTTAAATCGCATTAGGGCTCCATTAGTGAAACTCTAGGAAAAAGAAGTATCTGTCAACTGCTAGACAGGGCCAAAAGAGCTTCATAAAATATGATAGCTTGCTCATTAACGCACAAGCCTTCCAACCTCTCCCAGAGCTACAGCAGGCCCAAGGCCACAATGCTTTATTCTGCACCGAACAAAACAGTTGCTATAGATTTAACAGCAGAATGCTGAACTCATCTTCCTACATGTGTTTCAGCCCAAACAAAGCATATTCATCACAATGTTTGATCCATATTGTGATTCAGTTTTATTGACAAAATAGAAAACACAAGGTTTGTCTCAAATATTTGTATTTATATTTTAGAATTATGTAAAATCTTACAGGCACACACAATCAATTTCAATATGATTAGTTTGATTCAAGCATGTCTATGCCACTAAGGTACACGCACAAAGGGCTGGTGCAAATTAAACTCTATAATACAGGGCATTGTAAAGTGTCCCAGTTATGGCCGTTACTTAAAACTGTGATGACTGGACGACATAACTACCTGTATTGAAAATGCATATAATTTTTCAAACTGCCGATTATTAATGGAAGCTGTCTTCTCCCGAGATAAACCCTGCAGATGTGTTTTATCTTTGCTGTACCTCTGGTTTATCTACCCAGAAGAAACATATCAATTCTGCCTGATAAAGCCCACTTTAGGCAGATTCGATTCAAGGATGAACAGGGACAACAAGCAGCATAGCCTGCATCCTTTCCACTTCTAATGTGTTAAAAAGAAATCCAGTCTGTGCTCAGAATTGTAGATGTTTAACTCATTGCAGGGCTAGAGGGTTCGGTATCAGGGAAAGGTTGAAGTTCCCTCTTCCTGGTGTGCACACCCACCGACATTTTGTAGTGGTCAACTTGGCATGGCAGAAGAAATGTACTGGCAACTGCCCAAGCCCTGAAGTTAAGTGAGCACAAGACTGGAGCGTACAGCAACCGCAACATAAAGAAAAAGCCCTGTGTCTGGCCACAGACCGTTCCGATGGCTTGCTTCCACAGAGGTATTTTTGTCTATTTACCACTTTTGTTCCCAAATGCAATTATTCATCGCTAGTCCATCTGTGGCATCCCCCTGACTTCTGCCTCCCGACAGAAGGACGATTAATCTGTCAGGGTCAATAAGCAGGAAAAAAAAATACAGTGCCCAGTTCAGACCCACTTTCTCAGTGCCAGTCTGTGATAATGAAATGGTAACAAGCTTTTGGTAAAAATTGCCTCCTTAACACACATTTGCCCTTCTTTAGGATTTGCAAAGAACACCAAATTGGGGTATGTTTTGGGAAAGAATAATATGATCCTTTTCAGTGTTAACTGATGTTGACGTCTTGTGTAGACAAGAAAGGAGGTACACGTTATTCCTTGTACTTCAAAGATGTCTAGATGTCTTTTGTTTGTTTGGTTGTTTTGCGTTTTCTATTTTTATCAGCTGTGCAAAACTTCCCCAAATATCCCCCAATGTACTGTATGAAGCATCTAGCACACAAACAGCAATGACTCAGATATAGCAAGGTTACTTACATTGATCACTCTGTCATTAGAGATATATTTTCTGAAACTGGATTATACTGCAGATGAAAGGGTAATGGATGAAATTCAATTTAGAAGCAGATATTACAAACTGCTGGATGACATCAGTACTTAGCCCATTCTGAGTCTCACCCTCACAATGGAAATGAGCAGATCCATCACAGAAACCACAAATATAAAGTCAGTATATTCTTGACTAGGGTTTCATTGTTCCTTCTGAAATGAGTCGTCTGTTATAAACCCTAAGTGGACTGCAGCAATTTTCCTTAAACCACATTTGTCATACTATGCTAGCTAAACTTGCCTGTGAGAGCATCAACCAATATGGCCATCAAAACACAACTCATTTATAAACAATGACCTCACAAGCAACTAAACACAGATCTTCCAGAGTCTGATGTGTACAGATGTTACAAAATGGACAAAGTCTCATGTATTTTTTAAGCTTTTCAGTAAAAAATATAAAGGAAAAGGTCATTTGATACTGCCGTAAGTAAGGAAGTATTTACTGTAGAACTGTAGAACAGAAAGAACATACAAATGGACAAATTATACTCCAAGTTTACTAAGTGTAGTCCCTTATCTAACAGAGATTTGTGGCTACATAGCTTAATTAGTAAAGGTTTTTCAGTGCTCTTATCGGACAAAGAGGGAATCTTAAAACCATTGAAGCAAGAATTAACATTGGTAGCTGATAATTAGCCCTGTGATCCCACACATCTTTGATTTCAGTATTGAATTAACATACAGTGTAGCAAGACCATGCGCAGATCAATACAGAATGGGTAGTCCTCATTTAGAATAGATAGACGACCTGCTTACTTAATGGCAAGAGAATGCATATCGATCCCAAAGGTTATCAATTCAGATACTCGACATTACGAAGCTTGGAAAAAGTGCTGCCTTAACAATGTTTGTTGAAGAGACTGCATTCAGCTTGCTCATCTGTCAGGTTACAGCAGTCTTTCCCACTAAGTGCAATTGTAAAACAGAGCACATAAAGGATGCAACTACTTTGAGAGATACCCTGTTTGCTCTCTGTCAAAAGATATGTCAAGGGAAACAGGTAACACAGACACACAGTATTTATCTCCTCTTATAATGCAGACAGAGCCTAAAACAAGACTACTGGAAAATGTTTTCAGAGAGCTGACTGTAAGTGTGCCGACTAAATAAAAGACTCGAGCCGTGACGTACGTGTACGGAAACCGTGTTTGATTCTTCGCACCGCTGTACGACAGCTTCTGTGAGGAACTCGGGGTGGGGTTGTGGGGGAGAAATCAATATAGCAGGGTGACAACTGCACAAATCAGTGGTGACCTGAAGTCGAGATTTTAAGTCATTATCAAGAACCATTGTTGTTAGACATGAAACAGTGATTTAAAAACTAGAGTTCAGCCACCTTGTATCTTCTGCATCTGTGTTCATTTTTTTGTGGGTGGGCAGTCAGGTTATTAACTCAAACTGTCAAACACAGATATATCCCCTGCAGTTTCTCTTCCTGTTTCATCTACTCTATGGATTGCTCTATAGGTTTACTATGCTGACAAGATAGGAACACCTCCCTCTTTGATAGTGCTGAAGTCCTAATTCTTCTTACCATTGGCACACCAATAACTTAATTCTTTTCTATTGAATAATCAATGGACAATCGAGAACTGGAGCTCTTTCAAGGAGCGCCACTGCAGCTCAGTGGTACGATCACAAAAAATAAAACCATCATCCATTACCGCCCATTGTTTGATTCTAATTAATACACGCCGGCTAAAAGAGATTGCTATTGACTGCTTTCATTAGGAAACAACTGACCCTTCCCAAGCGGTATGTCCTCTGTAGCAGTTTGCTAAATGTGATCATATTTCATCTTTGAAATGTCCCGGCACAGTGGGCAAGACTAAGGATACGGTTTATTTACCCCCGAATTAAAATTCTGAAGGCTACATTACCTTAAGTAAATGGGCGAAATTGATTTAAAGGCAGAGTCGTGTTATGATGGCTTACCTAGGAATGGAGACAAAAACCCTTCGCCTTGGACCTAGACTTTCCAAATAAAAACCTTTTAAAAATTCAAATGCTGGGTGTTATCTAACTAGGCAAGTGGTGGGATTGTACGAGCGAATCCATAAAAATTGATTTTGTCTACCTCACCGATGCAAACAGTGCATTATTGGAAAACAGGGCTAGAGATAAGGTTATGACATGAAGTAAATGAGAAATGGCCATGTTTGAGATAAGCTTTCTTTTTATTCAATCCGGCAAGAGGCTACAGTTTATTTTATCCACTACCTAACTCGCTGAAGTATCATGCGTTAGACGGCACACACTCACAGTGACGAAACACACGGCAATATCAGGACCTCTGAGTTATGTGCTCCAATGCTTTATAAGACAAGTGAAGTCAAAGATATCAGACGTGACTCCATAGTAACAGCACCAACATAAACCATTTACAAACAATCCTTGTGCCAGTGACAGGGAGATTAATGTAATAATGTAATACTGATAGTTTGAAAATGAAAGCGTTAGGAGCTTAGCGTTACTCCTCGGCTTTTGCGTTTGTCTGAGGCCAACCTTAACTCGGCCCGGCCCTGGCAAAACTGAGCATGGCATAAATCTCTCGCTCTCTTTTATTTCAGTGTCAGCTCACTCTAGTCCATCGGTGCCAACCCATCGTAAAGGTCAGTGTTGGGCTCACAGCCAGGACACTTATTGACCAAGAGTTGCCAATGTGTTCTTCGCTGAGAGGATGAACTTACTTAATAACAGGGATTAAGAGTACAAAGCAGTGGGTATAGGATCTATGACTCGATTTTAGATGCCCTGGAGGAGTGGGATGCAGCTTTCGATAAAGCCCTGTTTGACATGGTCCATATAGACAATTCTGAGTAATGAGTATTGGATTCATCTCAGCCTAGTCTTCAATAGAGACAAACTATAATTGTTGATTTTCCAAGCTACAGCTCAGTTATACAATAGAAACCAAACTTAATTCACTGTGGGATCCACGATGTTATAAATGGGCTTCATCACGGTGCGCTCTGTCAGGAACAAGGCAGGACTATAAGCTATTGCAGTGGAAACTCTGCTGATATATTCAAAGATGAAAAATTAATAATCAGGGAGTCATGGAAACAACCTCAATCCCAATAACTGCTCCTTCAGAATGACATATTAGTTATAGAAAAGCACATTTTATGGAAGCTGTATTTTGTCGTCATTAAACAATTGAAAAATCAAATTCTTACTTTGTCTTAATAGCATGCCTGTATCCAAATGGTTGCTTTCATTGGATTTGTAGCTCAGTGGCTCTGACACTGTTGTAAGGCTATGCATCAAATTAAACCGAATATAGGTGTGGTTTATAAATGAAAGCATCATGCCTACTCTAAATACATTCTCACGGCTCACTCTTTTTTCCTTTTCCACTTATAATGACTTATTGAAGCTTTCCAAATATTTGTATTTGTTCCTGGAAATGGCAAACTGTTTAGCAAATCATTATGAAAGCACCATTGGCTTGACTTATCATGCCCTATAAACAAGAAATTGAGAATGATATAACTCAGTCTGGTAGTTGTGTCATGACCAAGCAGAACAAAAATGTTCCAACCGACAATTCTGTAGTGAAAACAACAGAATTGTTACATTGTGAAAACCTGTTTTTAGGAAGTGGATTCATTAGTGTAGCCAGCGGAAAGTTCTGACCTCAGTCCCTATATCATCTCTGGGATGAAGTGGACTGACCTATAAGGATCAAACTGCAGAGATCAGCCTGGGTTACTGCAGTACAAAACGTGCTGCTGGACGAATGGCATAGGATTCTTTCGACAATCGTAATAGTCACTAAATAACAATGTATTTTAAATATATTATGAAGAGCTACCTAATGATGTTGCTTGCTCTCCCAAAACGTACTGAAAGTATGCATTTCAAAACAAATAACATAAAACAATGTAATTATTTTACTTACTGTACTAGCTGGTTTAGAAGATCATTAGATTGAAAGCTGCCCGAACTTCATCAAAACTACTCAGCATTAGCTTCTGGTTTAATGCAAAAGACAGTTTGACTTGAATCTCTGTACCATCGCTATGCTATTGGTACTGTGACCAGAACAGCATCAACTGGCAATTGGTGAACCACAATTGCATGGCAACATGACAATTTGAGTTTAGACAGCAATATGAAACTACGAATCTATATTAAACCATTAAAACAAAGTTAATAGACTGGAAAATCTGCTTTCCTCTGCACTGAAAAAGGGCAGTCTGCTATGAATCTTGTTATGTTTAATACTGAATATTCAGATTTGTCAGTATGATTTAAATTGTAGAATGAGAGAAGGAAATGGATGCTAATTAGTTTCATTCATTACTTTTGCGTGTGGTTCTCCGCTTTCAGAACGTGATGGAAAAACAGTTTTAGCACAGCTTTAGCAAAACAAAACACGTAAAACGGTTTTGTAGCTTACACAACAGTAAGAAACATACAAGATAAATGTTTAATTATGTTGTATGTGTAATACTTGCATTTGACAGTAACAAGCAACACAAATCAAGTTATTCAGTGACTTTCTTATATAAAATCTAGTTTGATTCCATACTTAAAAGCTATGTTCTATACATTAAGAGATTTGAATGTGTTACACAATAAAGAAAACATAACAACAATAACAACAACAACTTTGGGATTCAAGGACAAACACTTCCTACTGATATGACTTGGAAATACTTTTACCAGCATACATAAGAGTTAAAAAGCCAACAAAAAAGGAAAACGCTGTGTGTGATGTTGTTTGTCTGCTGCCTCCTCTCTTCAAAAAGTTACCTTTTCCTCTTGGTTCAATAAGGCAACTGAAGTGCATAATTAACAAAATTGTGTGCAGCTCCACTACATCGTCTGCCTGAGAGGGCTCTTTCATGCATAAAGAAAAACCTTGTTTGACCATGAGGTTTGGATGAAGAAGCTTGTGTCTGCCACAATTAGGCCAGCAGCAGAGTGTCAGGTTTATTGCGGTCCCTGACAGAGGCCCTTTTCCTTGGCGGGATAAACAGCCACGCCGTTATTTGATTGGAAAATGATGCTCCTATTTAGGTGCTGCTTCATCAATGCTTGGCTGGATGAAAAAACTGAGAGTGAGTTGCCTCCCCAGGGTGCATTGCTCTTGATGGGTTAGCTGTCAAACGCTCCATTGTCCAAATTACCCTGCTACCGTAGATTTCCTGCCAAAAAAGAATTTACTGCTGCACTGTGCTATCAGTCTTGCAAGCCATGTTAGACTTAGTTTTGAGGTGCTGAAACCTGCTTAGCATGCAGTGATTATATTGGTGGCTTTCCACACCTTATAAGATTTCTTTTTTTATCGTTTATTTTTGGCTACTTAGTCTAGTTAATTAACCAAACAAATGCATTCAGCTAATTTAGCATTTTGATTAGCCAGGAGGTAGGGATGAAACAAACGATGTTCACCATAATTTAGGATAGAATAGAAACACAATGATTCTTCTCATTTTCTTTTTTTCAGCATAAAAGAATAGCCAGGTTTGAGGCTACATGTTAATGTCTCCTGCCATCTGTGGACCTTGATAGCTTTCATTCAGTTCTAATGTGGAGGAAAAGATGTATTGCCTTAATCCTTCTACACCACATCCTCATCTGTAGAATTTATCCTTGCCATCATGACAACGGTGAAAAGGGCATCACGCCAACATTAAAATACTGTCACCCCTAAAGAGTAACTTTACGCTTTACTACGTTTTCTAGTCAAAGGAGAGACAGGAGAATTGCTCACCCTGTGTCTCTTCCTAATGTCACGAGGATGATGGCCCCTCCTGTGATACAATCTCTTAGTACTAAGGCAATGGTGTGCATGGTTGGCCCAAACAACAAACTGCCACTTAGTGCTCCACCAACGCTACTTATTATAGCACCTGGTTTTCCATAGAGGAAAACAAGAGCTATGGGTTCCAGGCATTAAGTAAGTTCTGAACCATCCACTGTTAACTGGACATCAAATTATACATCACCATCAAACCCAAACCATTCTTTGATCATTTTGGGGGAGAGTTGCACTCCTAGGTCACAGATCTGCAACATTTAAAGCTATAGGTACCTTGTTTTAGAAATAATAATATAGTACTCTTTTGAAGGCAAAGGGCGGTCACACCAAAAATGTATTTGATGTAGGTTTTTCATCTGTTCACTCACTTTACATTTAGTTAACTGATCTATCTACTGATCTATCTAATCTATGAACATTTTTAAAAGCATGCTTTCTTTACAGCATTTTTTCACACCTGCCTAAAACTTTTACACAGTACTGTATAAGTAAACAAGAACCAAAAACATTTCAGTCACGCATGCATGTATGCATGTATTTAGATTAAATGTGTTTTTACATGTTTCTGGACTGTAAGTGTTAAGCATGTTGTTTCTAGGTTCTACTGACCTAGATTTGACTCTGAAACGCTCATCAACAGGGGAGGTTATTTTTATTTTTTATTTTTTTACGTCTTGGACCCCAGGCTATGTTGTTATTAGTTATAAAGTTTACACCTGAACTCCAGGAGGGACTGAACTGAGTCTTGATATCTTAATTACTCACAGCCTGAACTGTCAGCTGGGACTCCTACAGATTCTAGCCTTGGAGACGTGGGTTTTGGAGGTCTGTTGATGGGTGATATCTCAGTGCAACAGCTGTTTGTGTTGAGGGTGAAATGGTCTGGCCCCCGGTTGCACAGAATCTACGCAGAGCTTGGAGAATTATATCATGCTTTTTGGTTTCAATTGAATAAATGTGAAAAGATTCAGACCAAATAAGAATGTAGATAAATGGGAATGTAATCAAATTAAAGGCTGCAATACGTCCCATTCAGAGGAAGAACATGGAACAACCACCGTGTATGAAGATTAGCACACGAGTGAAGGCCCTCTAACAAAAGCCCTGACCATACGTGATTTGTCAGGGTTTAAAAACCACAGATGAAATGTGCCCACTCATTGGTAGTGTCCTCAGCCAACAATCCTCCATTGTAACCGGCTACTTTATCACTTCCGCTTGATGTGCTCTTTCCCTTCCTTTCACACAAAGAGACAGGTAAAATATGAGCAAAGGTATGCTAATATTTCACACTGCGAAATACCTCCGTGGTTCCTTACTCCTCAAGATTTATGGCTCGAGATTGCTTCTGGAAATATAAAAGGTGGGACTCTTTTTTTGAGGTGAAATTAATACCTCCAGCCCTCTATTACAGGAGAGAATGAAATATGAGTCACTGTAGTATTAGTATATGCTTCAAACACATTTTATACATCGCTGTAGATATTTAAGCAGACACAGATATACAGATTTAGTGTGCAGAAAGATGGGTGGATAGATTGATAGATACATAAATACATAGAAAGACCAATGTAATGTGAACTCATAAATTCCCATCCTCAGGATTACTCTGTACTATAACATGACTCAGGAATAAACAAAAAAAGGAGGGTGATAATATTGCTTTATGAAAATTTAAACCACAACCAACATCTCCAAAGATTCCAATTTTATTTCCCTTTAGGTTCAGCAATTTTTCTCCAAGCTCTGGGCGGCAGAGATAAATCAACTCTAATTCTGCCTTATGAGCTGCCGGAATACCTCTCAATCTGCTGCCTATACATGTAGAAGTTCACATCCAACACAAAGAATTGATTGAGGATATGTGAACTTTGCTGCACTTCTTGCTGTGTTTCTGCCAGCTAACAGGAAACCCAAGGAATACAACCCACAGTGAAAGTGTCAAAAGTCCATAGCATTAAACAAGGAAAGATTATGTCCCACTACTTGGTAAACTAATCAATAATTCCCAAAATGTCCCCTCCAATATTATGCACATAAATAGAGAAGTCATCTGTTCCACACAAACACTAAAGCATCTTTCAAGCTTTCCGATTATATGTTCATTTTCCTATAGTTTTCTAAGGCTTGGTTTTGTAATATTCCCTTCAGGGAAGAAGAAACTGGTAGTCATATCCAGAGCTGTAAGGGTTAAGCACCACCAAAATTGCCGACAGGAGCACTTTAACATGCAAGAAACAAGGTCAGACAGAATGTGTTAAGGAGGAAAAGAGGTCCAGCGCTGTGACTGCCCGAGGAGGCATTGCTTTGAACCCAACCTGATGGTGAGTTCCTAGTTCCTATAAACATACCGTTTCTCCAAATGATGATTCTGCAGAATACAATCTTGGATAATTTCAAAAGCAAGGGCTGCATCATAAGCAACCAGAAATTCATGCAGATGGTCCATTCCCTGCCGAAGCAAAGGAACATTCATATCTCAAGAAACACTCACGTGCCTGACAATGAAAAACAGAAACCCAAAGAATATGAGACTTGTTATCAGCATAAAAACACAAAAATCAAATTTTCCATGAAGGGAAGGGGTGCCAGTAAGTAACCAGTGATTTTTAATAGAACTGCCCTTTTACCATTTAAATACAAACTAGGGAAACCTTTAGTGATTAAAAAATTAAGCGTATTCTCTACTGTCACATTATTTTAATAGTAAAATAATGCATAAACACACATTATAGACACTTCATAGTCTTGGGAGGGGACATAAATGCAATTTGCCACAAAGGATACAATACAATTGCCATGAGCCACATGGTGAGTCACACTTTAAGCTGGTGTAGTTGAATAGCCTTTCTGATACTGTAGTAGCCTATATAAAGACATTTTTGTAGTCATTCCTCAAATAGCAGAGCCTATCAAATAGAAACATTCATAATTAAGGTGAAATATTGTTATCAGAGAGTAAATTGGAAACCCAACCATTTTTAATTGATTAGTTCCTACAGCTGTTCTTGTAAATCCACACCTGATGTTACTCAGAGTCACAAACCCTAGTAGTTAAAGAGTAGTGGCTTTACATACAAATTCAACAATGGTATTTTAACAGTTTAAAACATCCAAAAGGTGTACATTAAAGGCATTACATGACAAACAATAAACGATTACATTTCCTCGTTTGTTCATTTTATGATTTTGGTTTTGGTTTCTCGATGTAAAATCTCTGCTGCCCTGTAGCTCTGATTTTAGTGTTAGTTGGTAGAAGCAGCAGTAAAACAAATAGTGGCATAAATCCCCTTATGATTTATTTTAGCACCTTCTGGGGGACAAGAAGTGCACACACACAACACATTTGGGCACTTGTGAAAATTGACTCATTAAAAAAATAACAAGGGAACCAGAGATCTGGCGAAGGCGTGAACCAGGGGAATTACCGAAAAGAAATCAGTTTTTTTTGTTTTTTTTTCTCCGCCCAATCATTGTCAAAGTAGGTCAACCTGAATTAATTGAAAGGGCAAAGAGGGGCAAGTGTGTGCACCCTTGGCGTCACAGGCAGGGCCATTATAGCTGAAGCAAGTGCTGTGTCTATCAGGACCCCCTGCAGCGTTTTCCTGATCAAGCACTTCCACCCTGCACACCATTGGAAAAACGTCTCTCGCTAATGTTCATGGTGTTAATTTCCAGGACCACTTAACATCTCATCGATTCTCCTATATATTTCTTGTTTTTGAACTTCACTATCCCAGACTCTGAAAAGGGAAATAAGGAGACCAAGAAAATAAGAAATAAAACATTGGGAAATCACCACATAGTGATAGGTGAAATTATTCACAGCTGTCATTAGAAACGTTATTCAGTGATTTGTTTAGATTAACAAATACTGTTCACTTAACTTTACTTATTTATCAGTTACATACATTTCCATATATATCGTTTGATGAACACTGATTCAGACTAGAGACAACTGTAAAGATTTAATTTATTAATTTTGTTTTCTATGGAGGAGCAATCAAAGCTTTCACTATAGACAGAAAAATATATTGGCATGAAATGGGTTATAAAAATGACAAGAAAAATAAGCAGCATTAACTTTAAGGTTATTTAAGGTATTGAAAATATCGGATGCATTCGTCTTGTACCGTCTGTGTACCAGCTAATATTTTCATTTTATTGCCACGCATTTGTTGACTGCGATTAAAAAATAGAAAAGTATGTTGTTACTAGGCCACAGGAAATCACAGTTCATATTTTTGTTTTCCATTTATAACCATTTAAAGTACCAAGATGACAATTAAACACAACATTATTTATCTCTGGATTTGTTTTGTTTTCTTAAACTTCTAAGTCTATTTGCAGACCGTTTCCATTACCTTTTCGAGGTCTAAATATCATTAATAACGTCTGGAGACATCTGATAAAATCTTCTTTGGGAGTATTCATATAAACAAAAGAGAGCTTGTTTACTCAATGAGTACAGACAGCAAAAACATAATGCCTACAATAAAAACATGACATAAATGGTGCAGTTTGCTTGAATATCTGGGTCTAGTTCAGTAATAATGTGCATGTAAAATCTGTTGCTTTTATAAACTGTCCTTGTGTTTTTTTTTTTTTTTTTCCCCAGCTAGAAGTAGGAGATAAGAGTTTTCCAGTTTCATCCGTCAGCAGTTTCTCACACTGCCATTTTCAGAGGCTCTTTCTCCTGTTTAAAAATAGAGCCCCTAGGGTTGTATTAATAGACTCCTGGTTCTGACCTTATTAAACAGCCATTAGATGGAACATTATTTGGCTGAAGTGGATTCTTCTTTTTCTCTCCTATGTCTACAAAACCAATGTCTGCTTTAATAACATGTTGGTACCTAACCCAGCCAATTTAGTGAGGGACTAAAGCAGCAGAATTATAAATCCAACTATCACAAGGTCCACAGTCAGTAAGAGTCACGACAATCACTGAAGGCTAAAGATTGTGCTTTTACCTCAGTGGGGAGCAATAATTGCTGTACTGGAAACCACTATATAAACGTAATTCTAGTATTTTAAGAGGGAAACTTTGCTCAAAACAACCCTCTGATTGCACTATCATTCTAACCTTCAATACTCACTCATTTAGTCCCAGCTGTGATGCACTGGAGAGATAACTCTACCCCGAGACAGTCACTCAGCAGTGGGGAGTGCGTATTGTTTACTGGCACATTGCCTGTCATAAGTGACAATTCGAAGCCCTTCAGATGCCTCTATTTAAGAGAATATGTCAGCTTTGCCAGCCTCACCATTCAAAAGATGCCTGTGTGTCAGACAGTGTCAACATATTGCAACAGAGTTAGATGCGAAAGATGATTGAAAAGTATTTAACAAAAAATATTACCTTTGAAAGGGAAAGAGAGAGATAGTAGTGCAAGAAAGTCTAACCTTTGCAGGAGGGTAATACAATATATGAAGAAATTATATACAAATACATGAACCTGGGATATTTATTTGACATTTTTACAGACCAACCCCTGTAAGTAAACAATGGTGATGCTATTTTAAATGCTCTTAATGGGATGATGGGACAAGCTGTTTACCAAAAACTTATTTAGATATATCTTTCAGTTTTGAAAGATAACAAGAATTCCTGGCAGTGATACAGTAACAGACTTAATATGAGAGCCAGGCTGAAAACTCAAATGTCAGCATGAATTTGCTCATAGCATGAGGATATTAAGACATTTCGGACCGTAAACCCACCAGTGCCAATGTATTGACACAGAAGATTTACCACTGTGCTCTTTCGATTTTAAACAATGATGCTGTCAGAGTAGTGCTGTCGTTTTCGGTCCGATCCAACAGACGAGCTACTGTAGCTCAAATTGCTGAAAAAGTTAATGCTGGTTCTGATAGAAAGGTGTAAGAACACACAGTGCATCGCAGTTTGTTGCTTATGGGGCTGCCAAGCCGCAGACCAGTCAGGGTGCCCATGCTGACCCCTGTCCACTGCCGAAAGCGCCTACAATGGGCACGTGAGCATCAGAACTGGACCACGGAGCAATGGAAGAAGGTGGCCTGGTCTGATGAGTCACGAGTTCAAGGTGTTGACTTGGCTTCCAAATTCCAGATCTCAATCCAATCGAGCATCTGTGGGATGTGCTGGACAAACAAGTCTGATCCATGGAGGCCCCACCTCGCAACTTACAGGACTTAAAGGATCTGCTGCTAACGTCTTGGTGCCAGATATCACAGCACACCTTCAGAGGTCTAGTGGAGTCCATGCCTCGACGGGTCAGAGCTGTTTTGGCAGCAAAAGGGGGACCTACACAATATTAGGCAGGTGGTCATAATGTTATGGCTGATTGGTGTATGTGGATATCAATGACAAAGCACTGCAATACGGCAGGACATGTCATTTCCACCTATGAAAGACAAAATATGAAAGACAAAACCAGCTTCCAGCCTGTTTGCTGACTTCTGAGATAGAGAAGGGCACCAGAATGCCCCTCCCTGATGTGGCTCTCTGTGAGAAAAGCAGGGAGTAAACGAGAAGGAAAACGTAGTCCTTCCCACGCTAGGGATCTTTTTCCCAAAGAATGACCTTTCCCAGTGCAAGAAGATACTCAAAGTTTCATTCATGCATAAATCATGAACTGTACCAAGGGCATGTTGGAATACTTAGCCATCGTCATCTATGTACACAGTCATGTCAATGAGTTTTAAATGGGATGGCGGGGTGCAAAGAGGGAGAGATCGTTTTAGACACTGGTGATTAAGAAAAGCTGGCAGAGAAACAAATAACAATGGCAAGAGAGAAGGATGGCTTCCTCTCACGAAAGACGGTTATTTTAGTAGGAGAAACCAAAATCTTGTTTTGGTAACAGAACTTCAAGAGATCCGGTTTTGATGACAAATTCTCTGAAAAGAATAAAGTCCAAGGAAACTACAAACTATTTTGACTGCAAAAATAAAGTCATTTTAACAGTTTATGGTTAGATTCAAATATAATAACAACGATAATAATAATAATAATAATAATAATAATAATAATAATAATAATAATAATAAATGTTTGACGGCTATGCCCACTTATCTGAAGCATCACAGAAGAAGTGGGCTCCCCAGTTGTACAAATTTGGATTGGTTTAGCTTAGAACTCAACCATCAACCTCAACTCATCCCTCTCTCACTGTATCACTCTTTCAATGAAGCTGCCTTTTGTTTGTTTAACCATTGTGACATATTTAAATGTTCCTCATCGCTTACAAAATTATAATTTACATAATTGCCACAAAAATAGGCCTCTGACTCAAGTAGCAGTAACAGTAAGGGATGTTTTTCTCACAAGCACAACTGCATTAGGCCAGGATTGTGTTTAAACCGCGGAAAAGTCCTGAGCGAAGCATTTTTCTCTCTCTTCAGGGGTCTATTAAATAACCAGTCATCTCCATTTCCTCAGCTTTTCACTCATTAGGAATTTCCTTTGAGAAGTGTAACTAGGCTTGTTCTCATAAGCAGGAAAAAAAAAAAAGAGAGAACAAAAAAAAAAAAAAAACATATCATGGCCAGCCAAGCCCTGCTGGATTCCCAAGCAACACCCAAAAGATCATATTGCTCCATATTAAATTGAACAAGAATGCCAGCTACCACAATGTGCTGTGTTGAGAGCCTGGGGGTGAAATATAGCACTTAAGATAAATGGAGCAAAACTTGAGAATGGGGCTGTGAAATAAGATTTGACACCCCCAATACACTTTTTAAAGCAAAGCAAGAGTGGAAGAGGAAAGCCAAGCATAAATGTGTAGAGGGAGAAAGGAGACAATAAAAACTAAGCATTTTATCGGCATACCTAGTAGATTAGGACAATTTCCTACAATGGGCTGAAATGAATACGAAAGCATCACTTATACAGCACATCTGTGGAAATGAATCAGTTTCTCTCCACTGGGAAACCCATGGAACACAATAAGTCTTTTTTATATATATATATTAGTTTCTTTCCTCATACGCAAAGGGAGAAATTATCAGAGTTATTGCATATACAGTATGAATTTCTAACAACTAAATAGTGCACTGAAATACACAACAATAACAATAAAAATGGTCACAAAGAGGAGGGAGGCAGTATTATACACTGCTGACTATTGGACAGATGGTCTTCAGTAGAGCAGAGTGCCTACAGAGGTCACAGACTAGCAAAAGCAAGGACTAAGGATTTTGCTGAAAAACAATTCTCATTTCAGGAAATGTGCATTTATTGAATTAGCTTCATCAGAGTCCTTTCTGTTGCAGTTTTTTTTTTATAAAGGCATCCCTAGTATCTGAGTTACCTATTCAGAATTGATCCAAAATACAGAAAATGGGGAATTAAGAAACAGAGAAATTTGTAGTAGTTGTTGGAATCCAAAATATTGCTGCTGATGAGATTTCGATAAAAAGGAAATGAGAGAATAACAAACTATATTTGAGACATTCAATCTCAACACATAATCAAAGTCAGATAATTACCATGCATAAGGTGACACAATTCCCTAAGAAAACACAAAGTCTTCCAGAAAGACTATTCTTAAATGCTTCAGAAATATTTAATCATGTAATCATCTCTTTTTGGCAGCTAGCTATTTTGGTAAAATGCCACAGTCATTCACAGTTTATCCCTTCAAATGACTCTCTCGTGCTGTCAAAGGTAATGCTGCAGTTTCTAAAAGCTGTGCGTGCTTTGTAGTAAAAACACAGTTAGGGGAAAAATTATATACTTTTTTCGCAGGAGCGTTTTTCTGCTAGATTGAATGATACCACTTCTGTTAAAGCCAATGTGACACCCTTGACTCAGAAAAGGTTTGATTTTCTCCTAAAAGCACTGCAAAATCCCCTTCTCTCTATCAGATGCCCCAGTATATTGAGAACCAAACACCCAGCTTCTTTCTGACAATAGCAGCTTGCAATTAAACCATCTTCCAGTCACCTGTTGGGCTGTGAATCCCAGAAGGGTCTTCATGCAAATTGATCAGACTGATCAGCACTGAGGAAGATTAAAGATTTCTCTTTAACCACCTCAGCATTTTATATCCCAATATTTGAGTTTCCTCTATGATCTGCAAACCCTTTAAGGTTTCCTGTTAGGCATTTTCAAGCAACTCATCGTCATTATCAAAGGAAACTTGTTTTAAATGCATTAGATACAGTTTTTGCCTTTCTCACTAGCTCAGGAGTTTCACCCAGGCATTAAACCTCCTCGGAATTAAACTTAACACCATAATGACCCCTCATTTGGATGTAAAGAAACACAAAGGACCCCTATCATGGGACTAAATCAGGTTTTGCATTATCAGTTCACAGAAAGAAATGGAAAAAGAGCACCTGTAATTAAATAAAACTGGCAAGATGTGTTTTTTTTACCAGTAAAGAAAGTCAAAATCCTGACACAGCTTTCCTCAGCACTATCGTCGGAGAGAAGACTTGGCAGGTGTGAGGCTTAAGGTTCAACTGCATTAGTAACAGTATTGCTGGTCTGAGATTCAAGAGTCACAAAATGTAAATGTAATCTCTAGCAAACAAAGTCATTTTATGTGTTTATAACAATAGGGGAACTGTGCCCACTGCAAATGATTTAATTTACGGTTATAAAAATAATACGAATAATCTTGGCCTTTAGTTGATGTCTTTAAATAAAAAAACTGGAGAAAAAACAATCTGGATGGACAAACCCAGACAGCATTCTAACCCGAAGGAAATTGGAACGGCTTGGTTTAGCTTTACAGACAGATGGGGTGTTTTTTTGTTGTTTGGTTTTGTTGCTATTTTATTGTGTGTTTTTCCCCCCTTTCTTTCTTTAATTAGGACTGCTTTGTTTCGCCCAGGCCTGCTGACACGCAACACTTTGCTGCTGTCTACAGGGTAGTGTAGGAACCCTCATTTACATATGTTTGGGACTGTTCTCGGGATGAAGAGGTCCACGGATTTGCCCCCAGGTTCAGAACATAAATCAGCGGCTGAGCTGGGATTACAAAAAAAAACAAAAGCTCTGAAACAAAAAACACAACAACACACAATTTCCTGGCTCGTTGCCTAAGCTCTCACCACTAGACTGCAGTGCCTCCACATGTCCAGGAGCAGAGAACCTGCGGAGAATTTGAAATCTAGAGTTTTTGCTTCTGCATAACAGGAGGATGTCTGAACCGATATTGGTGTGGAATAAATATGGGACAGATGATCCATTCTTTTCCGCTCTAAGCCTTGGGCTTACCATACAATCTCCTCCTTCCTCTCAGCTCCTCCTACCACTCCCTTTTCAGAGATGCACACAAATGTACAGCAATATAAGGAGAGAAAGGCTCCATCTGAGCAGGCTGTTTGCCCGCGGCTCTGCATTTCCACTTCAAGATTCACAGCCGTCTCCCCCCATGAGGCTGGGTGTCAGGTCTGGTGGTAGCGGTGGCGGTGGGGGGTGGTGGGGGGTGGTGGTGGTGGGGGGTTGACAGGGTCTAATGCGATTTGTCAAGAAGGGGACAAATGCCTCAATAACGATGTCCATGAAGAAGCTCTGAAAGCAGCCCGGTTTAATTGTGGCTGCAAGTCACTCGGCTGCGTATTAGGGCTCATAAGGGCTGCAGAGAGGAAATTATTTGCTGGGTCTCTTATTGAAAATTGCAGGAAGGGCAAGCACAGCGTTCCCCCTGGGAGGCCGGCAGAGGCCCGCAGACAGAGATGATTAATGCTTTCTCTGCTACTTGGATGAAGCAAACTAGTAAACAGAGAAAATATTATCATAACTTTTCAGCTTTAATCACTCCTATTATTGGAAACAGAAGAAAAGATTTATGTACTGCACACCGAATCCTCAGATGGGTCCGAATGTTGTTTGTCTGTAGGTTGCGTGTGTGTGTGTGTGTGTGTGTGTGTAATTGTAAAGGCTTAGACAAAAGGTAAAGATACAGAAATTCAGCCACTCATTCCCATACATATATACCTTCAAAATGTGATGCTTAAAGTTTAAAAAGTACCCTGTGTCACAGTGTGTGGCTCATCTGTCCTCTGGGATAAGTGGGTCACCAAGTTCAAATTGTATCTGGGGATTACACAGCTCGCCATACATCCATTTTGTGTCTGTACATCATAAACAATGAGTGTGTGTTCTTAAGATGTGTTGATGTGGTTTGGGCTGTGAAACATTTAGGGATATGGTTAAGGCTATGCAACTAGGGGAAAAATATAAAATACATTTGTACAATGGCTGTATTTTACCTTGGCCTGCCACTGCAATTTTTTTAAACATTGCACAGCTACTTGTTGTGCTTTTTGTGCATTTTAATATATATATATATATATATATATATATATATATATATATATATACACACACACACAACAACAAGAACACTAGAATACATATTGAAATACAAATAAAAACAGGTACAGTATATTCTAAATACATACAGTGTTCAAACTACAGTAAAAACGCAATTTCACGAAAATAAGTCTCAAGACGACCTTTAAATTCCTGGGCAGGCCTGGCTTCTAATCGACTGAGGGACGGGGCTGTATGGCTGCAGGGCGCAATACCAAACTGCTTTTTGTGTCCCCTGAGCACAGCTTTACATTAGCAAGACTGAAATGCTCTGGGACTTCAGGGGCAAGAGCCAGGCAGGCAGGGACAGAGGAGAGACCTCTGACAAAGACAGCCAAGCCAGGCAAGGCAAGAATATTTGCAAACAAAAGCTCGGTCTTAAACTGTATTTTAAATCAAATTCCATCTTATTAGTGGGAAGTCATGTGTATCGTTTCTATCGGACATCGCGGAAAAGATGGTTTTGCATTCGCCTCTGTGCCTTGTATTTGCCACTTTAATGGACATAATAAAATACACATATGTATTCAAGCTGACTATTTGAATTCCTTTCATTTAGGGTAACGGTATTGCACTCTTTCCAAATTACAACTCAAGACACACAAGGTTTATCATGGTCGAATCGGCACAATCCAACACAAAGGAGATTCACAACACAGCACTGTACCTCCGGGTTATTAATGTGCTGTGCTATATTCCCTAAGCTTAGGCTTCCCACACTGCAGTTCCTACTGTATGGAACAATATTAGTTTTTTTTGTAGACTAATTTAGGTGGCGTGATTTATTGCTGGAATCTCTTCGCTGTGACTGCGCCCACAGTTGGCAACACAAGTGCAAAGAAACTCTGTTTACTTAGGCAGTTTGCTTTTATTTTGTGTTCAAAAGGGCCACTTCAGTGAAAGTGACAGCAACATCTGTTAAGACGCAAGAAGTTGCTCAGTACTGCAAACTCCATGTGTTTTTCTCTTTTCAAACAGCAGTGGCTCTTTCGATCGCATTTTTTATGATATGCTTTAAATGTACTAATGTGGGGACTAGGTGGGCTTGCAGCTACTTACTGTACTGAACTAACAGCTGTGAAATGTACGTAATAAACATACAATACACTGTATACGTTTCTTATACATTCACAAACATGATCAGCAGTTCATACATTACATAAGCTGTAATTTTAAGCACAGTATTAACTTGCTTTAGCATGGATGGGGACTTGCCAGCATCCAACAGCTTCTACTTCTAATAATGTGAAATAAGATAAGTATATACAGGGCTTTAGTACATATGATTATTATTCTGTTGATGTTTACCATGCTTTTACCATGTTTCCCCCCAAATTATACCATATGTTAACCATGTTTTTAGCACATTTAACTATATTTTCTATCATGTTATAACATTTGACCACCTTTACCATGTTATACCATGCTACAACATATTACACTTGACCATATATGACAATGTTTTTACCCCCCACTAAAATTGACAACTGTTAACCATATTACAAACTATACTTTACCACACAATACATATCCAACAATATATCATTCAGAATGTATATTTTAATTATTATTATTATACTGATAAAACTCATATATAGTGGCTAAAGGTTTCAAAATGGTCCATGTATTAATTTCACTAGTCAGGTTGTACAGAGTGCTTTCTGTTTTCCGTTCCCAAACACAACATTTGAATTACTTCTGACCATGGGGTACATTCGCTTTCTCCACCTCAGCAAGGGTGGGTGGTTTCTTTGGAAAAACATCAGCAGGCAGCTCATAAAGACAATGTCAACTAACCAACTGCAGTACATAGAAAGACTTCTGTTTAGTTCACAAATTCTCTCACAAGTTGCTTTCAGACAATGGCACCTTTGTGGTGGAAGACAAAGCTCTTTGATTGGTTTCAGCTCGCTGCGTGGTGCACAAAGTGGCAGCTCCTTAATCAGTTTGAGACCTATACAGGGAAAGCAGTCCTAGTGAGAAGCTCAAACTTTATGAGACCAGCGACAGTTATGTAGGCAAATAAAATCCCATCAGCTGGACGATTGCTGACAAAGCACAGTTTCAAGATATACAAAAGCATCTGCTTAAGGAAAAATACATATGCTCCCTAACAGATTGCTTTTCTGTTTCTTTACTTCTGTGAAGAATTACAGTTGGTGCTTGTGGATACCCCCTGCCTCCACAACGCACACATCCCTTTTGTAACAGTCGCTCCACAATGCCTAGTTCCAAAGCAAAACCATGTCAAAAAAAGCGGGGAAAATCCGAGAATACTTTACGAAATCAGTCGCTGAATACAAACTGTTTGCGTCTATTATGTGTTTGAAGTGCTCTTGAAAGATTTGCAATTTCCTTCTTCTTGTGAGCTGGGTTCATTTGAAGATCATTCAAAGAGCAAACAACATGTTCTATGACTCGTTAGATTCTTTATTCTTTTTTCCCATTTATGTAAATCATTTCTCTCTCTCGGAGTGATAATTGCATGCAGTTTTTATTTATTAATGTCCTTTTGCAGTTATTTTAAATTTCGTACTCCTCACTTCTGCCTCAAAACAACAAAACGTTTATGAATCCAACCCTGTTTTTTGGTTTCTTTTGGATTCAAAATCCAAAATCAGTGTCAAATCTGAGATTAACAAAGGCACATCTATGTTGATTCTTTTATTGCCACTGCAAATGCTAGATTGTCCTCCAGAATGAACAAGACAGACAAAAAAAAGGTCTTTATTATTGTTCATACAGTGAAACAGGCTCTAAATGAAACCAGACTTGCGCCTTGTTTGTACTTAACAAATCTGGGGTTAAAGCATTCCAGATAAAAGTGTCTCATGTTTTTCTTTTTCCCTTCCCTGAACAAAGAGACCTTAACTGATTGGGATTGTTTTATTTTAAACTTTGACAGTCATGCTACATTAAGAAAAACGTCAGGGCATGGGGTCAAGCTCATTACGGTTTCTTAGCATTAGGTCCCCAGCCTCCATTTTATTCTATTTTTCATGAACCCTGCAAAGCTGCCCCAGTGCACTCGCTGCTCAGCCTGGCAATTTAAATATTTCAGCAAAGTGTGCAATAACACCACCAACAATTCCCATCTCAGGCCCAGCCCTCCGAGGCATTGCCAGCAACAGCAGCTAGAAAGCAGGTGTAATTTGCAAATGCTAATTGAACCCACACACGGGTCAGTGAGCGTCTTCGTCTCCAACAATGCTTTTACACTTTCAGCTTCCAGCTCATTTTAGCAAGCTGCGGCTATGTTTTTTTTCATAACCAGCTGGTTATGCTTCTGTGACTTCAAGCTCTGATCAACCCAATGAGCAGCTTTGTTTTTTTTTTTTTTTTTTTATAGAGAAGTTTAAAAAAGAAACAGCAAATCCTTTTCTCTTTTCATTTTTCAGCTAACTTGTTTGACACTTTTCCTCTGAATCTGTAAAACTGAACAGTGAGTAAGACAGGTTTTCATAAAGAAATGTCAATTAAACGATATTGACTCAGACGTTTTTATACATGAGATTCCACACTCAGAGTACATCTTTCTAAGTGCATTTTGTAAAATGTATTAAAAACAAAAAGCATTGGATTAAGAAAATAAAATAAGGAAAATCCCCAATTTTCTTCACTCTCAGAATAAGTAGAACATATTAATGATATCTATCTATCTATCTATAGATAGATTGATTCTTTCTGTAACACCACCATGACAACAACAGCTCCAGCACAGCCAGCAGCAAAAGTGTTAATTCATTTATACACAACACAGAGAGCATATGTAAAAAAGACATACAGCATTATGGAAACAATCTGCATGCCTAGTGAGATAACAATCCTTTAGGCAACGCGAGTTCTGCATCTGAGCAGCTATAGTTATTCATAACAATTTGCTTTCATCCAGTCAAAGTCCTTAGCAATAAGCATCTCTACAACCAGATTGTAAATTCTGTACAAGAATACCACTAAATTGCTTTTTTCTTGATTTACAGAAAGTTTTGAGCCATCGAGTATTAGCCCAATTTAAATATGTATCTAAATATATATATATATATATATATATGTAAGTTGTCCCAAACCTCCATATTACTGCCTCCATGCTTTACTGTGAGGACTATACATCATTTCGACAAGCTCTCGCCCGTTTTTCTCCTCATTTATGGCTTCCTCTGAGCTGAAACATTCAAACAGTTAATTGTGCCCATAAGTCTTCTATCCACTGCTCAAACCTTGGAAAAATAAGTCTCTGTACTATTTAATTTGATAAATAAAAATGGGATGTGGAATTGAAATCAGTTAAGACATGGTTATCAAGGTATAAGTTTGGCTTCTCAATTAGATGCTTCTCCTCTGCCGATACAGACTTTTACAGCATAGTTACAACTCTTTCTACTGTTGAGTATGGTAACTCCATTAAATGCATATTAATATGCTAACGCCTAGAATCCTCTTGCCTGGGAATGGAAATTAGGGATATGTGGAGATTATATTTGAACTCCTTTCATGGAGCTATGCTAACACATCAGGTGACACCATATTTTGTAGAAGACAACATTGTTGCTTAGTTTTGCATGTTAGAGAGCATGAAGATGCACTCTTGACACTACCAAAATGATCTTATATTTGTTATATTTAACTTGCAATCAAAGATTTAGATGAAATCATCAGTACTAGTATTAGTGACCTTCTTAACAAGGTGTTGGGAAACTCTCTCCTGCACTAGTGAAACATCCTCACTTTATTAAACTACTTTTGTCCAAATTCAGGCAACTGCATCACACTACATGCTTCATTGCATATTTGGCAGTTCCTCACCACTTCTGTGGCCAATTAACAAGAAACCTCTGATTCTGTATCCTGTATAAGGAAAATATCAATTGTAAACCAGCCATACTGTCTGAACTTCTTGTCTTTACACATGCTGAACAGTTTTGATTTGATCCAGACGCAAGATTGTGAGCTATGGTACTTCACATTCATTTACGTTTAAGTTAAGCAGCCCAAAACATGATGATATGTGGGAGCATGGAACCATTATTAAATGCATTTATTTTAATTTGAATGATAGCAGACATACATGATTGAAGGGCTTTAATTTAGCAGCGAAGTAAAATTAACCAGACCCTAGATTAGCCTACATTAATAATAATACAAAAAGTCTGTTACTTGGTATGCTTTTATTCATAGACTTAATTTTGCTTTGAAATGATACAGTATGTATATAGATACTTAAATCATTTGAAGATGTAAAAATGAATTAGAAAAACTAGAATCTATGTCTTGAAGCATAATTGCCTTAAGTACAGGTAACTCAAAAATATTGCTTTTATTTTAATTCATTTAAAAAAAACATTGGTAAGATATTACATATAATAAAGGTGATTTTATTAAACGCAGAGACACTTAATGCTGGTTTTTCTAACCACTGAGAGCTTTCAAACTGCCCTAAGCCTGCACTTTACTACATGTTGAGTTGCTACGGTTTCTAAGTATTGACAAAATACTCCCTTAATTGATTACTACGGTATTTTCCAAACAATATTAAAAGACCCACAAAGAGCCAGTGCTTCAAAACGGGGAGACGAGTGGAAAATAAATTAGCCTGACTTCCCTTCAAAAAATCTCCTGTGACTCACCAGACCTTTACACGGTCATATGATGTATGGGAGTTATGTGTATGTACTGCCTACTATGGTCTGTCTCCTCCATAATAACAGGCACATCATTTACTAAATAAACACCAGCTGCCCATATATCAATGACACCTGACAATTTATGTTGTTCAAAGAGCTTCGGCAAACAGACCAAAGCTATTAAGAAGTGATAGTACGCCTTCACTGTCAATAAAACTCCATGTCAACTTACAGGTATTGAAGGTTTCTGTTTAGCCAGTTGTCTCTCAGAAGAGTACTTGAGACCTTTCAAAACCTGGTATGCAGTGAGCAGAGGCCTTCTTTAGTTTCACCTCCAAAAGAAAAAACCTTCATTTACAGAATAAACACACTTACTGCAAAATGGATTCCTTTTCGGGGCCCGTGTGCTATTTGTCTGGGGAAAAGAGGGAGGTTATTGGGGGCTGACGTTTAATTCAGGATATTGCAGCCGGCTCGGTGTTGTCTTTCTACTTGCAAAGGCCTTTTAGTGCGGAGACTCGTTAGGCCTGATGCAGCGATAAGGAAAGGAAATACTCCCTCAGAGTGGGGAAAAGTCACTCGCCCAGCAGGCCAAGAGCGCTGATAAATTGCATCTGCACATTAGAGACTGCAGATAGGATATTGCGATAAAGAAAGCATACTATCAGCTTTCCAACCCCCGACCCTTTTCAAGCAATCACCAACCAACCAAACGGTATAAAAATCAGGCACCTGCATTCTTTTAAAGACATCTGGGACTCTGTGCAGCTATGTCTGTTCCCATAGGTGATTTTTTTCATGTTAATCAAGCAATGTTTATTTACCACTGCCCCCGGTGTTCCAGCAAAGGCCTCAGCATGTAGGCCAGGCAAACTTCTGTTGAAGGTCAAGGCGGCCCCTCTCAAACATGGGAAGCAGCAACACAACTCAAAATCTATGGTTATTTGAGCATTGTCTTTTTACAGGAATGCACCGTTTGGATGAAATCATAGGATTCTATCTCCGATTCCCTCCTCAGAAGAATACTGCTTCTACCGCCAAACAAGGAAGGCTTTACAGCTTTCAAAGATGGAAGAGCGTGCAACTCCATCATTCACTCTTTCCACCGCTAGGAAGATTATTGATCCCTTTTAAATGCTGCGGTTCTAAGTAATGCATTATCATTACCATCTGTCAATGCGACCAAGTCGAAATGAATTTAAAGATCAGTCATGTTCATCTCAAGGACCATAGCAGAAATGTTTAACTTGTATTTTTACAGCAATAGCAGGGGCCACTGATACCTAGACATTGTAGTATCAATATGTTTTCCAAGTGTGTGTTGACTGCATATTACTTCCTGTTGTTTTGCCTGGACCTTTGTCAATTCTAAATACAGTTTAATGAAACTCAGACTTCTGTGTGTTCAGTTCAGATAAAGTGATACGCAAGCAAATCTTTAAAAACATTATGGCTACCCACTAAGTAAGTACCCACTAAGACCGCCTCAGACAGATTCAGTGCTTATAGATTAGAAGCTTGCAAAACTAAATAATTATGCATTGATATGCCAACAGTACTGTACAACATTTACATATTAATTAGCTAAAGTTACACTAGGCAGTTTAGCTTTACAAAACAACAAACATCACTTTTCTGTTTCCTTCAAGCATACAGAGAACCACCAAAAAAACATGGTGGGATCTGCTATATTCCTGCAAGGCAACACTTTGTCATTTGAAGCCCATAAGGAAGATAATTGATAGTTACTGGACCCACTTAAAATTCAAAAGAATCCGAGGAGAAAAAAAAAAAACACCAGTGCCGTCCCTGACCACGGCCCGCGCAGACCACCATCGGGACAAGAGCAGCAGACCTTCGCCCCGACAGAAGCCGTTTTAGGGAAGATTTATACCCACTTGCCCAGCTCACTAAAGTGCCTGCTATTATCAATACAGGGTTAAAAAGCACTTGTAAAGATTTAAAAGGCTGGTAAGTGCCTCCATTAGCAGGGCTGTCGGGTAAATCAGCGGAGAAGTGGGATGAAATATGGCTGCAAAGGAATAAAAAAAGGACTCATGCACCTGAAATGGCAGATTTAACACTTAGTCTAAGTTAACGGCAGGGAAGGGATCGAGTGGATTAGCTAAAGACCAGAACGGGTGTCCAAAGGCTCTGGAAAACAGAGAAGAAAAAGCACACCAAGAATTGTGTAGTATTGTATCCAGTATTGTAGATATGTCCAAAAGTTAAGTATTCAATTAATTAATCACTCTGCAAGAGAACATTCAGCCATGGCTCATTACTGGGACACTACATCAGCTGACTGTGCTATATTCAGTACATACTGGATGCTACTGAAACCTACGATGTGTCTCTCAGTGTCACTCCTTTGAAGCCAACTTGAAGACAGTCGACTCACACGCTAAAGCTCTTCTTGACAAGTAGAGCCTATGAAAAACTCAAGAGCTTCCTGTGCAAAATGGCCTTAATGTAGAACATACAACGCAAAGTTCTTTATGCCTACAAATTAAGAAGAAGGCTTTCAGCATCTGGTTTATGTTTCCTGGTGATATTTAAAGCTCGGACATAAAATCCAGCACTGCGGGGGTGATGCAAAGCAAATGATTACTATACTAATTAAGACCTTTAACTGTAAAAGGAGCTTACATCACATTTTCTTTGCAGGCAAAATTAATACAGAGTCATAACTCTGGTTCCAGGCGTGGATTCCAGATATCAGGAATTTGCAGTATATATTCTAAATTTAAATTCCTTATTATATATACTAGTGCCCCCTCGATCTCTCTCTCTCTATGGGAATACGAACTGTAGTATCTCTCATTCTCTGGCCAGAAATTAATCTCAAGGTGTAAAACATGCAGAAAAAAAATTGGGAATATGAGATAGCATTTTTATTTTTAGCAATTTAGTTTTTAACCATGAACTTTGATAACTAGTTTAACAGTAATTGAAGGCGGATTTGTTTCCCCCATTTATCTTCTTAGTAAGACTTATGTTGGTGATAAAGAGCATTTGGCCACAATACCACCGGGCACTGAGACACAGGACAGTTTCTGAATTGAAATCAACAAATAAAAAAAGTCAACAATAATCCTCTGTTAAGGTTATTCATTCATTCATAACATAAAAAGTTCCCCACTTAGCACTCTCTCCTTGATCAAAGTGCGGGTGGCTTCAAAGCGCTGTTTAGTCAGAAATGTGAAGTCAGAAAGAAGTTCTAATGATGAAAGCAGCTCCGTTTTTTGTGCTTTTTCTTGCCAGTAGGTTGAGATTATGTTCTGCATTGGGATACGTGTGAGAATTGTCCCAGTAAAGTAACTCGACATGGATGTGACTGTTCTAATGAAGTTCAGCATTACTGTTATTAACTTATTAAAAAGAAAACCTCTAGGCAAGTGTTCTCTTACAGTCTGTTAAGAAAACATCTTCACAGATAAGAACACTTCTAATTACAATTAGGGCCTGGCTCGTTTTCATCAAACAGAGGCCTAGCAACTGGGAATGGGTCTCCTTTGAAGAATGCTAGGCTGACTGATTCAGACAATTTAAATGTTGCCTTCATGTCTTCTCCGATTTTCTACTTGTCACAGCTATATTAATCTTGTAAAATCCTCACAAAAAAGAGACATCTCGAGGTCTGTGAAAGTCTCATGAGAGCATGGGAGACTCCAACACATCCAGACTTCCTGGTGTCTCAATTTTCTGTCAAATGAAATACGTATTTCCATTACGTTTTGTGGAGGTGTAATCATAAGGTTTGTTTGTTTTTAAATTAAATTAAATTATATATATGGAATGCATTATTAGCCACTAAATACTGTATTCTCCATCACTTCAAACCATTTACAATAACTAAACCTAGTGTTTTCTTATAAAAATACATTTTGACACAACAAGTATCTAGAGTGAGACAAACAGATTCATTTACAGCTGAAGAAATATCATATTTTGGTTAAATACCACAAACTCCTACCGTATGTCCAACAGTGCGTTCCAGACAGAAATGTTTTCTGTCTGTTTTCTAATGGAAATTGTGTAGATCTGTTTCTTACTGCAGGGAATTTGGAAAATGTGTAAAATAATAAAATACACTATTTAAATATATTTGTTCCATAAAACAACTAACTAACTTTCTAACTGCAAACGCCAACTTGTTACAACTTTATGTAAATAGTTTTTGTTGTAAGTGTACCTATACATGTGCAGTTACTAGCTAACACTTTACTACTTTACTTTGTTTTCTATCATTCATTATAGTTCATATATTAATATAGTTTACATTTGTGTTGAACAATGTTTTATGTTGTTGTTCTGTTTGTTTGTTTGTTTCTTTCTTTTTGTACTATCCACAGCAGCTGGACATAAAAAGGCCACACTTAACCGATTTCAAATTGCAGTTCAAAGGACAAGGGCTCGAAAGTAATCTCTCCTTCCATCAGGCTGACAAGTTCTAATGATGGAAATTTTACTTTTCTCGTCCTTTGTCCTTGAAATACTTCAGTGAGGGCCTTCAAGTCCCAGGGCTTTCCGTTTTTTCTTTTCAATATTATCATCATTACCTGTGTTTGGTTCGTAACCCTTGTCTGATAAAGACTGCTGTGATCTAAATCCTACTGCTTAGGACAAAAGGTCAAGTAGTCAAAGTCTGCGATTCCTCACACGGCTCCTGTTCACAGCTGCTTAAAAGCTCCTGCACAAAAGCCTATTATCCTAACTGTCCTCCGGCACCACCCCTCTCTTTTGGTATATGCCCATCAATAACTTCCCCTTCAGTCAAGAACCTCTCTGTGCACCTCCTGTAATGGCTTTTAAAAGGCAGCTGAAAGGCTTTCTCCCCTTGTTTTGTTTGTTTAAACAAGACAATTAGCACGAGTCGTCTGGCCTCCTGGCTGTCAGATTCTTCCAGGGATAAGAGGGGAATGTAACAGGCGGACTAACAGAGAAGGAAGTCTGATGCCGTTCTCTGTTTCTACGAGCGGAGGAAGTTGTTAAATTCAGAGGACAAACAAAACAATAGATATCTGAGACCAGAGTTAATGTGTCTCACAGGACAGCAATTTATAGTTAAAAGCACATGGATGACGGCAAAAAAGGAATAAAGTTAACTAGAGGGTGTGAGGCACATACCAGTGTATAACAGTTACTGGAATCAAAGAGACTTCAACCCCCGGGATGAACTATGAGAAATCTGCTGGATATTTCTATTTTAAGGGGAAACAGTTATATATTGGAAAAACACATTTAAATTCAAGAATTCTCAGATGCAAGCAAGAAAAGTGGACTTAAAAAACTTGAGTCATGTTTAGCAGCTTTAAAACAACGGATACTTGAAGAAGTTAAAAGTTACGTCTAGCCTGGACAACAAATCAGCGCAGATGGATATATTTTGTAACAAATCAAAAGAGGAGTTAAAATGTGATGGAGTGCATGTGGAAGAAACGGCACACTGTTGAAAGGAAATCTACCCACTTGCCTGATCAATGCATACCACCAGTGCTCACTTATGGCTGTGAAACCTGGTCACTTAATGCAAAATGCGGATGACACAAAGATGCATGGAAAGATGTCTGCTTGGAATAACAAGAAGAGACGGAAAAATAAATGAATGGATCCAAGAATTAACCATAATACGTGACATTATTGAACGAGTGAAAATTTTTAAATGGCAATGGGCCAGACACTCTGCAAGAAGAACAGATCAAAGATGGACAAAGAAACCTATTGGGATGATAAGATGGGAAGATTAAATCATAAACATTGCAGGCGTGACATGGAAAAGAGAAGTTGTAGATCGAAGCAAGAGGAAACATCTTGTGGAGCCTTCGTCCAGCAGAGGATCAATATAGGTTGATTGTGATGATATTATAAATATGACTAATCATTTTTCTTCACACACTGTAAGATGGCATTCAGTTGTATATAAACTTGAATTTACATGAGTGTGACCATAACTTTTCTGGTAGCTTCGATTAATTGCCGGAATTTCTTTCCCTGATTTGTAGATGCAAGACATCTTTTTGTGTTTTCAAATGGCTGTTTCAATCATGTTAATCATGGTGATTATTAATGTAAGAAAAACAGCTAATTATGAAAATGGTTGTGATGCCCAATTTTCCCAAACATCTCTGTGTGCCACATGTTAGCTATGAAAAATGTTCCCAGACCCCCCAGACCTTCATATTCCTCTGATTGTTGGGTATCAAAGCCTTAGGTGGAAGAGAATTGGTTATCTGTTATGGATTGTTCAAATCACATTCAGGCCTCATCAGATATGCACTGAAAAGTTTTCTGAATTGTCCCTTGTGCTTTGATAAGACTCCTAATACTATATGGTCCCAAAACACTCCACTCTTGCATGCACTGAAATGAGGTGGTATAAAATGTATTGCAAGTCTTGCAAGCTGTATAAGTGAGGAGAAGGCCAATACTCTCGTAAATCCTGGCGCTAATTAAAAAATAACAATTCACAGTTGACTGAGGTTTAATCTGGGAAACTCTAGGAACTTTTATAGTCAGCACATTAGTTAATTAAAGTTCAGCTGTTCAACAGAAAAGGTGACAGTAATGCTTTATTTTTATTTTATTTTTTACAAATAAGCAAATAAATAAGTAATAATTAAAGAAAAAAAAACACATACATAGGTACATAAAACTACTTATACTGCCACTACAATATACAAACACAACCAGGCTTACAATCCTACAATGTATTGCAATTCTTCAAAAAACATCTATATAAAATACAGCAGCTACATACCTTACATCATACATAAGAAGTTTGTAGACTTAGCCTAGTGTTTCTACATGTAAGAACCAGTTTAATGCAAGTGCATCAAATTTAGAAGCTAAGTATAACTGATGGCTAGAAGAACTGATAAATAAGCCCGTATCTCTAGCCTAAGCTAACATAGAAAAATAAAAAAGGTCTATGAAAAAGACCTGTCTCAAACAGTAAGGTGTTCAATTTGGAGGTTTAAGAACAAAAACATGCCATCATCAGAGTAAAAAAAACTGAAACGCAGGACGCTGAGGAGTAAGAGCAGCAAAAGGCCATTCTAATATCCAGTGCTGAGAGAAATGCCTTATTAAAGGGTACATTTATGAAGGCAGCTAAGAATATACTGCTTGAAGCATGAAGTAAATAAGCACAGCACCCCTACTGTGCAACTGTCACTTAGAACAAGTCTGAGCCACTGCTGGTATTAATTAGTTATTTACTCATATATGTGTCTGTAAGGAAGCACAGAAGGCAAGCTAAGCTTTAGTTTATTCTTACTATAAGGAGCACACCAAGCACTTTTATAGGGAATGCAATTATCTATTGTTAATAAACCCAAATTGTAAGGCCTGGATTATTGCTTTTCTGCCTCCCACCCACCCACTCTCCTCTCCATATGTAGGTGTCTAGGTTAATAAATTATACAGCTTTAATGATTGGATTAACATAAAGCAGAATTATGTTAATGGCAATAATAGGCCTACTTCACTTTATTAAATAAAGTTGTTAAAATAAATTAATATGATTATCAAGGCAGCAGGTTTTGTTAGCCTTTAATCAACTCTAGCTGTAATAAAAAAATAAAAAAATGAACCTATAATAATAGCCACTCCTCCCCAATGCTGAGTGAAAACTGATTTACTGTTATTAGACGGAATGTACTGTCCCACAGAAAACAAAGGCTCATTCTGCCCGGGTGCAGGAGAGTAACAGTAACATTAGGAACAAGGCAGATACAACTCTTCAAGGTCCTGCAAGACTGCACTGCCAATTTAATTATACACCGCTAGTCTCAGCCGCACACCCTTCAATGTTTTGCAAAGCTTCCTTATTACAGTCTAAACGAGGACAAAAAGATGGATTTCAAAGTTATAATTCATTAATACAACAAGAAAAAGAATGTCCCCATGATGCCAAATCTATACCCATTGCATCCCAAATGGTCATTTAGCATATAATGTTTCTTTCCTTACTGGAAGTCATAAATGATCCCCTTCCTTTCAGGTTACTTGATTCGGTATGCATTACAGTGTGAACAATGACCTTGAGATGGGATATTCTCAGAAGCTCGGAAGGGCATACATAATGATATCCACAGGCCCAAATAAAGAAAAATAAAATCAAAAGGACACACCCTCATTATGCATAAAATAGAACCGTTTGTTTGTATAAGATGCTAGGCCTAAATTGGACCAACTCTAGTTATTACAGTTACTGTGGCTTTCTTCTGATAACAGAGCAGGGGGGGTTAACAGTATATTTTACAAACAGACCAGTAAACATTTCATGAAATTCCCTCTTCTAAGAATAATGAGAAGCTGACTCTTGAAGTTTTGATATACTTCCTTTATTCTGTTGAAGCCAAGACTGAACGTAGATGGACTGAAAACAGTGAAATCAAAAATAGATCCAGTCATAAGTACACTGAGCTAAACTTTGCCAAAACCCAACACATCCTGCATATTTTTCTACTAAACAACCTCAGTCATAGAACATGATATAAAAAAGTCACAGATGAATGTTGACTTTGTCAGGCTACCAACAAAGAATTCATGGAAAAGTTTCTGCAAAACAAAATCCCCTTCCCTTTCTGCACCACAACCACCTGCCGAACAAAACAGACACACAAATACAAAATAAACCACAAAGCATGGCATATTACGTCACAAATCTGACAAACAGTTTATTGTTTCCATAATTATTTTGTCAACTCTTTAATCACTCACTTAGCCCGATTATTCCAAGAGCAGGGGAGAAAAATCTCATATTAGCACATTTAAATCACAATAGGAACATGAAGGAGCATGAATTCTTGTAATACATTTTTTTTTATTATTATTATTAAAGATTGTGGACCTCTGGGGTAATACTGCATCTCACAGTTCTGCAACTTACAGAGACGGCCCACATTCGCAGAACTTGCCCCCTCCTCCCAGCTCTGCTCTTGGAGTGCAGTATCAATGGCAGGAGTAAAACAAAGCCATTTCTGAAGAGGAAGGCCAAGTAGCGTACAAACGTAACAGACAAGGGCTTTTCAGCATCATTCTTTCCGACTATTCACACACATTCCAGCTCCAGCCAAGGGGCAGCTTTGAGGTCACCGAGTGCTTTTAGCATCTTTTGAGGAGACTCATGAATTATTTTAAATTACAGTATATGCATTTCTGCATCTTTTTTTTCAGTTGTCAAGCTTCACTTGTTAATAATTTCATACCAATTATATAGCAAGTGTTGTGTATTTTTCTTTCAAATGGAAAAACGCTAATACTTGAAAGCGCGGCTCAGACTGCATAGGGGTCTACAATTTGGTTTCAGGAAGCGCTCCCAAATCACATGCATACTTAAAATTCTGTCAAAATTGGTCAATTTTGTACATCTTTACTTCTTTCAACTGCAAATAATATGTTTCTAATCCAAATTGGGGGCTCTAATTTGTTTGTATTATATTTATTTATTTCAAGATGTCCTTCATGGAATTCTTATTATTGTTTCTTTGAGTGGCATTATAAGCACCAAAGATCATCAAAAGTTTCAGAACATGTATTAGGTTATCACAATGCCATGAGATTTGTGCATCTGTTACATACCATGACTTGATTTATGTTCAACATTTTATGGAATAAGAGATTGAGATTAGTTAAGTAAGTGACATCATCGTAACTTGCAAGCACAACTCCATACAGAGCAGTAAGTTCTGACTTCTTAGTCCAACGTTTTTAGACAACGCCTCGTCTGTTAATTGGACAGTCAGATTTGATCTGTCTTTTGAAAGATGATTCCAGCTCATTTGCAATCCAATCCAGTTGGTTCAAACTCATATACAGCCACAGAAATGAGTTCTGCAAATAAATAAAAATACTTATCTATTCTGGAATGCCCCTTTTGTAACAGATCTATAGTAACCTAGAGACCCTCACTTATAACGTACTCCACAATGTAATGAAAATTGATTGAATTGCACACTGATGTTGGAAGAAAAAAAAAAAAAAAATGGGCAAAAATTAAATCGGTGAATTTACCCTAAAGAGTGGTCGCCAATCCTGGGCTTAGAAACGTATAAAATATTTACAGCCAATTTTCGACTGCACCTTTGTCACTTCCATTATCATTGCACACGTCTGGAGGTGATAATGGAGTAGGTAAATTGCACAGGGGAGACCACAGGGAGGGGACCTCTTGGGGGACAACGGTACCGAAGGGGGGGATTCAAATGGAAAGGAACAGCCGAGTGTGGCCAGTCACAGCAGATAATGTGTCATAAATGAAAGGAAGGCCATCTTCCAGCTTCACGCTGTGCTAAAATCAATATGATGTGTACACATTGTGATTAGTGTGTAAAACAGAGAGCCCTGTTGAATCGGAGGGTTCCAGACCTATAGCTTTTCTTTCCCGTAAGCAACCCAAGGCGGAAATGAATAAGGGAGTAACAAACAGGAGAAAATCACTATAATCTGCTCATCATGTATGCCGAAGAAGCATTTTCTCTCTTGGATCCTTCCATTTAAATCATTATCGTAAACTAAAAACTTTAACTCCGCAGGTACAGAAAATTAGGCATTTGTGCAGCAATTTGTAGATGGGAAGATGTAACCCCAATTATGGAAATCATAATTTCTGTCACAGTGCAGTCGGCTGTTTATTTGTGTTGATGCGGTATCCAATTTCAAATGCATTCTGATTCAAAAAGAATTTGGTTAAAAAAAAAAAATAGACTTATAAATACAAATCTTAAACTTATTTATAATGAAAACTTAGTACAATAAAATCTGTGAGCTAAGTCATCTGTGGGAAATGATGAATGTACAATACATGTGAGATATACAATTAAAAAAATATATAATTAGGCATCTATTCATCTATTTGTCTTCAATTTCTTTCAGTCAATCAGTATTGTATCATTAATACAGTGTAGAAATGTTTTTTATTCCAAATGGGAAAAAGGAAAACAGGGATAAATATCAAGCACATTTTGTTTTCCTTTGTGGGTTAAAAAGCTCAACTCCCATGACTCAAATACTATACCTTGCAGCAAAATAGATCTCTCAGAAAAGGCAAAGAAATTGTTCTGAACAAAATAAATATCTTGCTGTATACCTTCATTCAAAAGATCTAGCTAGAACTTTACAAGAACATTTTAATGGCTCAATCATATTAACTTTTCTTCTGAAATGTTTCCCTTTTTAAGTTTATGGAAAATATTTAGAATTTGTTTGCCTTTTAACTTTTCGTTGTTTTACTAATTTCGATTTGAAGTCAGTTCACAAGTCCTGTCTTGTTTAACATAAATACAAAAAACAAAATCACAACTATTTTTCCTTGGTAAGAAATATTTGTTCTGTATTTTACTGGATCTTCCAAACATCAAAATCAAAAGTTTAAAAACATCTGTTTAAATCCTTTCGAGTGCTCTTAAAATTAATTTAGGCTTCTCTATTTCCTTGCCTAATGAGAAAGTGAAATGCTAAGCAGTCTACATTAATTTAACCAATAGATATAAACGCCCATATAAACAGACTTTCTATCAATTAGTTCTCCCCGCTGTCAAACTGGCACATTACTTAAAGTACTCTTACTGGAATTGTGCATATATAACTAGAATGGCCAAAAGATTGGTTTTAGATATTAATTATTTCTCAACCTGTTTCCCTCAAGTTGCAGAAATAACCACAGCGAGGCTGCAATGCCCTCATCCGGTTATTACTTCCTGGCAGTATTTGTTTAACCTTCATGTCAATAGTTCTCCTGTATGAAACTCACAACAGTATACAGGTATTCTGTAAAGTGCTTCAGACTATTCAACATACAATGCAGGTCAGGGCAGTCTAGCCGACGTTCAGAAGGTATGCTGGGAAGCTGGATTCCTTGTGATTCCACTTACATAGCTAAACTGAAATGCTCTATAAACACTTTGCCCAGACTAATATAACCTACTGGTCTTGCACGCCTTATGTGAATGACTGAATGCCGAGAAATATAGCTTACAACAAAGATAAATCAAAATACTGCTACATCCTCTGAATGGACTTTTAATGGCACCACTTTTGTTTCTTTAGTCATGCAGATCTGCTTGATCTGACAGTCAAACAGTCTGAGGTGATACTGTTGGGCACGAGAGGTGAGGCCTGTTGCTAGAAAAAAAAAAAAAAAACAGAGTAGCAAGTCCAAAAACACAATTGTTTCCATTTACTGTATCTAATAGGTACTCAACTGATCTATTGATTTGGATAAGTGAAGTGCTTGACGGTAATCTGAGTTCTGAAAATTATTTCATTCCATGCAGTGAGAGCTCAGGTTGTCATTATAAAATGCATTTACTGCTGCTGAACTGAACTACCTGAACTGTAAATTACCATCAAACTGTGAATGTAAATGTGCGACAGCCCCAGAGGAAAGGGAAAGAAAAAGTTCACCATTAACCCAGCACTAGCTGTTCCATATCTTCTGTCATATAATTTATCTGATAATGTTGCATCAGTAAAAATTAGTTCATGGGTCAGTCTACCAGTATGGAGCACCAGTACAAATATTGGCGGCACAAGCAAGAAATGTTAAATCAACTGTGCATTTTGTGTATATTATGTTCCTCTAGGTGGTTTGCAAACTTTCCTGGTGCTGAAATGAGATGGACTTTAGACCTACTACCTGAATTAAGCCAAGGTTTTTTGTGGATGGCAGTAGAAATCGCAATTTTACAATGGCTAACTTAACAGGAAGCCTTGTGTAGTATTACCCTGCATGACAGCTCCATACGCTAGTGAATAATGTTCAAATTGTAAATATGACTTCTACACTTTGAGTCAGCTATGAGCAGAGCATAGGGTACGAGGAGGAACTTGAAGATCCCTTGTTCCGCTGCCACAGACCACCGGCAAACAAAGATAGTGTCTGAAATAGTGCAGCTGAAGCAGAAATACTGACCGAATGCAAGAAAGCCACCTTCTTTGTCTCCAAATAAATTGAACAGAATTCAAATGTATTAAGTATAACAATAAACCCAACGCGGAATGTTAATCCAACTTAGCCACAGGTGCAGCCGAGTCCAAGTAAACCCAAAATGAAGAAAAGGAGATAAGTGGGTCTCGTGCTGTGCTCAATATCTCTCATTTATATAAAGCATTTTTTAATTAAAAGTCACACTGACTCTGAATGAATGGTACTAGACAGACAACTTTCACTAGTTGCAGTTTTAGGGCCTCGTTCACAGTGAACAGTAGTAAATGGCTGGAATAACCACGTGGCAGAGGAAGTCACACTGTGCTCAAAAATGAAGTGCCAGCTGCTCTGTTCACTATAGTAACTATTTGCATAAATAAAGGGGCACTGAATTATTCATGAGCAAGTTGTCGCCACACTAAATTAGGTTTAGACACACTTATAAGTATATAAGGGTGTTCGGAAGAGAAGGAAATAAAGGGTTGTAGGGCTGCTAAACAGTGCCATGGCCTCACTCCTTGGAAAATGTAAAAATGTGCACAGATGCACTTTTCATAAGTGGAATTAAGACTCTACATGAAATGATCGTCTTTCAAACTCTATTCTAGAAAGTGTTTCCACAATGATCGTTCATCATAGAAGGCATTGACAGTAAAACCTTTTACATTTTTATGGCACCTTCCGTGAGAGAATGCAGGATTAATTGCGTTTAATTATTATTTATGTCAGGAAAAAAAAAAGTTGTATTAGGTGTCTTTGATTCGAGTACTTTGCAGCATTTTGATTGCAAATATCATCCTGGAGCTCCAGAGCATTTCTGTCAAGCTTCTCTCAAGTGCACCGGAAATCTGTGACCATGACAAAGTACAGCACAGTCATTTGACCCATTAAGATGGCAGTCCGGTTTGCAAAGTTCACTTTTACGGGATTACTTCTGCAACATTTCAAAGGAAGCTCATTTCGTATGCAGCAGTCTTCTCACCAAATTTCACTCCTATGAATTTTTAATGACACAAAGTAATTTTTCAGGGTCACTGGGGGAACAGACCACTGCTCACACATTAAATTTCTTTGCAGATATCTGGCGGCTTCAATATAACTGTATACAAGTGTGTTTAGAGATGGGGACGGGTGGTACAGGAGAAAGGGTGGGGGAATGAAAGAGTGTTTGTGAGGATAGAAGTTGGTAGAAAAAATCTAAAGGCTCCCAAAGGCACTTGGTTTCAAAGTTCATGTGATCGTACACCATAAAAAATAATAAGTGTTACGGTATGTTACCATTTCCCAAGTACAGTGCTGTATTTATAATTCAAGTAAGAGCTGTAATTCTCCGTCCTTGTACACTGAAGTTCCACAAAAAGTCAAGAGATTTCAGCACGACTTGAAAGGAGCTCTTATGAAACAAGCCAATACAAGACTAAAGGAGGCTTGATGCTCCAGACTAACACTTCGCATTTTGCAAAACACATGTCCGATTCTGCAAATAATCCATCTCACACACCGATAAAAGGCTTCTGAGAGAAACAAATGGTTTAGATAAACCAACCTTGAAGATTGCCTTTAAATGAAGACTAGCATTGTGTTTGTTTTAAACCTACAAAGATATCTACCTTAATTTCAATAAACAATAAAGGAGTTGAATAGCAGGTAAATGTCTGAGACAGATACAGACAAATCTGTTCAGTGGACTGCCACCTCTGTGATTTTTTTTTTACAAAAATACAAATTCTAGTTATAGCATCCAGCAGATATTGTACAACACTTTCACATATATTCATCCGAGAGGATGTTACTGGTATAAGACCGAGTGGTATGCTGTTGTTATCAGAATAAAGGTACTTTCTTTAACACTGTCTGTGCGAATAATCAGAAAGCAGTGGAGATGCCTCTGAGTGTGTTCGGATCACGGAGGCGTGCACTGAACAGCCTGAAGGAGTCTTTGGCCCACAGACACATTTCCAGCTCACCTGCATTTAATCCCTTTAATATTTCAGAAGCTGTGGTGGCAGGGTTAAATGACGATTTGAGGAAGAGAGAGAGAAAGAAAGAGAGAATATATTATATAGATTTATTCTTATGTTATATATATATACACACACACACACACACACAGAGGAGGGTCAGAGAGAGGTCGTTTCTTGGCTGCAACTCTCAGGATTTATTTTGGAGCAATAAGAACTAAGTGTTTTTAATTCCATAAAAAAAAAAAAAATCCACTTCCAAGTTTCTAAAGCTTTCCCTCATCCCTGGCCACCCATGCAGAAGTGCAGAAGGCAAGACTTACAATGACAAGACAGAAATACATTTTTAAGTTGTGTCAAGTGTTTTAGAAAGAAATTGGACAGAAACAGCAACTACCTTTAAATCTGTAAAAGGCCACCATGATTTAGAAGAAATGATTTAGAATCTAAATGCCTGAAAACTACAATGTGAAGACATATTTAAGATTTATTGTCCTTTCTTAATTTTTATTAATTGTCAAGCTTGTCATCTTTCATAACATTTTCTTGTGTGTTCAATTTACAACTCAAAGTGATAATTATAAATGGATGAATTGGGGAGTAACTCCTGTGTGAGACACCACCATTCCATCAAGAGCAACTGTTCTTTTTGGCACAGACTTCTCGTAGAGTCGAGGTACGAAAAATATCTCGACATCCCAGATGAAAAACAGCACTATTGTCTGAAGATCGGAAAGACGAACGAGGACATTGTCTTTCTACCTTTCTGATATTAGCTGCAAGATTATGAACGTGGTGTTCTCTTGCACTACAGAGGAATCACTCAAATTAAGTTGACATTTAGAGAGAACTCACAATTAATACCTCCTGTACTTTAATTTAATCTCCCACATCTGCTGGGGAGCTATTGCCCTTACACGGACATGAATATTTAGATGAACTAAATCCACAAACGCTGAAAATTTGGAAGGGATAACTGAAATCAAATGATTAAATAGTGACAATAAAATGATCGATTATAGGTGTCAGTGTAATCATTTTAATAATAATAATATAAATAATGATAATAAGTCATACATCTGTAAGCAAGAGAAAATATACAACTCCAGATGACCCCTAGCTGTTTGTAATGAAATATACATGGGTCATCAGCAGGTTACACAAACTGAACAAAACACTAAAAAATTTAAACATGAGCTCACGAAACCTTACAGGAAAGCACTCAGGAGTAAATGCACTAGGTCTTGTCCCTGTAGGATAAAAAGCTATGAAATAAAACAGCCTGGGGGAATTGCTTCTTCAGATACTGTTAATGCAGGGCCTAACCACTTCACTTTTAATTGAGAATGAGATGTCCTGAACTGCCTGCTGAATTACACCTCTAAACCTGACATGCCTAATGGCCTTGTTTACCACACATTTGGTGCTTTTTATTGGCATCTTCCACTTTTCAAAGCCAATGACACAAAAATGACAAAACAAGATGCAAAGAAACCAAGGATGTTTTTGAAGGAGACGACTAATGTTAGAACTGAGATGATGTTTTAACCCATGGATAAGGAATGTATAATGAAGCGGTAAAACACTGTTTCCCCCCTTTTTTTAATGCTGTGGAAAGAGAACAGCTTTCATTGTTAATAGCAGCACTAACTTCTCTACACGTGTGACTGTCATTCACTCATGGACGTTAATGACTCCGGGGTAATAGAGCATTAGCAAATGCTAGTCCCAGGCACTGTGCAGGCATACAACAAATGCCAGTGTCCTGACAACAATTTCATTTTCTTTTTCCAGTAACAAACACTGAGGCCAGGTTTATTAACTGCAATTGCCATTAATTTAGAAGGGACCACAGTCTAGCCCATTTAATCTGTGATTTACTGGACTTATCCCCAAAGGGCGATAGATGTACTTTGCAATATTCTGTTGTAATAAGGACAACGAGCCAGCCATTCCTTCCGGGAAGCTGGAGTCATAATTAACATCATTGTCAAACCATTCTATTTTCTGTCACGTCTGGCTTGACAATCTGTTCCTCTTATTTAGGTGGTGTCCTGAATTAAACACCTCTGCTTAGAGCACCTCGAGACTGATCACTCTGAAATGACTATTAGTATGCTATTTAGAGAGAAATAGTTGAAAAAAAAATTAGTATCGCATTAAAAATGAGCATTAGATTTCTAAATATTCCATACACAAAGAAAACAGTAATACTATGCGATTTTAACCATGATTATTTTCAATACTCTCAGTAATATCAATACTGTTCTTTCAGGGCCAAAGCTTGTAGTTAATTACTGAAACATCTCAAACTAATAAGGCTAAAAAAAAAACCAATAAAGCAAAAGCAAATAATTCACAAATAGGAAAGATTATTTCTATTCCTTTGTTTTTTTCCCGTGTACATTCAACATTGTGTTTAGCCAGCCTCAAACTTGGTTCAGCACTATTGTTGGCTGCAGACCCAATATCTCCCACATTGTGGCTCTCAGACATTTACACTCGAGCAGCATTATTGTTAAATGCAATTCACACTGGAATAACGCTGTACTGTAAATGGCTGATCAATGAAACCGCCAATAGTAACAAATAAACAGAGCTGTAAATATTGGTGTTAGCTTGTCATTTAGTTCAACACCTATGAGAGCAATTTGGGAAAATCTAGAACACGCTGCTTGCATTAAAACACGAATAGTAAGGAAAGCTTCTCTCTGAACACAGATTCCCTTTGGTCGAAGAAAAATCACAGCAATTTCATGCCTCCGATTCTGAATCTCAAATGGGCGTCTTGATGAATAACATGCTTTTAAGGCCTAACGGGAAATGATTTGAGTGTCTTTCTCGATGATGCTTTACTATCATGTCTAGCAGCACCTTGCCATTAGTCTCACGGTGGTTCTGTTTGAAATCTCAGCTTTTCTTTATTTTAAAAACGACTGTAGTGCTGTTAAAGGAAACTAACAGTTGACAGCAACCTACAAATTGGGGCGAGAAGTTCAAGTACTGTATTTGGCGTAGAGAGAGATCGAAGGTGAATAATACAGTGTAAATGAGTTCAGATGAAGCCACACACACGTTTGGCAAGATAAGGTGGCTGGGGGGTGTATTTCATACTGAACTCATTAGGTTCTAACCCATTACACATGGAATTGAGAACAGATTTGATTATAATGTTGATGACATGTGGAAATTATGTATGGGCCAGGGCTCACATTCTTTCAAACATGTACTTCCTGAATGTATTACCTACAGCAATGGCATGTGTGTTCAATATACATGTAGTATACTAGAAAGATACATTACTATTTTATTTCAACAGATATTCTACATGATGAATTCTAAAGTTGAACCCATTGTTTTTAGAAACAATATATCTCTTAACTCAGTCATTCTATTTATTACTCTATTTATAACTAGTAAAAACAAATGTTCTAAAAACCTTTGAGAGGATCATTTTCTAAACTCATATCTTACAGTCTAAAAGACATTTGCCATCAACTATTTATGACATATTACAATTTAAATCAACTTCACATTGTATATACAGTGAATTAATAACAATGTCATGTTCCCTCACAAATAAATGTCATTTATAATGGTCAACTATTAGATCTAACTTATCAACTCTTAAGGTGCCTATATATATGTTTACTACTTTTTAATATTATTAAAAAATATGATCCTAAAGTAAACTTTAATTCATGGGATGAATAATAAATACACAATTTGGGAGAACTAAGTGGCTCATTCAGTAAATGTTTCCACCCAGAATGCAGGTTTAATGCTGCCTTGAAATTCAGGTATGAAACCAGGATGTGGATGTAAACTTTCTCCTTTTAGAGGACTGTGCCAGAGGTGTTAAAAGGGGTACTATAATAATATATTAATTTTTACAGTGGTTTTCAAATACAGGCAAGGACTGTCAAATGGCATAAACAGTCAACATAAATGTGATTCTTTATGAATTTGATTTTGATTTTTATTATTGTTTTTATCTCCGGAAGAAAAAAAGGCATTTTACTACTTTTATTAGATTCTAACAGACATTTGCAAGTTTCCAAGTTGTTAAACTAATCAAATTACTAAATTACTAATTACTAAAATTCATAATTAAATAATGGAGAGTTGGGAATCTGATGAATAGAGTTGTGTGCTGTAACTTTATCAATGTCCAATGATGATGAAACCCCAATTGTTATGTTAAGCTGGTGCCTTGGATAGTATCTGTCAACGCCCCATTCAGCCCACCCTCGGGCTGTCTTCCTGTCCCGGTTGGCAGCTGGAGAGCAGCCCTGGGGTTCTGTCTGCACACAGAGAGCCAGAGAGAGGCATTGATGCCACTGACAATGGTATCTACTGGAAGAATCAGCGGGGAGCAGGAGCAGTTTTCATATGCCAACTGTTGGCAGCCCACGGCAAAAGGTAGGTCTCTCTCACCTCCTAAGGGGAATGAATACCCCGAGCTCTGGGCTGGATAGTAGACGGCGAAGCAGCAGGAGGTGTAATCCCATTCAGCCCCCTGAAAAGTCATCAATCTTGTAGGTAACCATGAGCCCCACAGTTTCCCTGCCTCTTGCATTCCAGGCACCGTCCCGTGGAGCGCATTGAAAGCACAATTATCACTTTTGTCAACTGGGTTTATTTAATAACTATCAGAATCCAATCAACACCGCGCCTATTGTGAGAGGTTACGGAGCTTTTATGGGCTCCTCGGAAAGAGCTCCTCTTTGCTGCTTTGATGAATGGCCCAAACAAGGGAGGCAGCTGCCCCAGGAGCTGCCAGTTGCACTGTTATCTCTGGGAACCAAGTGACCGATGAATAAAGTGCTCTGGACCCTCCTCAGCACAAAATGCCAGCACACCCACTGTGACCGAGCTGAACAGCAGAGGCCATGTTCTTACAAAAAGCACCGTACGCTGGACGTTGTTATTGTGGATTAATACTGATCATGATGTTGTTGTTTTTTAAGTCTGCCAACAAAGCGTTGCATCCACACACTTTTATGATATATTACAGCCAATGAATTCTCCCTAAATGTATTTAAACTGTATACCAAAAAGATATTTCTCAACTTCAAATTTAAGTGCTTAAAATATTTACAGTGTGCTGTATGTTCTTTTAGACCATAATGAGTTTATCAACTGAGTTTACCAAAACCAGCTACCACACTGTGGGAAGACTATTTTGTGGTCTAGGTGTGAATCTGTGGCCTGTTTGTATGAACGATAAGCCAAAAAATGAAGGGCGCAATTACTCATTCATAATTTTCTTCCACTTGATTAAACCATTAGACAAATCAATAATGACCTCCCTGAGTCTCTATCTGTCAGAGACCCCAGGGAGCCGATGAGCAGGCGGCCGACTGGTGGACATGTGTCCCTGATCTATGGGAAAATAATTTCCGAGTAGAGCTATGACTCCATAATGACATTCGAGAGACGTCTCCCTGGTCATTTGGGCAGCTGCTCTCTAAGCCTCCGATGGCCAGATAGTGTTACTCACTGTCATAGCTCATCTACGCGGGACGCCCTTCGTCACTTTTGCAGTTCTAACTGTCATTAGATGTCTGGTACGCCATCAAACAAGTCCATACTTTCCCTGAGAAGTTGTTTTAAGATATGAATGATAGTTTTACAAGGACAATTAAAAAAAAAAATCCAGTCAAGATCTTTGATGCTCTCTTATCATTTCACCTCTCTCCATGCAATTTGACTTCTCCATTATTAGATCTGGTTCTGATTTGGGCATCCAGGATTAGTAAGAGACTTTAAGAGAGACTTTTCCTGAGGGACCTTAAGCTTCTTGTGGAATCATGGTTGCGAATAATAAACCTTTATGAATTTCTTGAATACCATTTGCCATCTCATTACAAGTATTTTGCAAATATTTGGTCCATGTTACCCTATACTCTGCATATATTCTAAGAAAAACTATCTATCATAGTACTTTGGCTAAACTGGGTTCATATGTATGTGTTTGTATGCCAGTGTTGTATGAAGTATTTGAAAGTGTAAAAAGCTGAGATTTCCTCCTAAAATGCTTTCAGGGGATGCAATGGTCAATCGCAGAACAGCTATCAAGAGACCTTAAACCTGGCGGGAACTCAACAACACCTTTATGCAACCACAAAGGGCTGCTTTTCTTGCCAGTTGCCCACCACATCCTCACTATTGGTATCCAGAGATACAACTTCAGAACGAATATTACATTCACTGGCAGGAACAGCTAGAAAGGTTGTCTCTGCCCTCCTGCTGTGGCGGAGCTGCACTGAAATTTCAGCTTGGGCAATTGGAAAAAAAAAAAAAAAGTGTTTAGTCATGTGAGAGATCTTCAGGAGAGTTAAGAATAACTCCCTCCCTCTCTCTTATCTTATACAAGATGGATATACTAACTTATATTAAAGTACTGTTTTTGTCTTCTTTCCAACACTCTTATTTACAGTCGGCAAGAATGGGACACACAGAAAAGCACAGTTGCAAAGGGACCTCGCTGGCTTTCATTTTTCAAACGGCGACAACCCTTTCAAAGCTGTCACGCGGCTTCTCTGAACTGCTATGAACGGGTCAAGCTGCTGAATACATCGTCTCAAGCCGTTTCAAAGAGGGCCGCTGTACAGCACCCCCGAGCAGCTGGAGTGAGTTACCTTGAGCGAGCGCAGTTACAATACAGTCCCTACACAAAGATCACTGGATAACAGAGTCTCTTTGATCAGGGACACAGCCTTCCAGTCTTGGCAATCGATGACAACAATCTTCCAGCCTTAGATGAAAAAGTACCTTCAGATAATTGGTTGTTTCACTTCTATTAAAAAACGATAGCTGCCCTTCTGTACCCTCTTATTCTTTGTGAATTAATCATTAAATCAAATCTAGAAGAAAAAAAACTTCGATACTTAACAGCAATTCATATTACTTTTTAAATCAATAATTAAGTTCCTGGTATAATATTAGGTATAAGTACTAGAAGGTTCTTTACCTGTGAAGATGGCAACAACCTTAAAACAAATAAATAAGGCAGGACATTGTTATGAACTCAGGAAATACACTAATAAGAACTACCCAAACACTGAGCACAAAACAAAGTAAAACTATATATTTCCAATAATGTCTTTACAGTAAATGGGAGAGTAGACTTCCTCCAAGGTTTTATGGAAATTATCTGCCAGTAAATGATACCACCCAAAACACTGCTGACATTGGCTTCGATTAATAGATTCTTTGTTTTACAAAGGTCATGATAGGTAATATGCCTGGTCTCTTTCCCTTACTCTTTAACCCATTCAGTGAACACAATTAAACAAAGGTCTATTTGGTTTGATGTTGTTCTAATACCCAAATCCCAAGATCAAATCTAAACTAGATAAACACCATGACTTTCTGCATTCACTAAAATCGTGGGCTTTAATGAGGCCCCTGTGTTCTAAATGGGCCACCGAATATGATGGAGTTTCATAAATCTGTTTAATAATTCTCTTTGTTCAGCAGACACAATAGTATGAGCACAACATCTGAACCGACAACTGTATCAAGTTCAAATTAATTTAAATACAACATAACTTCAAAATAAAACAACTTGTAGAATACTGCTTGAAAGAAAACAGTTCCTGCAGTGATTTAACACACTTCAGTGTCAATAACGCAGCCTACAGAACATGGGAATAAATAAAAAGTTATATTCCATCGGTTTCTCAGCTGCTCTGCCTCACTGCACTGGCATATAAACCTGCTCATGGCTCTCGTAGTCGCATCTCATTGGAGAAGCTAAGGACCTGTTTTTGATACATATAATTCAAAATGTGTGAGAACACAAAATGATCCGTGCCAACAAGATCTTCTGCAATATTACCCTCAGTACTGGAATTATTCCCAAACTAAGCATTTCTGGCACCTTTTAATATCTGAATGCAATTTGTATTTCACATGTTTTATTATTTATTATTCTAAAACTATTTGGGAGGTCACCTGCAACAAATGCCTGTGATTCATAAATTAGTTATTTTGGCTGAGTGGTTGTTTTGATGCTAATTATTCCAGCTTCCTGTTTTTATCTTCATACACCGTAATTTACTCCTTGTGAGCCACTTCAGGTAAAAGATCCCAGCTTGAGATTGCACTGCTGTCAAAAATGGCAAGTTTTCTTTTTTTTTTTTCTTTTTCTTTTTTTTAATATACTTTTTTTTCGAAAATCCAGACACATTAAAAAATCATGCCATCATTCTTTATAAAGCTAAATTAAACTGCTACAGACTAAATCTGAGTAAGCCATAGTTAATACCCATTATCATCCTGACTTTTAATTTGATTGAGGTGCTTTAATACTTGTTACAACAAAATATAGGTAATCTCTATACCTATAGAAAAGGTTTTGTGGTTGCCGTTTGGTTGCACGTTGTATTGCAATTAAAAGACACGTGAAGTAAGGCTACTGTAAGTAAATTCTGACTGTATCCTTGGCAGCTGTCATTGGTATATTACATCTGTAGCTACACAGCGTACAGACATCTTCGTGTTAACATGTTCTGTCTTCCACCAATGGAACACCTGTCACCTTTAAATACAATTATCAGTTGACATAGTCTACTTTGATTATACATTTTATGAAAATGGTAAAATATCCACAAAAAGCCTTGGTTTCTAATGCTGTTAATGCTATAAATTGTTATTTTTCACATAGTATTGGCCAAAACCTGTGTGTATTTCAGTACGTTTAATTTGTCTTCATAACAGTCTCAAATAATGTGTTAACTAAGTTTTATTTCGAAAGTATTTTAAACCTAAATTAATGAAGATTACTTCACACACACATATACAGCTCTGGAAAAAATTAAGAGACCACTTAACATTGATTTCTGATTTTCCAGAGCTATATAAAGATACATGTATGTATGTATGTATGCAGGTGATCAAAGTAATTTAGACATATGCACTGCCTTGCTTCTAACTCCAATCTTCCAAGATGTATAGGCCTAATCCATTTGCCAATTATGAACGCTGTTTAACAGCTTATGAATAATCATAGTTCGTTACCTACTCTGATTAAACAGTATGTTTTATATTATGCCTGAGAACATCTTGCAAATTTTTTAATTAGAAAAGCTTGCAACGTAAGTGTTTCCTTCAAACGAGGGGAAAAAAAAAGGTTACAGCAAGAGAATGTATAATTCAGAATTAAAGCTGACTGCGAGTTTAGTAGCTTGTTGAGCTTTGACCTTCTGGCTGTATTGTGTCCTCAACCACACAAAAAAACCTGCAGCAGACAGTAGACCATTAGTGTATGATTGACGAGAAGGAATAAATGTGCTGCAGACCTGTGGGTCATGAATCTTGGGGCTAATAACCTTTTAGACTGGAATTAAAACTGATGCTTCTTTAAATTCAAATGGATGAAAAGCATATTGGAAAATGATTGGTATTCAGCCATTAATCACCGTGGCCTCTGCATATGGAAAACAAGAGAAACTGCCATCTCTAAGTCCATGTACTTCGCAGAAAATCAAGGAGACAGATGCCACTGTTGACCACAGTTCAGGACTAAGCAGATACAATCCTTATGTCTCTACTTCATACTTGAATCCCTCACTGTAGATCTGCGGGGGCAAAGCAAGCCAGCTTTTGTGAGACGTAGTGACACAAGTTTGGATCAAGTTCGAGTCCCAACAGCAGCAATCATAATTACATTTAGTTTTTTTCAAAAACTGACAGATGTCACCTTTTTATTGAAGTCACACAATATTTAATCGAATTGAAAATGCTCTGGCTGTGTGAAGCCTCTTTATATCTTGTCTGGAGTGCTGAAATGCATACAAGGCGCATCTCCACGCCAGTCATTTTCTATTGTTTCCTCAGCAACAAGACCAAACAATAACACTATGCACCACAATGCTAAACATACTCCCACTTAAATTGGAATATGGGACTCTCTTTTAAGATAATGTCTGTTTTCTCCTACATTTACATCAGTGAAGCGGTAAAGAAAGTACAGTATTAAACACGGGTCACAGACTAAGCTACCTGTAGAAGAGTAAACATGTACAAGATTAATGTTCCAGTAAAATCATGAAGCTACTATTCTTATTAGAGTCATGAATCACCATGCTGAGTTTTCGATCCAATCTTAACCAAACTGTCAGAAGGGTTTGTTTTCACCCATGCACCCCCATGAAAAGTGAAGCAACAACAAATGGGATAACAACAACAACAACAACAACAACAACAACAACAATAATAATAATACAAGTTTGCAAAATTACAACCAGATGCCCTGGGCAGTTGCCATAAAATGCTGTCTAATGTTTTAAGGCCCTATCCCCTTACAGTAATTAATGGACTATTTTTCCTGTTAGCATTTTTTGTACACAATAAAATATTTAAAAGCTGTTCTTTGGATTGAGATTCCAGCTTTAGTTCTGCTGTGTGTAACTACTGTTGTTTATTCAGTGAAACTGAGAGGGTAAATATCTTTCTCTGGGAATTCAAGCCCTACAGAATTTCATATATGGCATGTGTATGATGCACGAGGGGCTAAACTGCCTGAAATCTGGATTGAACAGGCTAGGGTTGAATGAAAGAGGGTCCTATGAGAATAGCACAGTTTATATGCATCTTAATGGGGCATTGCTATTAAGTGTTTTGTATTCCTTAATTTGATTAAAGGCAATATAGTAATGAATGTTAAAGTATCACAGAGCACATGAGACACAGGGTACATTAAGAAATATGGCGCTCTTATAATATAGTTTATTTTATCTGGGGAAAACAATATACCAGTATAAGTGTTTAGTGTAACATTAAAAGAAGCCACAATTCTTTATTGTTGTTATTATGATTATTATTAGTAGTAGAAGTCATAGTACTACTATTATAAATATAATAATAATACTGATAATATTACTTATTTTTTATTTTGTATTGTTTTTACCCAGCCTTGGGGAAACCATGCTTTTCCAAAATTCCACTTTCAGAATTCATTAGCAAAATAAAAACACATCGTAAAGAAAGCAAAGCAGAATATTATGACTTGTGTATTCAACAAGGACTATGAGTATATGCACCACATAAATGGTCTCTGGTCATATAAATAAATATGTTGTACAGTCCATTTTCTGTTAATTCTCAAACTGCCTTAATTCCACAAACTCTCCTTCTTGTGTTTGTTTCCCCAGTGGGAGACATTCAATACGCCCACCCCCTGAGGCAACTGCCACATCGGGATTGTGTGACTTTCCAATTCCAGGCTTCATGTCAGGAAGTGTTTCTGAGGCTGCTAAACACTCAACCCCTGTCTGCTCTTCATAAATTATTCCTGTAGGCCATCAGAAAAGGGGGAGAGAGAGTTGGAGGGTGGAGGTTGTGTGCATGTGGGGGGGGACAAGCATGACTGAGAGTACAAAATAAAACTGAATATTGCCTTTACTGTCTAAAATAAAAACACACTCTGGGATTTTTCTTGTTCTGTCCCAACCAGGAATAACACATAAGCATCAACTTGAAAATAAACATGGAAATAAACAAAGTGAAAAAAGGCATCCATGATTTTTTCATCAGGCAAAGAATGATGATCTTAGATGGCTGTTTGTACTAGAATGCTACAAAGTAATGTGCCATTGTGTGCAGCTCCAAATTCACAGGGGTAGGAAGAGCTTTCTGCCCAGCCAGGCCTGTGTTTCCACGGGGAAGCTCCACGTTTATCCCCAGGAGAGCAGTGGAGAGGAGACCGAGCTTTGTTGCATCTGCCACATTGTTGCTCATACCTCCCCCGCCCCCAAATCGATCGCCAAGGAAAGGTCAATTGACAGCTTCCAGATAAACGACCCATTTAACTAGTGGCAGTGATCTAGGTTCGGGGAGGGAGTGGTGGAGGGGGATCGGGGGATTTAGGTAGGAAAAGTTAATCAGAGGGAACTAATAGAGTTAATTCCAGTGTGTGAGATTAACCAGAACTCCGAATGTTATCCATAAGGCTCAGGGGTCTTGGGGGACTAGGCATTGTTTACACCTACACGTCCAGCATGCAGAGCGAACCCCAGCTAGGCCAAGAGTGATAATCCTTTTAAAAATAAACAGTTATATCTTAGACATAGTCTCACCAACCTGCTCCATGGGATATTGTGAAGTTTTGAAGCCATAAGAAACATCAAACAGTGTTGTTTTGCATCCTTAAATGCATTATTTGCACATGTTTAATTAACTGGAAAGCTACCTTATGAGATAGGGACATTATTTTCAAGGGTGTCCAAATACAGAAAACAATGAATACAGCAATAAGCAATACAGAATAATTATAAAGAAGGCTATCGAAATACACTTCTGCATCTGAAGAATACAGATTCCATTCCCACGGTTGTTTGTGCACAGATAACAGTCATAAACTGTGTAGGAAATTAGGGGGGATTGGGGGATTAAGTTACAAAGATATTTAGAACATAAAACTGGGTAATTAAGAATAGTAGTGAACTCATATCTGAGTAAAACCTTTCATGACATTAAACATGAAGCAACTGGAGTTTCAAGAGACAATAAATATTACAACACACCACTCTCTCAAGTTGGAGCAACATCACTAGTAATTGAAGTTAATGCAATTATTATTTATTTTGACACCATCAAGATTTAACAGCATCAATGCTTACTGATCACAAGTTTTGTGTTTGCTTGACAATTATAAGTAAATACATCCGTTAGAGCAATGGCATTAACACAATATCAACAACTGCTTCGCTTTCACTTTAGATACCACATTAATTAAGGCTTGCTTGGCAGGTAGGGAAATATGTCGCCAATTAAAGTGCAGAAATATGTCAAATAGCATTAATATTAATATATTCAAAACAGCAGGTGAAGCAATATGTAAATCTTTGGTAATAATTAGTTCTGTCAGAGCACTCACTGTGGGAAAGGGCTTTTAAGGGCACTGCAGGGACTTTGGATCGGTGTCTGTACTGGACCAGTATAAATGTTAAAGGATTATATTTTTTCCCCTCTCTCTGCTCAGTATGTGTCTGTTTTACAACTGTAGATGCATCTTCTTGTATAAAATATAATGGTTTAAATCTCCCCTGTCGAGCGAGGTCTTTTGTTTGAGGTTATCTATATTAAATCAAACAAAATAGCTTGTTCACGTTCACTTGAAGACACTGGCCCAACAAACTGTTTGCCACGGAAAAGAAAAAGAAACAAAATACGCAGAAAGCCCATTGCGCTCTGTGGACGACTCAATCTACTGAGCCTCTGCAGTATAGGAGGAAGAGCAGGAGAAGTCAGCTGTGAAGTTTGGCCTCCTCACTTGACGCAGCGACTGTAAACGGGGGATAGTAGCTGTCAGATGAAAAGAACATTTCCAAATGTCTTGACTTAGAAATAGGAGGCAATGCTCCCTTGGTACTAAGAAACAAGTTTTCAAAGTATCTTTTTTATATTTAAAGAGTATTTTTTTGCCTTCTATAGAAGATAAGCACATCAAATAACCTTGGAACATAAATGCACTTAAAACTGGAACTTTTCATATAGACATGAAACTTTTCTCTTACGTCATCCTGAGAATGTTGTCTGATTAAACGGCAAATTATGAACCTTTGATTGCTCACCTCATTAATTTACCCAGGAAACCAGCAGATATATCAATATCCACAGCATTTTCATTCACCTTTCTGATGCGTCTGTGACTTATATATATATATTGACCTATTAATCATCATCTGTTCTCTTGGTATTTTTTTGTTCTTGCCGTTTTCTTTTCTGCAGCCACCAAGGAATCTACATTTAGACTGTGGTCTCACAGCAATTACACGTTTCATACTTTAATGAACATGGACCCAAGGTAGCCTACATGGTAATCTGGGGCTATGTGCTCCTTGGACACACTTTAGCCTCTTATCACTCTTTTATGCATCTATAGGAGCTTGATGAAGGAAGATAAATGTATGTTTCTGGGAACCAACCTAAGTAATGAAGGTTTAAAACTCATTCCAGAACAGTCTATGACAGGCTATTCTAAAAGAAAATATGTAGTCTTATGTACCCCCCACAACAAATTATATACTTTTCTATCCAACTGACATTCTTAAAGTAATTTCTTCTTTGAACTGACAAACCCCAGATGATCTCTGTTGGATAAAAGTCTATAGACTACCTCTGCCCTTCAAGCTAACTGTTGACCAATTCAAACCTGTAATTTTGGAAAAACTACAGGACCAAGTGGCATAAGTGGCTCTGACATTTAGCAGTGGGGTGCCGCTTAGAATACAGACACACTTAATATACTGTATACATTTCTAATTCCCCAAGATGCAACAGAAGGGTAAATTGGTTTAGTATGCCATACCATCAGCCACTGTAATGAAGGGCAGTTTGACCTTCAAAAGTTAGAAACGCAAAACATTTCAGATTACTTTTAATAAAATAAATGTGGCTCATTTTTAGGTAGTTATTTGATTGAGAATCCTATTAACTTACAGGTTATCCATTATACTGTGAAACAACTTACACATGTCTTGTTAAATACGGCATTTGGAACACTAACACATTATTATGTAAATCAATGTAAAAGTATGTTATTGTAAACTTATAGGTAATTGATGCAGAAAGCTTGCTTTGAAGTAGCACTTTTCCGGCCAAGTAAAATAATTGCAGCCAGTTTAGGTGAAGGAAAACAATTTGCCATTTCACACATTTGCATCCATTCAACATAAATAAAATTGAGCAGTTACATGTCCATTGTTACGAAACATTACAAAGAAAAATAGTGGTTTATTTAAGATAAATAACAGTGGGTATGATAACGAATGCAAAGCACATAGTTTTTTGTCATATATTGGTTGCAATTGGTTTACCCAACCGAAGGCAAACACGCTCAGCCCTAATAGACGGGAATAACTACCCACAAAGGACACACACCATAAACGATGATTAAAAGATGTAGTTTTTTTTTTGTTTCTCATGTGAAAGTAGTGCTTTCTGGTGTTCATTATCTTTGTGCAGGTCTAGTGACAGAGGCTAAATCTAAAACAGACAGGTGGGCATAATAATACGATTTAGCTAGAAATGGATTCGTAAGCTATTTTAAATATGTGAGCTGCATAAATACTGAGCACTAATACCTGAAAAAGAGGAGAGACAAGTACATCTGCTAGAGAATGCAAACTATAATGTCCACCATTGCATGACAACCTGATAACCCTTCTAAAGTTTTGAACTTTTTTCAAATGCCTGACTGGAGAGAGAGAGAGAGAGGAAACTAAATCTCAGAGTTGGGAACTTTGAACACAGCTCTAATAGCATCTTTTCCAACTGAAACTGTAGCCGCTGAAGTACACAAAGTATACACTGTTTCTCCTTCAGTAAGTGAGGGGATGAGGAACCAAAATCATTCCTGTAATTTGTATGTCTTTCCACACATAAAAAGCTTTGTGCGGCTACATGCTGAAATACAAGTGCGGTATCTAAATTTCCTGCCTCACGTTACAGATTTAGTCTATCAATCCAGACTGATCTCTTCAGAACGGGGGGATTAACTGATTACATCATTTGGAAGTTGTTTTTTTAATCATAGTTTATTTACAAAATTGCAGATATCTTGGAAGCCTAATGGAAACAGACTAAACACTCGTTTTATACGGTAATGCGAGCGGTTGTGAATTTAGGCTCCGGATTGCAACACTGTTTGTATCTTTCTACAGTATGTGACCCAGTTTAACCATATGTGTAAGAAAGTATACTCTGCGGATGTTATCATTACAGTTCAGATATGTATGCAGTGGGGTATTGCTCTCAGTCCATTAGAGATTTTGTAAATCGCCTCCTTGCTTCTGTCCTAAATAGCGTTGGACTATATCAGGAAATAGTATAGGATTTATCAATTTCAGTTTTTTTTTAATGCTGTCTGAGAATTAAAAATAACGTTTCAATTTTAAAATAAATCCCACTTTATACTTTGTAGCACAGATTTAATAAGTTTTTTTTCTTCCCAAGTTTATTTCTCGTGAAGAACACACAGTTGCAAGACAGCTGCCCATTTTGTATTTGTATTTGAAGCATGAATGGGATCAGGTGTGACTGAAATGTAATCTCATTATTTTAAAAGTGTACACATCAGGAGACTGAAGACATACATGATCAAAGGTAACACCCTTGTCATATTGTCATTTAAGGTGAGAGATGGAGAAATGAAATATTCTATTTGGTTCCTTGACACCTCTATTCATTTTTTTTTTTTATCCAGTCCATCCCATTTGTTTTTGTATTGCAGATCCCATTAAGTCCCCTTTAGACCTGCCTACTGCCTTTCTGTAGACATTAGGAGAATTGGAATTTTAATTATTTATTAACTCTGCCATTTATGAATCAGCAGGCCCGGGGAGATGGGCAGCACAATTCTTCTGGAGGTGTGATTGCTACGATGGGGTCAGTGGGCGAGGGTAAACAGAAGTCTGATTCAAGCTCCGTGCTCACTTTGCCAGCTCAAGCAAGACTTTACGAGCAGGCAGCAGTGGAAGAGATCCTAGAAAAATAAACCATGGAAAGGTTTTCAGCGACCTAATTGGGTTTCGGTGATGACTCTAAAAGGCCACATTGTTCTGAGGCCTGCTTGCATCAAAGGCCACAATTCAGGCCCTGGAAAAGTTACTGTGCACATTTCCCCAGCTGAGTTGGCGGCCTGTCTCAATGGAATTTATTCTCTTAAAAAAAAAAGAAAATGGCACCCTTTAAAGAATCCTTATGATGGATTTTTTTTTTAATAAAACAATATTGTGAGAAGCAGTACTAGCAAGGATAGTGGTATAGCCTTTGAAGCATTAACAGAGAGGGGCTTGATAAACACGATTCTCACTTAGTATTTGCTCAATGAATGGTGAAATTTCCCTTCTCTTATTAAAGTTTGCCTTGTAATTAAAAAAAAAAAGTTCAGAAGTAAATGTCATGCACAGTGTTCGTAGGAATACAGTAGCACATTTATAGCAGAGGGTTATTAGCACTGAAGTTGTATGGGAGGGGGTGGCTGGTGCCACACTTTTCTATTTATTTCCTCTGGAGGAGCTCAAATAGTAATATAATCCTGTAGTAGACAGCTAGCCAAAGTTATCGCTTCTCATATCACAGAATCAACACTTAATTACAGTGACTTTCCATCAAATTCAACATATTGCACTGGCTTTTTGAAATCCCCTGCAGTTTTACATCTGCGAGAGAATATTAACGTCTGCGTAGTTTATGAATCTTAGACTGGTTTTGTGTTTTCTTATTTATATTATACCTCTTCTATTTATGAAGTCACTGCTCACTTCTGGAACCTCTATCCTCCGTTTTACAATGCAAGAAACTGACATGACCTCAAAACCTGAAAAAGATTACAACAGTGTAATGTTAAAAATGTTACACGTAATGTTACACAAATTTAATTAAATGACTAATTAAATTAATTAATTAATTAATTAATTAAAAACTAGCTTGTGAAATTGATTGTGGACAAACTGGGAGATTGTTGTATTGAAATTGTTGTATTGTTGTTTGGGCAAAACAGCGAGGAGGAGTGTTGTAATGTATTTTTTTACTACTGTAGAAAAGCAGTTCTGGAAACCATTAATGAAACCCCTACACATGGAACAAGATTAGACTTGCCAAATCCTGCAACCCACAAGAAATCCTCACTGACAATGCCTGCTCTCCCACTCTCAAGCATAATTTCGTAATATCGTACCATCAATATATCTTGTTGAATTTGGAGCACATACATGGCATAAAAATGTGTAAATTGGCCGTATCTCCAAAACAAATAATAATGCAAAATAATTCAATGCCTTCTCTTGATGGGTGCCTAAGACCTCTGAACTTCCAGACTCAAGACAGGTAAATTAAAAATCAAATAAACTCATTTCCCACAAAGATCAAATCAGGTAAGAATGTGTCCTTAAAATACAAAGAATATATATATATATTTTTTTACAAATCTCTATTGCGTACATATGGTGTATCTTTCTACATAGGATCTTACAAGATGAACAATTACTCTGCGAAAAGGAAGCACGCGTTTTGTGATGTGGAACAAAAACCTTCAAAAACTACCAATTAAAGATATTCCTTGCAGAAATCGTCTTACGAAATCTTTCACCTTACCTCGTATGCTACTCCTATGGAATTGCACATGTGGAATTAATTGCCTTTTAAACTGCTGTTTAAACTGAAAGGCGCAGGGGAATTTGGCAGTCAAGAGACGCTTGCCTGAAGGTGTCCTATCCCACCCATACTTTCCTCTAAATATCTCCACACATCACATTTTCTCTTACATCTACAAATTGGTGGGGAAAATAATCATATTTAAAAGAAATTAAATGAATGCAACCCTGTTGAACTGCACTGGCCTCTATGCAGGCTAATTTATCACAAAAGCGAAAAGGACAAGGACGCAGCAGCTGCAACTGAACAACTGCAGGCACTTCACTGTGCACTTTGTGATGCTGGGTGTGGGTGTGTGTGTGTGTGGGGGGGGCACTTTAGGGGCTTATGAATAGGTAATGATGGATAGTTTGGGAGTATACACAAGCAGGCTGTAATTATCCTCTTAGCAGTGAGATAGGCAAAGCTCAGCAGAAGCAAATGTTTGCAGCATTCAAAGCGCCTTTATGCTTTTTCTCCACAAGATTCTCTAAAGAAAGCAGCAGGAGAAAGTGTGGATTATATGCAGCCTATAGGCCAAGCATGGAAATAAATACAGTTCATCATCCCATAATTTAACTGCAGAGTGGGAGTCTGTGTAATTATCAGTACATTCTCGGGGAGCAACCTAACAAACATATTTAAGGCTCAAATTAAGAACAAGGGCATAGTTCAACTTCCCGACCTTCCAACCTACACCCCCCCACGCAAATTCATACACAGTAAATCATTCTGGAATTAAAAATAACATACAGGGATCTCAAAGAATGATAACCAGAAATACGGTGGATCAAAACCAAAGTCGCTGGGAACTGGGCTCTGTACCCTTTGGTTTAAAAAACACTGTTCAACAGCTGAAAAAAACTATTCAACTTCTCCAAGGCTTTTGGTGGACACACACTCATTTATCATTTAACATGTAACTGCTACAACGATGGGACACTGAAACGAAACCGCACAGGACTAAAGAAACCCAAAAGCAAAAAAACAACCATGAGCAATGTTTCAACTGTAGTGTTTTTTGTTTTAACCAAACTAATTTCTTTACTTCTATGCCTTACAGAAAACAGACTAAATTAAACCCATGATTCTAAATAAAGCCCCAAGTGTCGCCTTCTATTACATCCGTGGGCAGCAGTACCAAGCATATTGAAAATCTATTCCATTAGCAAGGGAGTCCTATATCTCACGCTGGATGATGTCAGAAAGGTTCAATCCCTTGTCGGAACAAAAGCAGCCATTGTCAGCAACACAACCCTGCTGGTTCACTCTCTCTCCACTGACTTAACTGTCCGCTAGAGGGCAATTTAACAAGGGCCCATTTAAAACATCTGGTCAGACCTCTGCTGATGCAATTTTGCTTCAGGGGAGGATGACAAATGCAAAAAGCTTTTTACTCTGTGACAAATTGTAAGACCAACACTAGCCACACACAATTACAAGCTAAAATATGGCTTTAGGTAGCATATCCATAATATCAGACCCTAAATCTCAAGGAACATTGGAGAAAATAAAGACCAAACCTTGACAAACATTGTTACTGATGTTGTTTCAATTTATTTTAGCCGGTCGACACTGCTACTGACTAAAGTATAATCCCACCCCGCCACACCCCCAAAAAGCACCTCTCTGGATTCAGACAGACATGATTTAAATTCAGGCAGCTTTATCACAAAAGCAGGGTTTGTGTATGTTTATTTAAGGATTTAATTACTTCGCAATGCACAACTGAGAGTCTGTGTATCACTTTACATTGGCATTCACCTGTATCATATTAGTGCCACAAACGAGGAAATGAAGTTGTTTACCCAGGAGTCACTCAGTAAATCAATGTCTCAGAGGAGGAGAGAAGCCAGGATATCCTGCCTCAAAGTTCACCATAAAGACCTTTGTATTGAAAGAATAGTCAAGATTAACAATATCCCACTTTTGATTCCATTAAACTATTGGATTCCATATATGAAATCTATGTTTTGGACCTCTTTAAGGAGCTAGCAAATATTATATCAGCTATCACTCTTTATATGCATAAGATTCATAAGTGTTCGATGTTTAAAAGCTCCCCAAAATTTTCGTATCTACTTTTAACCATGAAGCTGTTCTTCAAATATGCATATTGACAATATAAAAATACTTCACAAGTTCCTGTACATTCTGAGAAGTGTTTTTGTAAAGAAATGTAAATATTGACTTTGAAATCCAGCATACCACAACAGTATGTTTCAGTTGTACAATTGTTTGCATCCAGAAGTAAAGCTCTTGTCACTAGTCACATCAGTTAAGAATGCATGTATGGTTTGTTGGAAAAGGAAAATAATCCTACATACATTAAGCTGAATCGTTTATAGACATTTGATTTTGAATACTGTAGGCCATGACTTCTATTTTGGCCCAGAGATTTATGTGCTTGGTTTGGAAGCCAAGCAATTACACTGTATCAGGGTAGAATTTAACAAGATTTAACAAGGTTAATTGGACACGTGTGAGACTCTGGTGCCATTTTAAACTTATACAAAACCACAAATATGAAAGGAACCATAAATGCCATTTTTAGGCGGATTACTTAGCTAATAACAGACAGACCCAAATACAGACATTTAAAGATCAAATGTACAGAGTAGGTGCTGTATTTATGCCTCACAGTAAATACAGGTATTAATATTCTGCAAAGGGAACTTTAAGTATGCGCAACAGAGGAAGCAGAGGCAGTGCCATGCATCATGTAGTATATTGTCAATACATGATTGTTAAGTATTGAAACTGAATCCCTTTAAAAATACATATGGGAGGCATTAGCGCCTTTATGAGAAAGTAACGTAACAGTTATTTTGGAAAATATGAATGCGTTCTTTGTCCCATTAAAGGGCACTACTGAAAATCTGCAGGCATCAAAGGCGAGCTAAGGCATGTTTTGACTATCCTACTTCACAGTTTTACCTTGTTCAGTTTTACCTTACTGTGTTTTTCATAGCAAGATTGATCAATGTATCACACACTGTTCTCTCCACCAGAGATTTCACATAGACAATAGACATAAAGCAAGGTCCAAGATGTATAGCTTTTACTGGCTGCTAGGATCAGTAAAAGCAGGAATCGTGAAAAACGTCAGGAGAATCATCTTGGCTAGAACACTTCCTTTGTATTCATTCTGAAAATATGTACGGTATGTTATTTTGTAATAACTAAAATTCATTTTAATTTGTAGAATTGATTAACAATAATGAGAGAACATACGCCACCAGAATAAAACAAACTAAAAACACATACTTAGTTCCAACACTATAACATATAAATAAATATATCTGAAAATACTTGACAAATCTGTACAAATATCTGGCTGAATAATGTGTACCTTTTCATAGCGCTATCTATAATTCCACCACAATAGGCACCACACAGAAGTGGCTGTAGCCTCTACACCCAGGCCTTTGCGGACTTGTCACATGTAACCCTTTGCAGTTTCTCTGATTGACTGTTAGCATCACTTCCGAACCCCCGTGAAGACTTCCCCTGACAACCAGCAAATGATTCCTGGATTAGACCGGCGACAGCTGAGAACAGGCATCTGACATTTTCTAAAGAAGTCTGACTTGGCCACATTTCTTCCACATCATAATAATTATTATAATAAAGATGGGAGTGTGTGTTGCAAAAAGGGTTAATTTTGTTTCTCAAACATGATGATAACAACCTGTCCTCTTTTAAGAGAAGCTGTTCTACAAGGATTCTAATCCAACCCCTGACACGTCCCTAATTGAATTCTGCTCCCCTCCTGACAGAGATATAAGGCATGGATACGCTGGGAGACAAAACTCTAGTGCTGGTGTCAGGGACAATTAAGACTCCCTCCGGTAGTGTCCCCATTAGAGGCTGGAGCAGTGCTGCACAGCGAGCCCCTGGGGAGCCCGAGACATGGATACTTTGTCTGGAGAAATTGATTAGGACGGACGCTGCCAGCAGGTAGGATACTCTTTCAGGGACAGAGAAGTTAATGATTTAACTGACTCCGCGGGGGTCATTAGGAGAAGCACAAAAAGCAACATATGAACTTCAGACCTCATAACTTGTCCTCCGCTGGTTCTCTTTCGTGCTTTTGTGTCGACACCAGAGATTCCCACAATATACGGGCCGGAAGTGCCCGTTTTAATGCATCAGTATGAATAGGCACCAGACAAATGTTTTAAATAGAAATCGAAGAAACTGAAATATCAAATTACAGATAATGTGGTTATTAGTTTCAAATGTAACACCCCAGTTCGATAGAAACATTTTACATTTTCCCATAGAAAAACCACAAACATAACGCTGGTTTTACACACTGCTCAATCTTGGATTACTTTTAGTTGTCATCAGCAGCAATGCAATATTATTACGGCAAAGATCTGAACCCCCCCCTAGTTCAGGAATCTACAATACATACAACACATAAGTCAGTGTGCCATTAAAAAAAAGTCTCACTCCACATTATTCATTGTGATTAGTATGCTAGGCATTACCAAGGTGTTCATTGCAGGAATCAGCCGAGAACTGATTTGATAAGAAAGTGTCTGTTTTGCTCCTTGAGCCCAAACAAACCAGACTCATCATATTGTTAAATGTTTTTTCTGGAGAACTTTTATTTTGATACAGTTATCTATCACATCTTAGCCCTATTTTTAGTGTTTTTGTTTTTCTGCACCACCTGTAATGCTGTCACTCTGGGAAACAGTGGATGCTCTGTCATATTAGCTTAAATTCACGAGGAACATTTCTTTCAGATGACGGTGCTAATGTTTACTTTATAACACACGGTGAACAATGCAAACAGCAAGTAAGTCAAGCTTATTGAGATGTCTGCCTCAATGCCACAGGGTCCCTCTCCAAGATGCCACCCCCCAAGACACACAAATATAATAAATTAAAGAAGAAATATATAAATAAATCACATCATTAAAATAAAACAAGGACATTTTAAACCTACACGTCGCTGAAGCAGCAGTGGGGATCAGCATGAGACTTCTCCTTTTTGTGTGTAAAGCACGGTTTGCAATGACAGCTTTTAACGGTGACAGGTGAAACTGGAGCCTGACATAATGAAGGGGGTATCTCTACAGCATGAGTGGAATGAGGAGAGCTGCACTTGACAGGGAGAGAAATGAGAGAAATAATCGTACATTCAAGACACATTATTGACTGGGTCTGTACTTTATATGCTCTCGTCCGTAGGAAACCCTACACGCCTGTGGATAGCGAAGCTGAGAAAGCCACGCACAGCCGGCCTCAGAATCGCTCGGAGGGGAAAAGTGAATGCGGTGAAGAATCTGGAAATAAAATAAAAGCAGCTCAATGACACTAGCATTGCTGATCAGCTGACGTCTATACCAGACCATTAACAAAGAGAAAGAAACATTATTTGAGCAAGAGAAAGAAAGAAAGAAAAAAGAAACGGAGGAGTCTTCAATTTAATTAAACATTCCATTTTTGTTTAATCCAAAAAAGCCCCCGTTTCGAGTCCCAAACATCTGAACCCCTTATGGAGAAGATTAACGACATCAGAGAGTGTTAGTTCCTAATTGTTACAGCATCCATGTCGTGTAACATAATTACCAAGCCAGAAAACAACTAATGCGCGCACTACTAGCGGTAAAATGGATAAGGTATTGAATTTTCTGTTTTAATTCACTTTGCTTCTGGCACAGGGGGCATTAGTTAGATTAGAATGCAGGGATGCATGGGGAGAGCAGACGTGTACAGTGGGGTCTGTCAATTGCAATGCTGCACTCCTCGGTAATGGTTGGTCAGCTGCTGCCTGTAGGAGGACACTGCAAATAGGAACATTGTTAGACCAATCTGAATGCTAGCAGGTCCTCGTTTGGCGAACACATCACGGGTCGAGATTAAACCCCTGCACTTGCTTACAATGCGGTGTTACATTAAGTGCTCGCTGAGGAAGCACTTGATTTGCGACGACACAACATGATTTTGCCTAATTATAGATATGCAGGTATTAGTTTTGGCCAGACCCATGTTTGTCAGGGAGTTGCTTTCACACCAGGTCCATTTCAGCTGAAGAATTGCATCTACACCTTCCTGGCTCCTGGTTGGACAGGTAGACTGGTCACACACAGCTCCAGTCTCAGAGATATTGTTTTGAGCTGGATGAATGAATCATGAAGTACTCAAAAAAGACTGTACAAAGCTCAGCGCGTGCCATTTTGTTTCCCTTTAAGAAAACGAGGAGATATTATTGCAAAGCTTCTAGTGAACACCTCAGGGGGGCTAAATCTATTACTCTTACATCCACGCTGTTTGTTGCTAGTTAGTAAATCATTATCAGCTCGTTTTCCTCTTTATAAAAACTGGAAACAACAGCAATCTGATTATGATGATGAATGCATTCCTCACTCTGCACTTCTAAGTAGCGCAGTAAAGAACAAAGCGGGGAGAGTATTGCAATGGTAGAGCAGACTACCGTTGCAATACTTCATCTTCACACCCGCCTGCTCCTCCACCCCAAACAATCTTATAAACATATAAATCAAAGACATGTGGAAAATGGGCAAAGGATATGCTGTTCAATCCTAAAATTAGACTTCAACAATAAATAAATGAAACTCAAAAAATCATTACTGTACTGCAGCTATTGAAGGAAATCACACAGAGATTTTAGAACTGGCTTGCTGAACATCTGGGATGTGTTAGGGGCTCTAATCTAATCTTAAAGGACCCACCAGCCCTTTCACAGGGTACCGTCTGCCCCTTCCCCCGCCAAAGCCCTTCATCCCAGCTCTCCGCCATAAACAAGTCAATTAAGTTACTATGTTAATATGCATCAGGATGTAATCGTCCGTTCCCTACCAAAATACTGATAAAAATACCAGAGTGGGGCTATCAGGTTCCCTGCGTTGTTACGGGTAAGCTATCTTATTACTGCCCCCACACTGCTTCCACTGTGTGACGGGGCCTTCAAGAACATGGGTTTCCCCGTCATAGTTTATATTTAGGGGGCCCGGGGCTTCACGACTTTCATGTCTTCTCGTAATAAAAAAATAGGAAAGCAGACAAAGCCTCCTCCGTTGACTGATGTGCAACTCAAGATCATGTTTCTGGGGGCAGGCTGTTTGAATGAGATAAAGCCCATAGTTCACTTCGCCCTTTTCTCTTGTCATTTTTCTGAAAATTGTCAGAGGGAGTTAATAACCCACACTCAAACACAACACTTGGAAATATTTGGAAGTTACTCAACCTTAGCTCCTCAATTGTAATCTCCTTTTGTTTTGGTTGGCTCCGAACTTCAAATCCTCTTAACCCCCACACACAGACACACACACGCGCCCCTACAGAATTCCACTTTTTTAAATGCTTCTTAATCATTTCATTATTACTCAATTTCTTACCCAGGGTGACTTCCAATTGTTATATTATATAACTTCTTTGTTTTTATATCTCATCATTTTTATATTTTACCCATTTATATAGCTGGGCATTTACTGGAGTAATCTAGGTACAGTTCCTTGCTAAAGGGTACAACACCCCCACCTAGGACTAAACCCACAACCCTCCACTCCAGAGTCCAGAGCCTTAACCACTACTCCACACTGCTGCCTATTTTATCTAAACCATAATAGAGCAAAATGTCTGTGAGATAATGTCCATCAGTCAAAACCAATCCCAACACATGTTAAGATAATTTTAAGTCTGTTGCAATCATTCAATAGAGTAGTTTCTTCGACTGAATCTCCTATCCGAATAATAAAACAGGATGTGGCTGTATACAATTTTGGTGACCCCTTTTTGTACATTAATGCTACAGAAAACAGCAGGAGAATTTCAAGTGCATTAAGAAACTGAATAAGATTTTTCTCTAATAGGTCTTTCCAGTTAAATTAAAAGGTATGATCTTTTTATGGAAATTCAACATGGTGTATGTACACTTTTTCAGTCCCTCTTTCATATAACTCGTTCTGTTCCCATTTACCCTCTTTATAGAACAATTTATTTTTTCCACCCAAGACTGAGGCACGTACATTCTGTTCTTAACCCATAGTCAGACAACTCTTTTTAGTCCTATGGTTCTCTGTGCACTTCCTCCTTGTGGTTGCCATGTTATTGCTAGCAGTCCGCCACGGGAGATTCAGTAACCAGACATTTAGCAGAGTCTACACCGATCCTTGAGCATCCCGTGGTCCCCTCTACTCCTATTATTTTACCCCATCTTCAGTTCCATTTTATACTTCCCATAACTGAAAAAAAAATTAAAATATTTCCAACATCTAATTTCAGACGTTCATAAAATTGTCTGAAATAAACCTGACAAAACAAGGTTCTGAAAGTTTACTTCACTGACAGTTTTTAAACATGTTTATCGGACATAGTCTCATATATTATTAAGAAGGAAAGCAAAGCCTTTAAAAACAATACAAATGTGTGGTTTAGAAAGCTTTGATTCAGACACATTTTGCATTGTGCTTTTTAATGGCGAATTAAGGCTTTGGAGATTAGGTGGGAATAGGCTGCTGAAAGGGGACAGTCCTTGGAGTGAAAGCTGCTTCACGTCTCATATTTTGGTTTCCTTTCTTGTTGTTTTTGGCAAATTTCATGAGTGTGGCTGTGTAATAAACCATTTTAGTTTCAATGAAAAAGCACTGAACTTTTAGCAGGCTCCAGGAGACAAAAATGATTTAATTCAGTACTTTCTTTACTTTATGCAAACCTTTACATCACTGCAAAATTATGAAGTTTCAAGAGTGAATTTTAAATCAAACAAAACACAGATAACAACTGCATATGTCTCAGAGAAGTCGTCAGACCTAGTGACTTAATCTCACTCATGACAAAGCCTAGACAGGCCCAGACACAATCTGTGGGGAACCGTTCAAAATCCTGCAGATCATTTTACCTCACTTCCACCAACCTTGTTTTCTGTATATTGTTTTTCTGTAACTGAATAATGTCTTTATGTTCACACAGATGAATAAGGACTGTTGTCCAAAACCTAGTGTACATCTTTTTTCCACCCTTTTCTTCTCTGTACACTGCATTTTAATCCATATATATATATATATATATATATATATATATATATATATATATATATAGCCACTAACAGCCTGCAAAAGCCCATTTGCTGACACACTTATTTTCTTTTGAACTCTCTCGTAACTCCATTAGTTTTGTGTACCTAAGTGTTCCTTTCACCAGACTGCTGTATTTATTATTTATTAATTTTCTTTTAACTGTCTATATATGGGGGTGTCATCCCAGACACTGATTTCTACTCAACAGGACAAGAAGCTCAAAAGAATTATCTCACATAGCCGACATTTTACAATCTGCTTACAACCAATTTTAGAGTGTACAGAAACAGGAATTAAACTAATTTTACAAAAATAAGCATTTACAGCATTGACTCTACTATTTATTTATTTAAACTGACATTATTTTTAGGTGGGATAAGAAGCTGCAGATGTAAAGAAGAGATCTGAGATCTGTATACACTGAAATAGCGTTTACTCTTTGTAAGGCTTAAAACTTCACACTACACGTTTTGCTGCACGTTATTAATATACGCCTCTGCCCATTCCCCTTGTGGCCTCCTTCTCTATTATGATTACTGGTATTTTATTTGTCTGTAATGAAATGAAAAATGAAACAAGGAAAACTAATAATATCCCCTATCTGCTCGTCCACTCTCTCCTATCCAGATCTAGTTCCTGCCTGTTTCCATCGGTGCTCTCCCTCGACACTGCAATATACTGTAATGCACTGCACTCCCTTCCAGCCCTTACCTCACTCCATAAACACCACAGTGCCCGGGTGACCATTATGGGAAAGCCAAACAACTTGTAAATCATTAAATTAAGAAAAAAACAACCCTAAAAACAAAGGAAGCATACTTCATACCCAGCCTAATAACCAGCTCCGGGCTCATTTTGGAGAATATGTCATGTCTGCTCAGAGGTACGGCATAATGGCTACATTTTATAGCGGATGAACTCGTAAATTCACTTTGTACAAGCAGAACATTGTAAGCTGTACATGAAACTGATCCTAGAATTATGATAATTGACGTCTACATTTTAATGGCGAGCTTAAATAGTTTTCGGGTTTTTTTCGTAGAGAAGGGAAAGGAGGAGGGAGAGCTTTTGAAGATCATATGAAATCATATGATACAGTTCCAAATGCCCCAGCCTACTAACATGAACAGGATTTACAACAATACTTGACTATATTTATATCAAATTATATCCTGTGAACATGCCCCAATTAAACGTTAAAAACCATATCACAACTAGCATTATTCAGGAGATATTCACCGGACATTGCATCAAACTATGCACTATGTTTCTAGACTACTTGCTATAAAATGCATAGATCTATGAAGCATGTGTCCTTTTTCAAACTATATCATTGCTTCCTCTTAACAATAATAAAAAGCCACCCTGAAAATAATTCAAAAGTTGAGAACATTTTACATGAATAACTGGAACATACCAAGAGATTATTGCATATTGTAGTGAACACATTTTCACTGTCAGGTAGTAGTTTGTAGGGCTTCAACAAAGCGACAAGGCTGGGTAGTTGCTTTGGGTTTGAGTATGTCACTTCCAGAGTTTAGTAGTGGTTTATTTCCAAGTGAGCCAGAATGCATTTGCCTTCACAGAGCAATTTCTCAAACGTAGACTTTCCTAGTGGTCTTTGTCAGTTTTATTCAAGCTGCATCCTTGTGCTATTAAGTCACTATCAGAGTATTCACACACTGCTCCAAATGATCCGAAACATAATTCAATCCACATCAAACCCGAGGTGAGGCCCCTTAAGACAACACCCAACACTTCAGTAAGAGGGGTGAATCAAAAATATATGGAAACAGCAGTCTGTTTGTATTATACTCCAGTATAGAAAACTAGTTTCCAGGACAATTCCACTGCTGTTACACAACCAAATTATCTAAAAAGGATTTTGTGCAGTTGCTCAGAAACATGTTTATTCAACAGACACATCTGCAGGTACAGTGGATAAGCTATTCAATGCCAACAGGCACTCAATCACTGTGAACTTAACAAGTTGCTTAGCCAGAGATCAGCCCAACTCTTCTGGAAACCAGGACGCAAGAACACCCAAACGGGAACCTTCAATTAATGACTTTCACTAGCCTAATAAACTGTATATTAAATCCATCACAAACAGGGAAAAATGTGTAAACAGATGACTATACATTTGTCTAAGTGTGACCGATTTATTATGAATTTAAAGAAACTTAATGGAAGGTTGTCTACTGAGTGTACCTACATTTTTTGAAGGAGCAAATGTAAGATAAGCACCTAATTTTGTGTAAGCACATTGTTGTGAAATGCTTGCCTTTTTAGTATGATTTGGGATCTGATTCGATCCAAGATGTGACACTATAGAAGCATATTTGGTGCCTAATTAGTTACCTACAAAATGTCAAAGATGTCAATTCTGTAGAAGTAGGTTTCTCTTTGCAACCCTTACCTATGCATTGCGGACACACTATTAAAAATGCTTGCATAACTGTCTCTGTTCCATTTGCTTCTTCCTGTTCAAGGCCTGCTTTGAGCATTTCCAAATCTCCCATCTGATTCACAAACTAGTTGAAAAAACAACTGATGAAGAAAAAATAAATAAATCTCGGCCTTCAGATATGAATTTCTTTAATCACGGGAAAATAGCATAGCTGAAAAATCAATAGGGCAAATTCCACTGCAGTCAAAGGAATCTTCAGTTAAATGGTCATTACAAATTAAATGTCCTGGCAGGGTCTTTACAGCCAGAAAGATATGAAATAGATTTACCTTTATGGATTGACATTATACATAAAGCTTTACCTAGCAGTATTCAAACCTTTCTTCTTGAGGTTTTTCTTGAGGAAGAACTTTACTGGCTAGTGTCAACTTTCATTCCTGAGATCTACATGCCAAAGAACTGTTCTAGTCTAGGTGTTTGAAGTCCAAAGTGATTAGATTGTTGTTAGATTAAGTCAACATACAAATATAACTTCCATTGAAAGTATTGATCATACTCAATGATCCAGCATAAGGCTTTCTATTAAACCCCGCTTTTAATATGAACAAACATTTCCTCCAACTCTCCTGATCTTACACAAAACAATTTTACACATTCTTTTACGGAATACATTGTCTTAATTTTGTCAGAATAATTAAAAACATTCTTCTGTGTTCGCAGTTCAACTTCGGCGACTGTGAAACCTCAGAAGCAGAACAAAACAAGAGAATGCAAAATGTGATTATAAATTTGGAGCCTTTACAGTTCTGTCTTTTGAAATAGTTCTGCTGGTGTGTGTGACATTTTATGGTGCAGAAACATCAAATACAATAGTCTTATCCTTTTAAACTCGAATCCCTTCCCTTAGGATAGGAATGCATTTCCTCCACTGAGCCTCTCTCAGATCAGAACTGACAGACTGCAGTCTTTCCCAAAGCAATATTTGTGAATCTTCAAACATCGCTCTGGCATTCCAGTGTGGGCACCTGCTGCTGGTAATTACAGGCCTCTCTCGGAAGTACTTCCTCTGTTTAATGTCAGGAGAGGATTTCAGGAGGCAACCTAATCACAAACAAGTACAATCCACCAAAATGAACTGTCGCACGATCCAAGGTTTATAATTACAGACAAGGGGTTTCTTCTGGAGCATGTTTAAAGCCTAAACAGTGGGGAGGAATGGCATGTTAATCTTATCATTGTTAGTTAAGAGTTAATGTAATCCAGAACACGCTGCTTCTTTGTAAGGCCTCGAAAAGAAAGCTCTTAATTTAAAGCCCATAAAACGAAGAAAGGCTATCCATTTATCTATTTGGTACTTTCATCTACTCATTAAAAAAGGAGGACAAACTAAGAAAAAATATCCATTAAGGCAGGAGGCAGGAGGCAGGAAGCAGACAATGGCGGTTTCATATTCATTATGTCAGTGCTGTGAGTTGCTGTCGATGTTTGCAAACAGGACTTTTTAACCCCGATACTGATGAAGTTGCACTAAAAACCTGTAACGGTCACCACGTTGTTTGTTTTACTAAAATTAGGGACCTGTAACCAAAAAGTTACATCTCTAAAAGCAATTAATAGTCGAAAAGTAGAGGAACAACTTCTGTTTTCCATTACATTTGATGCTTTTTATCCATCTGCCTTCTTCACTCACACCCTGAGGCTTGGGGAAACACAAAGCATGGCACAGAAAAGCACCAGCAATAAATAAACAAATAAAATAATATTCATCAAAAAACATCTGTGCATGCATCTCTACCCTTCATATCCCAGAGTCACAAAAATTGGAAAAGTACCTCAGAGGCAACTTTTCAGAGCAGCAAAAATATAACATTTTATCAATGGCATTTTGACGCTAGTCCAACTCTGGCTCCAACCAAAGGTTAGCAGACTGGGATGGTATCAGATGTCATATATTTATGGCCATTGATATGGTCATTGCTTTCGGTGGAAGCAGCAGCAGATGTAATGAGCAAGTCTCCACCCGACTCGTTTGCGTCTCTCTGCACGGCTGCAGCACAGCAGCAGAGAAGCCGTTCTTGTGTATCCATGGCTTTCCAGTTTCCCCCTTGGCTACAGCTCGGCTTGAGTCCCCATTACCTCTTGGTGCCCAGGGTGTTATCCCTCAGCCAAACACACACGAGCCAAACAGTGTCTGCACTCAACCGACACACAGTGTGCCAACAAACAACTGCCTGCATTGATGTTGAAGGGTATTGTCTGAGGTCCAAATTATAATAAGAGTAAAATACTGTGCAACTATAAAGGTTCTAAAATAGTATCTGATTTTTTTTTGTTCATCAGCGTTTCAGCTCTGCCACCTCACTGTCCAAATCCAGTTCACTTGAATACACTTAAAAAGTAAAAGAATGGATGGTGCCAAACTCATTGTCTAACAATAAAACAGTAGGACTGATATTTTTCACTAAGGCTTTACACAACATTTTCCATTTTTCAGGCAAGTTTAGACATTGGTTCAGTGGTGAAAAAAAGTATTACATGGTTTTGGGGATATACATTTAGGAGAACTGTTCTGCATTCAGGATGGAACAGGCAGAATTTGCTTACCGAATGGAAAGTTATACCTCAGGTTCTATAAATACTAAGTATGGTTAATAAGAACCAGCGTTCCAAGAAATATATTTCATAATTTGTATTTAAAAAACATATTGTTGGATCGGAGGCTCAACAGGATTAGAACTGATATGTAGATGATAATATGGACACATTTCTATAAACAGGATGATTAAGACTAATTTAATTACTTAAACTAAACTATTAAAGTGTATTATGAAGTTTGGTTCTACGTTTATGCAGACATTATGCATTTCAGAGTTAAAGATTTTACATATGGTAGGAAAAATAGTATATGACTAGTTACTAAACAATAAACTGATACATACAAAAGTATTCACCGCATTCTGATACAAAGTACAAAACTTAAATGACTACAGAACTTGGGAATTCTCACACTGAGTAATATTTGTCTATCAGAAGCACAGAACATGTTTTTAAAAATAAGATGAGGTCGATGGTCAAACCCATAAACAATAGTTCACTCTTTGTTCTCTCTAGAAATCACAGAACAGAACATTAATAAAGTTTGATAATGGCAGGGAATACATTACACACTTCTTTAGTTAGCAAAATATTCATTTTCTTCCTTGTGTGTATTTAGTATATTCCTATTATATTAATGGAAACCTAAGAAGAGGGCATTAAGACAGCAGTCACATGACTCGGATACAAATAAAAAGTGGAATACACATTAACAGAAAATTTGAAACAATCCAACAATTATGGATTTTCGCCAAAGAGAATCTACAGTACTTGAGGTTGTAAGGAGCCAAGTTTCATTTACTTTCAGCATATTAATGGAAACAAATCAAAACAAAACAAAAATCAGTTGGCATCCCTTCCCCTTGAAGTAGATTCCAGTTTTTTGTCTCTCATCAGAACTGCAATCATGCTTGAGCTACTAGTCAGCCATATTTAAATACAGGTACTGACCAGCCTGTATACATGACACAGAAAATACAGCATTAGTTTCTGCTGTCTGGCACTAGTGTTTCTTAGAGTGACCTTTAGTTTAATTAAATGTACGTTTTGCAACACCAGACTTGCAGTAAGCTGTGAAGAGTAGGATATTAAATTATAATTGACTAAAAATCGAAATACAATAAGGCACGCACAGGTCCATGAGTGACGCACATTTAAAAGCTATCCTGAAATATACCATATAAATTACCATATAAATTATATATTTAGAACATCTGCCCATTTTTCTTATGATGACCTGCTCTGTAATACAATGTGCCCCAACATTAAAATGAATAAATAAGCGATCTGCTTTTATTTTATTATCAGGCAAAAAAATAAAATACTAATAAGCAAACGCTTTACTTTATGCTCCTCCTTCCCGTCAGCGATTTGAATATGTATGACTGCTTTTTTCTGTTTGTTTTCCTTAAATTGTTGTGTGTTTGCTTTTTGTTTTGATTTTTTCATGGAGTGGGGTATCCATTTTCATGATAAGCAGGTCAGCCACTCCAACGCTGGAATGTACTTGTAGGTACTTGTGCTGGGTTTCACTAATGGACTGGTAATAGAATTGGAACTTCTACAGCAATGCCTGCCTCGAGTAAAGAGTGTGACAGTAAGTGATTAATTACCACTCAGGTTCTCTAATTTCACAGGAGCTCACTAAAAAACATCACCCTCTCAGCACCATCTCTTACACTATCCCTTTCACAGATGTTTACCTGTGTGCAGTTCCAAATATACTACTAATACAAATAATTCACACACACACACACACACAATTAATTAGCTGCAGCTCATCCCATTGCTGTTTCAAGTGTTTATGTTGCAGTGTAATACATTAGACCTATATGTAACATTGTAAAATGCATTGTTTTTTTTCCCTTAAGACAATAAAATATACAATTTATCAGAACCCACAACCAGACATTTTCTCCTTTTTTTATCCAAAGACACAATAACACACATAAAAACATAATAAATAAATACAGAGAACTCGGAGGAATATTATTCAAAACACACAATGATGGACAACTTTGACATCACATGCCCAATTTACGATTTACTTATTTAAGCTCTACGGCTCTTGGGAAGCTAGATTTATTTTTCTTACTCCTTTTGCATTCATTACTTCTCTGAATAGGCATACAGTAGCACTTTGTTTCCCCACTGCCAAAAAAGCGTGAATGTTGAATTAAAACGAAACCACCTTCCCGTGGTTTCTGGGGAAGAGAACAACGTGTAAGAGAGTACAATGTGCATCACAGAAATAAAAGCTGACTGCCCCCTTTTTGCCGTTTTTTTTTCTTCCTACTGTAGAATACATATTTGAACAGAACCACTTCAGCTCCAAACGCAGGCATCTGTTTGGCTACCCGTGAGATGCAGCAAATGGGATGACAACATGACTCTTGCCCCTCTCTTTTGTACTGGGTTCAGCAGGTTAAAAACAACAGTTATATGCCTTGTTTCATTTTGCCTTGTAGTGCTAATGCTGTCTACAGGGATCCGCACATAGGAGGAGGTGCAAAGCAAAAGCCCTTGTCTCTCCGAATCGGTGGAAGGCGGCTCTTTCCCCGCCGATTGAGCACAGGTTAGAATTCCCTGATTCCCGCTCAGCTTTAACAAGAGTTGGAGATGACAAACGCATCTAATCAAAGGCAAATCCTGGCTTTATTCTCTGCTCAACCACAGCTGGCAGCCGGCACACAGCGATGTGCGACTGAGTTATAGTCACCTTGTTTATGGCTCGTTCAGCACAGAGCATTTACCATCCTACATTTATCCTTATTGAGAGTTGAGAACAATAACTTTGGTGTTTAACTATTTCATTAATTGCACTTTTTTCCAACAAATCTCACCCAGGAGAAGAAGAGAGGGGACAAAATGTGGAAAAATAATGTAATTATTCACTTTAAGCACCAACTTTACCTTGAACTCAATCCCAAGTGGTACTATAATGTATACACCTCATAAGTAGCTAAACCTATGGCCCATTAATTAGACAGAAACAATGTTCTCTTAGAATATCGACTTCTTAATGGATAGAGAATGGTTGGAGTTCCCATTACAGACAATGACAATGGCCTCTGCTGGATTCCAGGATGGGGATTATGTCATCTTTTAGTGCCCAAGAGGATTATGTACTCAGCAGTTTATTCTTATTTGGAGTTTAACATTATCCATTCAAAGCAGTAATGTAAAATAGCCTCTCACATTTAGCTGCTGTTATAACAAGCCTTGCTCTGTAGTTGTATGCGGTGTACGTTGTGGTCATATAAAACTGATAAGCAACACAATAAAACACTCTAAACCAAAGAACGAGTGTTTTGTTCCCAAAAGGTGATCTATCATCACTATAAAATGAGCTGGGAATTTCAGAGACGAAGGCAATATTTCCAACTCTTAGTTCTGTTTATTATAAGGACCTTCGTCAGTCCACTAGCTGGGATGGTAAACTGAAAAGTTTATTGGCAGTTTCAACAAATGTATAAGTATATATATTTCCAAACACGCAATGACAATAATTTTACAACAATCAGCGAACGTGGAATGCAAACAGGCCAGGAATGCACATCATGTCATTATGTGCCACATACTAAACCTAAAATGTGAAAAACATACAGTGCCTATAGAAATCTACACCCCCTTGAATTATTATTTCCATTATATACATGTTGCTGTGTGAATGCTTGAGATTGATGCATTTAAATGAGGATGTCTTCCACTTATCTAGTCACCATATTCCACACTGTCAAGATGTGAAAACCATTTTATATTAAAAATACAAAACTGAAAAATCATAATTTAAAAAGTCTCCAGCCTCCTGAGTTAATACTTGGTAAAAGCACCTTGGCAGCAATACAACTTTTGGGTTCTACCAACTTTGCAATCAAGATTTGGCAATATTTGAACATTCTTCTTTACAAAGGTTCTGTCAAAGTTCCTTGGGCAGCGATGATAGTCTGCAATCTTCAAGTCATGCCACACATTTTTGATTAGATTTAGGTCAGGACTCTGCTTCACAGTTGTGTTGAGTTTGCGCCAAACATAAACACTTTGAATCTAGGACAAAAGGTTAAATGTATGTGTTGTTGGACCTCAAAACTTTTTGCCACATTGGCTACAAAACCTCCCAAGTGTTTTTTGCATATTCAAACAGGATTCAAGGTGGGCTTTCTTCAGTACTATACAGGCCAGATTTGTGGAGTGCTTAGGATCCTGTTGTTACATGCACAATTTGACCAGTCTTGGCCATAAAAGTCTGTAGCTCTTGTAAAGTTGCCATTAGCCTCTTGGTAGCCTCTCTGATCAGTCTCCTTCTTGCTCAGACAACCAGTTTGGAGGGATAGCCTGACCTAGGCAGGGTCCTGGTGATACCACACACCTTCCACTTCTTAATAATCATCTTGCTCCAAGGGATATTCAAGGCCTTTGATGTTTTTTATACCCATCCCCTGATCTGCGCCTTTCAACCACTTTCTTTTTGTTCTTTTGGAAGCTCCTTGGTGCTCATGGTTGAGTCTTTGCTTTGAAATGCACTACAGCAGAGGGAACCTACAGGAACTGCTGCATTTGCCCAGAAATCATTTGAATCACTACAAATTAACAAATTAATTGATTTTGGTTACACATGAGCTAATTTAGGATTGCTATTATTTATTTTTATTACATTAAACTTCACATTTCTAAATTATGTTTTTCACTTGGAAGTTGTGGGGCAGTATGTGTAGAATACATAAAATAATACATTTAAATTTAAACATTTAAACAATTTGAATGTAACAAAAGTTGACAATTTTGAAAGGGGATCTAGACTTCCTATAGGCACGGTATTTATATAGCAGATATAGCAGTTGTTTAGACTACAAAGATTTAACCTTTCATAATATTTTGTTCAGAAACTTGGTTCTTGGTAAAGACCACAGTGGGACCTAAGAAAATATGAATGGACTCTGTAAGTATGGGGAGCTCAATTTAAGCAGGATAAAATCTGCAATGGTGGCCTCAAATGCAGACAAGATACAGCTGTTTCCACTGGAAAGGTCTGCCAGGAGCTATGCATTCTGGGTTTTCTATAATTGGCATTTGCAGCTTAGGCCACAACACTGAAATACTGGTGCTCACCGTCTCATTGTTTGATTTGTGTCTGTTTGTACTTCTTTTAAGAAAACTAAAAATCAATATAAGCAACCACCTGCCTTTTAAGGAATGTAAAATGTCACCACATTATTGTAAAGAGTTTTAAACGTGTGTTTGTTTGACACAATCAACTGTTAGTGAGAGTGGATTTAGCTAATGGATTTTTAATAGTCCAAGGGTTTTATGCTGTCGCAGTGCTGTTAGAAGCGATGGCCATTTACTTTGTCTTTTTATTTTTAAATAACATTCCTCTGACAGCTTGGTGCATGTCAGTCTAATGACCAAAACCACACCGGAATGTATTCTGAACATTCAGGTCCACTTCACAAAACAGGCCACTCAATTTCTATGACTTTGAACAACCACGGGATTTGCAACGGTTTTGAATTTTTTTTTCTTGCTGCACACAAATCACAATTATTCTGCATTTAGATTTAAAAAAATACTACTTTTCAGTGGAAGTAGAAACAAAAACTGTATACTTTTAAGACAATCAAAACTGTCTACAGCAGGATAGTTCTTTCTGACTAGTATCTGATGTCATAACAGGGCTTTAAGAGAGCTTTACTCAACAACAACCCACTGCATCACTCACTTTACAATAAGTAATAAACCTTTAGCTTTTAAACTCTTTATGTAGCTAAATATCAGTCTGGTCAGGAAAGAAGTACGCAAACATCCGATGAAGAACGAAAGGACTCAAATGAGTTTCACAAAAGGATTCTGACACCAAGTTTTGACTAACATCCTCCACCATCACTTCAATATAAGCAACCACTTCACCCCAAATCACACCTCTTCTGCATCTTCCATAGTAACCCACTGAAAGGGAAAAAATGCGCTGCAGTGAGTGGCCAGTAACGAGTTAATGATAATCACCTACATTTCAAGCATATCTGGCTCTGCTACAGTAGCCCCTCGCCCAGCTGCTGAGTGCCATATAGCCACAACTCGGCAGGACATTGCTATGTGAACTATGTTCTGAGGGCTCCAGACAGAGATGCCTTCATCTAATTCTCAATTGCTGCTCTTGATCCCAGGCTTTGAAAACAAAAAAAATATTAGACATACTCATTACTGCACAACCGCTCAAGAGCCAACAGCAGCTAATGAAACTGACAGTAATTACTGTACTAACAGCACAGCCACTAGGGCCACCGCCTGCACGATTCCTAACCCTACTCTCATCACAAACCCTTCTTGTGTTTTTAATCAAAACACTGCTGCCAATCCACATTTGTATATAGAATAGTCTCTATTAGTATGATTATTGTGTTGTTGTAATAATAATAATGATATCTGTGCTGATATATGTACTGCTTGCATCATGACCGGAGTTAAAAGAACACCACTTATTTATTTATTATATTTAAGATTTAAATATTGGGTTTATGATTATATTTGTAGAAATAAGATTATGCACATCTCTTTCCTCAGTTGTAAATAAATAAATGCAAATATATATATAGTTTTAGTGCTGGGAGCCCTAAGAAAACTTTATAGATCGTGAACCTACTTTAGATGTTTAACTCAACATATTAGTGTGCCTTTATGGTTTATGCTAATTATGTATCATAATTCTTAACAATGTTCTGTCTGAAGGAGGTTTGCATGCCAATAGCTCTCCAACAGTGAAATGAAAAACTATTGTACTCCACAAAGAAGGTATTTTTCTGTCCAATTGTGTTAATATGAAACTCTGAGAGAGTGCCAATGTCACCAAAACGGATACCTGAGGAATTCTCTACAATAGCCGACGGAGGCTTGAATGAAAAGATTTCAATTTATTCAATCTCTTAAAACCCCTAACACGTTTAAGCGAATATATAAAATACTTTGATGTGGGCTATATATTGAATAAAAAGGGTGAAATTAATTTCCTTGCAGCCCTTAAGTGCCACCGCATGTCAGGCTGGAGAGTGCGCTCGTAATTTAGCAGCATTATCAATGGGATTCTGCAATATCCTGGATGCCATCTTTTTGCATCACTCAAACTATGTCAGCCCAATAAAAAGCAGTATTGACAGTTTGGGACATGTTTTCAACAGCAGAATAAACTGGTAGAAAAAAAAAACTAACTGTTGTGTTACGGCCTGTACAACGTTACATGATTTTTTTTGTTCAGAAATGAATACCCACCTAACAGTAGGTTGATACAACGTTGCGAGTTAGCTGGCCTACCACTCGTTTATATGGAAATAATCTAATGCTACCACAATTGAAATATGCATGTTTTTCAACGGATAATAACCTTCCTTTTATGTCAACAGGATTTAAGCAATAGTTTTAATATACATATTCCTGAGCTCATGTGGTATTAAATGAAACCTGTTCTTGGAAAGAGAGAGAGAGAGAGAAAAAAAAACTTCATCCATATCGACACACACAACATTTCAGTCATGCCCAGATTTTTTCCGCCATTATTTGATATTTAAAATATAATACTGTAAGATGCAATCAATAGCCTATTACGGCAATCAAACTGCTACGGTGTTTTGCCCTTCACATAATGGACTGAACACTGAAACACATTTTGTATCGGATGGAGAAAAAAAAAATCTACTTGTTGTGTACAACAGATTCACACAGAAATAGATTGATTATAGAAAGGCAAACAATGCACAACTTCGCAAATGAAAGGCAGTTTCGCAAAATGAAATGATTTCAAGATGGGACACGTATTGAAGTTGGCTATACTGCGAAATGGTGTAAAATGGGCTGTGAAGTATGTTGAAAAAAATACAGAATACACGTCATTTATCAGAATGGATCGAAAAACGAACACCAGTGCTACTTGCTATTACTATTACTATTATTATTATATATTATCAGAGACCCGCAACACATACGTGCATACACACACAAATATACATATACATACAAACATAAAGATCTTTATATATACATTCATAGATTAAAGCATAGTACGGTTATCACCAGTAGCCTACTTAACTACTTTACAATTGTATGCAACTGCCCCAATAATAAAGACTAGGATTAAATATGATTTTACCCAGTGTTATATTGTACAGTGTAACTAAAATGATGCTTTGCCATTTCATTTATGACGTGTTAAAGGCGCGAAACGTTCATCTGTGTCTAATATGTATCAATATGCTGTCTGCGCAGGGAAGTGATCGCAGTGCTGGCGCTGCGCAGCCGGCTGTACCGCACCGCCTCCGCCTGCTCCCCGCTACTGCTGCGGTTCTCCTCCTCGTTTTACAACTGCCGTGAAAGTGAGCCGGAGTCCCGTCGCTCTTTCATTTCACTGATTTGCCCGAGGCCGGTTCTGCCATACAAACCCAATAGCCGACAAGCCCAGGTATCGACTCGGAGCACTTGCACATCTGCAGTGACTGCACACAGTTGCGCTCATTAGGAGTGCATCAGGGAAAAAAGCAGCTTGTCAAACATGCGACTATGCCGACGTTCACTCTCACCAACTCTGGCTTTCATACATAAACACATTCCCTATTCATGTAGATTGCATTTAATCCGATGTCTGGGAGATAGGGCATGGTCTGTACTCTACCAGCGAGCGCTTGCTTATATCAGCACAACTAAAAAGATTGTATGATAAAATATTGTTTTATATAAGCGATCGTTTGGATTAGTTTTCTGTAACGGCCAAAAACAACTATATACAGCCAGTGCCTGATTTTTGATCAACACACACACACAATCAACTGTGTAGGTGCATATATAATATATATGTTTCTAAACACATTGTTGGTGGTGCAGAGAAAGAATGAAACATTTGCTTTTTCCAGCTCAAGTTTAGCTACTTTTTCCGCCGGATCCCCCGGAGTAAATTAAACGACCCCCTCGTTTTCACGTTGTACATAAATGATCCTTTGCGGTGTCGGCATAACGGCTACATGCAACTTTTCTTCGTTTTTATTTTGAATTTAGAAAAATGTACTTCACATAAAAACAGGTCCTGTGCATGCCTTTCCAAATCAAACGTGTAGCGCACATCGCACAGCGCACTGCTTACCTTGAGCGCCCGCAGGACTGATGGCCAGCAGCACCGCCAGTCCAGGTATGATGCACATTTGCAATAGGTATCCTAGTCCTACTCCACTATAGGCAGTTTGTTCACTTTTCCCCATTATATGAAGAATGCAACAACTCCCTGGTTGCACAAAATCCGCTGCTTTGAGATAGAAACGTGCAAGTGCACTTTCTTCTTGTTGCGTCCTGGCTCAGAGAAAACAGGTTCAGGGGGTCCCAGGACTAGTGTCACACCACTTAATGTTGTAGAGCAAATGCCACCGCCCTCTAGCATAGACAGTTTCCCTGTGAAGACTGCAGCAACAACAGAAAAAAGAAAAATCCGTTTGTTTGTTGGCTTTAATGCGCAATGAACAGGACAGGCTGCAGGGACTGGTCAATGTTGAATTGTTTGGCTCATGTTATTGTCAAAGTGCGTCCACGGCTGGTATTTCGTACTCTGAACAGAGAGAGGGCATCCTGCTACAACTCTGCTTGTCTCTTTCTAGTCCAGGCGGAGAAAGCTGGAGAGGAGTCCTTGTCTTAGCCACACTTCGCCAGCCAATGGAGCTCTAACAGACTCCTGCCTTCTTGTGGTGAATGTAAAGATCCGGGCTGGATGTAGGAATAGGGTTTCTTCTTGCTCTGCCATGTAGAAAAATATTTCACCTCTCTGCCTCTCCAGAATGTAAATAATTGCCTCATAACACTTAAGTGTGTTTATGCTGTTTGTCTCTGTTGATAGGTTTATCATTCACACAGTATTCAAATTTTTAATGTCAAACATCAGTGTGTTTTACACCCTGGGAAAAAAAGTCACAGGCAGGTGAGGGTATTTTCCTTTATAATCAGTATCAGAGGCAGATAAAATGGAGCAAAATGAACTCTCTATGGGATTGCAATGGACTGTGTTGCATTTCTAATAACAGGAAGATAAATGTAAGCCGTGTAGACCCAGGTGAATAGAATGGGATACATGTAAAATAGCTGCTGCATCGTTTAAGAAAAGCAGAAGAGATCAAACTCAACATAAATTAAACCTTACATAATATTGGGGCAGCTATGTAATTGATTCGATTGGGATTCAGCAGTACCTTAAGTTGGAATGATTTATGTAAAGGATCCAGCAGTCTAGTGACGGTGATATGTATAAAGAAAAGCAAGCAGGATCATTCAAATATAGGATCCTCCTCCTCTAAACTGCACAACAAAAGTTTAAAACAATGAGTGTGTCATAATAGGACTTCAATTACAATGACCAGAGCCAGAATGATATATGGAATTTGAAAAACGTATTCTTTAAAGTTAATATTCTTTTCCAGATATATTATTTAAAGTGTTTGTTTTGTCTTTCTTTTTGTGTTTCATGGACACAAATAAAGTCTGGGGTACCATTATATGGTCATTTATCATGTTGTAGGACTTTAAAACTTTATAAATAACTATATTATGATGTAAAAAGGTGAATCAAGTCATCTCTCAAGAAGGAAAGAAGAAAAAAACATTTAAAAAATATATAAATGTGTCTCTACCAAGACTCCTACTGCAAGAGCTGCTGTGAAGGCCCTCAGTGTACCAAAGCTGTCTCCACAGCGACACGCCAGTACCCTTTTACAGTTTAATATATTGCCAGCAGGCTTTTTCTACTACTTAAAAACAAGATATGGGTAGGGTAAAATAGCTTGGTATTTTGCAATTCTTGGGTAGATCAAAGTTTTGATTTGGTCTAGGCCTAGGGCAGGCTTTTGTTCCAGTAAAGCTCCTGGTAATTTGATTGGTCTGATTAACTGCAAATTATATTACAGGTAGTGCACATTAAATCAATCCTTTAAGCCAAGTAAAGCACCTTGAAATTATAGAATACACGTGTAATTGATCAATTAACTAGGATAATTAGGTGACATGGTGACACTGTGTCCCCAAGATAAATACTCTAGTCACATCATTGGCAAACATCATTCCTTACAATTGACTTACAATTGGGAACAGAGTTGGATGGTACAACCAAATTGGTGGGGTTTTATGGGAAGTTGGTTCAATCAGGGACATGACTGTACTGTGAGTCAGTTGTTCTTGAGCTGTCTTTTTTACTTCATTATAAGCACATTATCTCTACCTTCAGCCTCTCCCACTTTAAGACACAGATAAGCGGCAGAAGTGAACACAGAGCTCCCTGCAATGCAACTGGGCAGAGAAACTGTATTGTAAGAAGTGGGCATGGATTATAGCTCTGTAAGAAACTGAAACCTTTAAAACCTGGGTATTATGCATAAAACTGTATTTCAGAGTTGGCAAAGTATCTATATCTATTGCAGTTTAAGACATGCCCCCTCATCTCTAATTTGTGCATGATACAATGCCAACACAATGAAAGGTTACTCAAGTATCTTTCAATGACAGAAGGTTTTAAAGTTTTCTGTTTCTGTTAGAGAAGGAAGGAAATGAAGGCAGAGAGAACATTATAGTATACATTTTTACTGCCATAAAGACAAGTTGGCTTTCTCTCTGGTTCACAGCCAAGTTTTGATTGACAGGCTGTGAAAAACTGCATTGAACACAAAGCGACACAGCAATTATGTCATAGCTACTTTGTTTTGAAACTGGGTGATATTTACATATTTCAGATTTAATGAACAGATAACGCTTTGATCAGATTTTAAGTCAAAGGCACAGACTGATGTCAAAGACCCCATGGTAAGTTTCCCCTTTTTTTAATGCGTTTTTTCCATGAACAGAATATTGTGCAATAGAATAACAGGAGTTTTGTGTTGCACAGTGTGTCATCACAAATGTAGTTGACAGAATTGTTTATAATGTATATATTAGTTTTGTTGTTTACATTAGGTTCCAGTACTGCATGTTGTTCAGCCAAGGCTCAACTTATACTGCCAAAATTATTCTTATGTATTATATATCTTTAATTAAAAAAATCAGCTGTCCCTTTCCTAAACCTTCATAGTGGAATCATAGTGTAAGCAATTTAATATTATAAATATAAATATATGAATAATAATGTAAGCAATTTAGTATTCCACATATGAGATTATTAAATAAATTGATCAATTATCATTTCAATAAAACCATTTAAAAGTCCCTAAAGGTTTGTCAAGTACAGCCAATTAAACATAAACCTCCTTAATAAATATGTAAGATTGGGAGGCAGAAAAACTCATGAGGTTAATATATTGTGATATCAATATCTCCCCTTTAAATATGCACCTTCTGAAACTGAGGCTGATAGTGTCTCATGAAGCAATGATAGACTCACAGCATTAATATAATTCAACAATGAGCAACCGTGATTCTCGAGGGCCACACGATCTTCATTACAACTCAACCTTCACTTATTTAATTTAACAAATGATATGCTTAATATGCTTAATTATGATCTTTTAACTAGTTGTGTCTAATTGAAAGGTACCCATGAAACCTGTAAGATAGGAACCCTATGGGCTGGATTGTGCAATAATTTAGGATAGAGAAAGTGAAGCAACCTGAACTTTTAGTTTATTCTAATACTTAACTTTGTGAGAACTGCAATTGTATGTTTCTTACATTACAAAACACTTTTTGAAAATTCCAATCATTGCAAACTTGCAATATGTTTGAACTGTATTTGTACTTGTGAAAGATTTACGACTGTGATTTCACAGAAATCAAAATTAGCACAAGGCCATTTAATTATGAATCTGTGCATTGTGGTAATTATCATAAAAAATATAGTTTGTGGAGGAGAGTGATAACAAACAAGTACAGCTGTGCATACAAATATATATTTAAGCTGTATAAAACTGAGTTCATTATTAGGATTAACTATTGTCACACATTCAAAATCTTCCAAAACTGTTAACCAAGTTTAAGGAACATATACAGTACACTAATAAATAACACTTTTTATGGTAAGTTGTTAAATTATATGCTATATTCACTTACTATATTATTCCGCATAACCCGCAGCCATTTCTTCTACTGAATTTCTTGAAATTATTTAGCTAAATTACTCATATTTGTTCACATAATGCATTCCTTCTAACAGTATTTGTAATACACTCCCCACAGGGTAGATAACGTGGAACATAGGTAAGGGTGACTGAAGACCCAGGGAACACTAGCAAATGTTTATCCCATTGGCAATCCACCGAGGAAATGACCTTCAAAATTCAAGAAGAGTTAGAATTCCTACACACCAGACTCACATAGGCTTTTATTTCATTCAAAACACCCTTATCTGTATATCTTTGACAACTGAACACAAACAGAAACATTAGGGTGGGCTAAGAATCACACCAGGCGGAACATCAGTGATTAGATGCCAGCTCTGTGCTGATATGATTTCAGATTCTGTCTCGACTAAACTTTATTATGCTGGCCCAAGGTGAACGTGTTATAGAATCTGTAAATATGGAAGAGGAAATGTGGTGGGGTGGGCTGGAGTCAGAATACAGGGACCAACAGGCTTTCATTGTCATACAGGACAGCCCCATCACTGTTAGGAAACCTGACACTGGTGTAATCCCACTAAACATAATTGTGGTTGATGCCTGCCACACTGAACAACATCTATCATTACTTACCTCGAGGAAGAAGCAATTAAGAGGATGGAATGTTAAAGATGATATTCAGGCGGGCTTCAGAGGGTGATCGACTCAGGAGGCCACAGGTGTGTAGAGACCGCTATCTCCAGAATGAATCTCCTTCTGCTTGGAAATGCTCATCTCCAGCACAAGCTGAGTAGCATGTTATAAACACATGAGGTGCTTTGATGGCATGTGCATTTCTGCTGTCCAAGCTATATAACCCAGGAAAACTGGTTTAGGGATTTCTCTCAGGCTTCACCAGATCTTCTAAGGTGGCTTTGGTACTGAGCGAAAAGGATCGGGGGTGGGATAAGTGAAGCTTCTAATTGATAGAAAAGAGCATTCCTCACCCTGTGACTTTGTCTCTCAGTGACTTGCACCCTTTGGGGTTTAGAAGGAGAGAACAAAAGGTCTACACACATAGAAAAACGCCAGGTACAAAAGATGTATCCTGTTCTGTCTTTTTCTATATTGAGTAGAACTGCTCAATCTTTTGGAAATAAAACAAATCCATCGCAGTAACGGGTAATCAGTAAAGAAGGCCACAGAAGTAATTCCAGATATACTTTCTAATCTAATAGCAAGACCTGGAAACCTTTATAAAGTCACAACAAATCAAAATCAACAGAACCATGCTTCAGAGCTGAACCAGCCATAAATGATTCAAGCGTTTCTGTTCGACAGGCCGTCACTGAAGAAACAATGCTTTTATTTTGGCTCAGGTAAGGATGGGCTGTCTGAAATGTAGCCTTTGTACCCACAATGGAATCAGTGACCTTAGGAGTTTGGTCCCCAGAGAGCATTTCAATCTGACTAAGTGTCAATATTTCTGAAAGTAAATCCACTGCTAATCCACGATCTTAAATCAAATCAAGAAGAGAGAACAAAACTGAAACAAAGGACTTGAAGGAAGGCAAGGAAAAGAAATAAGCCAAAAAGCAAAGGTGCCTCAAAACAGAAGTCAGTAATAAGTGCAGCTCTTCAAGGCTGAAGTAATTAAAACAACTCGGATTTGCACATCATAAACAAGTCATATAATTTCAGATTCCCAAATCCCAATTCACATTAGTACACCTATTTGACCATGACAATACATATAGAGCATGGGAGTAAGTTATTTAGGCATGTATTTATCTTGCAGAGAGATATGGAATAATAATATGATACAAAAATGTATAAAATACATACATGCATATGAGGGACATGAAATCTCATGAATGCACACAACAAAACATACTATATTGCTCTATGGCATAGAGTTCAAGTCTAAAATGAACAGTATGCTGCAAGATGCATTTTAATTCATGTTAAATGTTTTCTTTTGAACATGCAAAGCTCTTTGGATTAAACACATTTTATGACACAGTGTGGCACTGTCATATATATCCAGTGGCACTCACAGTTTGTTTTGTCTTCTTTTAGACCCTGATTAGCGAGTTCCTGAGATCAAAAAGATCATAAACTGCAGAGCAAAGTGCAGGGCTCTTGTTTTCATGCATTACATCGGATCCAGAGTGACTTCTTAGAGCTGCTGTCAGGGACATCAAACTGCAAGAATAGGCTGCTCATTGCTACAGTTTAGTTATTAATCCCCATTTTCAAAGCCTGGCAACCTCTTCTGAATAAAGTCTATTTATACCTTTCTGGAGTTTATTTAAACACATCACAGTCAAATTGCAAACAATCAAGAAACAAAGAAACAATCAAAAAGTGACATTATTTAAAAGCAACAATACATCCCTTTAATATATATAGAGATAGATAGATAAATAGAAATAGAAAAACATTTATATATATTGTATGAAATAAACACATTTGGAAATAACAGAATAACTTCACAAAAATGAAACCCAGACAATATTAAAGTAAAGCATTCACTTTTGAGTCTTGCATTTCAAAACATTTAAATGGAAAATATCAATGATCTAATTTAGAAAATCATGTCCTTTCCTTCTAAACCTCTAGGAGGGAATTAGAAATCATATCAAAAGGCCTTGTCATAAGACTGACATTTCAATTTAAATTAGGGGTTGAAGGAAATTGCTCTTGTCCTGTTGCAGAGATGCAGTGAAAAGTAGAGGTTGTTTGTGAATCTTTGGCATCAAAAGAAACTAATTTGAAATTAGTTTCTCTGAACTAGAAAAAGTTTATTTCAAAAGTACACACACACACACACATATATATATATATATATATATATATATATATATATATATATATATATATATATATACACTCACCTAAAGGATTATTAGGAACACCTGTTCAATTTCTCATTAATGCAATTATCTAAACAACCAATCACATGGCAGTTGCTTCAATGTATTTAGGGGTGTGGTCCTGGTCAAGACAATCTCCTGAACTCCAAACTGAATGTCTGAATGGGAAAGAAAGGTGATTTAAGCCATTTTGAGCGTGGCATGGTTGTTGGTGCCAGACGGGCCGGTCTGAGTATTTCACAATCTGCTCAGTTACTGGGATTTTCACGCACAACCATTTCTAGGGTTTACAAAGAATGGTGTGAAAAGGGAAAAACATCCAGTATGCGGCAGTCCTGTGGGCGAAAATGCCTTGTTGATGCTAGAGGTCAGAGGAGAATGGGCCGACTGATTCAAGCTGATAGAAGACCAACTTTGACTGAAATAACCACTCGTTACAACCGAGGTATGCAGCAAAGCATTTGTGAAGCCACAACACGTACAACCTTGAGGCGGATGGGCTACAACAGCAGAAGACCCCACCGGGTACCACTCCTCTCCACTACAAATAGGAAAAAGAGGCTACAATTTGCACAAGCTCACCAAAATTGGACAGTTGAAGACTGGAAAAATGTTGCCTGGTCTGATGAGTCTCGATTTCTGTTGAGACATTCAGATGGTAGAGTCAGAATTTGGCGTAAACAGAATGAGAACATGGATCCATCATGCCTTGTTACCACTGTGCAGGCTGGTGGTGGTGGTGTAATGGTGTGGGGGATGTTTTCTTGGCACACTTTAGGCCCCTTAGTGCCAATTGGGCATCGTTTAAATGCCACGGCCTACCTGAGCATTGTTTCTGACCATGTCCATCCCTTTATGACCACCATGTACCCATCCTCTGATGGCTACTTCCAGCAGGATAATGCACCATGTCACAAAGGTCGAATCATTTCAAATTGGTTTCTTGAACATGACAATGAGTTCACTGTACTAAACTGGCCCCCACAGTCACCAGATCTCAACCCAATAGAGCATCTTTGGGATGTGGTGGAACGGGAGCTTCGTGCCCTGGATGTGCATCCCACAAATCTCCATCAACTGCAAGATGCTATCCTATCAATATGGGCCAACATTTCTAAAGAATGCTTTCAGCACCTTGTTGAATCAATGCCACGTAGAATTAAGGTAGTTCTGAAGGCAAAAGGGGGTCAAACACAGTATTAGTATGGTGTTCCTAATAATCCTTTAGGTGAGTGTATATATATATATATACACACACACACACACAGACACAGAGAGAGAAATTATTTCAGCCACACAGTGAGAAATACACATTGCGCTTTACAGTCCAGACCATGTGGGTTTGAATCTGGACATTGTCATCGCCTACTACAGACATTTTCAATGGTCTTGTCCGTGGGCAGTTTACATGATGGGAACAGTTTATAGATACCATTGTAAGTCTAAAATTGAACACCAGGAAAAATACATTTTATATAATGTGAAAAAACCATGTCAAATATGAACCTGAAAGCAAGTGAAGCAGGAAAACAATACCCTTTTCAAATATGTAATACACATTTTATAGTATTTTGAATGTGCAATTGCTAACTTGCAATCTCCCCTGCGGATTAATCTCCTCTGCTGGTGGAGGTAAAAAATAATTGACTGGATTTACTTGATAATACTAGTTGCCGTGGGGAAGACAAATTTGCAGATTCTTTGTTTTTTCGCTATTCAGGATGTTATGACTCAACACATCGGCAATAACTTGGGTGTATGATGGACCTGACCTGGAAGAATGGAGTGACTAATGTCAATAAGTAAGATACATTTTTATGCCACTTGTTTTTTTTGGTCTTTGGAAATCTCTCCGAAGATTCACTTTCACAAAGTGTAAGAGCCACTGTGATACTGAGGCCAGGATTCCTCATAGGGCAGTGCACAAGCTGTCGATCACCACTGAGGCGAAGATTGCAGTGGTACCTGTGAAAACTGCATTAGTCCTCCCCATGAAGTGGCTGCGCTGTTTGTGCTCTGGACTCCACAGTGCAAAAACCAGCGGATGATATAGGAGCACACAGAGAGAAGGACACATTTAGCTGCCTGTTTCAATCTGAGCAGAGGAGACGTATTGTTGAGCCAAACCGACTGAAAACTCTCTATTCTACAAAGAGGGTATAAAACAAACAATAAATAATTCCAAAATATTGAATAATTCCATCAATAAATACATAAATCAAAGCATCACAAAATCCAATAAGACATAACAATAAGTCTTCAATATTTTTACTTCTATATGAATTATAAGTGTTTTTTGATTAGCTCATGACTAATGCATGCAAAATCAAATACTTAATTATATCTTTCGGTGCCCAATATTATTATAACCTAATTATATGAAGTGCCTGCAGTAGCATTTTCAGGATTTTTGTTTTATAATGACAAATAAATAAATAATGGCAACTATTTTACATTACACCTGGAAAAAATAATAAGGCCTTAAAACAATTAAAAAAACAAACATTAAATATTAAATCGGGAGAGTTTACATTCCCATAAAACAGCTGCGACACAAGACCAACCTCAAAATAAATTGGAAACAAAGATCCCTATCTCTTTGCCTGGTTTTCTGCATAACACACAACGTGATACAGATGAGAAAGCAAAAGGCGGATATTTTTACCAAGGGTTTGGAAGTACTTCTAAACAGCATTATTCCACAGTTGTATTATTATTATCATTATTATTATTGGTTCATAATAGAGTCGACTAAAACTGCTTGCACAAGACAGATGTATTTATGAATTCTATCGCAACAGAAACAAAATACATGATGAAACTGATCTGTAATATAAGTACAGGGTTATAATGCTACTCTAATGTTTGGATCTCTAGGAATTCTTGGAATCTAAGATGCCACATTGTCTCCTATACAGAGTTCCCTTATTGGGGTTGACTGCTTTAAGTTTCTGGGATACAGGGCATTTCTTAATGAACCCACACTTTTTTTCTCAATGCAGGATTTGGGGTTGTTGCTTCTGGTAGGATTGTTTTTAATGCAGTAAATAAAAGCAGTAATTTTGTTGTGAGGAAGTTAAATGGTCACTTAGACCAGGTGGTCACATTAGGAGGTTTGTCAGTAATCTTGTTAAGCCTATCTAATATAAAAAATAATACCTAATAATACCTAAATAATATATAAAGTATTTAACACGTTCCTGGTTTTATAATAAATTTCAAAGGAAAATGCTTGGCAACAAAAACAAGCCTTTTTTTTAAACAAAAGATAAAAGGATCCATACATTTACACAGTTCAGGTTTTATTAAACTCTATTATAAGAATGCAATTTGTACATTTATTGAATGTGATTATTCCTTGCCAGGCTCAGTTTAAGCATTTAATTCTCGTTTTGACTAAATGCATTTCACATTTAATAGTTACTTTTATGCCATTTCAGTTTTTTACTCGCAATAAGATTTTTTTCTGGATGCATGCTTAAGGTCTTTGAGCCAAACGCAGAACCTTGTAGGATCAGAAACGTGACTCTTGTCTAAAGACAAAAAACACAGGCTATTACCCACAGTTTAGAAATTTGAGTTTCCCTCTTTTTAGAATAGGACACAGCATGCCACACTATAGGAAATGTGTAGCCAGAATCTGATATACCTCAAAGGCTGAATACATAATCTTGTTCTACTAAAAAGCCATATACATTTATTAAAAAACAAAATGTATGCATGGCAAATCCGACAGCCACAGTATATTAACACAAACAGTGTTTTTCTAAATTGTAGTGCTTCCCAGCAATAAAAGTTCACCTCACAGTTATTACTGAAAAAGTAGCTTCCACAAGATAATGACCCAGAGAAGATGATCCAGGGCAACTGATATGACAAGAGTACGGCTTAGTATACAATGAACAATGGAACCAATATCAGAAGATTCAGTGTAATTTTTGTTCACTATAGCACAGCAAATAAGGGTTTAAGAAGCTATTTATGTGTCGACTTATTATTATGATGATTATTATTGTTGTTGTTTTAAATGGTTAATATTTTTACATTTAAGTTTCTCATTTTGTATATTCTGCTGAACACAATCGATCATGGGGTGTCTTGGAAATGCAGTGTTTCTTTTTGTCCCTACTTAGTATTAATGATAAAAGGGTACCGTTTTCATAATGTCATATTTTATGTTATCATAACTATTAACAATATAAATCAGATTAACCATGCTATGGAAAAGGCTAAGTGGCAATATAATACAACAAAATGAACAAAATGAACAAAAATGCCTGTGTCTTGCTTAGTGAGTAATATTTATCCCTTAAGTGGTTGCTTTTACCAGCTCCTACCCTAGCGAATCATTTTTTAAATTGATGAGATAATTTTTAATTGGAAGCAAATTTCTCTTTGTAAAGGAGAACATTATTTAAGCCCTGTATTTCCAGTAAATGGTACTCCCAAAATAACATGTCAAAAAGACTAAATGTACATTTACAGTATATTTGAATCAAATCAAATGGTTTTATCTTTAGACACATAAATAAAATGTGGTTTAAATGCTTTGGAATTATACTTAGATGTTAAGCACCCAGGTTTCAAGAGCGGCAGCAAAATCAGAAAGCTATTCATCATCAGATGCTCTGAGTTATTTAGAAACATATGTTTTGAATGCTTCTTCACACTGACTAAAAAACAACTGTAGTTTATAATGGGTGAGCACTATCCACATTGTGGTGGTGAGCCATATTAATTATGTTGGCATGCATTGTCATTTTTAATTGAAAGTAAAAGGTCTTGCTCTTAGGTCATACGTTTGGCACTTTTAATAAGTGTGCTGTAGATCTGTTATAAGATCAAAACTGTGATGATGATGGTGGAATTCAGCTTGAGTTAATTATGAAGAACCACAGTGGAAAACCTGCAAAGTGTGTGTGACAAGAGGAGACTGGATAGCCTGGCAATCTCCAAATCCTTGAGCAAGCTTCTTTACAGACTATGGCTGTTACTTTGATTCAAAGTCAAGGGTCAATATCATCTACGAGGAACTCATCACATGATACAGCTGTAATATAACTCGGGCAACTTACCCACCATATGGATTTGGGAGTGACATTAAAGGATTATGACACTTAATATCTATTCATTAACTGTACGTGCTCCAGTGATACAGGCAGGGTTTTGGGATTGGGTATCACTTTTGTATTCAATGATTTAACCATCCTTTTAAAGTTCACAAGTGTCATCCCCACCCCCGAAAAAAGAAAAATGAACAACGCCCACCTTCAAGCATCTAGTGTATACTATACAATACTCTACAATAATTCCATTTTAAATTAGAAAACCGATTCCTGTCCTTGGTGAACACTATGACACATTGTATATGAACCCAGAGGTGAGTTAGAGAGACTCTAAATTTTAGATGTAATTTAAGATGCTGCTAATTGCAGGCTCAAATAAAATTAAGATTTAACAAGTGCCCCCCAAAAAACTGTCTAGGCTCTGGATTTAATCAAAACTTTCACTTAACAATGCTGAATGCCAAGCATGTCACTTGATGGCAGCTTTCCGTTTGCCAGAGGCCTCTTGTGTCCACGTAATTGAAAGACACCGTCAAGCAGTGGGTTTGTAATTTGTGATTGGCGGGTGGCTCGAAGATTAGATTTAATCCAGGCCTATGTTGTGCTGAAGGCAACTCCCTAAAACCAGTATAAATCAAACCGTGCTGAGTCATGGGGGAGCCATTTAATACAATTTGCTCACAGGAGTTACATTAAATGTGTGTTTTTTTTAGAGAAATGGTCTATATCTATATTAGTATACCATAGTCACAATAACTAATAACACGAATAGTAACACAATTTGAATAATTTTACTCTACATGCAGCAGAGCAGAAAAGAAAGATGCAGACTGATTATTTTTCCTTTTTCATACATGACGGCTTTCCTTCTACAATAGTTGCTCAGCTCTGGGACTCAGCCTGTATGGATGTGTCATGTCAAGTTTAAATCCCAGATCCCCATAATAAATGTAGAGCAAGTGATTATGTTTACATTGGATTTAAAAAAGTCAACTGGATGCTTTGTGGCGATGCATTGTAATCTTTAGTAAAATACTACAACATACCACAAGAACCTAATGCTGTTGGGATGGTAAAAGAATAACAGTTCATGTTCTGGTACCAACTTTGTTTATAGAATGTAAGTTTGGTTAGATAAATTAGCAGGTAAGGGACTTTTAAGACAGCTCTCTGTTTAGCGGAGTCCATTTTCATTTGCACATTTGTATTACTTTTGGCAAACACATAGATTATACATGCTTGACACAGACCACCCTACCTACACTTTCAGTACAAGCCTGGGATTTTCCCAAAAGCTGTCCACCTCTTTGCTGCCATAAACGCTTTTTGGATCCCTTTTTCATGCACCACTCTACTGCCGACCACCTTTATCTGATGCTGTGCAACCCGATGATAGAACAGAAAGAAATGATGAAACCCAGCACAATCCAAAATCTTGTGACAGGTCTTTAAATCAAGAAACAAATAATATAAAAATGTATTAAAGCAGAAGAAAAGGTGCTGGCCAGTTTGATCATATGTTGTGCAAGTTCACCCAATACAATGTAAGCCTAGTATTTGTTGCTGATCTTAATGGATATACTTGATGTGCTTCTCTATTCCAGTGTCTGATTTCAACATGATTTTACACTAAATATTCCAGAAAAACATCAAATCTCAAAAAACGACTCCCAGCAGAATGAAAATGATTACGCTGAGTGTCTCTTCAATTGCCTCTCTTCCTAATTTACTTCCTTTGAACATTTCCTAGAATTAAGAACTTTGAATGCGTTCAGATATTACTGCCAGAGCAGGTTTTTAGCATGGCAGAAGAAAAGCCTATAAAAAGAAAAGGCTACTCAAAAAATCACATCTTACACATATTGCAGCACGCACCAATTGAGAAACGAAACAAAGACAATGGTTCCATACTATATTTGGAGTCATTATAAGTTTAATAAAATACAATGGAAATTGCGGTTTTGTTTGCAAACCATTTGAACACAAAGACCATTGTGAAAAAGGGCCACACTTCATGACTATCAAAAAAGAAAAACTCATTGTAGTTGTGTTTGTCTGATGGCTTTTTCTCCACAAGAATTCTCAGTAGTCTACTATGATATAAATAGCCAAATGCCTTGGGCCCATCCTTAATGAACTGCCCACCTAGACAAGCTCAGGACTTAATGGACATCAGGATCAATGCCTTTATAATGGTCTCCCATATGGGCTTACTGAAGCGCTCTCTCGCTCTCTCTTTTGAATCTCCCTTCATAGAAATCAATTGAGCTGCAGTCAAAAATGTACACCCCCCTGGAATAAACTCTCTTCAGTCATTTGAAATCTTTACTGTAGTCTCTAGGCTTAACAAACTCCCCAAATATATCATGGATAAATGTGTTTTAATGAACAATATAACTTACAAACTACTAGCTGTTTATTAATGAATAACTAGTCATTAACAAGTAATTACTAAATAAAGCAATCATTAAATAACTTTCGAATGAAGACTTGACCTACTTTAGACTACAAAAATCATGAAGATGCATACTTTCCTGGTTGAATAACTTTCATGATCTCACTGCAGATTTATATTCAACAGCTTCATACCACAATAGAAAATAATCACTTTAGAGAAATGCACAAAGAAAACTTTTAACTGCAACAGAGGAATTGCATAGTTTTCCCACATACATTAAATATCAGCCTTACCAGCTGCGCAAGGTCCTATGTAATGCATAAGGAAAAGTCACCAGATATTGGGGTTTGTGTGTGTTGTGTCATGAACCTACTTACTATATCTGTGTTCACTTTAATACAAACAAATTAATGCATACAAACTGTTGGTCAATTAAGGGACCATATGGGCCAAACTTACTAAACAACAGATAAGAAAGAACAAATTAGCATAGACTATTGATGTGTATAAATACTTCATTATTCTTCAAAACAAAATGCATCAGAGATTTATCAGAAATCAGAAGCTGGAGATCAAAGGCATATGTTTCAGTTGGGTAGTTAGAACTTGTGCTTGGCTCCTGAGTTACTGGTTCTTGAATTGGTTACAGAGCTTATTGTTGTACACTCAGGCAGCACATGTGCAGATATAGAGCGAGATTCCACTCAGAAAATATTATTTTTGATGTCTGTTTTAAAATACTAAAAGGTTTTCAAAAGTAGAATACTCATTATAAAAAAAAATTCAGTATATCACCATCACCATCAGCCTATATCAATCCACTGCTGGACGAGGCTCCCCAAGTTGTTTCAACTTGCTTCGATCTACAGCTTCTCTTTCCCATGTCCCGCCTGTAAAATGTATTATTTCATCTTCCCATCTTTTATGTGGTCATCCTCCAGGTCTTTTTTCTTCTATAGGTATCCAATCAATAGCTTCCTTTGTCCATTTTTGATCTGTTCTTCTTTCAATGTGTCCGGCCCATTGCCATTTTAACATTTTCACTCTCAATGTCGTCACATATTTTGGTTTGTTCTCGGATCCATTCATTTATTGTTATATCTCTTCTTGTTATTCCAAGCATACATATTCCCATGCTCCTTTGTGTCGTCCGCAGTTTCTGTATAATTTTTGCATTAAGTGAACAGGTTTCACAGCCATAAGTGAGCACTGGTGGTATGCATTGATCAAATACTTTTCTCTTCAGGCAAGTGCATAGATTTCCTTTCAACAGCGTGTGGTTTCTTCCACACGCACTTCATCCCATTTTTACTCCTCTTGATTTCATCCATAATATCTCCATCTGCGTTAATTTGTGTCCAAGGTAGACATAACTTTTGACTTCTTAAAGTAGCAGTTGATCGACATTTTCTTAGATGTAACAAAGCTGTTAAACATGACTTTGGTTTTACTCAGGTTCATTTTAAGTCCAGATGTCTTGCTTGCATCTGAGAGTTCTTGCAATTGAAGCTGCAGGTCTTTTTGCAAATATGAGCATGTATGTTCAGACATGCTCCGTTTCACTTGATTCCTTTATCTCCCCAGTCTAAAGCCACCATATTTAAACATGGACATTGTCTCAGAATGTCTGACAGATTCTGGAATTTTAAGGTCCAAGGCCAAACCAGCGTATGCTCTTGTCACTTTTACCATGATAACATTTTACCAAGATAACTTGGTCAAATTAATAGTGTGTGAGATAAGGAAAGCAGGGCAAAATCTTCACTTTAGTGTTTTTCATTACATACAAAAGCATGGTGTATGGAGAGGCATATACACAGAGCTGTTCCCGAATCAAGACATTGCCTTGGTAACAGGAGACCTTTAGAAGTTAGCTGCTACCACTAAGGCTCAAGTTTCTAGCACAACACTGTCTGTGTGTGCAGTCACAGAATCTTTACATATGGGGAAGTTATAATGTTCTTATTCATATTTAAAAAGAGTGAATGAGAAAAAAACACACAATCATGACAGTAGCCACAGTCTGACAATGTTCTGCTGCAGAGGTGACAGACTATTCCACTGATGCAATTCTATCTACAGTCCTGCTCTCACATTCGCTATAAATAGGATTCCCCCCATAGATCTGTATCAGCAGGCCACTGTTGGGGGTGCCAAGAGGTGATTGTGGGTCACCATGAATTGTCAGTGGGGGGTGCAGATTTCTCACTGTGTATATTTCAGGAATGCAGCTATTTAATTTATACTGAATTTGAATGCGCTCTCTCTGGTGTTCATTGTATTTCTACATACTTCTCATTTTAAATTGTACCATAGACATCAACTATAACATCACAAAACACTTAAACGATCCTCCCTTCCCCTGATTGGACACTGTGTCGCTCGGTCATCATTTGGAGTAACCGCAATAACTTTTAACAGGCTTAAATGTTTTTTACTTAAATTAAACACTGCTAAAACGGAGTTATTAATACAAATTATACCTAAATTGAGTGAAAGAAATCAAGATATCATTAAAAATGCATAAACACAGAGAAAATGTTATGCAGTAGTTTTAAAGATAGCTGCAATTAAGAAACTACTGCATTCCTATTTGCAGTGCAGTGAATGTTTCGAGGTGAGGTCTGTAGCACTATAGCCTCGCACACGAAAACAACATACCATTCTGGATAACACCTATATTTAAGTGCAAGTACATTAGCAAACACATGAATTCTCAATTTTGTTTCTCACAGATAAGCAGTAATTACATTTTGCACATAAAAAGTGGGTTCATGCTGAGTTAATGAAAGTGAGTTTAGATTTAAACCCAAGCTTTCTGGCTCCTCATTTCAGAAACAATTACATCTTATAGCAGCCCCCTAATTAAGACACAAAAAACATAAAGATGCATTGTGTGCTGATCATATAACCTCCATGATCTCACTGTTGAACACAATTATATAACACAGCTTAACACCACGAGAGAAATAAACATCTGCTATAGCTAGTACACATGCATATATATATTATACATACACACCCTTTTTTACCTTTTTTATCTAAATAGTTTAACTAAATTATAGCTTTGTACTGTATCCTTAAGCAGAAAAAAACTATTCAAACAGCATCATTTAAGAAGAAAAAAAAGGAATAGTTAGCCTATATGAGTCATATATGTATAATCAATTGTATAGTTTAATTGATATGAATGACTCTGCTACAAAACACATTTTGTATAATATAAAAGAAACATGGAAATCGTTGTCAATGTTTGTATTATGAATTGACTTGACTTCAGTGAAATTTTGCAAAATGTGCTTTTTGTCACAATTCCTTAAATATAAAATACTTGGAAAAGGGACACATTCCCTTTCTATTTGATATACTGTACATTACATGTATGGCAGCTTTGTTTTCCATTTTCTTTTAAATATATACATGTATATTGTGTGTATACAGTGAGGGAAAAAAGTATTTGATCCCCTGCTGATTTTGTACATTTGCCCACTGACAAAGAAATGATCAGTCTATAATTTTAATGCTAGGTGTATTTTAACAGTGAGAGACAGAATAACAACAAAAAAATCCAGAAAAATGCATTTCAAAAAAGTTATAAATTGATTTGCATGTTAATGAGGGAAATAAGTATTTGACCCCTTCGACTTAGTACTTGGTGGCAAAACCCTTGTTGGCAATCACAGAGGTCAGACGTTTCTTGTAGTTGGCCACCAGGTTTGCACACATCTCAGGAGGGATTTTGTCCCACTCCTCAGGGGATCAAATAATTTTTTCCCTCACTGTATATATGCATATTGATTTCATTTTAGTTTTTTATGAGTTATACAATTCTATTGACATCTCTGAATGAGATAATAATGGATACATATTATTACTTATTCAATTAAGTAGCCCAATGGCAGCTATAAGATATGAAGTTCACAGTGTGTAGTGTAGGTGTTCTCCCCTCAAGACTATTAATGGGTTAAAGGCCTTGCCGAAGCCAAGGCAGAAGATTTTCCTTTGAGTGTTATTTTGGGACTTACGTTCACATTATTGAAAGCCATGCCTATCTGTAACACTATAGCCACAGTGCATTTGGATTATGCCGGCTTCCCCAGAGGGACTCCCATCTTGGCTTCCTGCAGCAAAAGGACCTGCTCTCCTCACAGTTTGCGAGCAAAATGTCTGCATGTGCGTTACAAGACTACCTGTGCCTTCTCAGGAGGTCACCCTGTACAAAACGTCTCATGTGTAAAAGAATAAAATGGAAAATGGAAGTGCATTGTGCAGTTATTTTACAATGTAGGCTCTGTCTGCAACCTACTGAAACATATTTGAAGAATAATGAAGTCAACACAATTACCTGCTGGCAAATCATAACCATGCCCTGCTAATTAAGGGTAGTTACAATACAGCTAGTATAAAATGATAGCTGCTCTACTATAAAGATTGGCTTACAACACAACAACAGACTGCTTGGTATCCTATTAGTACAAAAAAAAAAAAAAACAGAAACCAGGGCCCATTGAGTTGTCTCTTATACAATATTAAATAAATAAACAGTAAATTAAACATGACTTAACATTCAAACACATCAATAGAAATAGCAAGGCAGAAAGAACATTTTCTATTTTACAAAAGCCAAATCATTTTCACCCATCAAGCAGATTATTTTTGTCTGGTGTGTTTGACAAACGAAATGTAGGACTGCTGAGGTAGAATATTGCAAACTCGACATAACTGTCCAACATTGTTATAGCATGTTTTCTAATTAGCATGGAATTGATACAAGGGTTACTTACTTACTCTTCAGATCGATATGATTCTAGTGGTTTGATGCGCATCCTGATGTTTCCAGTTAAAGAGCGCATGAGTCGGTCATTATAATGTAGCCACACATTTTGCAGACCTTTAGATCTGATCAAGTGTATCTTGAAAATACTTGAAAATGTTATAAAGTCAGAGGCAATCAATGAGCAATGTGATGAATGCCCTGATGTGGAAACCTTTGTTAACAGAGTATATGCAAAAAACAAATAATAATAATATTTTGTATTCGGAAGGAAAACATCCTATATGTTGACAGCCAATTGTGAAAATTGTGAAAGTGCTAGAAAAACCATTCTCCATGATCTAGTTTGAGACTTTTATGCAACACATTGGGACAAAATGCAAGAAAGTACCGAGTTTGAAAAGCACTGATACAGTTAGCCCTGTGAAATGAAACTGCATGGTAAGGACGTTTACAATAAGCATTTCAGCTATTACAGTGGTTTTCATACTCTTAAACTGTGCAGAGGAGGGAATTTGTATTCTTTCTTTCTGCTGCAGCCTTGACACAGAGATAATAAAACTGCAAACAATTTAAATCATTTAAGAAATAAGCTAAGACTCACTACTTTTCAATCACTACCACCTTCCCACAGCCTGTTAAGCACATTTGGAAGATTAGCCATGGGAGCTGGGATTGTAGAAAGAAACAATTCTCCTGCGCAACCTAGCCATAACACTCTGTACTATTATGTCATTCCATTTCCATATACAAACCAACTTAAAGGTGACTAAGGACAACATATCTGCAGGGGGGACAATATTCCAAATTAATCACTTTAGGGGGTTGTAATGAGGTGAATGCTCTCCTTCTCAAACCCCACAACAATTTAGGCTGGTAAAGACCCTTAATATTTCATTAAGACCATTGTTTGCTGTGGGTTCAACATGCCTTCACTATGATTAACTACAATGCACTTTAGGAATACTACAATATAACACATTCTACTTGCATATTAAAACAAACATACTTTATTAATTATTATTATGGGGTCATATTTCAGTTGAAGCCATTTATAAGTTTTGAACTCAACATCACCTATTCCTATGCTGTTGTCATTCACCCTTAATACACTTTATCTATCACTTACAGAAATATGTGTCCCTCCAGTTGCTGATTTTTTCTTCTTTGTTTTTTTGTTTTTCAAACAAATGTTTGATACCTTGTGGCAATCTTGGTCCCAGTTGAGTAGGCAGATAAAGCAGCTTGATGCCTGCCATTTACCAAATTGAGTGCAAGTAATGTGGGGGAAGAAATATGTGTCCACATTATTAGGACTCTACTTATGTTCTTGGCTCCAGTTACTTGCAATGCAGTTAGTCTTCTGTGCATAACACCAGCAGCTTTAGCTGTGGGCACTGACTTTCAATAGATATTTCTTCCTCGCTCCTTTGAAATGTCTGAACATCGCCAAATATTGTTCCACAGAACCTTTAAACTGGAGTAATACTTCTCCGTTAACTCCCAATTGAAGAAAGTGTAGCAGGCTAAGCTGCTACGTTTTTCATTCAATCACTTTGTCATTTTAGTTTTATTGCATTGCCCTGCTATTATAATGTTCTCTGTGTTTATTTGCTTTCATTAGAGTCTCATTCTCAACATTTGCTTCTGGGCACTGACTTTTCTGCTTCATTGCTCTTATGGCTGTGTGCTGCCTGAAGTGATTTCAGTCGAAATATTGTGTTCTCAAAGCACACAAAATAAAAACTTAACTATCAATAAAATTACAAGATATAGGCCTATTTTTTTCCTCTGTCTTTTTCTGTAAGAATCATTAACCACAGGCATCAGTAATATTTACGAACATCTGCATTGACTTTTTGTAAATAGTTCCTTGTTTGGGTCTATTCTATCGAATGTTCTATAGATACAATAGCTTTACAACTTCAAAAAAGTATTGCTACAATTGTAAACTCTTAAAATATCAGATTGACATCCATTTCAAATCGCTTATAGTTCCCTATTAACACTTTTTCCTGCTGCATTTTAATTACTTATTTTTGTATTCATTCTAATGCAGAAAATAAATCAATTAATACAAACAATTAAACGCATACAAATGCTTTTATTGCACATGTATTCATACTGTGGATTTGTTTCACTGGTTCACAAAATTGTGTGAACAAAGTACATCAAACACAGGATACTAGATATGTTCTCTTCTTGTGTAAGGAAGAGCAAAGATCCCTTCATTGCTTTTTAATACAATCCCCCTGTAAACTTGCTTCATTATGAATTTCCTTAGGAAATCCCAGGAGGAAATAAACCTTCTTCTCGGTCCCCAGCCGAGGCAGACACATCCACTATCATCTCATCATTTCTTCCACACAGTTTGTTTTGAATGGCTGCCTGCATTCTGATGACCGCATGCGAACTGACCTTAGACATCCCTGTGTTTTCATACCATATGATTATAACCCTGTTCTCATATGAAGGTTGTTAAATTCTTATTTTTGGTAATTTTTGGTGTTTAAAGAGCGAGTACAGATGATCTAATGTCTCCTTCTAAATGAAAAACCCAATATAAAAGAGGCCAGAAGAGTTAGAGGGACTAGGAGTGCACAAAACCAACAAATTGCCAGGGTCGTGGTATTTTTCCAGTTGTACTGAAGGAAATGAAAGATTCATAGACCATTAGCTAGGATCTTTCAACAGATGCTTAAAATGGGCTGCACCCAATGATTGGAAAATTGCGACAGAGGGATAAAACAGAACCAGGAAACCACTTACCAATCAATCTTACTTTGGTTACATGTAAAGTTATGGAAACCGAGTTAAATGTGTGCATTGTATGTACAGGCACAGTATGGGTTCTCCATGAAATTGCATTTCTTAAAGCAAACACATAAAAACAAACAAAAGGAAATTCCAACACAGCACTCCAAACAATTTCCAGGATGGCAGGCTGAGGGTGAATCTAATCTCAGGGGTTGTGACCTGAGCTCAGAGTTCCGTTCCGTTCCGTTCCGTTGCGTTCCGTTCCGTTCCGTTCCGTTCCTTGCTCTGGCCCCCTCCATCACTGTCTCTGCACTCGGACAAACACAGGCCCAAAACAAAACACCCCCATTGTTCTCCTCAATCTTGTTATATACCTTAGGCCCCTCCCTCAACAGGAACACTAATTTAGCCCAGCTAATTTAACAAGCCACACCCCTCCATTCTGTAACCGCCCCCATTTAGTTTGCAGTGCTTACCCTCACCCTCACACACACACACACACACACACACACACACACACACACACACACACACACACACACTCTCCCCTACTAACAAGTAACAACCATCAAACAGCAATAAGCAATAACCACCACAATAACAATAATAATATAGTCAATAGTTCCCCCTACTTCCCCACAGATTAACACACATGGATTAAAGTTATAAACTTTACAATGCTATTACTAATCTACATTGTCCTTCATTGGCTCTCTCCTCATGGCTGTTGGTGCACACTGATGTCCCAGTCCTGTTGCCACTCTTTCACCTGGCAGTCCATAGCCCCAGACCGTAAGTCAATAGTGAATAAAAGTCTGATGACCAGGCATAGGAAAGGTCTAGTGACATTCTCTGTCACAGTCACATTGGTGATATAGCTATGTACCAACAATTCCAGTATTTTCTTTTCAAATATACATGTAAACAAAATGAAAATAAGCAAAAATTCTAACCACTGTAACATGAAAAACATACTAGTGGCATGGTAATGGAGTCCCTCTGTAATTTCTAATTATGCTTAGTTGTTTATTGAATTGGGAATGTATTTTCACTAATAAAATAGTGTGATTTACCACAATAAACTTATAAAATAATACACAGGATAATTCACCCAAAAGAAAAGAGATACAATGTACAGTACTGAATACCAGTGTGACAGCACAGCTATTAGGTTTTTAATGCTAATAATATATAATTAGGTCTGCTGTCAGTCTGGATGTGCTGTCCCTTCTCAGTATAACTCGTGCTCCACTTTGAAGGACGATAAGAGGAGTGTTAAGAGTTTTGGTTAACATATCAGACTCTGCTGCCAATAAATCAATATAAACTCCTTCTCAGTATATTCATGGGATAATAAGAAATGGAACGAATGAGGAAAAAACACTCAGGCACTCACGATCAAGTACTTGCTAGAAAAATGTAATACAAAAAACGAAACCTTTTTCAAAGCATTTGTAACAGTTTAATCAAGCCATACACACTCTCTGTGCCTCCTTCTGTCCTTTACATATCCTTAAACTGTATATCACTCATTCCTCCTGTAGTCTATATGATTTGCCTAATTTAGAGACTAGTACAGTGAATGTAATAAATAATTTTGTTATATATGTCTCTATACATTTATAATCATGTATCAATCACTATGATATGCATTGTAATGTATTACCAAATATATACTGCTCTTTATGAAAGTGCTTATGGAAACCTCCAGTGCCGTAGCACATGGTGAGATAATCCCAAGACAATCAGCGATAGGTTGTTGCTGTTATCTGGGAGGAATCCTCAGTGCTCTCCAATGTTGTGATAGAATCCAGTGGAGGCTTTTTTCCGTTGTGGGAGTGAGTTTATCAAATTAACCCCGCAGCTCAATTGCCCCGATAAAACTGAAAGAAATACTGGCTTCATTGCTTTGGAAATATAAACTGAAGCATCCTAGTCCAAGAAAACTTCACAAACCTAGAACTAAAATGTGATGTTATTCTTCTTACTGGATATCCTCAGCCACGGCAGAACAAAAACACAAAACAAACAAACAAACAAAAAAACAGGCCAACCATAAACGTTTCCACATCCACAGGACAAACTGTACCAGTGCAAGGAGCCTTAAACGCAATTAGCAAATGGGTCTGGGTTTAAGCACCAGAGAATTAATTTGCTGAGTCATTAATGCATGGTAGTGTGCATACATAAATGGCTGACCATTTTGATATATTTTTGCCCATTTTTAATAAAACAGATAATAAAAGTGTTGCATTTCCATTATTATTTTATTAACGGAACCAAGCTTAATTAGAACACAGTATTCAGAATGAGTAATGGAGTATCTCTGGGTGCACTCATGCAGGCCAGTGAGGTGTAAATTAAATGCTAAAATATGCTTTTTCATATCACTGCTAATAGAGTAACAATATTAAATTTTATTTTCCCCACAATTCATTCAGATTAGTGCAGAAATTGGACAGTTTCTGAATTGTGCGTTGGGCTGAAGGTCCCATTCGGCTTTATGATGTGGTTTATATCATCTATATGTCCCTATTATTTCTGTATCATGTCAAAGGTGTAAAGGAACAGGAGTACATAAATTTCCTTTGGTTCACTTCTAATGCATCAAAAATCTGGTGACAGATTGATGCCTGATTTTATGGTATTAAATATTTTTTTAAATGCATATGGAGTATGTGCAAATGACAAAGCATAAATAAGGATCCAAGCTTGTGGATTGGCTGTTTGAGGCAACCTATCATGACCTTTTTCTACCTGCAATAACAATAGGCTCAGAAGATTCCTAAACACCATTGAACTCTATATAATTCTCTGTAATCCTTTCCCCATAGATTGTCATTTTCCATGCTAAATAAATTGATGAAAAAAGGCTACTTAATGCCAGTGTACAGGGGAAGCAATTAAGTACAGAACACTTACACTCACCTAAAGGATTATTAGGAACACCATACTAATACTGTGTTTGACCCCCTTTCGCCTTCAGAACTGCCTTAATTCTACATGGCATTGATTCAACAAGGTGCTGAAAGCATTCTTTAGAAATGTTGGCCCATATTGATAGGATAGCATCTTGCAGTTGATGGAGATTTGTGGGATGCACATCCAGGGCACGAAGCTCCCGTTCCACCACATCCCAAAGATGCTCTATTGGGTTGAGATCTGGTGACTGTGGGGGCCAGTTTAGTACAGTGAACTCATTGTCATGTTCAAGAAACCAATTTGAAATGATTCGACCTTTGTGACATGGTGCATTATCCTGCTGGAAGTAGCCATCAGAGGATGGGTACATGGTGGTCATAAAGGGATGGACATGGTCAGAAACAATGCTCAGGTAGGCCGTGGCATTTAAACGATGCCCAATTGGCACTAAGGGGCCTAAAGTGTGCCAAGAAAACATCCCCCACACCATTACACCACCACCACCAGCCTGCACAGTGGTAACAAGGCATGATGGATCCATGTTCTCATTCTGTTTACGCCAAATTCTGACTCTACCATCTGAATGTCTCAACAGAAATCGAGACTCATCAGACCAGGCAACATTTTTCCAGTCTTCAACTGTCCAATTTTGGTGAGCTTGTGCAAATTGTAGCCTCTTTTTCCTATTTGTAGTGGAGATGAGTGGTACCCGGTGGGGTCTTCTGCTGTTGTAGCCCATCCGCCTCAAGGTTGTACGTGTTGTGGCTTCACAAATGCTTTGCTGCATACCTCGGTTGTAACGAGTGGTTATTTCAGTCAAAGTTGCTCTTCTATCAGCTTGAATCAGTCGGCCCATTCTCCTCTGACCTCTAGCATTAACAAGGCATTTTCGCCCACAGGACTGCCGCATACTGGATGTTTTTCCCTTTTCACACCATTCTTTGTAAACCCTAGAAATGGTTGTGCGTGAAAATCCCAGTAACTGAGCAGATTGTGAAATACTCAGACCGGCCCGTCTGGCACCAACAACCATGCCACGCTCAAAATTGCTTAAATCACCTTTCTTTCCCATTCAGACATTCAGTTTGGAGTTCAGGAGATTGTCTTGACCAGGACCACACCCCTAAATGCATTGAAGCAACTGCCATGTGATTGGTTGGTTAGATAATTGAATTAATGAGAAATTGAACAGGTGTTCCTAATAATCCTTTAGGTGAGTGTATATTATTATATGTCTTAGTAGACATCCTTATCCAGGACAACAATATATCACATTGTTACATACATTTACCCATTCATACAGCTAGGTATTTACTGGAGCAATCGTGGTACAATTCCTTGCTCAAGGGTACAACAGCAGTGTCCCCCACCTGGGATTGAACCCATAACCATCCACTCCAGACTCCAGAGCCCCAGCCGCTGCTCTGCACTGCGGGATATACTTCCCCACTTGCTTGAAGGCAGTTTTGAAAAGTCTAATCAAAAGGTATGTGTGCATAATAGCTAATGCCAAATAACAACCCGAGCATGAGGAACAGTAAAGAATCCTTGAGCACACACATCAGATATGCAAAAATAAGAAAACGAAATAAGAAACGGCCAATTCAGCTTGCATAAAATTCCCCTTCAATCCATTTTCTCTGCAGGAATGTGATGACAAAGGCAAACAGTTCTGCTGAATGTGTCTAAATAGAATTGTATCTTCAGGTGGGTGGTGTGGGACTGCTGGGATTTTGTAAACACCAAGGGGATTCGAAACAGTACAAAGAGTGCAGGATGTTGAAGATAGTCCTCGGTGATCTACAAGGCTCCTTGTCCCAATTTACACCACATTTTCAAGCAAAATCCTCTGCAAAAATATTATTACCTCAGAATCAAATGTCGAGACAAATATAAATTAAGCATTACTTAGTATGTGGCGGCAGCAGAAAGGCATTTGGAAGACAAGGTGATTTGTATAGGTGGCCACAGTAGGAGCTATTTCTGTGCAAAACTGCAATTAAAGGCAGTGCCACACAATAAAACCTGCTAAAGCATTCTCTCGTAGCAGCACATTAAGTACGTTGCTGATATCTGCATTAAAAATGATTTGCAGTGCCATATGCACTGATGTATCAAAATTGCATTTGGGCTTATAAAGATGCCAAGTCCATACGGCAGATATACTAGTATGGTGTAAACGGGTTATTTCTATGCACTTTTAACATCTCATTTGAGGACGGTGAGCCACATTTACAGAGTGCTTTTGAACAGTAAAGGCTGTACCACTTCCCAAAATAGCATAAATAAAGCTAATGGGTTCATTCATTAGGCCTTTTTCTTTTTTTAACTCTCTTATTGGCATTTTGTTATGCTAAAAGAATAAAATGTACTAATGAAAGTCAAAGTAGTTTTATAATGTACATAATTGTGTAGAACCCAGAAGAAAATAGGTTTATTCACTAAGACATGGAAATAGAACCGAGAAATGGAGAATCGGCAAAAAACACTGGTTTATATGAAAATGTATATGTAATCAATATGGACACTGTAAATCAGCTCCTAGTAGTTGTTTAAGAGTTGTTTCTTATTCTGGGAAATTAGGCTGAGGGAAATGAGGATAATGTGATTGTGGTGAAACATTAGAACTTTAGTCTATGTGATATGAATGTGTTTTTAAGTATTTTGGAACAGAGATTGTTCTCAATGTGGAGGATACTGTACAGACCCATGGACAAGAAAATGAAAACAGCATTTATGTGAACTTGCAAACCTGTCATGTTTATCACAGATGACATATTGCATGAACTACACCCTCATGAAATACTTATTTTTTCCATGCACTTCTCTTACACATTCCATAAGAATGGGATGATGTATTTATATGATGCAAGTAAATATGGCTATTGGGTCTAAAAAACGTGACAGCGTTAATAAGCCTAAAGGGATAAGCCTTGGGCTGTAGCTTTAGGTGATGTAACGTGTTCAATAAGTTGTCACATTGGGAAAATATATTGGGAGTACGAAACAGAATGAAAATAACACTACTGGGAACTACCAATGTCTAGAAAATGCACTGATCAAGTTCACCTTATAATAGGACCTTGTCAGAGCATTATTACGTTTCTATTGGCTTTTCAGTGCCAGACACGGAACAATTCAATACTCTACACTGGTTAGATAAGTTAGTTAACTTTATAGCAGTAGCCAAACACGATGTATGATTCTTTGGTTGTATTCTTAGAATAAGTAATGGCTGACAATGTTTGATAGGCATGTGATACAGGTATGATTCATTCTTGACCAGATGTCAGATAATAATAATCTGCAGATTGTGGACACAAGGGAGATTCAAATTACACAAGGACCTTACAAATCAGCCACTGAGGTACATCAATGTAACATAGTGTTTATATTTAGAGTAGTATCTTTCATAATGCATGGGATCATAAATTTGCTTCCTACAGACAGAACATTCCTGAGCATGTGTGTTGTGACATTGCCAGGACTGGAATCTGTCAACCAGTTATAGCTGATCAAATCCACATCACGAGCAAAGGTGTTGTGGGCTGTGCCACAAACCTTGGAATTTCTTATATTGCCAAAGCTAGATAAAACAATATACGTGATTGTCGATTTACTTCTGTATGTGCATGACAGAATTATGGTACATAAGATTAGACTACGTTGGTCAGACAGCACTATAGCATGGAAGAAAACCAGTAGAGAAAACTGGTTATTTTCAACATGAAGTATGTAAAGCAGCTTGAATATTTGTATATTACAAGACAGATCACATTTTGAAAAAATGTTCTATGTCCTTTGTTGTTCAAATACAGTAAAAAATCTACAGGCTGTGGATGGAAACATTAACATATTGATGACAGAAACTTTGAAAGGGTGAAAGGTACAAAACAATTCCAAAACCAAACAAGGCTATGTTTAATCAGCTAGGTTTTGAGATACATTCTTATATTCAAATGTTACCTACTTACTGGCAGTGGGGAAACAGGGTATATGGCGGCATCCAGTGTTTCTTCATTTAGAGCTAAAACAATGCAAGACGTGAAGGAAAGCATCACATTGTTTTACCGAGCCCATTCAAACATGCTGGGCTTGGGATGTTAGTGAGTAAATAAATAATTTTGAAAGTTCATACCTCAGGATGATTAATATATTTATCATAACCCAGCCAACCTTTCCATGAAAACAACTTCTTTGTGCAAAAAGATATTTAAAAGACTATGAAAGGAGAAGGCTAATTGGATCTTCTGTCTGCAAAGCCCGTGCACCCACAAGAAGCCATGTAACTGAATAGGCCACAAAAAGAAACAAATTATCTGACTAAGGCTTGTAGAAAAATACGCACAAGCCACCCTGGGAAAACGAAGGAAAACAATGTTCAAGGAATATGTATGAGTTAATCAGAGAACAGCACATTATTATTCCAATGAATCAACACCGTGTGCAAAGTCTAATAAATGAAGGACTTTTATGTAAGGCTTGGAAATAAAGCCCAACATTGCAAGTGGATAAATCAACATGATGCAAGGCAAAACAAAGTGGCTTTTTCAGTTTTATGAGCCTTAATTAAGCTGGTTGCCTTTTTGAACAAAGTTCCTCTACAAGGAGAGGCAAGTTACATCATACTTTAGGTATTCATGAAACCACAAAATATGAAGCAAAGAAACTGTACTCTGGCAGTGTGATTGAATGATGGACTATGATAAATATCCCAATGAGGAAAAGGTATACTTTTTATCTAATCTGCAGCAGAGGGTTCCCAACGCTGCCCATGCAACCTAGATTTTTTGTCTTATTGTCTGCCATTTTGATTAGCAGTGTGGGTTTTGTTTTGATTGTTTAATTATTATGACTCCCGTTGGATGGAGCTGATTTGTTTGGAACTCAAATCCTTGGAAAGTATTTTTTTAACACAAATCCAAAGATACCGTTGACATATAAGGAACAAGGTAAACTGAAGAAAAATCCGGAAAGGTTTTCAAAGAAAAAATAAATGAGTAGCATGACATACTGAACAAGGCTTCATTGCAGACCCTCCTGATGTTCATAAATGACTATCATACTAAGTGAGATACCAGTTATTTTAAATTGCCTTCAGGCAAATCTGGAGATTATGTGCAATTGCTTTCAGAAAATGTTTTCTATAGTGAAAAAATAACAGCATCAAATGAAAGCTATTCTTTCCTAAGTCATAAGGAGGTGCATAGTCAAAGTTGAATGATGAATCCTTTTAGTATCTAGTCTGATCAAACAGCATTTTTTCCCCCATCTGAAGAACTAAGAATTGTCTCTGAATGTGGGTGATTTAATAAATATCTAATCCTTTTGAAGTCTGCTTTATCAATACCCCTGTGGTAACATTGCCTATGTTCAATCCGGTTATATTTTTGAATTCTAGTTCTCCCGTTTAAGCACCTAACACAGTTCTTACAAACCCTTTATCTAAGAGCACAATTTTGTTCCCATTCATATTTTATGAAAGAAATATTGAACACTTAATGTTCAAAAATCGGAACCAAGTAATAATGATCCGGGATTTAACAGTGCAACTGAATGATTTTAGTATTGTTTGTTAAAAAAATTTGGTTTGATTTCTATCATCAGTTCAAAAAACAAACACCTTAATATATCCCCATAGATTACGGAAAACGAGGAAAAAAGCATGAGGCCTACATGACACCGGCAAACAACATCTGAGCTCCACTAAATGAAAATAAATTATGTTTGCAAAACACAATCAATAATTATAATGAGTAATTTGTTATTGTTTTACTTCAGTAGCTTCCATCATACATATTGGTCTCTAAAATCTTCCTTACTTTTTCTTGCCGATGTTGAAAGTCTACAGGCAACATTTAAAGTTAGTGTTGAGGCCGCCCCATTCATTCAACTTGATCATTTTGCAGGTTTGTTTGAGACCGCAATATAACAACGCACAGTAAGATACACAAATTATGTAAATGTAAGTATAAAGGTTTACAATTTATAAATAAATAAATGCAATACAATATAATACCCAAGCCTAGAAAACCAGTGGGAATCACAGGACCTCGCCCCCTGGAACAGTCAGTTATGCTACACTATGGCATAGTGACCAACACAGACCAGTACAGCGTAGTGGTAAATGAATAATAACATTGCCACAAACATACTATACTGTAGTGTAGTGTACCATGGTATACGCCTTAACCCCACGTAATTTGACAGGAACTTTGTATATGTCTATGTGATTTTTGAAGACCTTGTATAAACCCTTGTGTATAATTTCCTATAAATAATTATGAACTGCGTACAACATTCCCCGGTCGAACTGCCAGCACCCCGTCTGTCCATCCAACAAATTAGAGTGCACCCACTACCTCAGTCACCACTATAGTACTGCTGTAAGTGTATCTAGTGCTAATACTTTAAATTATAGTTTGCATTGTATTTCTTTATTTCTTTTACCATTGTTATTATTATTCAATTCCATAAAACTGGAATCAATCCAAATGCTGGAGTTGATTCTCCAAGAATAGAATGATTTCAAATTTGGATGAATCAGAATCGGAAAATCGACCTTTCTGACATTGATGGCCCCATCCTTTAAAAAAAGAATGAGTCATACGAACTGTACATCACTGTTCCACTTGCTCACACTCTTTGTATCAGATCACCTACAATGCCAATTTAAAATCTTGTGCTAAACGTTTTTCTAGAGTTATTGGAAGGGGTAATATTAATCCAAAGAAGGTATAGGAATTGTTACAAAAAGCTTTTATACCAACGCACTGCCTCCTCATCTAGGTTCTAGGTTCTACGAGACAAGAGTGTGTTGTTGTTTTTTTTTAATCTTTTTTTTTTTTTGTATTTTATTTATTTTTTGTGGGAACCTGTCTTCCAACTCTGAAGTTTGCACAAAATGCAAAAAAAAAAAAAATCAGCATCAGAGGCTAAGGAAATTAATTGTGAAAAATATTATGAACTGGAATCTAACATTATTGTGAATTAATCTCTCTCATTTGTTCAAAATGTTCCCCTTTTCTGAATGGATTAGTTTTTTTAAAAGGGCCTTTTGCCACAGTCTGAATCTAGCCTTGCCATCCAAGGGGCATTTATTTTAGTCTTGCCCTGTACCTTCTGCAGTACTTGATGTTTTGTACATCCATGGGTCTCGTGGGTCTTCATTGTCAAAGAAAGAACCGTGAGGTCAGCTCCAGCATATTGCTGTCGTATTGCAGCTTTGATGCCGAGCGGATGGGTCACGGCCAAACAGCTTGAAACCTTGAGCATGGATGAGGAGTGTTATCAGTGCTCTTACAGAGTCTAAATGTGTGGCTCATGCTGCCATTCATGTGCTAGGCCCACAACAGGCCTTCAATTTTCACTTGACAAAGTCACAAAAAAGCTCCACACATTTTACCTTAGACCTACCAATTACTAATGCCCATTTCACATGCATCCAGCAAAACACAGATGGCAGTCTTATACTGTTAATCCCAATGTTTACAATGTGAGGCAAGGCTCTTAATAAGAAGTCATCACACTGAATTTGAAACACTGGGGTAATTTAATAGAAATTCTGAACTATTGTGCAGTGCATTTCCATGCCAACAATGTTATGAATCTCAGCTATCAATAATAAACCTTGCCTTCAGACAAGAGGAAATAAATGACAGAATATAATTTGCTCAACAATTGAATTTCACTATTTTCTCTCTCTCTCTCTCTCTGTCTCTGTATACAGCAGGTTCATTCTCTTTCTAACCTGCCTTGATATGGACCTGTTCCTGCTGACAATTCACTCGGCAACTCCTCCTGCCTTACAGCTCAGTTTGAGAAGTAATATATTCTAAGAAGAAAATGATTTGCTGCAGGCATCAAATCTGTTGCTTGAGCCAGAACATTATGGCTCTTATTAACAGTGTTAAAATATTTAACATACAGACTAAACACTTCTTAATTAGCCTGTAGAATTTAGGTTATTTAATTTTCTATTTTTAATTTCATTGCAGGTGGCTTTGGAATGTAACTGGTCTGGTTGTTTAAATAAATATTAAGAAAAAAGTGAATAAATAAGTTAACATATATTGTAATTTTTGGAATACTATATACATACATAACTATATATGCCCATAATCAACATGGAAGATCTTGAAGCTGTGCAGATTGACGAAGGTTGTGAACAATGGGAAACACATGGAAGCTGACGGTACAGCGGGGACTTCACCATTTGTGTCCACGATAGCTTGCATTGGTACGCAGCATGAAACTGTTGGACTTCACCATTTGTGTCCACGATAGCTTGCATTGGTACGCAGCATGAAACTGTTTATTGCTCAAGAGGACGATTTGACATTAGAATGCGTATTTCCCATTGGTATGGCTTTGCTATAAATAGCCAATAAAATCAGATTTGTGTAGGTAAAGGCAATCATACAAATAGAGTGAGGGAAAAAAGTATTTGATCCCCTGCTGATTTTGTACGTTTGCCCACTGACAGAAATGATCAGTCTATAATTTTAATGGTAGGTGTATTTTAACAGTGAGAGACAGAATAACAGCAAAAAAATCCAGAAAAACGCATTTCAAAAAAGTTATAAATTGATTTGCATGTTAATGAGGGAAATAAGTATTTGATCCCCTATCAATCAGCAAGATTTCTGGCTCCCAGGTGTCTTTTATACAGGTAACGAGCTGAGATTAGGAACACTCTCTTAAAGGGAGTGCTCCTAATCTCAGCTCGTTACCTGTATAAAAGACACCTGTCCACAGAAGCAATCAATCAATCAGATTCCAAACTCACCACCATGGCCAGGACCAAAGAGCTGTCCAAGGATGTCAGGGACAAGATTGTAGACCTACACAAGGCTGGAATGGGCTACAAGACCATCGCCAAACATCTTGGTGAGAAGGTGACAACAGTTGGTGTGATTATTCGCAAATGGAAGAAACACAAAATAACTGTCAGTCTCCCTCGGTCTGGGTTTCCATGCAAGATCTCACCTCGTGGAGTTTCAATGATCATGAGAACGGTGAGGAATCAGCCCAGAACTACATGGGAGGATCTTGTTAATGATCTCAAGGCAGCTGGGACCATAGTCACCAAGAAAACAATTGGTAACACACTACGCCGTGAAGGACTGAAATCCTGCAGCGCCCGCAAGGTCCCCCTGCTCAAGAAAGCACATGTACAGGCCCGTCTGAAGTTTGCCAATGAACATCTGAATGATTCAGAGGAGAACTGGGTGAAAGTGTTGTGGTCAGATGAGACCAAAATCGAGCTCTTTGGCATCAACTCAACTCGCCGTGTTTGGAGGAGGAGGAATGACCCCAAGAACACCATCCCCACCGTCAAACATGGAGGTGGAAACATTATGCTTTGGGGGTGTTTTTCTGCTAAGGGGACAGGACAACTCTACCGCATCAAAGGGACGATGGACGGGGCCATGTACCATCAAATCTTGGGTGAGAACCTCCTTCCCTCAGCCAGGGCATTGAAAATGGGTCATGGATGGGTATTCCAGCATGACAATGACCCAAAACACACAGCCAAGGCAACAAAGAAGTGGCTCAAGAAGAAGCACATTAAGGTCCTGGAGTGGCCTAGCCAGTCTCCAGACCTTAATCCCATAGAAAATCTGTGGAGGGAGCTGAAGGTTCGAGTTGCCAAACATCAGCCTCGAAACCTTAATGACTTGGAGAGGATCTGCAAAGAGGAGAGGGACAAAATCCCTCCTGAGATGTGTGCAAACCTGGTGGCCAACTACAAGAAACGTCTGACCTCTGCGATTGCCAACAAGGGTTTTACCACCAAGTACTAAGTCGAAGGGGTCAAATACTTATTTCCCTCATTAACATGCAAATCAATGTATAACTTTTTTGAAATGCGTTTTTCTGGATTTTTTTGTTGTAATTCTGTCTCTCACTGCTAAAATACACCTACCATTAAAATTATAGACTGATCATTTCTTTGTCAGTGGGCAAACGTACAAAATCAGCAGGGGATCAAATACTTTTTTCCCCCACTGTACATGCATGTATTTAATCTTTTATATCCAATAAGTAATTTTTAAAGTTTTAATCTATTTTTAGATACTGTTTTTTTCCTTTGAGGGCAGGATTTAAATTCAGTAATGTTGTCAGTCAACCCATCTCACCTAGCAATAGTTTATGTGGTTTCTAATCATTCTGTCATATTTCAGGAAATACGCTGGGGAAATCCAGATTTTGTCAAAGTTTGCATATACACACATCAATGATTCTGTTAATTGGGAACATGAATCATACACCATTAGTCAAGACCTCCAGGTCACCTGCTCAACATCAGTCTTTCATTGCAGAGACAGACCAAGGGTTAAAGGGCATTCTCGGAATAGATAAGCAAAATTTGAAAGGCTACACAGGAAACAAAGCACTGCTTTGTGTAGGACCACAAAGTGAACTGAAAAGAGTTATTGATTTGAAGAGTAAACAACAAGAGGGGAGCACTATCCAAAGTTTAATGTCATATTATTCCGTTTTCAATTAAAACACACCAAAAGTATTGTTATATGTTGGACATATATTTGATATTGTGTAACTTGGAACTGGCTAACATTGTTTGTGGATATTAGTATCAGAACCACAACTTTTATATGCAATAAGAATTTGAGGTAAAGAAGTAAGTTTAAAGAATAGTTAAAATCCAGTGTAAAATCTAGTGCAAAACTAAAATAGTAAATTCATCTGAACATCACTTATATTTGGAGACAGGGATACAAATCACTGAGTTGATTACAGAATAAGTGTTGGAAGATTAATAACCCTCCCATACAGCCATAAACAGGCTAAATTAATGAAACTACTTAATTATTTCTAAAGTACCTCACCCTGCCCCTTTTAAAAGTATGGCTGTTGTCACAATTTCTATGTTTTTAATTACAAATACATTTTCCATTTCTATAATTTTAAAATATCTGTTCGGTTTCTGTTTGTTTAAGATTACATGGAAAACTACACTGAATACAGAATGAATCCAGCCATAGAAGACCACAATGAACCCAGAGCAAAGAAACACAAATCAGCACTGCGGTTGGGTTGGAAAAAGGGGCATTTTAATATCTCTGCATTATGATTGCACTGTAACTGATCACCAGTGATAATCTTTGTGATCAGTCCCTTTCTGGGGCAGCTTTATTAGATTTATTCCCTTGTTGGTGCAAATAGGTATGTTTCTTACCGTTTGAGGAAGAGCTGTGAATGGGGATCATCAATCACTTGTCACTTGCAGTGATTTCTGTGTAACCTGTTTAACATCAGATCCTCTGTAGACATATTAGCAGATAAAAAACATCCCTCGTTTTGCATTAGAAGAAGAATCTACAGAAGAAGATAAGCGGGTTGGTCATTGGTCTGAGTCTTTTGCCATACAAAGCTGACTATTTTGACAGAGGAGACCATTTCTGTGTAGAGAAAGGAGGAGAATCTGAGCATTCCTATAGGTTTTAAAAGATGAGGACATTTAAGGCTGCCAAGAGTGCTGGAGGCTTTTGTCATGTGCTCTTTCCACCTGGGGCGAGGCTGAGACCACCAAAGATATCTGACTGGTGATCTAAGCCAGATTTGAACCCTGCCCTTCAGAAGCAAAAAGGCTTGAAGGCTTAGATCTCAAAATCACTCGAGAACTGCCAAGCACTCCCCAGCATTTCTTCAGCTATAGATAAGTGCTTAGTGATTCTCTGGCTATTTTGCTTAGAACATTTTGTGACTTTTGCACCCCTCAAAGCTTTTACCCACATACTCAACTTTCTCTCACTTCAGAATGTTAAAGAACAAAAATGTCCCCACTGAGCAACTTTCTAACTTTCCAATCTGACAAGCTTACATTGCAGCATGGGTTTCCAATCCAGTCCTTGAGGGGGGGGGGGGAATCCTGCAGCTTTTAAAATTATCCTTAAATCATCAACAGTTTAAGACCTGGAAACATGTTTTAATTTGTCCAATTAAGTAAATCATTGGCTTAATTAAGCAACTGAGGGCTAAGGTGGAATAAAATCTCAAGGATCCTATCATCTGAAAGCACAGCATTTGAATGCCCTGCGCTACAGTGCGCTTCATTCCTTCATATCTCACATAGCAAAGCATATTTCAACTTCTCCGTTATATTAGCTGTGATAGGAAAACAATAAATCTCTCTTAGTTTTTAATAATCTTTTCCAACATTACACGCAAAATTAATTTTGTAACATTTGGCATTACGGATTCACTACTTGCCTATAGTCATGAATTATGAACTAATTAGAGACGAATAGCTGATCAATGAATTATTGACTGTATATGTGCCACAAACAGATGGAAATTATTAATTGACAACTAATTAGAAATGTATGTTCACCTGTTAAATACAATTCCAATAGAAATAAATGAGCTTTTCAGCAAATCTTTATATATAAGGCCCCTAGAACATTTACAGGTGAATTTTATTGACAATGTGATCCATATATGAGCTACCATTTAATTATTAAAAACAAGAAGTTTACAGCAGAAGGACAGCAAAGAGAACTGGGAGTTCTGTCTGGAATGAAAACAGAATATGTGTAGGCTTGAACTAATTCCAACAGTTTTTCTATTCACTTGGTTTCCTCTTATTTTAATTGAAATCACAATTCTTACGCTTTCCTTCTAAAGTTCAATATGTACTGAAAAATGTTAGATTAGTTTTCTCACATTATTATTCCAGTTGGATTTTTTCCACTGTGCATAAGTGCGACAATATACAGTATGCATTGCATGGCGCTGCCTATTTGAGTTATCCATGATATAATTAAGTTTTCACTTTGTTCAGTTTTTGATGTTTGTTAAAATGGTTCTGCTCTACACTTAGAGGTCATTATCCATATGATTTGACAATAATAATAATAATAATAATAATTTAATAAATGTATCAGTTCTGGGACAAAGAAGTTGCCATTACATTAAATCAGTAGATTTTTCATAGACATATTGTTTGAATATTTCCCATACTTGCTACGTTTCCTGTAAAGAGGAAGCTTCCCATAATCAGGTTTGTAAACAGTTTATTTATACACACGCAATCATGCCAGTCATTTTTGAGAAGATGGGCAACATTAATTTATTCTGTAATATATCTCCCCTATCAGTGTACAGTGTAAAATATCTGTGTTTATATTACAGTGACTATAGAAAGTATTCACCGCCCTTGGTCAACACTTTGTTGTGTTACTGATATTTTGAATCATTTAAATGGGATTTTCCCCACCTTGATTTATACAACCTAGAGAGTTCATGAAAAAAATAAGTATTGATTGTCTAGGTGAATCTCTGTCCCAGTCTTAGATCATTTGCAGTCATTTAGGTCATTGGTCATTTTTATTGCACACAGATAGACCCCATTCAACTTATTGCATACATTCTGAAGGCAATTGGTTGCGTATTGAGGAGTGGCACAGCAAAGGAGGTGATTACTTACCAAATTAAGATGTTTCAGGTTTTTATTTGTGATTGAGTTGAGTTTTCATCCAAACACACAAACACAATATGAAGAAGTCCAAGAGGGGTGAATGCTTCCTACTGCCACTGTATATGTTTAAAATACTCTACTACTCAAAACACAGTCATCCTCCTCAATACTCAACTCATTAGGGTTTGCATTGCAGTAAGGTTTAGGGAGTGCTTTCGGACATGGATTCAAAACTTCTACTCTGCTTTGCGCTTGTCATTTCATCATGTATGTACGTTCTGACTGTTATTGCTGGTCATTTTCATGTTGCAAGGTTCCACATGTATCAATGTCGCTTTTGAATATCTTTGGAATTGCGGATATGCCCTTTATTATAATCACAAATGTTTATGTTGATTTCTCATAGTTACAATAACCTAAACAGGGCATGGCTGCTGCCCTTTGCATTTTACAAGCTTCCCTGCCTATAAACACTTTTTTGCTTTGCAATGTCGCTTGCTGATAAATGGTTGTATGGAAAAGCTAAAACTAATCACAATCCACAAGGCATTCATTAATGAAGCCTTCTATGGAGAGTGAATAAATGAAGCCAAAACAAAAGCAACACCAAGAAAACTGTCGCTTTCCCCATTAATGCAGCAGTGTTTTCAGAAATAAATCGTACATTAATCACTTTTGTAAAGCACACCGTATGGGAGGGCATGGGGGGGCAAGCTGCCAATTGCAAGATAGATGCACTGGGGGCTTGGAGTGTTCTCACACCCAGAATTCCCGTCCAGACACTTCATGAGGTCACAGAGTTCTCCTTGAGTTTGTGTGTCAAGGACATGTGTTAAGTGCATTTTCAGTGTGACAGGACAGGCAGGATTAATTAAGGTGTTTTCTCCAAAGTTATTTGCGGAATATTGTGTGGGGGGGGAACAACAACAATTCCCAATACAAAACGCACAACAACAGGAGTACAGAAACATCAAACAATGAACAATCAGTTCTGCTAGAGGGATGCCCTGACATTGAAAGTGATAACTCTTCATTCTGTTTATCTTCTTCATTTAAAAAATAAATGATGGTGTCACACATAATCAACATAATAGTATCCCATCAACCCACAGCCATTTGTAATTACCACACACCAAACATAATTAAATACTTTACACCCTCTACTCTGGAAGACAACATAATTACTCGGCTTGTATGAAGACCGTTGCCATGTCCTGTATTGGCCGTGAGGGAGCCATACTGATATTCTCTACAACCATATAAGAAAGCCAACTGACAGACTGATATCAAGTAACATCATACCTAAACTACTTAAAGCCTACATATTCAACTTCACTTACAAGATAGTATATTATTATTACATTGACAGTGTATTGATAGTGCTTCAAAATATAAACGTCTATGAATTTCGATTAGGAATCAAAACATAGAAAAAGCTTATGCACATAGCTAATCAAATTTGATACTGATGGAATTAAAGTCCAATAAAAAAATGAAATACTTTTAATTGTAAAAGGTATATAAACCATTATGCATCTATTCCTCAGGCCTGAACTATACAACCAGAAGCCAAGGGGAATATGTCTGTTTTTGCATTCAGATGTACTAAAGGTGTATCCAGATGCTTTGGCTTACTTTAGGAAAGGAGAACAGGACAAATGTGTAATCCTGGGTTGATTTGTTTCCTTACTCCATTTATAACCAATGTGTACGAACCCTGTGATTACGCATTACACTTATAATTAATAACAATGTTACTGTTGTCTGGAGTAGATTAATCCTCTCTTTTCGGACATGTCTGTAAATGTACAACCAATGATACAGCATCATGTAAAAACAAGGCAATTGAAGGCAATTGAAGGCCACAGACAGAAATTTATATTTTTTCCCTAGCACTCAATTCTTATAGGATTTTCAGGTGATCTGAATAAAAGGCCACGATAAAGAAGAGGAATATATGGAATTATGAAATACTTCAGGGAAAACACCAGCAGAAGTACAAGACATTCAGGAACCTTAGTGATATGCCATTTACTAGATTTTACGGCACAGCCAATGTCTGGTCCACTTACGAGTCTGTTTAAATTATTCCAGTTACTGTAATAGCTGATGACAATGTTTCCTTAAACAGGTGACATCTTAAGATTGCTTAAAATAAATGTTACACATTTAACAACAGCTATTCAGTTGTCATTTATTTTTCTCAGCTAGAACTGACAATACAGTCATAAGAACATAAGAACGTAAGAACATAAGAAAGTTTACAAATGAGAGGAGGGCATTCGACCCATCGTGCTCGTTTGGTGTCCATTAATAACTATGTGATCCAAGAATCCTATCCAGTCTATTTTTAAATGTTCCCAAATCGTCGGCTTCTACCACACCGCTGGGGGGTTTGTTCCAGATTGTGACGCCTCTCTGTGTGAAGAAGTGTCTCCTGTTTTCTGCCAGTTGTGTATATCTGAGCTAGCTCTCATCCTGCACTCCCAGGTAGATGCTTTTAACAGCTGTGTAGGGCTACCTGTTTTCAAAGGATCCCTACCCTAGAGAGAATATATTTTAATGAAACAAGCAGAGTGTTGTTTGACTGCAATCTCCTCAAGACAAAGTGCCTGGAAATTAAGTATTGTATTAAATATATCTGAGCCCACTTTATCACACCAGACATCCACGACAATGCTAATTACAGCTGTTAACAGAGTTAGAGAGGATGGAAATAAATGCTGAAACATGGCAAACCTACAGATGAACTGACTGGATCAGCTCCCCACCCCCCCAAACAAACTAATGCAAAACAAATAGCATTACAAGATTAAAGTGTACTTTGACGTTATGACTTTATATACTACACTACTACAGAATTCAGGATCATTAAGGCCCTCTACAGCATATGTTATATTTATTTTAACAAATACATTATGTTATTTAGTCACTGTTTATTGAAAATATATTGAACATATTGAATACCAACATTATATCAAGTGTTCAAACAGTCTTGCAACACACACACATACACACACACACACACACACACACACACACACACACACACATACATATATATATATATATATATATATATATATATATATATATATATATATATATATATTAATGCAGCACATCAGTAAATACCTTTGACATTAAATATGAGGAGTTGAGATGTGTGGGAAGGAGAGAGTGACTCAATAAGAATATTTGCTTTCTGGAAGCAGAACACACAATGAGCTTCAGTGCTAAAACATAATGCTGCATAATTAGATTTCAGAACAAGCTGATGGCCTGGTATCAGTAGAGAGTAGCAGTACTGATTGTAATCAGGCAGACTGCAAAATAATTTGGTTAGATTTATGTAAGAATCTGGTGTCATTTTAAGCAGTAAAATAGAGAAACAATTTTGGAAGACAGAAATATTCAATGCTGCCCTTTTGTGGATCCCAAAATAAACCTTGCATTTTGCTAGTTAGCCAATGATTTTTTATTTATATTTGTTTTATGTTGACTATGGTTTCACAGAAGCATGTGACCATGGAGTTTTGAGGTGCTTACCAGAATAAACTGGATCCATTGTAGTGGACAGTGTAGTGATTGAAGACCTATACACTTTCTGTCACTGTGGAGTAACAAGTGGTCCCTGAGGTTCTTTATTCTACATTAATGTTACAGCTGTACAGTGATGGACTTTAATTTGCTCTGTTTGCGGGTAGAAGAAGCTAGTTGCTGCTGTTACTGACAAGAAATAGCAAGGCACGGCATGTCCAGGAATTACTACATTCTCAAAATGATGCCTTTTAAAATTTGTAAGAGCAATAACAAAATACTGCATTCAGGGATAAGCATAATATGTATATATGTAATTGTAGTACACGTAACCTTTGAAATATATGGTTTGAATGTAAAGAAAAAATAAATAAAATGCTTTTGAATCCCTCAATCCATTTGGCAACATCAACCCATTTAAATACACTATGATGTTTCTAACAAGCTTTGTACTTTTGTTTTTCAGTAACATAGCACGCTTTGTAATTTGAGGGTCTGACCATAGATAGAAAGTCTCTGCAAGGAGTGCTTTAATCCCCCATTATTTGCATTCTGGGTCTTTATAGCTGGGATATAAATGACTGGAGCACTGTTAGGTTCGCCTCAGTGCATCTGACACCGTGGCCCCACAGCGGAACGCCGTCCCCAAGCCGACCACTTCTTTCACCTTTTGATTAGATGCTAGAGGGGTTCGCAGTGCATAATTTCATTTTAAAGTCAGGCTTTTTTTTTTTTTTGTGGCTCGCCCTGCTGCATGGAAAAATAATATCATAAATCACATGTGTTGGCTGCCTTTTAAGGGCGAGGATGTAACACATTTAAAAGCACAATTTACTGTATAGGAACATTTTCTAGAAGCATACATTCGTGTGCCTGCAGCAGCTTTTGAACTTTTCTTCAACTTTTCCTCACAATTTTCGATCTCACAGATGTATTTATTCTACCTTGAAGTTTTAGTTGAAGTTTATTTTTTTTGGTAGTTTTGATTGGAGAGTGTGAAGAGGATATGCTTTACACAGTTGACACTTTTTATTTTATTTATATTTTTACTATAGATTCTTGAGAGTATTTTTTTTTCTAAGCTACTGACTTACAACCTTAAAAAAACATTATTTTAAGAACGGCCTATCAAACAAAAACCAATATAATCTGTCCTTTGATACACAATTACAGTATATTCTACAAACCATTATACAGCACATGCTGAAAACATTAAAATCTAGTAAATAATAATAACACCAATAACAGTAGTAAATCTAAATTGAACAAACAGCCTTCCTAAAAAGCAATTTGAACACTTTTATTTAGCTAGTGCACATCTGTGTGTTTTGCATATCCTTACACATTGATATTCATGTAGAATAAAAAGCTCCTGATACAGCCAATACAATTTTGATTGGCGTTGGTCTGTCCCTTTTGTTTTGTTATGACAAAACTGTATCTGTGGAAGTCAGTATTTTTCTATTACTATTGAGCTGATTCTTTTGCACAATCCGTCATGCACCAGTTGTGTTTATGCATAAAAACAAAACAAAACAAAAAAAACAGTCAGTGCAACACTCCCACACTTTGCATAAATCACACAGTGGCCTTAGCATTTCATAGTGTTAGCAAAAAACAGATTATAACAACTTCTAACTGCAGTATCCCCTTTCTGGAAATGCATTTTTGTTCCTTCTGGAATTGAAACTTGTTGTTCATTTTTTTGAGCTTTCTCCATTTATCTTAATGTCTTGTCTTCCATTACATATAAGGGATGTTTGTATTTCCAGAGATTAAATTACACTTAAGAAAACAGTATGTCTTTGATTTATGAGTTGTATTCTAGTCCTATCTGTAATGATGATTTATTAACTGTGTACAGAGAATCCTGGTAGTTCTCTTGTAATAAAATATTAGTGTATTGGTGCAATAGGAGCCGTGTAACAACTGTTTATTAGCTATAATGAGCTATTATATATGTATGAGTACTAGATTCAAACATATTTTAAATGAAGACAGCTCTCTGTTGATTCTGTTTCAGATACATGTATCAGAAGAGAGTATTGAAACGAAAACAGAAAGAGAGAGAGAGAGAGAGAGAGAGAGAGAGAGAGAGAGAGAGAGAGAGAGAGAGAGAGAGAGAAATTATCCTTAGGACAATAAGATTATCTGAGAACAGGAAAGTTTGTGGTTCCTTCTAGAGTTTCTTTATATAATCACTGTAATCACTTACGTCTTTGTCTCCTTAATTAAGGCAATATACGCCATCCTTAATCCTATGAAAAAAGTCTTATCTGACTCTTGCTCGCTGGGAGAAGAAAGCTGCTAGCTGGAGTTGGATTGGTATCTGAATTGGACGTCTATCTTGCCATCATCTCACTTGTTTTCAGTGATGAACTTCCATAGCAATAGTGAGCAAGAAAGCATCAAGTTGACCCAACCGTCCATCAACATTACTGAAATTAGCTAAACTATTTTCAGGCACATATGCCATATGCTTTGTCATTTGTTGCTATGGCTCTTAATGAGCAGTGCTTTAGGGTAGTGTCTCAATTCTTTCTGCCCTCAGTCCCTGTCATGTGACTGAGGATTTAAAGACAGATCCCAAATCCCACTAGAGGGTTGTCTGTCAATTATAGAGCTTAAAATGAAAGCCTATTCTTTGTCTTATACAAAATGAATTGACTTAAGGCTCTATCACCTTTCTGAACAAAACAAATGCATTTCAGATTATTCTTTCAGCACAAGATTCTTAAGTCTATTATCTCCTACTTCTGTACCCCAGTTGAACCAGACTAGCTGTTGGGATTCAATGAATAACTTAAATTTATTCTGCAAACTGACAAACATGAAATGTAACAGAAGAAAGCTATATTTTGAATGGTTTGGGGTCAGAGTGTGCAGCATCTGCTGGTACAGGAGAAGTGCTGCTGTAGAGCCAAACTGATCTTTGCATAACTAGGTTACTAAAAAAAATACCACTTGGGGAAGACATATTTGCATATGTATACATTATTCATTCTGAACTCCAGAATGGAAAATAAGAGCACAAGTGACACAGGATATGAAATAAAACAAAACAAAAAATAGACAAAGGTATTGATTTATTTCCTTTTTTTTTGGTAGCTATTAAGATCATTATAAGTAGGGAGTAGATCCTCTGAGCCATAATCAAGTATCCCTTCTTTAATTACTTAAGGCTGAATAACTTTAAGTTCCATGGTTTTTTGATAACATTCCCTAGATAGACCATATTGAAAAGCAACTTTTATAGTGTGTTAGAGAGATAGAGAAAGAGAAAGGGAGTATTTTGAGAGAGCCAAAACAACATTTCGAGAGAGAAATTTGAATTGTATTCAGTTGAATCCAGAGAGACTTAGAATGGCAAAAACAGCAGTGAACAATGACAACTTTACAAGAAAAACACTTAGCAAAAGGTTTGTTTCCCAGGGCTGTTTTTCAAAGTCTATGTACCCATCATGGAGCTGTGGTCATTTCAGCAGATTAAGTGTCCCAGTTTAGACTCAATGAAAAATTATACCAAAGGAGATGGGAATTCCCACATTTCTCCATCCTTAAAATGTAAATGTAAATATTCACATTTTTATGCCATTCAGGTTTTTATTTTATATTGTTTTACCTCTATGTATAGTTGTGCATTGCTCAAACTGTATCATTAAAAATTAGCTGGCCATGAGAAACATTTTATTCACCAACGGCTGAAGATTTAACAGACTGTCAAATGAATCATGGAAATGAGAGAATTGCTAGATAAGTTTGTATTGAACTATGATTATTATTATTATTATTATTATGGAGGTTGTGGGTGTTCTAAATTCAACAAAAAATGCAGAGGACAGACAGAGGACAGACGCTTGATGATCCGGCTGCAACTGTAAATGCTTTTCTTTCTTTGCACATGGTATTTATGTGCACATAATCCTTGATGCATGAAATGTTTGACAAATTACAGTGAATGTGATCATAGACTGTGAGTATTATGTTACAGGAAAACTAATCTGTGACTCAATTATAACATCTGCACAAACACACAGAACAAACAGTGTGGGAATGCTGAAGAAGTGGACTTTCAAAATGTGAGTTATTTGATTTCTTTATTATATTTATTTTATGATAAACAGTGCTTAAATTCTTTTTAGTTTTAGGTGCTTCTTTAGTGCAGATTGGGCACTGGGATGGAGAAATAGCATTTTACCATTAATGGGGTGGAATTGCTTGCATGCCTAGTTTCCCCCAAAAATGCAGTCAGCACAGCTCCTATCCTCCTTGCATGTATTTGATCCAGTTAATGGATAAAGTAGGCAATTTATAAAACATAAGAGCAATACAAAGTGCAAAAATACATTTGTTCCTCTTTTTAAGATGCAAATGATGACGGAGACAAGAACATATATAGTACATATGAAGAGTATGTTTCTTCATTATGTCTGCACTTGATGGGATTATGTCAAGTGAAACTGAGAATTTCTACATTTTTCATACATCTAATTCTGGAAGTAATATTTTTCAATTTGTAAAGCTTTAAAGTAATCAACAGAACAGCTCTGATTGGCACCAAACATACTTCCCACCTGATCTGTTATATGTAAGAATTTAGCACTTTGGATTGTGTCATATTTTGTCATCTATTATGGTGCCTATTACGTTTTTCACTTAAAGATGTGCTAATATAATTCCGATCCTATTTTGGAAACATTCATCGTATTTCATATAGCAATGTCACAGGAAATGCACAACAAGTTTACATAATTTACAATACAATCCATCTCATATCTGATGGAGTAAACATTTACATTCCTTACATGAAACATAAACAAACAAAGCAAGTATGTTGCTAGAACATAAACCCAGTAGGCTTAATCAATTCCACAAAAGCTGTTATATTGTAATCAGAGCCTCTGGCAATAGTAAGGGTGTTGTTTGTGTGCCACAGTGGTGTTTAAGTGTTGTGTGGCATAATTAAATTTCTGGTGGATTTGATCACAGGCCAGATACAAACATCAGAATGTGAAGTGAAGAACATAGAACATAGAACACTTAATGGCGATTCACTAATAAACTAAAATAAATGGAAACGACAGACCTGTTTGTATTTGTTTTTACCTCACTCTGAACCTTACTGCAAACATTTGCAGAAAGACACCAAAAAACAAACAAAGAGTAACATATATGCAGTCTCTATCTATCAACAGTAAGATACTGAGCATTGCACTCCCATTCTGTATAAGAACTAAGATCAAATTCAATTCCAATAATGTTTTATTCCATCCCCAGAGAACAGATCACTTATGCCTTGTGATCTATGGCCATGCCTGGGGAATATTAACTTTATATGTCATTTGAAGTGCATGCGAGAGGAGGAGCCGAACATATCACTCTCTCTTTCGGTCGACTCAGAATGACTTGCAAAACGAATGTTTACATCACACTTCCCAGTGGTAATATGATTTGCTCCATGTCTCAAATCTATGCCAGTATAGTCGAGGCAGTTTCCTGTGTTGGGAATAACCTGTTTACCTCATTAATGTGTTTGACTGGAAGGTATATGCAAACGGAGCAATAATGTGCATCAAAATATTTCCCTAAATTATCTCCAGAGAGAGGATACTTATCTTGACAAGAAAATGAAGTGAAATCTTTGTGCGAAGCTTAAGCCTGCAAATGCTTTAAACATCTGAGGGGGGGTATGCAGCATTAAACTACTTTTGAAGCTCCTTTGGAAACAGTGGACATTCCTGGCCCCCCAAGACATGGTTGATAACACCACTGTTTAAACAGATTTTAATCAATACAGAGAGAGTTATGGTTTCGCCCTGATAAGATTACAGTTGTAGCTTTGAAACCCTGTCTGGCATTTTTCCGGTTATCTCTTGGTGATGAAAAAGGAGCAACAGACAATGCGTTATTCAAAAAGAAAAACAGCTTCTTGAAAAGGGAGAACAAATACATTTAAAAAACAACAATATTCATAATAGCTTGATTAGGCACAAACCAAATTGATGTTTGTTTTGTGCTGTTTTTAATGTATACAATCCATTTACACCAGTATTATCTGACAGTGAAGTTTGTTATTTTTCATTTGGACATGTGGGTAGAGAAAAAGATTTGTCTTTTATTAAAGAAAAACGGATGATTTTGATATACGAGTAGTTATTTGTCATGAATAGTATGAAAGACAGATATTCTGAAATCTGAAGCAAACTCATTTTACCACTCCAAGGAAAGACAGAGAAATAATTAAGGAACAGGACTGTTTTCGCGGTGCTAGCTCAGCTGGAGTGATACCTAATGAAGGATGGGATGATTAAGATCGGTAATGTGCTTCTTGTGATGCTGTTAAGCACATGACAACAGAATACAGCACTTTCCAGATTTCCTAATACAGAAGTTTCCCCACTATGAAGTTTCCTATGAAAAGCAATTTGTGTATTTTTCTTCCTTTGCCTTATTGTCGACAAGATATATTCTTCCCATTAAACTAGGAACGAGGAGGAAGACGAAGAAAGCGAGCATGTTTAAATTATGCTTTTGTTCTTCTTTTGTCTCTAATACTTATATATCCCCCGAAGGTTGTGCTCTGTGCTTCATTTCCTCCAGCGATTCCAGCTGGGGGGGTAGGTCTCAGATGATGGCAGGGGTCCTCTGCACAGCCAGGGCCTGTCTGAGCCTGCTACTCAATTAACTGCCGGTGCCTGGCTCAGCAGTCTGGTGTCAGCTGGCTATGTGCCACAGTGCCCTTAACAAGAGCACCCCCCTTATCTCTTGCTTGACAAAACACACCCACTTCATGTTGAGTCGAGAAGTAACCGCATAGAAATTACACATTTAATTTAAATTTAAAATAAAAACATAAGAACAACTTAGTAGTAACTGGTTTTGTCACAAAGACTATAAGCTTGTAAAGTTACTTTTTTGTCATACATTATAAAATATGAAATACTGTTGACAAAAATTAAAAACTGTAATACAACACAGTGTGTAAATTGTAAAACTGTCAGAGCATCATGAAAACTGCATGCAATGTGTGTAGAGAAAAAGCATGGAGCGCTGTTTTTGACAGCTAGGACACGGATTTAAAATATTTATATATGTCAAATATGTTTGTAACATTTGGGGATATTTGTAAATGTTCACAAATGTACATTTGTTCATCAATATTCACACTTTGGCTCCAAATATAATTATACATATTTAAAATTAATATAAAACACCACATTAACATTTTATATTTACAAAATATATTTACACTAAATATTATAGTGTTCTGAGAAAACTTAATTTGCCAGATTAGCAGCTCTGGTATTTTGTTCAGAATGGAAATTACTTTACTTTATGGAGAGGTAAGACTTAGGTAAAATAGCACGTTTGTGTTTGACAGAATAATAGCTGCATTTTGTGTTAGTGCTTTGAAATCTCTTTGCTGCAGGTATATGTTTGAACATGTCTTTAGTTGGTAGCATTGCAATAGCAAAGGTCTCAGTCTGAAAAACTCTGGTGGTCAAACGGTGCATCACAGTGCTGTCATTAGCTTTAGATACAATTCTCCATTTCCCTTTCTGTTTTTGCAATAATCACACACATTTCGGTGTGATTTATGAATCCCCTGTCGTATGCGCCTTGTGGTCCAACAGATGTATTTATATGTATGATATTCATCTACCGCTGGAAAAAATTACTGCAGAATTCTGGACCTACTTCAAGGGCCACATTTAAAATTCAGGATAAGAAGTCAAGTTAAGCGAGTGTGAACTGCTACTGAGAAGATCCAACCGTTCATCTCCACAGTAGAGAGGACATAATAACAATATACATTAAGGGCTTCTTTCTTTTCCATAAACTTTTATTTCTTTTCCATAAACTAAAACAATGGTACATCAGTTGCCAGGGTTTAACTATTGTTGTTGATCTTCTACTCAATGATGTTTCCCTGTAATGTCCTACTTTCCATAGTTTCCCCATCAAACTATTATTAATGCAGATTAACCTACGACTGTATCATTGATGCAAGCAACGTTCACAGGAATATATGCTCAACAGGAATAATATGTTAAAATAAATGTACTCTGACAATTGACTCAAATCACCTTAAAGCATCATCCTTAATTTGGCAGGAAAAGTCAACAAAAATCATAATAATGTTCCAGGATTATACAGAGGTGAATGCCCATGTGTATACCTTTGCATTTAATGTTCTCTTTCTATTCCTTGTACAGAATTTCCTGTGTCTGACAGAAGAGGCTATAAACCAGCTAAACTTACTCTACACATACTGAGCCCTGTTAAACTTCCCCTCTAAACTCTGCAGCAACCACAGCGAGTGAAAAGCAGCCATCTCTTTTATCCAGATCACAGCACCACTGTGACCTATACAGTCAGACCCCATGCAGTCAGATCACAGGCACGACTTGGAGGGCCCGAGGCACACAGCTAATAATGGTCAAACCTGCTCCATCAGAATATCATTCCTGTAGAGCAAGATCTGAGATGTCTCGAGAACGCAGAGAGTGATGTCACACACAATGCAGTTCTTTTAGTAGTATTTGCTTTAATCACAAAATGACAAAAATCTTTGTACACCATATAAATATAAATATAACCTTAGTGTTTGTTGCATTAACTTTATAACAAAAGATTAGTTATACTTACTGATTAAATTAAGAGTCATTTTTTCACACTTTGATAAATTCAGGAACGACTAACTTGCATTTTTTTTATTGGATTTCAAATAATCAGTATACTTCTTCACCACCGATGTTTTTAATTACATTTGTGGCATGTCCAAAAGTCAAAGTTTCATCAGGAAAATAAATAAATAAATAAATAAACTACTTATCTCAGCAATTTAAAAGTCACTTTCTGAAACTGTTGCACAATAAAACACTTGAATAAATCAATAAAAGACAATTATATAATTCAAACTGTCAAAATATCGGCAGCAGCTGCAGAATGCTTTATATTACACAAGGTAAATGTAAACATATAGGGCCGCATGACTAATTAGGTATTAGACGTGTTTCTTCTCCTTCACCAGAAAAATCAAATCAAATGACTAATGGTTGTCGTGATCAATGTTTAATTGCAGCAGTTCAAAGTTAGTAATAAAAATCACAATAGACTAGAGATAAAATTAGCTTTCTACATCAGTAATGTTATTCACCCAAAGCCCATTGGGGAGTTGAATTTCAATTATGGTCTTTTCAGGTAAAGAATAATAATAATAATAATAATAATAATAATAATAATAATAATAATAATAATAATAAACAAATGCAATCTTGTGATGTCCCTAATGTTTTTCTTCTTCTATTCCTTGATTCATATGGGTCTTAGGATAGCTTCCAGAATGGAGTTGTCTTTTGGAGTCATTGTAGTAAATGTGAATCATTCTAGTTTATTTTCCAAAATCCACAGTTTCTATAACAACTCCACAGGTTTTACTGAAAACAGCAGATGTGTCAAGAAATCCACAGTAGAAGGAGACAAATGAATACACAGTAGGAAATGTTCCTCATGCTATATAATTGTGCCTTGCCATTTTAACATTTTCACTTTCAATTATGTCATATACTTGAGTTTGTTCTCATATACATTGTTTTTCCATGCTCCATTGTGTGGTTTGCAGTTTCTGTGTCATTTGTGTGTTTAGTTACCAGGTTCCAAAGCACAGGTCGTATGCATTGATCAAATACTTTCCAGTTCAGGTAAATGGGTAGATTTTCCTTTCAATAGCATGCTTTTCTTCCAAATGCACTCATATAAATGCATATACAATAATATATACATATGTATATATTTTTTTTTCCTGTAAGTTTTAGGATTTCAATTTTAAGAAGAAGAAGAAGAAAAAAAAAGAATGGATTGTACACTGGTGCCAAAATCTTTTGAATTAATCCTGGCAGGTTTAATGTGGTTTTCTTTTATTTCATGAATGCTTAATCCCTGCATTGACCCTTTGGTGGAAAAATGGTAAGCCCTGTTCAGTCTTTTAACAGACAAGTAGAAAATAAGCATAGGAATTAAAAGAGTTTAAGATTATTGCTTTGAGATGTGACATTGGCTTCACCTTAGTGAGCGCAGAACTTCTAATCCCTAAAACTCACCCTAAAGTGACATTGGAATAGGGTCTAGATGGATAATCTTTGTGCACATTGAGGCAAAGAATTTCCACATTTAGTGCAGAACATTTAAAATGTGGTCTCTGTGGGTGTTTGATCATTCAAAGTGTGTCTTGTACCTCAGAGAGGAGAGTTTTATTTCACACTATTCCAGATTTCAAAATAACAACACGCTAAGCATTGCCTTGAGTTTGGTATGTTCTGAATTGTATGCCACATTGCTTGACACAAGAAACACAGTTCTTATTGCATCAATACAGATGAATAGATTCCTTTTTGATGTGAGGAGGAAAAATCGTAAAGTGTCACAGCCTTTACTGGCAGGGGTCCACTCGGCTTGTGTGCTCCTTGAAGTAGTTTTTCAATTTGAATACAACATAGTTATGTGTAGACATCTTTAAATAATACGATATAACACACTATATACACACTGTATATACATATACAATATAACTATATTTTTGCCGCTTACACCGGCTCTGTCCTCTGTACTTTATTGGATTTGGCTTTGTATTGATCTAGATTGATCACGTGATGAAACAAGAAACCTACAACATTAAACAGCTTCTTAGCATTAGTCACCAGGGTGGGTCATCCATAGCCCAGTAAAAGGAATATAAGGACAACATCTGGGGCCTGAAGCATCTGGAGAAGTTGATAAGAGAAATATGGTTGGGAGAATCATGTAATGTATCAGGCAGCATCACGGCACACTATCTTTAATATCTCAAAATCTTTAACTTACTCTTATGTCTAGTATTTCCAAAGAGAAGATAAACAGTTACACCCCCCAATCATTTCTAACTGAAAGAAACATTTCTCATGAGTATTTGCCACATCTATGTCTTATATAATCTGCCCTAATACTTTGAATAAGCCAGGCCTCTAAGTGAGGAAAATATCATCACAAATCACACTACAGGTAGCAGCTCATACTCTTATTGAACCCCATCCTGAGGGGGATTTTATCTCAGCTGCCAATGTCACGTCCCCAATTGTATCCCTGATTATGTTTCTGGTTCTGTTTATTTGATTGCTTTATGAATGCAGTATTTTAGGGGGAAACGTGTGAGAGCCTGTGGCCCATGTTTCCTATTTGTGTATGTGTGATTCAATCAGTATCTCTGCATGCTTCTACACTGAGAATTGCCAGCAGGCCATCATTACATCCCGTTCGTTTTTACATGTTTTTTTTTTCTTTAAGCGTTTTAGTGTTGTTTTATCTCACATTATTAACATAGGTGTTCCCTCTCCAGCTTCATGTTCTGTTTTGTTCAAAATTACTTTTTTCTATATAGATTTCATGCACTCAACGCCTCAAGCATGAATTATCAAGCACAAAATTCCTCCTGCACACTGAAGACACGCAACATTCAAATAATTATTTTATTGTTAGTTTATTGTTATAAAACTAGCGCCCAGTAAACTGCGCACTACTCATGATTATGGTGCATTTTGTCCACACATTATTAATTGGGAGACAAAAGGTTTCCTCATATGTATTTTTTGAGATTTTGAAAAATTAAAGTTTCCAATACTGTTTCTCAAGTTTCTCAAGGATACAATGGAATAGATTGCGAATATAACCCTGGTTCCCTGAAAGATAACATGGTCACCTAGTGATCTTTGGAATAATTGTTTAATAGGCCAGAAAGACTTACATTTATTGAAAAGATTTGTGCAAGCAAAAAGTAAAAACGTATATCCCAAAGGCCATAGACATAACACTACCAAGGCCCTGCCACTCACCTGTCACAAAGTTCATATGGGTTTCTTTAGTTTTTACTTATTTATTTCTTTTTCCAGAAAGGAAAACACTCACGGATGCCCTGAGGATTATCTGGGTTACAATTCAAGTGGCCCTTCTGTCTCTTCCAATGACATGTTGGTTGTGAGCAGGTTGTGCTGTGTCAAACTTGTAGCTTTCCTCCGAGGAGACTGTTAATCTGAATGATTTAACAGCTCCACCCTATCCATTCATCTGCCAGACCTAGCACAGGTTTCTCCAAGGAAATCATGCCTCATAATGGACAAGGGGGAATTAAAAGAAAAAAAAACAACAAAACTTTTCTTTGTTCATGCCTGTCTGCACCTTAACAGCTGTCACTTAGGTCCACTCTCACTGTTTGATAAAAATGTAAAAGTGCTACTGAAAGGGTTCAAATTTCAAAGACTCTGCACTTAAACAATAAATAAAGTAAATAATGTGACCACTTTTTGTGTTCCGTTACTCCCTTTGCTTTAATGACGTCTTTGCTTCTCAATTGTACCATTAAAAGATTAAGAACAATAGCAACTGTTGATTTAAATCCTAAAGACTTGAATGCAGAACTGGAGGATCCTTTTAAACGCTTCCTGGTTGTCCAGTAACTGTCGTTACGTGGCATTGATGTGAAGAAATGTGAAATTAAAGTAGGGGGTGGAAGGGAGTAGGCCAAATAAAATGGACTACAAATTCTTATCAGCAAGAAATTGGATACTGGATTGAAGAATATTAAAGACGGCACATTCACAAAAGTAATAAAAATGAAGTGTTCAAGTTACAAAGTGTTTACCACTGCTCTTTTTCTGTAGAATAAAATACAATTCCCACGTCTCTAAGTATATACAATATGTCGCCATATTTAAAGAACATTTTAGCTGTAATGACACCCCAATTACTAATGTTACAATGAAAAAATAAGACCACACCTACTGTTCTCTAAACCTGGCTTAATTTGGATATCGATAGCACTCTTTTTTTTGTTCATCGGTATCTTCATGGGTATTTAATCTCATAATCGCCCGTTTAACTCAAAGACTATGGTATAAAAAGTTCACAACATTGATATTGTCAGTTTTAGGAGCTGGTTTGACATTTCAATTTTCAATAGAACATTGGAGAAATCCCCTGCTCCACTCATCCAGGAGGAATCAATGTATTGTGCATTTTGTCCACCTTTCCTCCTTTTAGTGTGTCTTTAAATGATATTATATTTCAGCTGGGAGATGTGAAGTCATGTTGTAGGTACAATGCAAATATTGTTCATCCAGGTTTCATTTACATTGTAGCAGCACTTAAGAACGAACACTTGATACCCATAGCGGCAGAAGGTTGCAACCTTGGCCTGGGGGCTGGGGTGAGGAAAGCAGGCGGAGATGTAGGGTAGCACTTAAGATTTTTTTAATAGTCCTAGGCCCTAGGGTCATTCATATTGGGTTCCATTACCCTTAGGTGTTAAATTCAAAACCACATTTATTACAGTAGAAAACACTCCTTTGTTTCTGACATCTGGTCACTTGAGTTTAATTATAGCACCACTCTAGTAAATGTTAAGCTTACGGTAGGTGCTATTTTCCCTGTTCGTGTTGTTAAAAAGGGAGCACAGCAAGGTCCTTTCTGTCATAAACCGATGAGTGGAGAATAACTGAATGTGCCTTCAATGACAAACAAATAAAAAACAAACAAGAAAAACTTCTTACTGTCTAACTACTGGTAATACTTATACAATGATATATATTGCTGTTGATTGAGAATAAACACATAATGCAGCATTTGGTGCAAGGATAAGAGTGATAATTGAGCTACTAAGTTTAGAAATCAGTGTCTATGCCATCTGTAGTGATTTTGTTTCTCCGCAGTGGAAAAGTAAAAACAATTTGTTAAAATTATGAAACCTGTATCAATCACAATTCTAGTTCAGGCATTGTCTCATAATTGGCAAGCTGGTGCCTAAACCAGGTGGTGTTTCAGCATATTATATGAGTAAAAAACACAGATTAAAACAAGGCTGCCCTCTGCTATTAATCAGCTCTTTGTTTTGTTATTTCACTTTCCGGTTTCATGGCTTCAGTTGTATCAAAATTTTGGTCAACACTGAGAGTCATCATGTGGTCAGTTCAAAAATGTTTATTTTAACGATGAACCCATCAACATATTGGGGCACATTTCAGCTTCCTCCCTCTTCAAGATATGCATAATCTTTATTTCAGTTTATTTTACATATTTACACATTAGAAGGGTGAATATACATTACCAAGTCACTACTTTTATAGCACCATTTATAAGTTTATCATTTAAAAAAGAGCACATTAGAATATATTTCAACTCTTGTCAAACCTTAATAGCTGCTTTACAATATATATGTGCAGGTGATTGTGTCGGTATTTGAAACAAAACAAAAGCCTATTTACAATTTTCCATTTTCAAGAGACTCAGGGTTAAGGATGACCTTGAATTCTCCTCGGAGAAGTCGTATATTCTTTCCTAATGCAGGGTTGCTTTGCTCTCTAAACCCTGGCTTTAAAAGGTCTACATAAAAAGACATTATTGAACTATAAAACCAATAGGGCCTTTGACACAGGATGCAAAGAGAACTGTTCATCTGGGTTTGAATAAGTGTTTATGTTGCATTATAATAGAAACTAAGGCAATGGGGAACAGAAATCAACATCTGAAAAAAATGTCCTTAAGTTCCTAAAAAAATAACAGTATTAATATGAAGTTTAACAGAAGAGTTTATGTGGTAGGTATGTGGCAGCATTTATCAATAGTTTTTTGATTCATAGTTTTATTTAACAATGCTTTTATTATAAAGAGAGGCAGCGATTTTGTGTTTTTCCACAAAGTAGCAGATGCAGTTGCTACAGAAATAGCTCTCTTATTGTTGAAGGGATTCAAAATTATTTTCTACTTTAAAAATGCAATCTTAAGCTAACAATGGGCTAAACGAAATGTAGATCTAACAATGAAAGTAGCATATTTAAAATAATTGGGAACATTTCTATTTTGGAGTGTTCCAATTCTCCAAGAAATTGTACTTTCTTGTATAATAAACATAAAAGGCATGCAAGAGCAGGGGCATACAACAGTAATGGAGACTTCGAGTAAACCCTTAAACTGGATGCTGAATTATGTGAAGTTAAACCTGTCAATCTACAAAAGACAATTGTTGGCAAAAGAAGTACAAACCTCCCACAAAGAGAAATAGCATGAACGTTCTCACAGGAGCAATTTAACCATTTATCCCTACCTATTTTTGATAGACCTGTACCATTCAAACTTTTTTCCTAGAGAGGAAGTTGACTGCACATCCTTTCTGAGTAACAATAAAACAGTAGTGTGTCATGTCCTCCCGATCTGTTATATAATCTTTCTATTCAATCAAAATAACCCTGCCATTTAAGGATCTAGGGCATAGGGGCTGGCTTTGGGAGAAGGTACAAGTAATTAAATATAGATAGCTATAATCAATATGGTGTGAGTAACTGATTTCTCAAGGTTAATTATCCCTGGTAGTGTATTTTGAGGAGCTCAATTCAAAATGAACTGTCGGAATAGAGACAGCATGTAATAGAGACTCTAAGACAAACATTCGGGGGAAGCCAGGCAGTTGTTTGGAGTCGGCTGTGTAATTCTTGAAAGAGATGCGTTGAAATTTTCATCAGTAGTCTCATTAAAGAGCAACTAAAAAGGTCAAGGAGGCCTCAGAGACCTGATGTAGCCACTGAGCCATGGTGACAATCTTTCCCTCAGAAGCACTCAGCAAAGTTTTCCTTTCATAGCGGTGACAGAAATCGACAGATAGAGAGAGAGAGAGAGAGAGAGAGAGAGAGAGAGAGAGAGAGAGGAATATATTTGAAACCTCTATAGCGACTTTTCAAAGAAATGTTAAATTACTCCCACTGAAGTTCTAGAGAGGCTTGTGCCTTTGGAAAGAGCACATTATTACGATTTATTAAAACCTGTTATGATATTGTGTGAAAGGGGTTTGCTAATTAATTGTATATGTGGTTTTCCTTGCCACTGGCTTTCAGCGGAGATAGCACAAAAGCCTGGCAAAGATTGGTGATGAGCTATTTACATAATATAATTACTGTATACCGTCTTAGCATAATTACACAAGTTGAACCCCCCCACCCCAACCACAAACCTCAGTATTGTGTGCACATATTAAACTGGCAACAGTCAGCCCTAAGAGGATGCCGGCGATGGGAGAGTGCAGTTTGCAAATTGTACCCAGCAGACATGGATCAAAGCAGTCACCTCAATGACTTGGACTACAAAACCTATTCATGTGCTGTGTGAGCTCATTGTTTGGTTGCTGGTGTATAGAAATATGAAGTAAATGAGAGTGCTTCCACTTATAGCCAGTCGATAGCTTGTCCCCAGTCTTTTCTCTGTCATTTAGTCTGCCAATGTATAAGCAGCTCTCACTGTCTTTGTCACAGTGAATCAGGTATCAGGTAATCAGGTAAAGCAGCAAATTTAAAACATTTCTATTACAAGACCTATGATGTCCTGAATTCATGTCTTTATTGTGTTGACTTTCTATAGCCATTTGTCATGGATTCAGTATTAACAATGAGCCTGAAAATGTAGAAAGTTAGGTGTCTGATCACAGTGTGGGAGAGCGACAGGAAAAGCTGATCTGAATTCACACTGTGGAACTAGAAGAAAACAATCCAATGCTCTGAAATGTCCATCTTACTCTATATCATTTGTGTTTTTGTCTATAAACAGGTGTTATGCTCAAGTGGAACTGGCAGGATGGAGAAACCAGGTGATGAAGAGGTTAAATTAAGCAAAACAAAAAATATTATCATGTTGATTCCCTTAACTTTATGCACCTTAAAATTAAAAAGGTCTCATCAGATTAAACAATTTGTTAACTTTAGAATAGATAAATTGCCAGAGGAATTAAAAGAATTGAAAAGAGACATATTTAAATGTATCGCCATGTTCTCATAACTAAATGCAACACCTAAAGTGTGCCTCAAAACTGAAGTGTCATGCTTCATAAAAAAAATACATTTTCATTTGAATAAAAGGCAGTTATGTTATTGTCACTTTGCAGCCCTAATGAATGTGTCAGTTACATTACATTCTTTACATTTCTTATTACATTTCTGGCGTAAAAGCGTAACCTTAAGCTAAAGACGTTTAAATGAATTACATTTCAAAACAAGAGCTGGGTTGATTAAGATAATAACATATTGACTCAGTAATGTATAATGAATGGTGACATTTTATTTTCTGCTTTATGGTATGCATAAGACACCTGAGTAAAACATGAATCCCAAGTTTCACAAAATGATACAGTTGCCGAGGAAATAAAAACTTCTTGCTCATAAAAGATGCTGTTTCCACAGAACTCAGAGAGCTTATCGAGGTTTAATAGATTGTATAAGACATCACATGACCAGACTCAATTAGTACATTATTTTTGTAGCCTTCTTCAGTGTGTGGGTGTGGATGTGTATCAGGCCAATTGCCAAGACTTTTGAAAATTAAAATTCTTCTGGGGATGTTGTGAAAACATTTACATAAACCTGGTTCGACAGCACAATACGTCAATGTAAGATAAACACTCTGTTGGCAACTATGGAGAAAGTCAAAAGCTGTAAAAGTTTAATCTCAAACGATTCTAGAACAACTGGAAAGAAACTTGTTTAAACAGCAAGAATTTGGAGGCTTACATTTCCTTTGAATTTAAAGCATAATAATATCCTTTGTTGTTCAAAATAGATTACTGGATGCGTAAGTTCCATGTGTCATCTGGTGAGTCTCTCTCTCTCTCTCGGCTTGGTCTGCTTTCTTTTATATATTGACATGTTAAACGCTCTGCTAAGAAATAAATAATAATACAAAAAATAATACATGAAAACTATGTAAAGACTTAACACATACATTGGCTTCACATCTGGATCATTTACATCATAAATCATAGATTACCTGGCAGACAAAAGCACTTTTACATTTTGTGGGGTGGGTGGATAGGTTACTCATTTGGGAGTTAAAGAAACATGACAACTGATTTGTAATTCATTTAAAACTGTTGTGACAGCAACTCTTCAGTACATCTGGGTGTATGTACTTAACTTTCAGAAAAGGCAAACTCTCCCAGCATAAGTGTCTAACTGTTCTCTGCTTTGTCATTCAGTGCCAACAAGGAAAAAAAAAAAAAAAGATTAGAGGTGAAGACAATTTGATTGCAGCACTGTGAGTTATTGATGGTTATTGCCGAGCTATAGTTGCAAGAGAAATAAGGGAACATCAGAGAGGTTCAAGTGTTGTAGCCATCAAGGGAGCAACAGAGTATAAGAACTTCCTATTTATTTCCTCTTAAAAGCCTCAATCCCAGCATCAGCCCCTCTTTACACTTAGTCCAACAATGACATTGTTATTTTTGACTTTTGTGTGACATCTTAGTCGCACCAAGTTGACAATAAACCCACATCCAAACCCGGAAACAACAGTTAAGAAACTGAAAGACACCTTCTGAAGACATGTAACAGACTGTCAGATACATGTTTTAAATGTATGTGTTATAGACGTATACAGAGCTGCACTCAGTTACATAACCAGAGACATCGCTGGGATGGATTTTGCATTAAAGTGAACTTTGCACATATTTCAAATAAGTGACTAAAGGCAGAAACAATGAGGAATGAAGGCATGCATCTCTGTGGAACACCACCATTTCCTTTTGTTGAATTATGTGCCATGAAGGTCTTTCTTGGGTATACTCTCTTGATTGTATCAGGACACAGCTTGCACATGTATTTGACTGCAAGCCAGAGAGATCTCACTCTAGGAAGCAAAACACCGCCCAGCCTCATGCATCTTAAATGAACAGTTGACGTTGGAGAGCTGGAAAAGCCCTAACACTTGCATATAAAAGTGGCACGTGTTTCAATCCTGAAGGCAGAAGTAAAACAGCCTCCTTACACTTCTCAGTCTTGGCACAAATACTTTTGATATGCTCCTTGATAGGCATAATCCCAGACTAAAATAAGGTGCATATAATTTGAGGTGTGCAGGATGCCCCCATGTGTACAAAATATGATGCAAACTTTTAATAACCTTTGCGTTAGTTAACATTGAATTAAATCAAGTGCCACAATGTTGTGCAGTCTACAAGGATACATAGTTATGATTATCAAGAAAATAAGACCCTGGACCCTTTCCATATTTTGCAAAGTTCAATTTAAAGTTCAAGAGCACTATTACATATCTGATGTATGGACATTCATTTACCAACTATCATGGTGTTTAGACACATCATCTGCTACTCTCTATTATCATGAATTAATATTGAACATTTATTCTTTAGAGAACATCTATGTATTGTTTCTATTCAATAAGCAAGGTTTGCTAAGGACACTATTGTGAAAGAAGACAATTTGAATCTTTCATTCAAATTTAAATTCAATATTTACACGTAACATTACCCACAAATATATAATACCTTGCCAAGCAGGGAAAAACAATAACAAAAGTAGTCCCATGGCAACCCTTTCAACGAAAAGCATTTTTTTTCTCAAAAAGACACTGTCAACTTGCAGACGTCAACTGCTTATGGATTTCATCGATTTCCAAGTAATTTATGACCAAATGAACCTCAAAGTACTGTGGTTTCGAACAAATGCTAAATTATAGTTCCCATATATCATTGTTCTCGCCTAACTGCTCTTTCTGTTGTCTGAGTTTGAACTGCTTACCTGGGTTTCTAATCTTTGTATTACACCAATGAGTGAAAACTAGCATCTATTTAATAAGTCTCTCTTTTGAATCAAAAAGGTCACTTTTCAAGGTGACTACTACTTTAACGTCACAAAATAATATTTTTTATGGAAAGGTCATAGAAACATTGCATTTCAAGGCAATAGGATATCTGAAATCTGTAATAAATAAAAGTTACATATATGTGTGTATGTGTATGTGTATGTGTGTGTATTCTGAAATATGTTCTTGCAGGATTAAACTTTTTTTTTCACTTTCTAAAGCGTGACATTACACAATTGTCATCCTTTTGTCTCTGTACATCACTGCAATGGATTTGAGAGGAAACAATCAATAAGTGCCATAAGTGTAGACTTTCATCTTTAATTTGAGGGTAGTTACTTCCAAATTGGTTGAACGTTGTTGGAATTACACCCATTTTTATATGTGGTTCCCCTAAATTTAGGGGCTCAAAAGTATTGGGACAATCTAACATAATCATGAATTAAATTGTGAGTTTTAATACTTGGTTGCAAATCCTTTGCAGTCAATGAAGTCTGGACCCCATAGACATCACCAGAGGCTGGGTTTCTTTCCTGGTGATGCTCTGCCAGGCCTGTAATGCAGCTGTCTTTAGTTCCTGCTTGTTCTTGGGGCGTTTTGCCTTCAGTTTTGTCTTCAGCAAGTGAAATGCTGCTCAATTGGATTCAGGTCAGGTGATTGACCTGGCCATTGCAGAACATTCCACTTCTTCACCTTAAAGAAGTCCTGGGTTGCTTTCGCAGTATGCTTCGGGTCATTGTCCATCTGCATTGTGAAGCGCCGTCCAATGAGTTTTGAAGCATTTGGCATACTCTTCCCATCATACTGGTACAAGTTGATCTTTGTCTCATCTGTCCAGGATGTTGTTCCAGAACATCTTTAGATGTTTCTTGGCAAATTCTAATCTGGTCTTCCTGTTTTTGGGGCTGACCAATGATTTACATCTTGTGGTAAACCCTCTGTATTTACTCTGGTGAAGTCTTCACTTGATTGTTGACTTTGACACAGATAGGCCTACCTCCTGGAGGGTGTTCTTGATCTGAACTGTTGTGAAGGGATTTTTCTCCACCAGGAAAATAATTATTCTGTCATCCACCACAGTTGTTTTCCGTGGTCTTCCAGACCTTTTGGTGTTCCTGAGCTCACCAGTGCATTCTTTCTTTTTAAGAATGTAGCAAATAGTTGATTTGGCCACACCTAATGTTTTTGCTCTCTCTATGATTGGTTTGTTTTGATTTCTAAGGCAAAGCTGAAGGCAAAACACCCCAAGATCAAGCAGGAACTAAAGACAGCTGCAGTGTAGGCCTGGCAGAGCATCACCAGGGAATAAACCCAGCATCTAGTGATGTCTATGGTTTCCAGACTTCAGGCAGTCATTGACTGCAAATGATTTGCCACCAAGTATTGAAACTCACATTTCAATTAATAATTATGTTAATTTGTCCAATTAATTTTGAGCCCTAAGTGAAGACTTGAAGAAATACAGAGAGAGATGCATTTCCAGTCGAAAGGTTTTATTATTACGAGCAGGTGCATGGAAGAGGTTCGAGAAGCAATCTCAAGAACAGTAAGAGAATTTAAAAACTAAAAGGCACTTTTATGCAGACCAGTCAGGAGAGAAAGATAACAGGCCAACATGTCTGTCCCGTGATGAGTGCAAGTTCAGTTGCTGCAAAATGTGCAAACCTGAACACACATGGCCGGGAGCGTGACAATGATGCATGAGCACCTGAAGAGAAAACACACAGAGCCGTGATGACAGAGGAGGAAGACGCTCAGCTGGTCCAGGCAGTGGCACTGGATCAGACACGTCATTTATAGTCTGACATCCGAAAAGTTGTCCGTCAAGGACATGACACTTTTTATTATTATAAATAATAACAATAATAATAACAATAATAATAATAATAATAATAATAATAATAATAATAATAATAATAATAATAATAATAATATACTTTTCTACGTAGCCTTTCCGTTTCTTGAACTGTGCGTCTGGCAAGCTATACCTGTTTCTTTACCTCTTCAACTACAATATTACTATTAAAAATTATTATTATATTATTAATAATAATATACATTTTATTTATAACGCACTCTTATTATATCCACGCGGTACACTCAAGCAAGAGTCAAACCGGACACAGTAAAGACAGGCGATACAGCAGCACAGTACATACAGACAAAACAAAGTAAACAAGAAAACAAGCACGATAGCCAATAAAGGGGAGCAAGCAATAAAAAAGGCTAAGAGGATTTTAAAACTTGCAAGTAACAAATCCTTTTTTCTTTTAGAAAAAGGTGATTTTTAAGACATTTCTTTAAACATCATGTGTAGGGGCGCTTCTCAGAGAATGTGGAAGTGCAGTGCGCAGGCGCGGCGCTGCAGAGACTCGGACTATATGATCAAATTAGTGCCGTAAATATTGAATTCAAAATATAAATATATATCGTAAACAAATTTTTTTTTTCAAGTTTTTACTTGCCAAAGGTAATTCAATTAATCGATTATCGTTTGTTGCAGCCCTGTCTTCATTATTCCCAAACAGCAGTAGCCATCCCTCCCTCCTTTGCATCTCAAAGGTTTCCAAAAACCCACAGCTGCTCCTATCAACAAAAGGAAACCTTTCTCTGTACAAATTTGTCACCCTCCTCCAAAACGGATGCTTCAACAGATACAAAGACACCTTATTGGAAGCGGTTTGCCTGCTGGCTTTTTATGGTTTTCTCCGGTGTGGTGAGTATGGTGAGTACATCACCCGCATTTACAGGTATGATCACAAAGTAGACTTGTTACTTGTTATCAGATCTAAAAATGTATCCTGACATTGAAAACATTTGAAAATTGTTGGTTATCATGTACCCATTGCTCACACCACTACATATTATGCCTGTATTCTCCCATGACTTGATACATCAACATCCGCCCACAGACGACACCAAGTGAACCCCTCTTTCTGACAGCATCTCAGCAGCACATGTTCTGGTCCTGGTTTACTGCTCATCTCACTCACATGCCACAGAGATGTGTTGTCACACCTCTCCAATACATAGCACAATTTTTCAGAGTCAGCGGATCCTAGGACGCTGGCTGGACTTCTTCCGCCTAAAAACATTATATACGCCATGACGTCAAAGATGTTATTGTTGCCCAATTGTTCTGGACTAAATTGTAGTGCCCAGAGGGGGGCAGCCTCAGGCCCGGGACTTCCAGAGTTGTATTTTTCCCATGGGTTTTGAGGTATAGCACACATAGTTAATCCCCATCACGTCTAGGTGGTCTGATCAAATCAGGCTCACTTTGGTGGTCACACTACGAGCTGCAGATAGTGGTCACGCTCTAGGACCTACAGTGAGGGAAAATACGCCAGAAGTATTTGATCCCCTGCTGATTTTGTACGTTTGCCCACTGACAAAGAAATGATCAGTCTATAATTTTAATGGTAGGTGTATTTTAACAGTGAGAGACAGAATAACAACAAAAAAATCCAGAAAAACGCATTTCAAAAAAGTTATAAATTGATTTGCATGTTAATGAGGGAAATAAGTATTTGATCCCCTATCAATCAGCAAGATTTCTGGCTCCCAGGTGTCTTTTATACAGGTAATGAGATGAGATTAGGAGCACTCTCTTAAAGGGAGAGCACCTAATCTCAGCTCGTTACCTGTATAAGAGACACCTGTCCACAGAAGCAATCAATCAATCAGATTCCAAACTCTCCACCATGGCCAAGACTAAAGAGCTGTCCAAAGATGTCAGGGACAAGATTGTAGACCTACACAAGGCTGGAATGGGCTACAAGACCATGGCCAAGCAGCTGGGTGAGAAGGTGACAACAGTTGGTGCGATTATTCGCAAATGGAAGAAACACAAAATAACTGTCAGTCTCCCTCGGTCTGGGGCTCCATGCAAGATCTCACCTCGTGGAGTTTCAATGATCATGAGAACGGTGAGGAATCAGCCCAGAACTACATGGGAGGATCTTGTTAATGATCTCAAGGCAGCTGGGACCATAGTCACCAAGAAAACAATTGGTAACACACTATGCCGTGAAGGACTGAAATCCTGCAGCGCCTGCAAGCTCTCCCTGCTCAAGAAAGCACATGTACAGGCCCGTCTGAAGTTTTCCAATATCTGAATTATTCAGAGGAGAACTGGGTGAAAGTGTTGTGGTCAGATGAGACCAAAATCGAGCTCTTTGGCATCAACTCAACTCGCTGTGTATGGAGGAGGAGGAATGACCCCAAGAACACCATCCCCACCGTCAAACATGGAGGTGGAAACATTATGCTTTAGGGATGTTTTTCTGCTAAGGGGACAGGACAACTGCACCTCATCAAAGGGACGATGGACGGGGATATGTACCGTCAAATCTTGGGTGAGAACCTCCTTCCCTCAGCCAGGGCATTGAAATGTGTCGTGAATGGGTATTCCAGCATGACAATGACCCAAAAAACACAGCCAAGGCAACAAAGGAGTGGCTCAAGAAGAAGCACATTAAGGTCCTGGAGTGGCCAAGCCAGTGTTCAGACCTTAATCCCATAGAAAATCTGTGGAGGGAGCTGAAGGTTCGAGTTGCCAAACGTCAGCCTCGAAACCTTAATGACTTGGAGAGGATCTGCAAAGAGGAGTGGGACAAAATCCCTCCTGAGATGTGTACAAACCTGGTGGCCAACTACAAGAAACGTCTGACCTCTGTGATTGCCAACAAGGGTTTTGCCACCAAGTACTAAGTCGAAGGGGTCAAATACTTATTTCCCTCATTAACATGCAAATCAATGTATAGCTTTTTTGAAATGCGTTTTTCTGGATTTTTTTGTTGTTATTCTGTCTCGCACTGTTAAAATACACCTACCATTAAAATTATAGACTGATCATTTCGTTGTCAGTGGGGAAACGTACAAAATCAGCAGGGAATCAAATACTTTTTTCCCTCACTATAGCAGGAGCACTGTGGTTCTCAAACACAAGTCATGGGAGTCCACGGTTGTTCTAGGTGGGCGGTGGACATACGACTGCCCTGCCTGTGTCTCTGGCCACTAAGTTTGCAAATGTGCTCTAGAAACCGAGAGGGATCGTTTTGGGCCACAGCTCGCTCGTGGTCAATAATGGGCATTGTTCCACTCATCTGGCCCAGGGACAGGTAGAGGAAGGGTCATCTCAAACACCTTACACACCCATGCAGACAGACGGGTGACAAATTAAAGGAAAAATCAACATAAAGTGTCTTAGTAAGGTGATGGACCATTGAAGCCAGAACAGCTTCAGTGCACTTTGGCGTAGATTCTGCGAGTCTCATTTGGTGTTTTGATGATGGTGGTAGAGAGCACTTGTCTAACATGTCAGTCCAAAAAAGTGTTCAATTGGCTTGAGATCTGGTGGCTGTGAAGGCCGTAGCATATGATTCACATAATTTTCATACTCATCAAACTATTCAGTGAACCCTCGTGCCCTGTAGATGGGGCATTGTCATCCTGGAAGAGACCACTCCCATCAGGATAGAAATGTGTCACCATTGGATAAAGGTGATCACTCAGAATAACTTTGTAATGACTTGCAGTGACCCTTCCCTCTAAGGGGACAAGTTGCACCAAACCATGCCAGGAAAATGCCCCAAACAGCATAACAGAGCCTCCGGACCCCCTCACTTTAGGGGTCGAGCAGTCAGCCCTGTACCGTTTTCTTGGTGTCGCCACATGTGCACTCGCCCAGTTGTTGAAAACACTAGCTAGTTGAGCGTCTTTGTGAGTGAAGCTCCTGCCATTCGTTCCCCAATAATGACCCCTCTTTTAAAGTCACTTAGATCCTTTCCTCTTGCCATCTTGATCCAAAATCGAGGTCAACTGTGCCTGCTCAGCATTTTTATACATGCCACAGAGCATGATAAGATGTTCATTGCTTAATTGTGTCATGCAGTACACCTATGTGGAAGCATCTGCATTCATTATATTCCTCATTTACTCAGGTTTTTCCTTTAATTTGTCTCCCGTCTGTATATACAGACATTGGCCTCTTCTTGGGGAGTGTCAACTGTGCTGCTTCCTGCCCAAAACTGAAGTTGGTCAGGCATGCAAGCATTATCAAAATTAATGGTGGGCAGGGACCCCCTTGAATGTGAGACCTATGCCAAAATGTTACTGCATGATTTATCCTGACTGAAAAGACATGAATGCCCTGCAAAAGCCTATATTTTGTATCATTTTTACTGAAAAAGTGGTCCCCACTGGTGCTATTTCTTTTACCTTTCTTTAGAATACAAACAAATGCCCTCATCTCTCAAAAATGTGGCTGAAGACCCAGGGGTCCTCTTTCATACCATTATAGAATCACTGTCAAAGAGGAGATATTGAATACTGAATGTGTCCCTCAGGCAGAGTAAATAATGCTATTCCTGGACAGGAGGACAGGGAGATGATAAGTAGTTTTCCTCTGAATTTGTACAATATACCATTTTAAAAAGTTGGAAAATTACCCAAGTGAAAAAAAAGTGCACTTAAGATATTATGTAATGTCTTGCATTTAAGTAGCTAGAACCTGACACAAAATAATAAAAACTGTCTGCTAAAGAAAATTGTCTTAACCTTTCTTCGATACATTGAAAACACTATATGACATCCTATGGCTAATGAAGAAATGGCCTTTCTTCAATTTCCTATATTTTGTGGTAGTAAAACTTCAGACTTGTTACATTTCCTCTCTTATTTATTCAAATATAGAGAGGCTTCAAGACTTTGTTTTGTAACGTTTCAATAACCCCAGGATAGCAGCTCCTCTTGCTGTCACAATGATTGACGATGAGACCTGTACACGAATTCGAAATTCAGGCGGAATTACACAAGGCCAGGTACGAGATTTATCCAGCAGGAATGAAGATCAAACAATTAGAACCTGGTGCATATGTTATCATACTGCACACAATTATTTTTTATTTTATTTAGTCAGCTAAATAGATTGGCTTATAACCCAGAGGAAAATACCACGAAAGAAGCATGAAAGAAGTCCATAGGCACTATATAATTGTATACAAAGTCTGAGCCAGCAAATCCCTTCCCAGTCAATCACCAGATATAATGAAAATAAAATGAGTATGAAGCTTGCTTGTTGGAGTTATCTGCATAGCAGAGTTGTCAGTATATTGTTTTTGAGCTTCACTTCTGATTGTAGCGAGTACCAGAGCATGTCCAGACCTCTCTTATCTCTCTCAAGAGAGCAACTGAGTGACTTAATCAATTCATCCATTCTTTTGTCTCTTCCGTGTTGTTTTCTATGCTCAGTGGTTTTGTTTTCTTTGCTTTCTGTTGTGCTTCCAGAGAGCATGTAAATTAAAAGCTTGAGTCATGGTCTGTGAGTTGACTTTTACTCCTGCAACCACTGCACACTTTCATGTGATTAATTAGTCAGACTGGGGGTTTGCTGAACACAGAGAGTGCAGGTTCAGTGTTAAAAGAAATACATTTATAGATATGAACTGCAGGTTAAAATCTTGACTTGACCATTATTCAGAAATAGAAGAAAGGACGAATCAGCATAAGGTGTTGATTCAAAAGAAAATGTTTTCAACTTATCAAGAGGTAACAGGGGACATGTCCTCCTATAATGTAACTGCTAAAGTTTCCATTTCCAAATATCCTCCTATATTAGCTTGGCACACTCAATTATATTCAGTCCCATTGGACCAACATCCACAGCATGCTGGTTGCACCCTATAACTTTAGTTTGTTAAGGTCAGGGGACTGGGTGTCAATGTGCCAATTACATAATCTGTTGTTTTGATCTAATTTAGCTTTGATTGACAAGCATCAGTGCTAGTTTTGCCACTGATATAGAGACTGAACCCTGTAATGGTCAAAACATACCCTATGCCTTTGAATCCAATTCAGTGTTGAGTGTTATACATTCCTGATCACTGTCTACACTCTATTATATGTTTTGATTGTTTAAGTTTCTTTTTTATATTCTGGTCTTCTCGTTAAATATTCATATTCTTCAATAAGCATAACTTTTACATTTAAAATGTCTGTATTATTTACAATCAACAGATAAGGTGTAATTTGTTGATATTCAACAGCTCAGTGATGGGGCAGACTTATTTGGGTGTGGTAAGATGACAGCAACTGATCTCAACCTATCCATATACAGAGGGTCTTCAAAAATCATAGGGGATGTGTTCTTGAAGATCGCGAAAAATTGCAAAATGACGAATTAATGGTAATTAATATCCATAAGAAAAACTGTGAATAACCCTATATGTGTTCCACCATAAACCATTCTTATAATTCATTATGATAATATCACATAAAAATAAATGTGTAACCATAACTGTATTGTACCATTTTCTAAAAACCAACACTCCAAAGCATGAAATCACATTATCTAAAATCAAGACATTCAAAGTAATTTGTACTGTTAATAAACATTGAGAAATTATTATTTATAAAATGGAGCGTGAATTTGAGAGATAGTGAGAGAGTAAAAAAACCACACAGGATCACTGTTCACAGGCTGAGAACACACATTGTGGGATGATGGGAGTGTGAGCCTGACAACGATTATGATATTAAGATTTAGTGTAAAATACAAATTTTGTACCTTCACAGTCTCCGTAGTGGGAGAAAATAATAAGAATGGGAAGAGACAATAGGAGGAGTTCAAAGTAGTGAGGAGCAGGTCGCTCTAGGTTTTTCTTGTATTTTCATACTGTAATCACATCAGTTTAACTTTTAACTTTGCCTTTGCCTTAATTTCAGTTAATCTTGTCTGTAGTTTGCCTTAATTGAAGTCAATTCAGTTCAGCTGCTGAGTTGGTGAAAGTAAATAGGTTGTGGAAAGGTGATTTAGTCAAGGACTAGCAGGAATTCTGTTCCAGGTGGAGCCAGTTAGGTGTGAATTGGAGGGAGGTAGACAGAAGCTACTTAAAGCAGCTGTTGAGAAAGAGCTGCACTGTTTCTTGGTCACAAAAAGTTAAGCAGTTGACTAGGAAACAGGAACCAAGAGACTGAAAAAACTGTAACATTTAGAAGCATGTGGCCACTACAGTGTCAGGTTTGCAGAATGATTGCCTTCCTGGATGAATTCATCCTAGAAGTTTTGATTTGTGGATGTTGTCGGCATGTTGAAATCCTAGACATCAAAATCCGTGATCTCGAGGCTCAGCTTGTTGATCTGCGCTGTATTAGTGATATGGAAGAATTGGTCAATCAGCCCATGAGAGAGATGGTGTGCACACGAGTTGAGACCTTAGAGCAGGACAGCGTAGAGAACTGCTGGGTTACAGTAGGTCATAACTGCAGAAAAGGGTGTGCACAACCCTTAGGGACATCCCAAGAGCTAGAAATGCCCAACAGGTTCCAACTTCTGGACACCGAGTTGGACAGTGACAGCTCAGAGGGTGATGGGGGGGGCAGTAGAGCATCAGAGCACCATGGTGCCCACTCCCCCCCAGAACAGGGAGGTAGTTATAGTAGGAGACTTGATTCTTAGAGGTGTAGATCACACAGTGTGTTCTAGTGATAAGGAGACTTGCATGGTATCTTGCCTGCCTGGTACTCAGGTTGCAGATCTCCCTAAACTAGTAGACGGGCTGCTGGCCAAAGCCGAGGGGGAATCCACTGGTCATGGTCCACATTGGAACCAATGACATAGGAAAAGGAAGGGCAGAGGTTCTGCAAGACAAATTTAAAGAGTTAGGAAAGAAACTAAGGAGCAGAACCTCCACTGTAGTTTTCTCTGAAATACTTCCAGTACCACGTGCATGACCAGGAAGACAGGCAGAGATTAGAAAGTTTAACATGTGGTTGAAATCTTGGTGTAGGGAAGAGAGTTTTAGATGTATGGAGCATTGGTCTTTCTTCTGGGATAGATGGGACCTGTACAAACCGGACGGACTACATCTAAACAGAAGGGGGGCTTATGCATTGGGAGAGCGTATGTGCAGAGAAATTGAGAATCTTTTAAACTAGGGACCAGGGGGGCAGGGAGCTCTAACAATGGGAGATGTTCCACTAAGGAAAGAAAACAAAGGGAACCCGCTAGTAGGAAAGTCCTGAAATGTTTGTACCTCAATGCCAGGAGTATAAGGAACAAGATGTTAGACCTAGAAGCCACAGTGCTGGCGGGTGACTATGATGTTGTAGGAGTGATAGAAACATGGCTTACAGAAAATGATGGGGATGAATACAAGTTGAAAGGATACACACAGTTTAGGAGAGACAGGCAAAATCGAAGAGGTGGTGGGGTTGCATTATATGTCAAAAATGACACTGAGGCAGAAGAACTCAGATTAGATCCTAGTAACAAAATAGAATCTTTGTGGGTTAAACTTTTGAACAAGAGATCTGGAGGATTAGTGGTAGGAGTGTGTTACAGACCACCCGACTCAGATATTCAGCAAGATGTTGCATTGTACAGTGTAATTAGGACTGCATGTAGCAAGGATGTGGCTGTTTTAATGGGGGAATTCAATTTCCCAAACATAGACTGGGAAAGCCCAGTTTGGACTACAGAAGCAAAAATAGAAATGGTTGAGATGGTAAATGAACCAACCAGGGAGAGTGCATGCATTGACTTAATCTTTTCAAATGACCAAGATAGAGTCAGAGGGACACTAGTTAGAGAACCAATGGCAAACTGCGATCACAATATGGTTAGCTTTGAGGCATACTTTAAAACAACAAGGACCAAGGACCTAAAACTATGGTCTACAATTTTAGAAAAGCAAACCTTGAAGGTATGAGGCGGCACTTAGAAGAATTAGACTGGAGCACACTGGATACAGATTCAGTTGAAAATGGATGGTTATATTTTAAGAACATACTACTTCAGGCTCAGGAGAAATTTGAACCAAAACTTAATAAATTGAGGAGCAAAAAACATTGGCCAAAATGGTTTAATAGAAGTATGGAAAAAAATATCAAGAGAAAGAAAATGGTGTATAGTGTATACAAAAGGGATAGAGACGAAACAAAATACAAAGAATATGTTGAACTGCAAAGAGATCTTAAGAAACGGATCAGGAAAGCAAAGAGGGAAATAGAAAGAAACATAGCTCTTGGAGCTAAAATAGTGCAAAGAGCTTTTTTCAATACTACAACAGCAATAGGTCAATAAAGGAGGAAGTGAAACAGCTAAAGGGCAAAACTGGAAGTATCTTGGAAAACTATCAAGATGTGGCAAATGTTGTAAATTAGTATTTCACAGAGGTTTTTACAGAAGAAAAAACAGATAACGTTATTATTAGACAGAAAATAGAGGAGCATCTCAATGAAAACCATATTCTTGGAGATAGTCAACATGGGTTTATATGAGGCAGATCATGTCTTACTAGTTTATTATAATTTTTTGAACATGCAACTGCAGCTGTAGGTTATGTAAAAGTGTATGATATGATATACTTAGATTTCCAAAAAGCTTTTGATAAGGTTCCACACCAAAGTCTGATCCTCAAATTGGAAGCTGTAGGCATTCAGGGTAATGCAAGTAGATGGATTATGAACTGGTTGATGTATAAGAAACAGAGGGTGTCGATTAGAGGAGTCGCTTCTAACTGGAGTGAGGTTGTTAGTGGAGTTCCACAGGGATCAGTACTAGGGCCTTTGCTTTTTCTAATCTATATTAATGATCTGGACTCTGGGATAGTTAGCAAACTTGTCAAATTTGCAGATGATTCTAAAATGGGTGGCTCAGCAGATACAATCTCGGCAACACACGTGGGGACTTGATTCAAGTCTTCAAAATCATGAAAGGCATCGACCACATCAAACCAGAGGAGCTTTTCCAGATCAGCAGGGGCACACGGACCCAGGGACACAAATGGAAATTGGGCTTCAAGGCATTCAAGACAGAAAACAAAACAGGAGACACTTCTTCACACAGAGAGTCGTCACAATCTGGAACAAACTCCCCAATGATGTGGCTGAAGCTGAAAATTTGGGAACATTTAAAAATAGACTGGATAGGATCCTTGGATCACTTAGTTATTAATGGACACCAAACGAGCATGATGGGTCGATTGGCCTCCTCGTTTGTAAACTTTCTTATGTTCTTATGTTCTAATATCTGCTGGCCACCATCGTGTGCCGATACACAGACCAGAGTGACTTTGTATTGCCGACATCAAAAGCTGCCACCAACTCTGAGAGGACAGGTGACAAAAAACAACAATTAACGAAAAAACATCCTATATTCATTAGAGACAACTCTGCAAAACAAGGAACAACACGTCAACGACAACAGTGTTGTGATCGGGTAATTTTATTTGTGCATGTGATAGTGGCTATGGATTTCATGTTTTGCCCATTAAACGCATACATTAATGAAATTAAACCTTTCTAATTTCTCCCATTTATTTAATCTACAAACAGTATTCTCACAAACCTTTCTCCCAAATTTGCTTTGAAAAAACATAAGCAACAAAGCTGAAGTTAAAGTGGTCACTCACCAGAAATACTGCAATGATTTACAGCAGACAGGAGAGATAGGACTTGTCGCAATTATTCCCAATTCTCAAGTTACATGAATATGTTTAATCCAATACTGACAGTCAAATTGTCACTTTTAACTATTAAGCAAAAATCATTACAGTACTAAGTGGCTATAAACTGCTGTATAAGCACAGCTTGAGATTTATTTTCTAATTGCCTTGCAAAGGATCTGAAGTCATGTCTGAATCTGAATATTGGGATACAATTTCACCCAGACACCGAAACTTTATGTCCTGTAGTAAAATCCGTTTGATGAATGGGGAGAAAAAGTACATAGCATTCTTCAAAAGAGCATTATAAGATACAAGGACCAAGTAGCGACTTTTTATTTAGTGGTATATTAATTAGGGTAACCTGGTAATACATTTCTTATTCATATAGCATGCACAATTTCACTTCATAAATCTTTTTAATTAGTGTAGTTTAGTTGTTTGTTGTTGTATTTTATTCTGAAATGTGCTGTTTTCTCCAGACTCAAACAAATCAATTGAAAAGAACAAGTATGTGTTATGGTCAATGAAAATATTTCTAGAAATAAACATTGAAGTGTAATAAAAACGTAGTACTGTATTTCAAAAGAGTAAGCAAGCCCTTTAAATATTAAAAAAACACATTGCACTGCAGTCCTCAGTAGGATGATGCCTCCAGAGGACAATCTGGGATGTCTCCTACATTCTGGACACATTCCCAAAGCTGTTAAGGCTAGAAATTAATGATAAACCGTGTGCAGCGACCTGATCTTCTCCTCTTCTGCATTAACGTTATCAATCACTACATTCTTCCTGCAAGCGCTTCTTGCAGATGCCAGAAGTTGAGAATACTTAAGAGTGTCCAGACTGTTGAAAGCGAGCAATAAGACAAGAATACAGAGGAACAGATGGTGTATTTTTTTGGCTAAGTGACCCCATCAGGAATCAAAGGAAGTCACTATCAAGTATCTTTGTGAAATATTGTTCATTGCAACAGCATAGCAGGTCCGTCCCACAGTCTAGAAGAATGTTTAGGCATCCCAGTTATATCTTGGGATGAATCCAAAAGGTGTTTTCTCTCAATTCATATTTCCTCCATGAGTTCAGAAGGTAAGGAAATGTATTTTTCTCATGTCTGTCAGCCCCCAGGCAAATATAGCTTTAAGCTATGGAAAGCTGTTTCTTGATAACATTAAAATAATATTTTAATTAAGTTTTCCTTCTACCTAGTTTGTTTTATACTTATAACTCTGGTGCCCAAATTTAAGTTGTTTGTTGGTCTGCCAAAGTTCGTAACAAAAAAATAATATATTAATGTAGTTACAATTGTGTACTTACATATACCGTTAATTATTACACATTAAGTACACTGTACTTATGAGTAACTACCAAAGGTGTAAGTTTGGTTTGAATATTGTTTGGGACACAATATTTGGGGGGGTGGAGTCATGGTTGCTAGGGGGGTCCAGGGGCATGCCCCCCCGGGAATTATTATTATTATATATTTTTTTTAACACATTTTAAATGCTTGTTTCTTGTGACATTTCAGAGCATTTCTGTGCCTACCATGCACTGAATATACTACATGTCATCCAAGAAAATAACATCATTCTAAAAATAAATCACTACTTAACATACGTAAAGTAAATATTAAATGGCACATACCACTTCATAGATAATTTTGTTTCTAAACTCTGACTGTTACTGTAGGTTACTGTATTTCTGTCATAAGGACACAGACTCCAATTTAAACTTTGAAGTGCTTTATATTGTTGGAAAAGTCCAACTAAAACAACAAGAATAACTAGAAACTTTCATTTTTTATGGGGAAAACGTCAAAGGGCTGCTGAAAGGTTTCATTATCTGACAACCAGAGAACAGATAAAACTTAGAGCAAACTTATGTTACTGAAGTAGCGGAATATTACCTTAAAGGGTATAAGTATATGGAGGGTAATCGATGCCAAAATTAAAATATAAATAATAAAATAAAATACAAAATAAATAAATATATTTCGATTTATTTCCTTTTTAATTATTTATTGATATATTTATTTCCTATTATATTTATATATTTATTTATTACGTATCTTTTTATATATATATATTTCCTTTTTTAATTTTGGCACAATCTTTTCATCCTTGTATTACCTCCTTGCATCAATCATTCGCGGAGGGCGGGACAAGACGTGGATCGATGATCTACTAACTTTGCCTGGTGTTTGTCTGTTTTTGAATGTCTCTCAATCTATGGTTGCGTCACCCTTCCTCGATGGAAGAAAACCTAGATTGTGCAGTTCACCAAATAAACATTTTAATTAAGTCAGGAGAATTCACTTTTGCATTCCCATAAGTATGTATGCAGACTCTCGCCCTGCTGGGGGCCAAGTCTGATGAGAATGATGATCGATAGTACCGATGATCTACGATGCATGATCTACACTTTGGTTTTTGATGTCAGTGAGAAAAGTATGGAAGCCCATTTCCACCACAAAAAAAAAACAAAAAAACAAATGCACCCATATACAGTGAGGGAAAAAAGTATTTGATCCCCTGCTGATTTTGTACGTTTGCCCACTGACAAATACATGATCAGTCTATAATTTTAATGGTAGGTGTATTTTAACAGCGAGAGACAGAATAACAACAAAGAAATCCAGAAAAACGCATTTCAAAAAAGTTATACATTGATTTGCATGTTAATGAGGGAAATAAGTATTTGATCCCCTATCAATCAGCAAGACGGGGCCATGTACAGTCAAATCTTGGGTGAGAACCTCCTTCCCTCAGCCAGGGCATTGAAAATGGGTCGTGGATGGGTATTCCAGCATGACAATGACCCAAAACACACAGCCAAGGCAACAAAGGAGTGGCTCAAGAAGAAGCACATTAAGGTCCTGGAGAGGCCTAGCCAGTCTCCAGACCTTAATCCCATAGAAAATCTGTGGAGGGAGCTGAAGGTTCGAGTTGCCAAACGTCAGCCTCGAAACCTTAATGACTTGGAGAGGATCTGCAAAGAGGAGTGGGACAAAATCCCTCCTGAGACGTGTGCAAACCTGGTGGCCAACTACAAGAAACGTCTGACCTCTGTGATTGCCAACAAGGGTTTTGCCACCAAGTACTAAGTCGAAGGGGTCAAATACTTATTTCCCTCATTAACATGCAAATCAATGTATAGCTTTTTTGAAATGCGTTTTTCTGGATTTTTTTGTTGTTATTCTGTCTCTCACTGTTAAAATACATCTACCATTAAAATTATACACTGATCATTTCTTTGTCAGTGGGCAAATGTACAAAATCAGCAGGGAATCAAATACTTTTTCCCTCACTGTATATATATGAAATACTTATGTCGTTATTATGAGATACTAAGTCGAAATGATGAGATACTAAATCGAAAATATGAGATACAAAGTAGAAATTAAGAGATAGTAATTCAAAATAATGAGATACTGTCATAATTATGAGATAGCAAATTGACCAAGAAAAATACAAAAAATGGGTGCATTGGATTTTATTTTATTTTAAACCCAGAGAATTACCTTTTCCTCATACATTTTCGCGCCTCAATGATTAAAAAAAACACTCTCGACATGGTCCCTGAGGTCAGTTGCGCGATAAGTGATGCATTATGGGATTTGAAGTTCTCGTCTGCTGAATGCGCCCCAAAACCTAAGAACATAAGAAAGTTTACAAACGAGAGGAGGCCATTTGACCCATCATGCTCGTTTGGTGTCCATTACTAACTAAGTGATCCAATGATCCTATATAGTCTATTTTTAAATGTTCCCAAATTTTCAGCTTCAACCACATCGCTGGGGAGTTTGTTACAGATTGTGACAATTGTTTTTTTTTCTTTCTTTATTAACTCTGCACTCACAGGTGAAATCAGGAGCAATGCATTATTGAATCGTTCACTGCACCCCATCTTCAAAACCTAATGCCATTTGGTTTTTCAGGCAGTAGGAGCAAAGATCTGGATAGAGTTAACTCTTTCTGGAGCGAATAACATTACTTGTTCCATTGACATTCCTACCTAAATCTACGCCGTTGGTAACTACAGATGTAGTTATTGAGTACCACTATGTAAATACACTGAGGACTAGGCATTGTAAAGTGTTAGCTGATTCTAATTCTCATTGTAACAGTTGTTTTGGCATATCAAAGAATTTAAACAAAACTTATTAAACAGACAAATGAGCAAAACAAATAGAAGAAGCAGAAAATGTGGGAAATATTCCTGATTTTCTTTGATTTGAAAATATTTCCATATTAATTGTATAAATTAACTTATACAACATCTAAGAAAATATTGTTTTGGTCAATCAGTTTTAGAGTAAAGGAACGATTCAGAACATGCCACACAGGTTCATCTAATGTAACAGACTAACAGTAATGTATTTGCTTAAGTAATAATACAAACAAATATTGCATAACAAGGGCAAGGATTGAGAGCACAACACCATCCTACTGCAAATTTCTGTCATAGAACCCTAGCTGGATGAAATGTTTTTGGAAGTATATTCTTGAGGCTTACATAACCATACATAGGATAAACAAAGTTAATGACAACTCTGGGATACTATGACCATGAGCAACCAAACACCCCATGAATTAATAAAGAAATCCTAAGTCCTCTAAATCAAATCTTTCTCTGTCTGCTATTCCCGGTTGTGCATAAAAAGCCTTGGCAACTTGATCGTTCCCTCCTTCATGTTATCTACCATTTTGCCTGGATCATGATTCCTCCCTCGTGTCCAGATAATTAATTCCAGTGATTTGTTGCTTCCTTCAGCAAATCAAATTTAAAACACTTTTGTAATGCTGCCAAGCAACATATACAATGTAGAATTCCACAAGTGATTTTTTGATCATTCAACAGTAGCATTTCAAATAAGTCATTAAGACATTGGCAGAAAGATCATAATACATCTTTTCTGTAAATATCTATTGTCTCTTATATAACGAGACTGAAAGCCGTTATTCTGCATGAGACCGAATCCTTTTCACTGAATTATCATTATGAATATATAAACAAACAACAAGGACTGTGCTCTTCTAATGATGTATAATTATACGTCTGCCTGTGGATCTGGGTTTGCCCATTGTGGCTGTAATTGGTGTTATGTTCTGGTACATTTTGGAATTGATTTGACAGCAAATCAAAAAGCACAAACGGGAAAAGCAGTGCTAAGACAAAAGTAAGGAGCATCATGCCTTTGAGAATGGCAGAATTGTTTTAGAGACAGGTTGCTGATCAATTTTGGAAAATTTTGTTTTAGAAATATGATGCTTAAAAAAGAAGTATTATACTTTACAATAACAAGGCATCTGTGTTAGAAAACATAGAAGTAAGTAATATTTACTTAAAGAAAGCAAACTAAAACATGATGCAACTATTATTCACATCTAAAAAAAAACACACATACAAATGATATATAATAATGCTTTGAAGTGCTATTATTATTATGTTTTCCTTATACAGACAACACCTCTATTTCCATACAGTCAGACTAAGGAGATAACCCTACAAGATTGAGCTATAGGCCAAATGGCAATATTTCAGAAACATGTGGTTCCTGAGTTGGCTGTATCTCAGAGCCCAATGCCGTGACTCTGGGAACACTTATACAGTGGAGATTGCTTTGACTGACAGGACAAGGCTGTCCGAGAGCAGACACAGCAACCTAAGCACAGCTCTGACATTGACTTAAATTGTGTTTTTCTTGTTCTTCTAACTTTCAGTTTGGCTTGCAAGATGTACAGCATCCTGTCTGCCGTCTTATTATAGCCCATCATTTTAGAATAAAGAATAATCTGTGGATCTCTCTATCTAATCAAATTGACAATATCACTAAATTGTTCTCAGGACTCTCTCAGTCAACTCAACTTTATTGCTAAAAACTTAATTTTATATATCTTTTTAATGATGTATTAATGATTATCAATGAGAGAGGTGCAATCACCAAATGGAATATATATATTTTTCTTTTTTGTTCTTGTATATTTAGAAATTACTTCTTGAGGAGCAATTAAATTGGCAGTGGAAATTGGAGCATATTAAAACTGAGGATGTAACTTCTTATGGATTTGAGATGGCACTTCTTGTTAATCGATGCACTAAAAAAGCAGGCATTTGCTGCTTCTTTCTTGGTGACTGTGTGCTGTGCTTGTATTGATTAGTCATGTATCATGTCCTGGACTCAATATGTCACACATCATAAATATTGCGTTAAATGGCTCTATATAATAAAGAAAACAGATAACTAATGTTTTCTTTTTTCTTCACCCCTTAAAGGATAATATTTAACATCTCATAATGGGCTCAACCAGTAAAGTATGCAGCTTGCCCTACAATCCTGATATTGGTGACCCTGGACAATGTCATTAGCCAACTATTATCAGGATTCCTCTTAGGGCAAACACACATAGCTGAGTAGAGCCAGTGTCAAGGTATAGGGGGCTCGAATTCAGACGGGATTTACTTGGCTTGCTGGTGTCTGTGAGTAGGGAATCCAATCCCGGGATCCTGAATTTTCTAGTCACGAAATACCAGAAATGAAAACGTGAAATACCCGGGATCACTGGACTGTGGCTAATGAAAAATGTGATGGAGCAGTAATTCCTGTACTGCGTGCTGTAAGCTATTTATAAAAGAAAATGTGCAAGAATTAATACAGAGGCTTGTCATCTGTTCAAAATGTGAATCTGAAGTACCACCACCCGCAGCAGCAGAATTGTTCCTCTTGAAAGCGCAGGGCCGGGACTGAACCTGCAATTAACATTAACTTTCTGATGTCAACTCTAACAAACCAGCGTGGAATTCGAAACTGCATTTTAGCCGCATGTGTTCTGTACACAATATACGCAATGGTCTAAATGAGACAGTTGACTTTAGCTTTCTTTGTTCTTTTTTCTTAATTGCTGTATTACAGAACAGATGATAAACAAAACCTAAAAACCATAGGCCTATCGTATATAATGTTTAACTGCTCATTGTATGTTTTAGTGTAGTAGTAGTAGTAGTAGTAGTCAAGTGCTTTGGCTGTTTTCTGTGCAAATATACATTTGTCTAAATTCATGCCTTTACTATGTTTTCTCAATTGTTACATAAAAAGCATGGCTTATTCTAGTACATAATGGCTTTTATATATATTAGTGTAGTATATAGCCTACATTATAGTTCGTCTGATAATGCGTTCGTCTCATCTCCGAGACTCTAGGCTACCTATATTACAACAATCTGTTTAACAATCAATGCGATCCATGATGTGATACATCAATAAAAATGTTAACATATTTAAGAAAACAATAGGCTATTCGTTTTGTTGTTTTCATTTATTCTATTGGCTGGATTACAATTATTACTACATTTGAAAATGATGCCACAACATTGCAGCAACATAATAATGTGTGTTAGCTGGGAAGCTCTTTTTAATCCCGGGATCCTGGGATTTTAAAAGCAACAATACTGAAATCCCGGGATTGAATTCCCTATCTGTGAGCCTGCAAGTATTATAAGAACATAATAACAAAAGAAAGTACAATCGAGAGGAGGCCGTTCGCCCCATCGTGCTCATTTGGTGTCCATTAATAACTAAGTGATCCAAGGATCCTATCCAGTTTATTTTTAAATGTTCCCAAATTGTCGACTTTAACCAAATCGCTGGGGAGTTGTTCCAGATTGTGGCACCTCTCTTTATTAAGAAGTGTCTCCTGTTTTTGGTCTTGAATGCCTTGAAGCCCAATTTCCATTTGTGTCCCCGGGTCCATGTGTTCCTGCTGATCTGGAAAAGCTCTTCTGGTTTGATCTGATCAACACCTTTTATGATTTTGAAGACTTTAAGTCCCCACGTATTCTGCTGTGTTCTAGGCTGAAAAGGTTCAGTTCAGTGAGTCCTCTACCGTGTTTAAGCTGTTGGCTTTCATTGTGAAAAAAGAAGCGAGAATCTGACAATGTACATATGGAGGACACTTATATTTGCTTGAAGAGTGCAGTGGAGAACCAGGTTGAATAAAGGCTGGCATTCAAAATGGCGGGGTATGCAAAAAAAAAATGACATTGTAGTATTTTCAGTGTTTGAGTGGACATCAGTGCCTTGGTTGAATTAATCCTTATTAACAGTTAAAGGATTCATAATTCCCCCAATCTTGGCATGGGAATTTAAACAATTTTCAAAGTCTTCCCCAAATGGAGCACATCTCAGGCCGTGGGACTAAAACTGGCAGGCATGGATATGGAGACCATGGTACGGTGTATCCCTTGCAGTGATAGCTGATCTGGCACCTCAGAGAGGAGTCTCAGCTGTCACTCGTTGACGCATTAGCTCCTGCATTTCCATCCTGCAGTGTCACATTCCTTGTTTTCAGAGAGAGACTGCTCTCCCGGGACCCAGAATACCTACAGGAATTGTGGGATGACATGGTGCACTCAGCAGTGACACCAGTTCTGTCAGAGCTGGAGCGAAAAGGAGCAGCTCGACCTGCTGTTCTTCCCACATGCCCACATGCAAATGCTTATGAAGCCATGGGCATACAGTTTGACAAAAAGAGAGAAGAGAGATGGAGCATGTGTGGAATATATTTTACATACATTATTAAAATGACACACACAAAAATGTAAACCTTGGCCAGCCTATGACTGAAACCTTTCTTCCAGTTAAGAAATCCCTCCTTTATTCTTGCAATCTCTGCCCCAGAGTAGCCTTCTACTGACAGATACAACCTCCCCAAGGGATTCCCGGCCTTGGTTAAAATGTGACCGCACACAGAAATCACTCCAGAGTGTTGTATGGAATTGTGGGTGTGTGGAGATTAACCCATGGCAACCAATGACAGTTATTTTATTATGGTGTATGATCCTATGGACATGTGTCATGAGGGAAGATTAGGATCCATGGAAGTAACCAAGTGGAATACATAGAAAGGGTCTGGTCTTGGTGAAGACTTGACATCCATATCTCTCCTGAAATTGAGATCACATTTCATCTTAGCAGCGATTAAAAAGCAAATACACTGAATTTGTGTTTTCTTAGTGGACTTGATGAAAAATAATGTTCTTGATCAAGTATGGTCAATATTCTAGAACAGTTATGCAGAACAATGATACATTGTCTGTTTTTATATTTCGATTTGTTTAAGGCTTTTGCATCAAATCTTTCTTATTTTTTCATTAGTATCTTTAACTCAAAAAGAAGGTCCAGCTGTACTGAATTCGGCCCGCGATTGGAAACAGCCAGATAAAGAGAAACTATGCGAGGGTCTCCAGAATATAGAATCAAGCTCCTCAATAGGCCTTGACTTGTCAAGTGATACATATTACAAAAGGAGTTTATGAGGCCAATAACTTACCATGGTGGCTGCGCTTCCCCATAAACAGGGTCTCTGGTGGGGAAAAGAGAAAATAGAAAAGTACTCAGACAGAACAGAGTGTGTGAGACACAATCACACTGGGGTTCACACAGAGTGAGGTGACACATCAACCACATAGAAGCGGACCAATAGAAGAATAGTGATTCAACCACCGAGTTACAAGGGGCACTGAGCAAGGGGAGCAAGTGATTTGGCACTGCTTAATGTACTGTACAGCCATGAAAGTGGTGTTTCTGAGCGGAACTAAATAGCTCAAAGTGGACTCTAAAGATAAACTGCCACAAGTCTAACACAACACGTTTTTTTCCCCCAGTGTTTTCCAGAAACTCATCAAGAAAGTGGAGAAATGTTTGCTTATCATTATAAGGTTTTGATATCATATGATTTCACTAAGATCCATATTACCATTACCACGTGTTACAGTACAGTTAGTTTTTATAGATATAGGATTAGGAACACCTGTTCAATTTCTCATTAATGCAATTATCTAACCAACCAATCACATGGCAGTTGCTTCAATGCATTTAGGGGTGTGGTCCTGGTCAAGACAATCTCCTGAACTCCAAACTGAATGTCTGAATGGGAAAGAAAGGTGATTTAAGCAATTTTGAGCGTGGCATGGTTGTTATTGCCAGACGGGCCGGTCTGAGTATTTCACAATCTGCTCAGTTACTGGGATTTTCACGCACAACCGTTTCTAGGGTTTACAAAGAATGGTGTGAAAAGGGAAAAACATCCAGTATGCGGCAGTCCTGTGGGCGAAAATGCCTTGTTGATGCTAGAGGTCAGAGGAGAATGGGCCGACTGATTCAAGCTGATAGAAGAGCAACTTTGACTGAAATAACCACTCGTTACAACCAAGGTATGCAGCAAAGCATTTGTGAAGCCACAACACGTACAACCTTGAGGCGGATGGGCTACAACAGCAGAAGACCCCACCGGGTACCACTCATCTCCACTACAAATAGGAAAAAGAGGCTACAATTTGCACAAGCTCACCAAAATTGGACAGTTGAAGACTGGAAAAATGTTGCCTGGTCTGATGAGTCTCGATTTCTGTTGAGACATTCAGATGGTAGAGTCAGAATTTGGCGTAAACAGAATGAGAACATGGATCCATCATGCCTTGTTACCACTGTGCAGGCTGGTGGTGGTGGTGTAATGGTGTGGGGGATGTTTTCTTGGCACACTTTAGGCCCGTTAGTGCCAATTGGGCATCGTTTAAATGCCACGGCCTACCTGAGCATTGTTTCTGACCATGTCCATCCCTTTATGACCACCATGTACCCATCCTCTGATGGCTACTTCCAGCAGGATAATGCACCATGTCACAAAGGTCGAATCATTTCAAATTGGTTTCTTGAACATGACAATGAGTTCACTGTACTAAACTGGCCCCCACAGTCACCAGATCTCAACCCAACAGAGCATCTTTGGGATGTGGTGGATCAGGAGCTTCGTGCCCTGGATGTGCATCCCACAAATCTCCATCAACTGCAAGATGCTATCCTATCAATATGGGCCAACATTTCTAAAGAATGCTTTCAGCACCTTGTTGAATCAATGCCACGTAGAATTAAGGCAGTTCTGAAGGCGAAAGGGGGTCAAACACAGTATTAGTATGGTGTTCCTAACAATCCTTTAGGTGAGTGTATGTCCAATCAATAATAAAACTAAATTCAGTATTTGCAGTTTAGCATTACACCAAGTTACTGTGTAAACATTTTAACTGGGCATTATGAAGCAAATCATGAATACCAGTTTAAGCCATTAACAACAACAACAGCAACAACCACTAGTTTCCAAGTTTAAATATATCTTTAAACATTATTTAACAGTTACGTGTGAATCATTCTAATACACTAAACTGTGCCATTTATTTTCGTATAACGTGCAATTTGAATGTTTCAGTAATTTTTAGATATCTCCCTACTGAGCTACTACCAAATCGTTGCTGCATTTTTATGTTACTTCCAAGGAGTTATTTTAGTTTTATGTCTTTGGTATAATGAAAATGTGCTTCAGACAATTTAACATTAGAACAGTCGACAAGATCATTTGAGTGCCTTTTGTTAACTTCTAATTAATAATGCTGGAGATTTGTATTTATTTTCATGTTTTGCTTACTGTGCAATATGGAGTAGGCTTATATTGAAATTAGCTTTTTTCGTCCCTTATCGTTCAGCAAGTTGAGCATGGTGTTGTCCAGCTTTTATTGCTAGATCTTGTGTGCTTTTAAACAAGTATATAGCAAGAATTATGTTACAGCTGAGATGTGATCAAGACAAATATTTTCAGTGCCTCCTTGTAATATTGGCTGGTGTGATTTCTTTGGCTGATAAATAGTCTCTTGGATTAGTTTAATTCACTGTTTTAATGAAATTGTGTCTGCCCGAGTTATTCTCTTTAAAACAAATATGTTGAGTTAAATCACACTGTAAATGACAGACTTTGTTTAAAGGCGGATTTGTGTTTGTCAGAGTTTGTACCCGATGGAAACCCGCTAGGTAGTAGAGTTTTTAAGATTTGATTGGCTGGGGGCTTTACCATAAGTAGGACTTTGTTTTTGTAACTTTTTATTTTTCATGATACAAAATTCATAATAAAGCTCTTTAAGGGTTTATGTTTCTCTAAGTTCTGAGAGTCTTTGTGGAAACATCATCTTACCAGTAATCCTATTGAAAAACTGCATCTTTTATTTCATGATGTCTCATCCCTTGTTGGTTGGTTAAGTTAACCCAAGCACACAAAAGAAAATAGTATGAAAGTATATCTCAGCTCTGACACCAGCATTAAAATAACAAAGTTTATGCTATTTTATTTTTTAAGTGCTTTCAGTAATTTTTAATCCTCCATGAACATGGGAACCTTGAAAATCTAACTCTTCATAAAATAAGGTCACAGTTGAAACATGTAGGAGATTTAATTTACAAGCTATTCCTCGGATTTACTGAGGAAGGCCTTTGAATTTCATCGTCTTTCCAAGCTAATCAAATAAGTGCTTAGAAATGCAAGGCAACAGCCATGAAAGATTGCATTTTTAATGTTAAATGTTTGACTAAATTTTGTAATTCGCACTTCACTGAGCTTGAAGTATTGCACCAGGTACCATTAAGCCACATACAGCATAATTACTATTAGATGTGAAATGTATTCTAGTGACAGGTAATTATAGTAGTTTGTTCATAAAATAAATTAATTGATAAAAAGCTTGTATAGTGTCCGGGAGGCTTTCATAAATATATTTTCTCAAATATATTTCTGAGATTTTTTAAATTTATTTTAATCACGGATACATTAATAAATACTTACAACACATTAATGTATTTCAAAACCACTTCTGCTATTATAAGCAATAATAATGAATTTCAACAAAAAGTAATTTTACACATGATATTTTCAACACAATCACCTTGTTACAGACCTTTGGTGGTGCATATTAGTTCCTGACTCACTTCAAGTCACTATAGGTGAGTGATCTGGGTATTATTTCATTATCTGAATGTAGCACTCGGGACCTCGGCGGGGCGAATGAGGGGAACAGCATTGTGGGAGAGAGCAGCCAGACCGTTTACATTTAAATAGTTTATTTTAGTTGGTTAAAATGAATTAAAATACAAATAGTATATAGTTTAAAATACTCATCCCCAACTTATGTCATTCCTCACTTATGTCGGCAACACTGCACTGAGCAACGCATGGGAAGCACCCAGAGCAAGTCGAAGGCCTACCACGAAAACATCTCTCTGTTCTCTAATAACTATAACTTTGGGGGATGACTGTACATAAAATCACACAAACACAAACAATCGACCAACCAGTGAGCAGTGAAAGCGAGAGGAGGCAGTGAGGCTTTTAAAATATTTCCAATGCCCCAACTCACTCCTTTCCGCTGCCTCGCCTGGTCTTAAGTTCAATTATCCAATTAAACTGCTTTGCACTGCACAGAGACTGCAGAGGGAGAACACAAATTAAAACTTATGCAGTGAAAAACATGATATACACTCACCTAAAGGATTATTAGGAACACCATACTAATACTGTGTTTGACCCCCTTTCGCCTTCAGAACTGCCTTAATTCTACGTGGCATTGATTCAACAAGGTGCTGAAAGCATTCTTTAGAAAAGTTGGCCCATATTGATAGGATAGCATCTTGCAGTTGATGGAGATTTGTGGGATGCACATCCAGGGCACGAAGCTCCCGTTCCACCACATCCCAAAGATGCTCGATTGGGTTGAGATCTGGTGACTGTGGGGGCCAGTTTAGTACAGTGAACTCATTGTCATGTTCAAGAAACCAATTTGAAATGATTCGACCTTTGTGACATGGTGCATTATCCTGCTGGAAGTAGCCATCAGAGGATGGGTACATGGTGGTCATAAAGGGATGGACATGGTCAGAAACAATGCTCAGGTAGGCCGTGGCATTTAAACGATGCCCAGTTGGCACTAAGGGGCCTAAAGTGTGCCAAGAAAACATCCCCCACACCATTACACCACCACCACCAGCCTGCACAGTGGTAACAAGGCATGATGGATCCATGTTCTCATTCTGTTTACGCCAAATTCTGACTCTACCATCTGAATGTCTCAACAGAAATCGAGACTCATCAGACCAGGCAACATTTTTCCAGTCTTCAATTGTCCAATTTTGGTGAGCTTATGCAAATTGTAGCCTCTTTTTCCTATTTGTAGTGGAGATGAGTGGTACCCGGTGGGGTCTTCTGCTGTTGTAGCCCATCCGCCTCAAGGTTGTACGTGTTGTGGCTTCACAAATGCTTTGCTGGATACCTCGGTTGTAACGAGTGGTTATTTCAGTCAAAGTTGCTCTTCTATCAGCTTGAATCAGTCGGCCCATTCTCCTCTGACCTCTAGCATCAACAAGGCATGTTCGCCCACAGGACTGCCGCATACTGGATGTTTTTCCCTTTTCACACCATTCTTTGTAAACCCTAGAAATGGTTGTGCGTGAAAATCCCAGTAACTGAGCAGATTGTGAAATACTCAGACCGGCCCGTCTGGCACCAACAACCATGCCACGCTCAAAATTGCTTAAATCACCTTTCTTTCCCATTCAGACATTCAGTTTGGAGTTCAGGAGATTGTCTTGACCAGGACCACACCCCTAAATGCATTGAAGCAACTGCCATGTGATTGGTTGGTTAGATAATTGCATTAATGAGAAATTGAACAGGTGTTCCTAATAATCCTTTAGGTGAGTGTATAATTAATGTAAGGAAAGTGAAAACAGAGCCCCAATGACACTGTCTCCATTTGTTTTATATAATAAAAATTCAAATTTGTTCTCATTTATATGTATCTCTTTCTTACAACCAGTAACACAATGATACTTTTTAATGTCATTCCAAATGACATGTGGGAGACAAGACAAGTTAACTTCATTTGAGCAGACCGAGACTGCACTTTAAACACTGATTTGAAAATTTGGAAATGTGGTATTATGCAGGTTTTATGCATGTACATTAACTGCTGTTAAAGAAACATTTTAGAGAAAAAAAGCAACCTCAAATTCAAATGGTTGGGGAAGTAAATACATATTATACCAAGTGCAGCATTTTATATTAAATATGACTTGTTATCAAATAGGACTAAAAGTCACTAGGCAGTGGAATACAAACACTTAGGATTGCCTTACATCCATCAGGGAGAACAGCTGATCCACCCTAACTATAAAATGTTCATTAATGCACAGTGTGCAGCAATGATGTAATTGCTGTGTCAGTTGTATTTGCAAAATTATGTGAACCAGTTTCTGGTTGTTAGCATAATAAAAGTCATGGAGTTATGTTTTGAAACGTAGTACCCTTGGCAGAGGAGAGAATAAGAGAAAAAAAGACTAACAAAACCAGGGTCCAACATTTTTTTTTCACTGGCTCTTTTGGGCCATTTGGTCTGAAATCTACTGGCCCGTACTGAATTTTTACTGTGCCAAACTGAATTTAAAAAAAAAATACAATTGTGTGTTTCTTTACATAAAAACATGGTTTATTGTTGTGTGTGTGTGTGTGTGTGTGTGTGTGTCTGGAACCAACAACACAGTACAAAAATAGAACACAAAACATGTATAAACAAATATAACACATTGAACATGGCAATATCTGCCCTTCTCTCTTGCTCAAAGTCGCTGGGACCTCTCTCCTGAGTTGAGCCAACGTTCCTCGACCCTCTGTGCATAAAACTCTTTGACTGGAGGCCCCTGTATGCTCACAAACAGCTTTTTTTTAGCATGTCTACAGTGAGGTTGCTCCTCCAATCTGTCTTAATTCGCTTCACTGCACTGAAGCCTCTCTCCATGGTGGCAGTGGACAAGGGCAGAATCAGGATGACCTCGATGACCATCAAGAGGTTCTTAAATCTTGTCTTCCCCTCTCCATCTTTGAAGAAGTCCCCCCATGACTTGGACTGCTGGGACAGGGGCAGCACCTTAATCAGGACCTTAGCATTAGGCCACTCTTGGTGCCGGGCCCAGGACCTCTTTAAAGTGGTTGGTCACTGCTCTGAGGTGGTCCACCAGCTTGGCAGCAGCCTGCAAACTGTGTCTGTATCCACAGTCCTGAACTGAGTCCTCAAGGCCTCCCTCACTCCTTCCAGAAGCTGGGACTTCACTCTGTAACAGTAGAGTTTAATAGGCTTAAGTCTTTTCATTAATGACAGGCATTTAAACTTAAATGTACTAACTCACATTTATGTTGTGTTACCTAAACTACCATTACAAAGTTTCTATTGATTAGAAAAAAATACCTGTCAAACTGATCCCTCTCTCCACTATGGTTTAGGACCACTGACCTGAACCTTCCCTCAACATCAGTCTCTTCCTTGAACTGCTCTAAACATTCTCCAGGGGTGGTGAGCATGCTTGTGAGCATGAGAAGGGCCATCTCAAACGCCTGCAACACTTTGGGCAAAGTGACGGCCTCCTCCTGCAACTTCAGGCTTACACTGTAGATAGAAGATATTACTAAACCGATTTCTCCTGCTACTTCTTAAATTGTAGGCCTTCTGTACTAATCAGTAAACAAAGATTTACCAACTCAAACATCTACAACCATCATGTGCCTGTAGTCAGTGAGCTTCTTAAGGATGAGCTACGCCCTCCCAATCATGTCATCATGTCACCAGATCTGCATCTGGGAGGAAAACAGGTCATTTTTCATAGTATTATTATCTTGAGTGAGTCACCTGTATATAAGTAGCAGAATCAATGGGACTAAGACAAATAGCTTGCCTTGATTCAATGATGTTCTCCATCCAAGACACTATCACTGGGTAGTCCTTCATCAAGATGGACAGGGCTCTCTCCATGTGGGGGAGCCATCTGGTTCCTCCCAGGTTAGTAGGCTTCCACACCTTCTCAGTTCCCTCAAGGCCTTGGGGGATTTGGGATACTGTTTGTACAACCCTTTCAATAGGTCGGCCACCTGAGTAAGATGGGGTAAGAACAAATTATATTTACTTAATCTGCTTACTATTTCTGTTTTTTAAATCAGTATTTAGTCTGGCCAGAAAGCAGATTGGATATAACCTATCTTTTTCATACTTTCATGGTCATTCATGGCATCCATGGCTGCCAGCTCCAGGCACTGGATATTGATTAAGTGAGGAATCTCCTCTCGCAGGAGGGTGGAAACCCAACCATTACAGCTGCTCCATCTGAGCTAAACCCCACAGTATTATCCATCCAGTTCTGGATGTCCCAATGATGTAAAGCTAAAAATCACCCACCCACCTAGGGGTGTGGCTAGAGGACTAGGGGGGGGGGATTTTTAGCCTTAAAATGCTTTTTATTGGACAACTCTGCATAGCAACAAATTGTTTTAACCAATAGCAGAGATGTTCATTGAGGGAATTAACCATTCAAAAAACTTTTAAAACACACAGAGGTTTTGTATTGGTTAAAAAATACTCTTAGAGAAGACGGGAAAAGATGGCGGCGCACTGAGAATGCACACTACATGAGAGCGCTTTTAAAGGAGTCAAATGGGGGATGTTTTGAACATTTTACTGCATCTGAGACAGGTAAAACTAAATAAAACGAACTTTTTAGTATTGTAAAGTTTTAATTTGGCACATTGATTAGTACTGTACACAGTTATGACAGCGATTTGGAAGAGGGAGGGCAGAAGGTTTTCACGGGAATAGATGCGAGGGTTGAAGATGCAGATGAAGACGTTTCTAGTTTATTTCCGCTGGTCACCATCAATGTCAGAATCTCCTTTTCAACATAAATAACAGATGAGACAAACTGACACAAAAGAAAGCTGATAAGATTAATAAATAAACAGTAATAATAGTCCAAGATGCATTTCCACACGGCAACCCCGACCGGACGATTTCTCCGCAAAGGAGAAAGATCACATCTGCCCCGAGCCAAACACACGTTTACAATCAATACAAAGTAAGCTATGTACATTTATTATTATTCGTAGTAGTAGTAGTATTGTTATTATTATTAAATATTACTGGTAGTAATAACGACAACAACAACAATAATCTGCACATTTTGAAGATGTTTTAATATTTATTCAACACACAGCACAAGCCAAGTTTCATTTTTGTTTTGCGGTGTAATTCTGAATAGTTTCTAGACAGGTGCGCTCCTTGCATAACTTATTACATCTATTATATCTCTTGAACAAGTATTTGTAAACATCTGTGTTTTTTTTATTTTAAAAAGAACATTCTGGCGATTCATATGAATATGATTTTTTAAGTGTTTATAAGCCAGGTTAATTCTGAAAATAAAAATGGCATCTGTATGAGTTTCGTTTCTGTATTCATTTGAAAAATAAACGAATTATAGAAGAATGAAAAACGTCAGTGTCTTATGTTTCATGTGATATATAGGTTTCATATTATGCTTATATGTATTTATGTAAAATTAAGTAATATGCTGCAATATTTCACCTCCTTCTTCTCCTTGTAGACATCTGCAGTCTCTTCAACAGTCCCCCCTCCTCTCCCATCACACCCAAACCTCCCACCGACCAAGCTTCCTTGTCTTCATTCTAACTTCTCTCTGACTCTGAAGATTCCTCTCTCCTCCTACGTCACAAACCTACAACGTGTGCCCTGGACCCTTTCCCTTCTCACCTCCTCCAAGCGACCGCTCCTGATCTCCTCCCTCCTCAACTCCTCACTCCTCTCTGGCTGTTTCCCCTCTGCATTAAAACAAGCTGCTGTCATCCCACTCCTCAAGAAACCAACCCTTGACGCCACCTCTCCTCAGAACTACTGCCCTGTCTCCCTACTCCCCTTCCTCTCAAAGACTCTTGAGCGGGCAGTCCACCGTCAGCTCTCTGACTTTCTGTCCCAACACTCACTCCTTGTTCCTCTGCAATCTGGCTTCCACAGCTCACTCCACTGAGATGGCTCTCCTGGCAGTCACTGACTCCCTCAGCTGTGCTTGGGCCTCCTCCCTCTCCTCAGTCCTCATCCTCCTTGATCTCTCTACGCAGCATTTGACACCGTCGATCACTCCATCCTCCTCTCCTGCCTTGCTGACCTTGGAATCTCTGGGACTGCTCTCACCTGGTTCTCCTCCTACCTCAGCGACTGGACCTACCAAGTGACATGGAGAGGTTCCTCATCCACCCTCCAACCTCTCCTCACAGGTATTCCCCAAGGCTCCGTCCTGGGCCCGCTCCTGTTCTCTCTCTACACTCGGTCCCTGGGCCCTCTCATCGCATCCCATGGTTTCTCCTACCACTTCTATGCTGATGATGCCCAGATCTTCCTGTCTTTTCCCTCTTCTCACCCTCTCATCCCCTCTCGCATCTCTTCCTGTTTGTCTGCTATCTCTGCCTGGATGCCCTCGCACCACCTCAAGCTCTACCTCTCCAAATGGGATCCCCTGTTTTTCCCCCACTCTTCCTCACCTTCTTGTGATCTCTCCATCTTGATCCCCTTGTAATCCACAACACTCTCTCCTTCTTCTTCTGCTAAAAATCTAGGAGTCACCCTCAATCCTAAGCTCTCCTACACCCAGCACATCACCACGCTGACACGCACCTGCAGATTCTTCCTGAGCACCCGGATCTGTCCCTTCCTCACCGACTACTCGACTCAGCTGCTCGTCCAGTCCCTGGTCCTCTCCTACCTGGACTACTGCAACTCCCTCCTGGCCGGCCTGCCTGCATCTACTACCCGCCCACTCCAGCTCTTCCAGAACTCTGCGGCTCGTCTGGTATTCTCTCTGCCCCGATTCGCACACGCTACTCCACTGCTCCGCTCCCTCCACTGGCTCCCGATAGCGGCACGCATTCAGTTCAAGACACTGACCCTCACCTACCGCTGTCTCGACCACACTGCACCAAGCTACCTTCAGTCCCTCGTCTCCCCATACATCCCCTCCAGACCACTGCGGACTTCCGGTGCCAGAAGACTAACTCTGCCTCCTCTCCACTCTCCTTCCTCCAGAGCCGCTCCTTCTCATCCCTGGCCCCTAAATGGTGGAAAGACCTGCCCACCGAAGTCAAAACAGTTGAGTCCTTGATCTCCTTCTGGCGCCTACTCAAGACACATCTTTTCAGACAATACTTGTAATATTAGTCCTTTTAATCCCCGTTAGATAGCACTTCACAGCATTTTATCATGCTTCTTGCGTTATTGATTGATTTCCTCCTTGCTCCATTTCCTGTAGCCCTTGACTGTGACCTTACATCTTGACAGCACTTAACTTTTACTTTCCAGGAAGTATGATCTCACTTACTGTACGTACCTGTGTAAATTGGAAGTTGTAAAATGTATTATATTTTGAATTGCTCTGTTTAATGTAAATTTTAATTTGTAATGTGTGATGACTTACTTAACTGTATTCTTGCACTTTGTATTGCACTTATATTGTAAGTTACCCTGGATAAGGGTGTCTGGCAAGAAATAATAATAATAATAATAATAATAATAATAATAATACTCTGAGGGTTAATATATTTATGGTTACAGGTGGAGTAGTTGCACTAGTTGGTTTGCAGGCTTCTTTTGTGTGTCACTACTAGTAAGCACTTATGCAGGCGTAGTTAACATTGCACTTACCGTCCACAAGCCATGTCTGTATGGTACTTGGTGCCCAGGTCCACGCCGTTCCTTTCTTGAATCTCGATGACATGGACATAGTCTGTAAAAAGTTTCTCCCTCTTCACAACATAGTAGGCGGTCACAATTAGTTTTTCAATTTGTCTACTCGCCACCTCATTCATTCGGGACAGACATCCATTGGTGCAGCCGCAGGGTTGTCAGCCGCCTGTTTGGCCGCAATACACGAAACATGTTGCAGCGACTTAGCGTGGCTGTCAAGAGCATGTATTCGTTTGTTTTTCGTTCCCTTGAAAAATGACCCTGCATCATCGTCTTTCATCGGCAACGCACGACATGTACGGCACTACAAGTGTCCCTTGCCACTATCATTTTCGACCCACGGAAACTGTTCTTTCCATGAAAGCAAAAATGATCATTTTCGCTTTGCCTCGTACGATGCCGTGTTTGGGTCCTGCTCTAGAATGCACTATGAACTATGATTGGTCAAAACAGACGAGCCATCGAATATTATTGGTCAAAAAGACGACACCGGTATTGTCACACACGAAGGAGGGAGAAGGAGGGGTACAGATGCATTTAAATGCGAGAACAAGCAAAGATTTAAGCGGGAAGAGAAACTATGATGACAAGCAAATGTTTTAATACGATACTATGAATTTAAATGGGGAAATTGAGCACTGGCCCGTACAGGCCAGTGACTATCTTTGTTTACTGGCCAGACGTTAGGTCTTACTGGCCCCAAGTTAGCAGGCCATCGTTAATGTTGAAACTTGAATAAAACTGAAACATTAAATAGTTAGAACAGGAAAATAGGCTATATAAAATTGGATTCTAATAATTTGTGACTTACTGGACACCACATATTTTTATTGGAATGAGAAAATGTTTTTATTAACTAGAGGAATCTTTTCTTTTCTTTTTTTTTACCGAGGAACTAATGGTACATCTGAGCTATGTGTTTACAAACCTTTTTTTTTTTTTTCTCTAGGAGAGAATCCCTTGTTAATTATTTTGCATTCCTCAAAGTAATTTGTGTTAATGCAACCCTGATTTGTATAAAGAGCCATTGAATAAACAATACTTTGGAATCCAAAGCAGATTATCAGGTTGTAGAAAGATCAGTAATTTTCATTAGGAAAGCCAACTTAATAAGGATAATTAAAACAAAATATATTAATTCCAAGCAGTGTTCTTCAATAATGTATAACTTGGACAAAATATTAATTAGTGCCCTGACATAATAATTGTAATTCCTGCAAGATTAAATACCAGAAAATGCTAATTCAGCAGTTTACATGGTCACACATATTGGAGTCTCTTAGAGCACAGGAGGTCGGTGACATCAACTGGCTTGGGCTGGAAGCAAATTAGAAGTCATCTGGTTGCGAGACAATCATGCATTTGAAAATGTGCATAGGAATGGAAATTCAACCATTTCCAAAATAGCTATTACTTTACTTATCCTTAAATCTTACTGGGAAAGTATCCCTAAGATCTTTAAGCCACACAATATCACAAGGAACCTTCAACCACCCTAGAATCTTCGATAACGTGTGATAACACGTCCTGAAACTTACTAATCTATAGGCCTAACTGTTCTGAATTATTTTAAATGAATTCCACATTAAACAATTCTGTAAATGAATACTTATGTAGATTTATAAGGAATAAGGGTTAGGAATAGGAACATTTAAGGTTTCATGTCTGAAAATTGACAGAATGCTCCATATCTGATCAGTTTGATATAACCCAAGCTGATTTGACCACTAGGTAGACTGAGGCAGTTCAACCTTGAATATTAAACAGGACTTTTCCCATGAAAACCTGAGTGAAGCAGGAATATACGTTCATCTGATGAGGCATACAGTTCCATTTCGTGTGGTACGGCCAAGGGCATTCCTTAACAACATTTTCTTCTCTTTGTAGAGGGCATTAAAAGTTAAAGAAAGCATGTATAACACTGGGTTCCATTGTAAAACTAATAGTTGCTGCTCTTGAAGTTTACAAATTAAAAGCTGTAAATCAGGATCTGGACTAGAGGCTGACAGGCTGTGCTATCTCCTGCCTTCCCTCCATGCAGATGCAAACCCAAGGGTTCAAAGGATATCATTAATCAGCCTGACAGAGAACAGCAGTCCTCCTATCCTCGGCTCTCACTTTGTTTGAGGCAGCTTTACATTTTCATGTGAATGAAATACAGCACCAGTGAGAATGCTGTGAAATTTAGAAGTGGAGAATGTAAAGAGTATTTTTCAAACCAGGCTTTGTCTTTGAAACGCCAACTCTAGAAACATGCAGTTATTACTATACTTGTGGAGAACAGAGAACATGGGCCATACCCATTGCAAAGGGCAATCACTGAGCAAAAAAATGCTTAAATAAGAATAATAATAATAATAATAATAATAATAATAATAATAATAAAGTTTGCAACGTCAGTGGTACAGTTTTGCATTTCTTTCAAAAATGGCACAATCATATTTATTGTTTTATTTATTGCCAAACCTTTTGCATAAATTATACACAACAATGTACAACAAATAAATAAACAAAAAGAGTAAATGCTAGAGAGTTAAGGTAGATTTATTTAACTGAGTTTGCAACTTGTGTTATCCACAAGGGTGTTTAAAATTAAAAATAATAATAAAGGAATTACTCCTAAATACATCTTTATGTAGACATACGGTATAACTGCATATCGAGAGTTCAGCACAGACAAGGTACCGCCCCAACCTCTGCTAATTGACTCTGTGCTGGTTAATATAACTAATTTAAGCTGTTTGTGTTGAGAATATTTATGTCTGACACCCTGCAAGGGAAATGTGTGTGTCAGCAGCGATGCTGTTTAAATGCACAATAGATTTCAAGCAAGGCAGCCTCCCAACAAAATAACCTCCCTTAAGGAGTGCCCAGGGATAACTTGATTGCAACTTTAATAATGACAACACAGACGTAGCACCTATTACCATTTGAGCCCCAACTCATCAGGGTCTGTTACTGAGGATGCTGCATTTGCATATATCACAGATGTCAACCTGCTGGCCTGAAGAATCGTCAGAACAAGCTGCTATTGTTTTCTTTACAAATCTCTCCCCCTCCTCAATTTCAGTAATTAGGCCCATGTTAGTATTAACATGTGTTACATTAGGACCAGCAGTCAGCAGTATGTCGACAATTTAATGATTTTGAACAGTCCCACTGGGCCTCTTGTGTTTTGTCTTTATGTGTCTTTATTTATTTATTTTACAGAAGAGGGGCTACTGCTTTTACTTTTGTTTAGTAGCATTTGTTTAACAGCGACAGAACAACCATGGGCTGTGCTGGCAGCTATTTGTTGTGTATTATTCCGGTGATCTATAATTGATTAAAAGAAAAATGTCTCTCAATTATGATTGCAAAAGTAAAGTCTGAGTTGCTTGATGGGTGACTGCAGACTTCAAAAGCTGATGTCACTTCTGTGAGCACACGGCATGTCAATACATATAGAAATAATTGTAAAGATGAAAGTTCAGTGTCTGGAATTAGAGGTGATTTGAGAAATCAAAGTAAGTTAAAATATGTAAAATAGGCTTCCATACATTTAAATACGAAAGTCCTTGTCTCTACAGAGGTTTGGTGCTTCAGCATTTGATTTTTGCTTTAATCCCCTTTCTATACATAGACATAAAAACATAACTCATAACTCAAACCCTTCCCATAAGGTACAACAATTTTTAATACATTTATTTTTAATAAATGGTAAATGTGTGATGCTATATCTTCATATGGAATGAAATTTAATCCATTGATTTATTTCATTGGTTGAAAATATATAGTGAGGTTGATATTTCTACAATATTTCTAATATTTCTCTGAAATATATTTTCAACATATACCAAAAGTATATATATATATATATATATATATATCCATTATAGACTAAAGTACATTTAAAATATATCCCACAGATTCTAAATTATGCAAAAACGTGGCAATTTTGGCATTTTAAGAAATATAAGGATGATACATTTCTACCATATGTTAAACAAATTTAAATATATATTTGGTCCATATTTCTGCTGACCTACTATACTGGCTAGAGTTAAGTTAAATACATAATTTTAAATAATAAAAAAAATCAACTCGTCCTATATCGCTTAAGTTAAGTTAAGGCTGTTGCTAATGATGAAATAGCGTATTTAGTTAAATGAGTGGCTGAACAGCCCTAACTCTGAAAATGGATAAACTTACCTGCAGTGATTATGTGGAGAAGAGTGGATAGAAAATGGGTCAAATGGATTAAGAAGAAGCTAGGATGCAAATCTTATAATCATTGTTATAAAAGTTATAAAAGCTGAAGCATCAAATAATTGTTGTGATACGGAAAGCAACATTAGACGACAGCACTGGAAAAATAGCTGCTTTTGAACAGTCACAGAGGAAATCCTTTCATGGACCTAAAAGTGGTCGATTTTGTGATATTACCATATGGGAATACAGACCTGGATTTTTACATTTCAAACAACTATCGGAGCTTTACTGAGTCAGAAAATGGTTTCACTGACACCCCCTAATGGTTTGTAAAGACATTTGTATTTCACGCCATTGCCGCCAAAATTGTCTAATCTCTTTGATACAATAGGGTACATCTGTATATATTTTTGTAATTTCTCTTCGTTGAAAAATAAGGTTGTCTTCAAGTCAAGACAGACTTATATTCAGGTCAATATGCTAAGTTTTCAAATTTCAGTCTTTACAGTGATCTGCACTGTCTCAGTCAGCTCCTTACACAGCCTTAGTAGCATCTCCTGTTTCTAAGAATTAGGTCACATACACTTTACACATTTCAATATCTCTGAAGATCCCACTGTTAACAATTGTGTGACTGCCAATCTTATGGTCATGGTTCAGACCCCTGTTAGGTGGAAGAGAGCACAGTCCTTTAATCAGCAGAAGCCCAGGATTCATTATCAGATGACTATGACTGAACAGAAACAGTAAACTGCGGCGTCCAAACATTACTGAAGTATCTTCTTCGCCTCAGTCTTTTCTGAACAAAACCTATATCCTGGCTTCAAGACAAGGCCTTCTGATCCGCCAGTAGCTTGATTGATTTTTTGCTGCTCTGTTTTGACAACTATTTATTTGACTCTGCATTGTCATTTTTTCTAACTCTGAATCTGACCCAGTTCTTCATGTGGAGACGGCCTGTTCAATGCCAACCCAAAGGGGTACTTTTCCATATTTGAAAAGGTACATTGAAAAGCAAATCACGTCCAGTATAGCCTGGCATTAAAATCACACCTTTCAGCTTAGTTTTGAAAATATTTCAAAAATGGCATTTCAAAAGGCATAAAAACCAAACAAAATTAAAACAACAAACAAGTAAAAGGAAAGCACTGAAAAGAAGCTCAACTGGTACCATTGATAACAGCTGTTTGGAATTAATATATAAAACACCAGCAGCTCCTTGATAATGAATGTAAACAGAACATCAAAGACACCAAATTGAGCCCAGTGATCTGTTCAAATGTACTGTAATCAATACAACATTTAAGAAACAAAAGATTCAGACCAACCATACCACATATTCATAAAGAACTCCGTATGAATGTCAAACACAAGTTATATTTGTAAGCTGTACTCACAAGTAACATTTCCATAATAATAACAAAACATGAAAGCGAGTAGGTTACCAAAGCATAAACACTTCATACACATTGTATTTTCTGTCTGTGAAGGAAATAACAAGGTGTGGTAATACATATCCTTGGCATTTTTCTTCTTGTGAAATGGCATGATCTGCAAAAATGCACTTGTGCCAATATGAACTTTAGAAAGGTACAGTCTGATTGTCAACTGAAGTGCATTTGAGAGTGTAATGTTCTATAATGTTGGTGTACTAGCCAATAATGGTGCCTTATAAGAGGTGACATAACTGCATTTCTTGGATAACAATGTATCATTACTTTAGAGACTGAGCATCACTGTAAAAAATAAAAATAAAAAATACATTGGTTAATTAATTTTGCATATCCAGGTTTAAGAAAGAACATAAGAACGTTTACAAAGGAGAGGAGGCCATTCTACCCATCATGCTGTAAAGTTAAATTTTATTTTTTTGTTTCAGCTGGTTGTTTGGTTAAATGTATTATTGCTACATAGGAAGTACTGAATGACAATGTTTGTATTGTTTCTTTAGGAACATGTGAAATTTTACATATTTTAGGGCTCCTCTGTGAAATCTAAAATTTCTAGCCAACAACAACAACAACAACAATAATAATAATAATAATAATAATAATAATAATAATAATAATAATAATAAATATCATTATGTAGCAGACCTTAATCAATGTTTAAATGACTTGTGTGTTTTAATAATGCTATGGTTTGAGTACTGTTTAATTAATTAGGAATAGAGCTACTGAATTAATAAATAGCATTGGAAGATCACTTACACAGCACAGATGTAGACGAAACAAGTTGTGTACTTAAGGAATTGCTTTGATTGATGTATTTATTTATTTGGTTTATTTATTACAGGTGGGTGTGGAACAAGAGATTATTTTGGACACTTTATAATTTACTTTATTGAGTTAATGTGGATTTGACATTAAGAGTTGAATTTAAATGCATCAGCTGGAGAATAGTTTTAATTGTCCCTCGTTATAAGGGGATATATTTTAATAAGTCACTGACAGATGTGCCGATTACTTAATTATTCTTTAGATCCGCTTCAGTGGAATGTCTTGATTGATAGCTTGAGGTTTCAGACTGAAATTCACCTGTTCAAATTCACCTGTGCATTTTGCACACTTTACACATAAATTATAAAGTCAAAGATCTTATGAGATATTTGAAGATTTAAAATCCTTTGACTAGCTAAACTTCAATACCATTGCACATTCAAATTAATATTCTTATATTCAACTTTGTTTTTTATACACAGCAGTGAAAAGAAGACTTAACAGTCATAAAATATACCCTCAGAAATAACCCTCAGAATCCCAAGCATTGATTTAATTAATGATTTCACATTCCCTCCTTTTTAAACTGTCTTAAAGAAGCCTCTGATCAAGAAAATAACTAGTTTTGTGCATTTTTAGTTTTGGGGTGGATTTTGTAAAAAGATTGTAATATACAACAGTGGGACTTACTGGTCACAAAATTTTACTGCCTGTGCGGTTTTCACTTCCATCTGTATCGATTGATTGACAATTGTTTAACTAGAAAATATAGCTGATAAAGAGAGCATCAAGACTTAATATGCAAGCAGTGTAGGGGGACTGGAGGGACATAAAGTTACCAAAAACCCTTGCACAAGTGATTTGGGTGTTTGCCCATTATTGCACATTCTGCCAAACTGTGACAGCAAAAAATAAATAAGGTTTGTTGTTGAACAAAATAGCCAGAGTAATGGGCCAATCTTTTCTCTATAGAGTAACAAATTAAGTTAATTAAAATAATTGGGTAAAACTATTCACCGGCGAAAAGAGCATGCTAAGATTTCACAATGATCTATGCAGCATAGGACATAATATATGGGAATATTGCAATAATGTTGACATAACTAGACGCTTAAAAGAACCACTGTGATTTCATTTCATTTTCAATAAAAATAAGAATGGATTCTGAGACAACAACGATACTTTGCTTCCGTTTTGCATAGTGTGCTTTGCTGCCAAGTGTAATAAGAAAACAATGACTTTTTATGAGTCAATTATCACATAATTATATGAGACGAACCAGGCAATATTACTGCAGGATCTTTATAACATTCTCACTTAATATTTTATCATTTATGTATGTGATTCTATCTAAAAAAAAACATAATCTGTTTTTACTGAGAGGTGAATGTATATAAGCCAATTACTGTGGAGCTTGGTGCTCTAAAAATCAGCCAGATAAAATATATACACACTAATGATCAAAATGGGGCCCCTCTACAATCTTATTAAAATCCTGCTAAGAATTTACACATTGGCTTACAATATCTAACTGACATTCAAATACAATAAGGCATGTTTTTAAAGCTGTTTTACCTGCTATACTTCACCAAATTTAAATGGTATGTCATTAAACTATTACCTCTTGTATCAGGTGGTACATTTTTCTCTCAATCAGAAAGGCAGTTCTTAAAATATATTAGGGCTGCAGCTACTGATTATTATGATAATCAATTATTCTATACATAAAACGATCGATTATTCGAATAATTACAACAATAAATTATCAATACATTCTTATGGGGTATGGTGCCAACATGGCATCCTATTCTCGAGTTCGCTGAACTCTGTAAATACAGGACTCTGATTTCCAAAAACAAACTCACAGCAGGGGCTTGCCCTGAGCAGGACTAGACATTTTACATTACACATAACCACTTCAACTCCAGATGAAAAAACAAAAACCCTTCCTAGGTACCACATTTTCAAAATAATAATGATGATTTCATGCCTGAAATTGCTATAAAATGTAAAGATATGATGAATGAAATACAAAATAAATTAGCAAATTGTGTTTTTCATTACCCCTTTATGCTGCTGTGTAGGGCTGGGCGATAGGACTTAAAAATAATATCTCGATATTTTTAGAAGTTTGGGCGATACACGATATATATGTTGATATTTCTTGTTTTTATCCAATCAAGCTACAAAATAAGACCAAAGACATTTAAACAACAAGTCTATTTAATCATTAAATATGAAAAAAACGAACAAATACCACATGCAGGCATGGCACATATATGCAAAATGCAACACATTACAGTGCAAGTGTTGAGTGATTACTATTATGTGTGTTATGTTGTTATGGGATATATATGTACACAAATACACCGTATGATTTACTGTCACATCATAACAATAACACAAGTAATAGTAATCACTCAACACATGCGCTGTAAAAGGGTACAGATTCAGGTAGATTTACCACATCCGGGTTTATTGTGCTGCATTTAACTCTTAACTCTTGGTTATTGTGGTTATTGTGTCGGGTCTCTCTCCTCAGTCTGTCTGTGTTTCTGATGCTCATTTCTTGCCGCATCCGACACGTGTGGAAGAACGCAAAGCGTCCTAATGACGACAAATACTGCCGTAAAGATTGGGATTTGTGACACAACGATATAAACGATAGAGCATAATATGAAACGATAGATGTTTTTCTTTCGTCACACGATATATATCATCATATCGCACAGTCCTACTCCTGTGTACATATCCATGTTCAGTAGAGAGATAAGTACAAGCTTGTCTTCTTGTTTGAACAAAGAAAACAATGCAAATGCATTTTATATAATAATTAGCGAACTTTTGTAATTAAAACAATACAGTAAAATGAATATAAGAAGTATTGAACAATACACTGACACACCAATAATACTTAAAAATGACTTTACACGTAAACCTGAGTTTCCCAGATTAAATCAATGTATTTGTTCAATGCTGTTACTGTTGGTGCACAAGCATTGGCGAGAAAGCAGGTGATTTTAACTGAAATTCTGGTGTGCCTGTATTCAAAAGTCACTTTTAAGTTATTCTTTACAAGTGGCAAATTGTGTCTAATTTTTGATATAGACTTTTGCATATATTAGCATTAGAGAAAAGCTTAAATCGGAGGCAAGCACAGTAAATGCAACACTTTCATCAGCACAATTTCATAATTAACACCTCAGTTGCGCTATTACTAGCAATGTCGCAAAAAGGTAGCATGCGTTTAGTTTCTCAAGCTCAAGCTGGTCGGTTGTGCTCTTTTGGAAACCTAATTCTGATTTACACAGTCCACAAAGCACCGTGTGGTTATCATTCTCTCTTATAAATACTCCCACAGTTTCGATGCCTTCACCTAAGTTTTGTTTTGTGCGGTGGCGGCTGCGACGTGCAGGTTCAGACATTTTTTCCAGTGAGGCGCACAGGTGGATGACAAACCAAGTGATGCATTACTGCCACCTTGTGCTGCTGGGAATGAACCCGTTGTTCTCACACAGAGCTAGCAATACGGGCCAAGGATATTAGGCGAAAGGGCCTAACTGTGTAAATCAGAATCAATTATATTAATAAGAACGGCTTAGAGGCAATGTAGCTAAATGACTATTCGACGGCTGAAATAGAAGTCGACATATTTTACTAGTCGAATAAGTTGACTAATCGTTGCAGCTCTAATATATATATTAGGGCTGGGCGGTATAGAAAACTATATACCGGTATTCATTTACTGACCGGTTTGGACTTTTACTATACCTTCATATCGGTATTTTAAAGTTTTCTATGCTAAATTGAATAATTTGCTAATTACTGTGTCATTTAGTCAAAACTATCAGCTACCAATAAACATAATCACGTTCACGTATCACACAACTTGCTGCGCTGGCTGACCTGAGATGGATCTGATCAAAGAACGCCGATGTAACGCAAATGTCCACAGATCTGCACGGCTCCACCAATGGGACCGTTTGCATCCTGCTGATCTGTGCAGAACTGCGCAAGTCTGCTCTACAAGAACGTGACCACATTTCTTCACAAACCCTGCAGAAAGTGTAATTGGATGAAAATGTGTTATTATTTTTTATATTATTTTAGTTTTTATTTTAAAAAATAGAATTGCCAACTTAATTATTGTGCATCATAGATTTACATTATATTTTAAAAAATAATTGATGTAATTATTTAATAAAGCATTGCCAATGCTAAAGTGTCAATCTATAATTCTAAATCTATGGTTTTGACAATGCTGTTCACAGCTTCATTGTGTAATGAAAGTTGACATTCATCTCCGCTAACAAGGAGACTAGTAGTTTTCAGTCAGCTTAACACGTCCCTCTTGATTTCTGCATAATCTTGTGTCTCACAGCCACAACTCCTCCCGCAGCGGCGTCTCAGAGCTGTGCGGGGCTGTGGGGGGCTGTGGGGGCTGTGCGGGGCTGTGCGGGGCTGTGGGGGGCTGTGCGGGGTTGTGCGGGGCTGTGCGGGGCTTTGGGGGGCTGTGCGGGGCTGTGGGGGGCTGTGGGGGGCTCTGCGGGGCTGTGCGGGGCTGTGGGGGGCTGTGCGGGGCTGTGCGGGGCTGTGGGGGCTGTGCGGGGCTGTGCGGGGCTGTGCGAGCTGCAAAGATTTCTGTAGGCGGGGCTTAGTGGCGTCACGCAGAAACACTCAAGAACGGGCATCTCTGAGTCTCTGATTTTTATGAATGTGCCTCAGCCCAATATCGACAATACATTCCATGTGTATTGCGTATGGGCTCAAATTAGCGCAATAAGTATTGCATTCAAAAAAACCAATATCGCATTCAAAAAATATATATTGTAAACAAAAAAAAACTAGAAAAAATTGATGTTGAGATCAAAAATAAAAAAATCGAATGCAAAATTTATAGAATTGTAAACCAAAAAAAATGTATGTCTTTGCAGCAATTTTTGCTTTCGCCGCCAGTTTCTTTGCTTTCGATTTATTTATTTTCGTTTATGAGTTTTGGCGCTGTTTTGTCGTGAGGGCGGGATTTACAGGGAGGCGTGGATCCTGAGTCTCCATTAGTCCAGTAGTTTTGAGTGACGGTTCTTCCTGACCCAATCAGTGATCAGGTGGGCTGGTGATTCTGGGTGGGATGCGAATCCACTGTCTCGGTTTCAATAGCAGCGCCGATTCAGCGACTCATTAAACCCCCTGTGTGCGCAGACCTGCAGTCAAGAGCTGCACAATCACTGGATCCCACCGCCATTTGAGCCCAAACACACAACACTGAAACACAACACAGGATTCACCTGCTACGTGCACTGTAACATGTTTAATATCATGTTCATATTAATGTAACCTGCAGAGCACTTTAATTCAGCTGCTCAGAAAACACAGCACCAGACTGATGGAGATCACATAATTTAGCAAGAGGCAAATGGAGGGGCTTCGTATTCATTAAGAGCATGTGATGTCCCAGTTTGTGTTTAGGTAAGAAACGCACACACACATATATACATACATGCACACATACACACATACACACATATATACAGTATATAAAGGTTGAGATAATTCTGAAATGTAATGGTGTGCATGTGTATATTTAGCAATCTGGGGGTTTTGTGTTAAATGAGGGGTAGAAAGAAACATTGCTGCTGTATCTGCCTGTAAAACTGCTTCCTGCAAATAAAGCTGTTGGTTTAGTTCATTATCCTCTGTTCATTTCCTGTTTTTTATGTGAGCTGGTGAATCCCATAACAAAGAGGAAACGCTACAAAAAAGGAAACTAGGTGGTGTGGTTTGTCATGTAAAAGGACTTCAAATTCTTGAGTTCTTGGCTAATTATAATGCACAAACTGATCAACTACTCATACAGATGGACTGTGGCAATAATTTTACTTCACTATTCAAATATTTGGACAAACACCCAGTGTACCCAATGGCTGTGGTGTTGCAGCTAGTGCAAGGAGAAACAATATTATTCCAGTGCCTACTTAAACTGCAAAAATGAAATTCATCTGAAAAGAAAAGTCTTCTTTAAATGTGTTTCTTGTTTTACTTTAAGAAAGCCATATTTCCCCATTCTTATCAGCCACATGTATGGGTTTAGATCAGTGAGTACATTCTCACATCTGAAGCACAATATTTTGTTAGTTATCTTGCTCAGGTTTATGTGCAATAAGTGAAAATGTTCGATTTTAATGTTGGTCGAGCAGTTCTATAAACACTATACTTTTTTTTACTTTCACTTTTTTGGCAGGATTTAGACATTCAGCAAGATGTTGCCATTAACTGCTTCCTCTAAAGAGCAATGAGTGTAAAATACATGCAGGGAAATTGATTTACTGCAATACAGTGAAATAGACACAGAGCTGTTGATATTAAGAAATATAATAGCTACAAGATGCTCTCACTTTCTATTGAATGTCACTGTTTAAATTGCCATGTTACGGTCTCTGGATTAGTTTCTGTTACATTGATGCTTTGTATAATATGCGGCCCACTAAGGACTGGGAAGAAAGTTGCTCCAGCCAGAGAAACTGGGTTATTAAACAACCTGCAGATGAAGTTCAGTTCAGTCTGATTTCCCAAGTCTGAACAGTTGCTTGTTCAATGATCAGCCCAGCAAGAGACCAAAGCACAATGGGTTTTAAGTGAAAAGTAGCCAGGATTCACACCATTTATTTCCCCTTCACAGTAGTACCTCATACTGTTATGTCTTGCTGAATTTCCAATTTTACCTGGTCGACAGACACCACTGTGATATGTAATTTATCTTAAGATGTATAACAAATCAATACAATCTCACTCTCATGTTATTTCATTCCTTTCTCTGCTTGGTGCAACGACCGTCTCAAATAGATTCCCTCAGCGGCTGTATGGCACCACATGTATGTGTTCATATAAGCCCACAATATGTTTGTCACTCAATAGATATGTCCTTCTACCCAACCCTCAACAGGTAACGATGTTTCATATCTTACCAAATATCCACCTTTTCTTATTTGGGAATCAGAACACCATGCATCAATGTTTGTACACAACTCACCTTGACAAAATTCAGACAAGTGTCACGTTGACATTTTGACAGCCGCCATTAGTGATCTTGAAAGCGTCTCTCAACATTGACATTCGGAAGGATAGGAAAAAAGAAAGGAAGAGGAAGCCCTTTGTGTAACACAAGTCACATCTGAGAGCTACGGCAGGCCACAACGAGATGGTGCAGATGAAAAAGACTTGCTGGCAAAGACCCAGAAACCCAGAGCAAGGAAATAGGCTCCCGTGGAACAAGCAGAAGCTCAGATGGGTCTGATGCATCCCTGAATGGGAAAGTAGTTGGACTGAAAGAAAAGGCAAAGGCATGGGGAAAAGCCATGTTGCAGGAGGCAATGTGACAGGTGGCATTAAAGCTGGATGCAGTCCCTGTAGATGAAATAGAAGTGCTGTAAGTTCAGTATTAACAGAAGGGCCAATAGGCCTGCCAGATAAACAAGTGACATGAGAGCAGCAGTGACAAAGGTGGAAAAAATTATAGCAATTGTAGACACTGGTATCCTGATGTTAAAAATTCAAGCACAGAAGTTCATGGTGTTGAATCACTAGAGTAAGAGCCCCCAGAAAAGATATGAAGAGAGGTCATTTGCATTTCAGTTTCTCTTCTTCTGCTGTTCAGATTTCAAAATAAAAAAGTTGTCGAGAATGTGAAGGATGACTCATCTGACCATATCACTTTTTTCCACATCTCTGTAGACGAGTGCCTATGGTTTTTACACCACTGAACTCTCAAATGTGCATTTGTCTTTGTAATGACGCATTTATGTACTGCCATCTTTAACTAAAATCAAGGTCAACTGATCCTGCTCAACATTTGTATACATGCCACAGAGCATGATAGGATGTTAATTGCTTAATTGTATCATGCAGTACACCTGTTTGGAGGCATCTGTATTCGTTATGTTCCTCCACTCATTTATTCAGGTTTTTCCTTAAATTTGTCACCCGTCTGTACATGCTTGTGTATGTGTGTGTGTGTGTGTGTGTGTGTGTGTGTGTGTGTTTTTCTAAAAGAGCCTTCATTTTATTATTTTCACTGTATGGATAGACAAAAACATAAGTTAGCAAACTGAAAACATTTTAAATAACTGAGTGCAATGGCCTTGACAGATTAACATTCTATTGCACACTGTATACACACACACACACACATATATAATATATACATATATTACCAGTTATGCTAGAAATGTTCACTGTCTATGGGGGAAAAAAACTAATGAGACATTCTTGGCATTTTAAATAATAAAAGCACAAACTGTACACTTAAAATAATAGGAAATGTTCAGTGTTATCTGTAGGACAAATATGTATGGGTCTTTAGTGGGTCCCTGATTTGCATATATGCTAAAAGCACTTCACTAGAGTACAGGGTGTGTTCTACAGGCTGAAAGTACTGCTGTAAAGGATGCATGCTTTGTCTCATCCCTCCTGAAGCAGCTCAGACGTCATAACGGTTAGCCAAAAATTCAGAAATTGGTGATTTCAAAAGTTTACATTGGATCTGATAAAACCGCACCAGGTACCAGTTTATTGCACTGGTGTATGTCTTGCAAGCTACACCACTGTTTCTTTACCTCCTCAACTACAATGATATGTAAAAAACCTAACAAAAAACGTATCACACAAAACCTCCACCTCACCATATAGACACAACAGCAGAGTGCACGGATCCACGTTAAACTATTTATTTGAAAGTACAAATCTTTGTAAATAATGTAGGTCACCTTTCTCTTGTTTTCCTGTAACTAGGCTTTCTAGGAGAATTGTAACTATATCAATGGATACCATTCATGCCCAGCTCCTCCGTGATAGCTTGCCATATATTGTCTGTCTATTTTTATTGACTTTGTTGTATACTTCTTTGTGGTTAAACATGCAGATGATAAGCTTTTCCAGAGCCATTATGGACTTAAAGGTGAGAGATGTGTACCTCCCTTTTTTCTCTTTTCACGCATGTAAACATCAAATGCATCATTGGATCCAGTGTGATTGGATTCTATTTGTGCACTGAACTGTTTCCTAGGTCAGAGGTCTTTGATTTCTGGTTGGCTCTCATACCATTCAAAGTCCTCTGCAATACTGCTGTATTAAATACTAGTTCATGTTATTTGTAAAACAATCACATGACTTACTAAGACCTAATTAAATAATTTGGGTTTTACCAAGCCTGTGAAATCTGCCATTATATGTATTTCTAGATTTATTTATTTCGGCAAGTCAATAAGTTTGCATGTAAATGATTAAAACTGAAAACTAGGCTGTTGTGAGTGTACACCTTAACCTTTAGGATATAAAACTACCAGTCTGTGCTTTGTAAGCATCAACATTCCTCCACCCCTACCTTGTACCTTCTCCTCCCTCACAGCTGTCCTAGGACTGTAGCTGTGGGGGTCTTCATCCATCATAAGCTTTGCTTGGGCAATCACCTCATGAACCCTGCAGGCATGTGACTTTTTTTTTCAGACGGGGTCTATTTAAACGATGCTAACAGTGGGAAACCTAAATAACCCAAAATTTTGGCTGGGACACATGCTGTTGCATCTGCAGTGTATTTCTCTGGTTCTTACAATTGTGTAAAATGGGTCAATTTGCTCCCCATTGCTGAAAACACTTGTGGGATTAAAGACGACCAATGTGTGAATTAATAAACATTGTTTAGATTGCAACTTAAAATAATTAGAACAGTTTTCTTTTTACAAAATTCAATTTTACAGCACTGTCACATGCCAAAGCATTTTATTTTAAGCAATGGTAAAAAGTTAGAAAATCTAGTGTGAAAATTACTTAATAAATATATACACAGTAGGCTAATTTGCATACAACTAAACTGACTTAAAAGCTTGGAAATTTCCCCTCAGATCTTATTTTTAGTAGTAAGTTTCAGGAAACGCAAACATATCTAAATTTCAGATGAAAGTTGTGGATGTATAATTGTTTAAATGTGGGTTCTGACTTGACAGTGTTCAGTATATATATATATATATTAACATCCTTTATGCTAAAATGTTGATGACATGTATTGTCATTGAAAGATTGAAATGTTAGGGTTATAGGTTATACATCTGATCAGCCTCAGAGGTAGAACACAATAATGATCAATTGTGATATACTTTGTGGGAAAACTATGCATTGCACATAAACCAATCCAGGCTGACTGTTGGACCTAGAAGGAAATGTAGCACTCTTTAAATGCCTGAATGGAGAAATTTGCAGAGGTGCAAATATTTTTATAATTGATTTTATAAATATAAAACAGAATGACATCTGCCACACCAAGGAATCCCGTGATAGTGTAGCTGTTTTGGTTGTAATCCTGTTCAGTACATGCTTCCAGCTATAATGTATTTCAGCTGCTACCTTTCTGCAAAAGCAGCACCGGTCTGTTTGTTATCAGATCTTGAATACCGCAGGTGCCTTCCAGATTCTCCCTTTGGGATGCTGAAAACATCAGATAGCAGCCTTGGATTTATCTCTTTACTGCAGTTGACATCAAACCAAATTTCAAATAAAGCCAATTACTTGGTAAAAGTGTGTTTGTTGGAAAAATAATTAATTTGTCGTAGCAGGTGAAATGTGTGTCGGCAGGCTGCAAAGAGCCCGTTTTTAATTAATGGTTTGCAACAATCATTAAATTTTGTCACTGACTAATTATTCGTTTATGTAATTATTCTCTGCGTGTACAAAATCTTGCTGATAGCTGATGACGGGGCATTTTTGTAGCTATCTCCAGAGCCCTTAAAAAAAGAAATTGGTCCCTCAGTATTTCCACCTTTATGTCCTCTCACCATTTGATCAAACATATCCTTGTATATATCAATGGGAGCACGAATTCATAGAGAATTACTATACATTTCAAAGGTACTACTATAAAATAACAATAGTCTTTCATGAACAAATTCTTATTAACCTCCTGTCAATGATGACCAATGAGTTTTACATTCAAAGCAAAAAGACAGAGATATTTTAATTTAAAGAACACCCCACAACCTAATTCAAAAATGGAAAGCGAGTCAAAGACGGTGATTTAAATGAAATATGTTTTCCTCCTACAAAAAAATGTAAAAACTAATTAAAATAGTATTTAAATATTGAGCTTTACCTAATTCAGGGTCACTTTTTTCTGTTTGTTTTTCCTCTCAATGAAGAAAATGTACAAAATCTAGAAAAGGTAACAGAATACTGTGTTCTCTGCTTTTGTTCTACACTCTATACTGACTACATACAGTTGTAGCTGAAAGGTTTCATGCTGTTCATTTGAAAAATATATAAATTAACAATGATGTCTTTTCAGAGTTTGTAGAACACTAATTCAGCCTAGAGAAAACTTGAAATATTCCAGTTGATCGAGCAGAGTTCAGACAGGGCCTTGCATTAACTTTGGACTGCCATTCTAACAACAAAATCAATGTTTTATTAATTCTAAACATTTTCTTTCTGTTTCTCTTTTTTGACCAATTATTATGATTTAGTGCCCTTCCTTGCATTTTTGATGGCTCTTGTGATCAAAGGGGCTTGAGATTGTACTCTCCACATCACCACTACCTCAGACTCAGACATATCTTTACTGTTCCCTTTGATATGATGAGAATTGACATGGAATAGAAATCAAGTTGCATGCTGGTTAGAAAATTATAACCCTTAGACTTTCAAATAATCAGTCCATTCTTATAGTTATATTCATCTTTCTGTCTGGACCATTTCTGTATTAATAGCTATAATTATTTATAGATCTATTGATTGTAGTATGCACTTTACTTGCAATTTCTCTACCAGAATACCCTTCCCAGTGAAGGATAATTCTGGAAAAACAATCATTACATTTGATGTCCTTCCTATGAGTCACAGTGACTTGTCACACTCCCCTCTTAAAAAAACCTGAGAAATCAGCAGCTGTCTGGTTCAAGATTTTGATTTATTCCAGGATATGAAATCTGTCTGCAAGCTTCTCACAGTCCAGTCTAAAGTGGGTAACTATTTCAAAATCTATGGCACTGTTATATTTTCATTTGAAAAGGATGAACTTTTGCATAAGCCGATTTTTATGAAGGAGGCAGTGCAGGTAGACACATCCTCTGTGCCCTGACAGTCAAATGATAATCAGTCGTGTTTAAAGAATAGTTCTTTAAAATATTTTGAGCTTGTTTTGTTATCTTTATCTGTTCAGAAATATAAGTGACATTGTCAAGCTTTAAAGTTACAGATTGTTAAAGATTGTATTCTAAGAACTGGGTGCACATAGAGGATGTGGATGCAATCATGAAGCATACATTACATTGAAGTTCGACTGAGAACCCACTTATTTTATTAAATAAGCTAAATAAGAATTTGAAACAATTCAAGTTTTAACCCTGAAATGTTTTCCTTTATTTCTATACATTTATATAGCCTATATAGCCTGAGGACTGAGAGTAACTTTCTAACCAGCTAGCCTGACTGAAAATAGAAGAGACAAATGTATATGGATGTTTAAATTATATTATTTACCCCAGCTGTACTGAGTAGAGCACTGTTTATAGTCTGCACTTAAATGCACTACAGTTTATTCTGTATATAATAATTAATTAAAGGCCCTATAACAACAGTAAATTTAAACAGTGTGCAGTTGGAAACCTCAAAATGTCAATCAACTCATTGCAATGAAATTCATCAGATGAATAATTAAAGAAGTGAACGTATCCACCACTGGCTAATTATAAAACACCCCTTGAAAAAGAAAAACAATTACACACATTCTACAATGCGTTGTAAATAAATTAATCTCCAAATGAATACCAGGTAAGTTAGTTATTTCATGTTTCTCTAGGATTTTTCAGGGCCTTAATAATAACAAACCTGGAATAGCTTTCAGTAGCACGGTTCTGAATTAAAATAATTAAAATCACAGGAAAGTAATTAAATGTTAGTTCTCCACCAAAATCCAGATTAGCCGTTTCATGACAGCAGATTTTGCATCTATAACACACTTTTTAGTTGCAAAGGGAAATCAAGAGACTGAAGCAGATAAATCCTTATAGGCACAATATGATCCATGAAACCACGAATGATCAGATTTTGAGGAAATATTCAATGCTGCATACCTCATCATGCCAAGGGAACTGAAGACAAGACAAGACGTGTTGTATGCAGTATTTCCATGTGATGCATATAACCACATTGCCAAATCCATGTAGCATGCATTCAAAATAAATTAGGCAGTATGTTATATTCCAGATCCAGTCTAGAGTATGATTATATTTATGGAACAGTTCAAAACTATTAATAATGTTCACTGTCTTCATGGAGAATAAAATACAGTCCCTATACTATGCTTAATATCTCTGTAGTTTTCCCAACATTGCTCAGAATCAAAATCTCAGATATATTTTGTTTTCCACAGTGTATGTCTGGAGAATACTTTTCATGATAGATCTGTACTGAACATAAAGTAACATATTTCTTTCACTGTGAGCAGTATTCTGGGATTTAAGTTTCTTTGACACCTCGTGTTTTTTTTAGTTTTTCATTATATTTGTTATTGTGCCAATATACAACAATGTTTGCTTGTTTTTTTATGGAGGATTTGAAAATAATAAACTGACTTATCTTCAGGTATGGCAGAAAGAAAGCACAAGCTTGCTGAATGTCTTCTGGGAAAGCCTCAATTAATAAATCAACACAGAAATATTTGTTTTCAAACCAAACCAAATACATCAGGGTACATAGCAAGTACAATAAAGCTTAAATGTTGATTAAAAATCAGGGAGTGGAAGGATACCCGTGCACCTCTTGAACAACAGTACCTATTGTTTGAAAGACAGCTTTTTTCCATTTTGTAGGGCACAGGTAAATACATTCCTGTTTATCTTCCTTTTGTATGTGCTATATTGATTTATTTTTAATTGTGAATCTACTCTAAACCAAATTATGAATAATGTCTTTAGAAGTATAATATGAGAAGTTGCAACAAAACACAGTGAGATTTTCTTTAGTCAGAGGCTCCTTTCTACCTGCCATGAAGTACTGGGTTTGTAATTTTGCCTGAGAAAAGTTGCATTATTTTGAGTGGTGTTGATTTCGGCTTTAAAACAAAGCATTTTCCTATGACCATCAATTTGTTTTGCATTGTCTGTCCCTTCTCTCTGCTGCAAAGGGAAATTAACTGATCAATTGACACAGATATTTCATTATCGGGTTTTGACTTGTAATTGTTTGGAGGTTGAATGTATCAATTTAAAGTTGAAAAACAGGTCATGGGAGTTGGGGGGAGGGGGGGGGCGGTGATATACTAATTCCAAAACAGAACTGTTAACTATAATCTCATCTGATTTCCACAGTATGACTTACGTGCTACTCAGATCTTTCAGACTTCTTCGCAGTGTCAAGAAGTAAATGCATTAGGAAGCAGTAAGACTCCAATTGAAACATCATTATGCAGCACCAAGACTACCTGAAGTGTTGAGCTCTACTTTCCTCCTTTATTCCGTCTCATGTATAATTTACAGTTTTATTTAATTACAGGGAGGGCTTCCAGCAGAGGAAGTAATGGTCTACATCTTTGACCCTGACTGGTCTATTATAACCTCTGTGGGATACATATAGGGAGTAAAGCGAGGCAGGCGCTGCTGTAATAAAGCCAGCACATTCCCAGTGAGAGCAATGCAGAACTCTTCAAAGGTTAGACAGAAACAACAAAAAGCATTACCAATAAAACTGCAATGCGTGTGAAATATACTGATATTGTGTAAAGCCTCTCAAGTTGCATGCATATTGTTTCCTGTAAAACAGTGATATAGAAGTGGTGTCATTAAAGACATAATTGTGCTATGCTAATTAATTCAAAACAGCCCTGACCCGTCGAGGCATGGACTCCACTAGACCTCTGAAGGTGTGCTGTGGTATCTGGCACCAAGACGTTAGCAGCAGATCCTTGAAGTCCAGTAAGTTGCGAGGTGGAACCTCCAAGGATCGGACTTGTTTGTCCAGCACATCCCACAGATACTCGATTGGATTGTGTCAACACCTTGAACTCGTGATTCATCAGACCAGGCCACCTTCTTCCATTGCTCCGTGGTCCAGTTCTGATGCTCACGTGCCCATTGTAGGCGCTTTCGGCAGTGGACAGGGGTCAGCATGGACACCCTGACTGGTCTGCGGCTACGCAGCCCCATACGCAACAAACTGCGACGCACTGTGTGTTCTTACACCTTTCTATCAGAACCAGCATTCACTTTTTCAGCAATTTGAGCTACAGTAGCTCGTCTATTGGATCGGACCACATGGGCCAGCCTTCGCTCCCCACGTGCATCAATGAGCCTTGGCCGCCCATGACCCTGTCGCCGGTTCACTACTTTTCCTTCCTTGGACCACTTTTGATAGGTACTGACCACTGCAGAGCTGCAGTTTTGGAGATGCTCTGACCTGTCGTCTAGCCATCACAATTTGGCCCTCGTCAAAGTCGCTCAGATCCTTACGCTTGCCCATTTTTCCTGCTTCTAACACATCAACTTTGAGGACAAAATGTTCACTTGCTGCCTAATATATCCCACCCACTGACAGGTGCCATGATAACAAGATTATCAGTGTCATTCACCTCACCTGTCAGTGGTCATAATGTTATGGCTGATCAGTGTATATTTATATATTATAATGTGTAATTGTGTGTAATCAATAAAGACCTCTGAACTCAGTTTAGCGGGGCTATATTTACACAGGAATAGGGTATCTGTATACAATCCCCGTCTCTTGCTACAGTCCAGCTTTCCAGCGACCCGACTGCACAAATGAGGTACTGTTGTCTCTACACTACAGAAAAGTAAACTTTTTGTAGGAAAAACCCCAAGGCTTATATTAAACACAAATTACCGCTTCCCTTTTAAAGAAAATATACTAGCAAAATAAATGTATGTAGTGTATATTAACAAAACGCACTGCTGCTATATTATTCTAAATTAATTGATTTATACATCAGTAAAAACGATATACAAAATGGATCTGACTGCCTGGTGGACTACAGCAGCCAATGGAAAATCACAGCCTGTAAAACCATCAATTGCAGCACAAGCAATCTGACCAACTATAGATATACTTTACCCGTTTATCAAGTTACAAATAACACAAAATAAGTGCCCTGCCAAAGCAGCATCTACCAGCAACTACAGGTGCACAGGATGAGCATCGGTATTTGTGGAATTCGTGTCAACTCGGTCTCACAAACATGTCATTAATCACACAGTGCATAGCAGCAACGAGCATAACAGCGTGTTAAAAGGTGCATTTTGCCTTAAATCGTTCTCTTTCTTGATTTCTTTATCATGAATTCAGTCACTAGATCCAGCTCTGTGACCAGTTCACTAGCCATGCAGGCTCTTCTGACACAAACGTGTTCCCAGTTCATTTTGTATTCTTGCCATTTGAGAAAATCAGCATGCAGCTGATTACTCATTAAAAACACGTTGTATAGACAGTATACTTTAGAGAAGAGCTACATTTCTTGCCTCTTTCTAATTTTTTTGTTTTCGATTGAATCCCCTATGGCTATGGGTGCGTCGATCCATTGATTTTTAACAGCTACCTATAGCGTGTCGATACCCAATGATCTCCCAACAGAGGACTCTTGAGTTTCTCATTATCATTTATTTTGGCGCAGCACAAATACAGTATAAGTGTCACCGGGGGCCCCTGGCGGTCGGAGGCCCCTGGGCAACTGCCCCGCCTGCTCTGGCCATGGACGTAAGTGTCTATAACTCATTAACATATGAGTTGTGTAAACTTTCAAATAAGTCAAATTATAGAATAAATGTCTTTGTATTTTAAGGCACATTCTTGTTAAATTTGATAAATCTGTATCAATAGTGCAAATGATTGCCCATACTCAAAAGAGAATATACCACATCTGCACCAATACGATCAAAGAATAAAAACATATATTTAAAGTGTTGCCTAATAATTGCCAACATTTTGAGTTTTATTTATTTGTGCAGAAAGAAGTCTTCAAAAAGATACCAAACAAATAAGAATATGAAGTCGGCAGATACCACAACGTTTGTGGTATTTTGCACTTCTGAAGAACACAGATACTAAGATGAAATGTTTCAAACTTTTTTTTTGTGTTACTAGAGAAGACTCCCTCTGTTCTGCTTAAAGGACTGAAGTGCCTATTTGTCTCCGCCTAATGAGATTTCTGTAGGTCCATTATTTCTGATTATGTATTCTAACACAAAAGGGGCTATTTAAAACAGAGCTTATACTGGGAAGTTTATTACAGCATTAAAGTTATACACTATAATGAAATGGCAATGCCATGATTGAAAATGCCACATTTAATAATGGATTTTTTTGAGCTAGAGCAAGAGCAAAGACACCTAATAATTATATCAGTTTCTGAAACACTGTACTACATTAATAGGAAGCCAGAATTTTTGTTTTACAAGTTTGACAGCATTAAATCCATGATGGAGGCTATTAATTATACTGACGTTGCATTACAGGAACTAAAAAGAGTCAACAGTGCCTCCTAGATATTGATCTACTTTTGTATATGAATTTATGAGTTCACCACATCCTGTGAAAGTCCATTTATGAATTGGTGATGCATGTCAAAAAACAAAGTTTTCTTAATGCTGCAGCTATATATCCTAGAATCTGCATTAAAGTTTGAAACGGTTAACAAACTTCTCAGATTGTATAATTATTACTGTTATTATTAATAATGTGTTTAAATAATTAATTGGCTGTTATTACATTTTATTTCAATCAGCGTACTTTTGTCATATCATTGTAGGCCTGCTACATTTCATAATTATATTTAATTGAATTGAATTTCACACTTTAAGACCTATTCCTGATTCATGCAAACAGTATAAACTGAATTAAATTAAAAAGTAAAGCTGTACATTCAAATTCAGACTCCAAGGTTAGGAACATGATATATTCATTAAGCATGTCTTTCTGTGCTGCTACTTTCATATCCACCACGTATCAGCCCTCACAACCAAATAAACCTGTACAACACAGTAAAATACTAAGCTACCAATCTTTTCAAAATAAAACCGATGAATCATCTAGATGCCAGCTGGTAAAGTTTATGTGGCCTATTAAAACTGCCATTTGAAAAAGCTAGTAATTAAATGTAGCTGAACTTCATGAAATTACTTTCAGAATTAGTTTCTGTTTGAAAAATAATTATTTCTTGAAGAAGGATTTCTTGAACTGGAATGAATGATTAAACTGTATGTCATGTTCTCTATAATAAAAAAGTGATTTCAAGTCAATTGAGTTTGTATTCCAAGTTTGTAAATATGAACTACATTCCCTGGGCTTGGTGTAAATAGTTGGTTGGTTTATTGATGTGACTGTGATAATGTCTTGTGTATTGTTTTATATATATATATAGGTGTTCTGTGTGCTATAGCTCATTCCTTACATCAAACCTTTAAATTCAAAATAGGGGAGGGGGGTATACTGATATGAATGTGAATACCGATATGACATTGTGCCATGATATGGATTTTGCCATATCGTGGATATCATGATAAATTAATAAATTAATGAACTAAGGCGTTTAGGTCTCTATTGTATCGTTCAAAGTTTCAGTTGAGTGATACAGTAATAATTACAAATTGTTTCTTTCAATATACACATACTGTAGCATTCATGGGAAATACAGTAGCTGTGTTTTTGTTAGGTCCTATCTCCACTCTGGGGAGGTCGGTAGTCTCTGTAAATGAGAGTGAAGTGTTGTAAGCAGGGATCCACCACTTTACAGTAAACACCACTATTTAAATCACATTTCCTATATTTCACATATTTTTACATATTTACTTTACATTCTTAGCATAACATTTTCTCAAATTATGTAATTATGTGATTGTGCTTTACTTTGTCTATCATTGCTGATTGTATTTTTATTTTTGTTTACATTAATATTTGTTACATTTTAAACATCAATCATAATTCATATTTATATTTTAGTAATCAATTAAGCCTATAGTCTAAATAGTCACAAGTCTAAATCTAAGAAGACAGATTACATTTTGGACTATTTTCAAATTAGTTTGTGTATAGTGGTAATAGTGCTCTTATCTGGTTTAATGAAGAAAGCTGTCCTTGACAGTTAATCACGGTACGAAAATTTTTTCTTGTCCATTTTTACATATTTTTCTGATGGTTCATGAAGATTCTTCCATTTCCATGGAGATTTGGGAAAACAGAACTTCTGCACTTGGAAAGTTCTACTCTGACATGTTGAGCATTCTACTATTGTTCGAAGGGCTTCATGTCATGGGTGTTACCAATACATAACACAGAAGTCCTAATACCTTCATTGTTTGATTGATTGATTTTTGTTTTTATTTACTTGTGTGTTCAGTTGAGATAGTTTTGATTGTTGAAACATAATGATATGTATATAGGGTATGCATTGTTTTGTTACTATCTCTATATATTAGAGCTGCAACGATTAGTCAACTTATTCGACTAGTAAAATATGTCGACTTCTATTTCAGCCGTCGAATAGTCATTTAGCTACATTGCCTCTAAGCCGTTCTTATTAATATAATTGATTCTGATTTACACAGTTAGGCCCTTTCGCCTAATATCCTTGGCCCGTATTTGCTAGCTCTGTGTGAGAACAACGGGTTCATTCCCAGCAGCACAAGGTGGCAGTAATGCATCACTTGGTTTGTCATCCACCTGTGCGCCTCACTGGAAAAAATGTCTGAACCTGCACGTCGCAGCCGCCACCGCACAAAACAAAACTTAGGTGAAGGCATCGAAACTGTGGGAGTATTTATAAGAGAGAATGATAACCACACGGTGCTTTGTGGACTGTGTAAATCAGAATTAGGTTTCCAAAAGAGCACAACCGACCAGCTTGAGCTTGAGAAACTAAACGCATGCTACCTTTTTGCGACATTGCTAGTAATAGCGCAACTGAGGTGTTAATTATGAAATTGTGCTGATGAAAGTGTTGCATTTACTGTGCTTGCCTCCGATTTAAGCTTTTCTCTAATGCTAATATATGCAAAAGTCTATATCAAAAATTAGACACAATTTGCCACTTGTAAAGAATAACTTAAAAGTGACTTTTGAATACAGGCACACCAGAATTTCAGTTAAAATCACCTGCTTTCTCGCCAATGCTTGTGCACCAACAGTAACAGCATTGAACAAATACATTGATTTAATCTGGGAAACTCAGGTTTACGTGTAAAGTCATTTTTAAGTATTATTGGTGTGTCAGTGTATTGTTCAATACTTCTTATATTCATTTTACTGTATTGTTTTAATTACAAAAGTTCGCTAATTATTATATAAAATGCATTTGCATTGTTTTCTTTGTTCAAACAAGAAGACAAGCTTGTACTTATCTCTCTACTGAACATGGATATGTACACAGGAGTAGGACTGTGCGATATGACGATATATATCGTGTGACGAAAGAAAAACATCTATCGTTTCATATTATGCTCTATCGTTTATATCGTTGTGTCACAAATCCCAATCTTTACGGCAGTATTTGTCGTCATTAGGACGCTTTGCGTTCTTCCACACGTGTCGGATGCGGCAAGAAATGAGCATCAGAAACACAGACAGACTGAGGAGAGAGACCCGACACAATAACCACAATAACCAAGAGTTAAGAGTTAAATGCAGCACAATAAACCCGGATGTGGTAAATCTACCTGAATCTGTACCCTTTTACAGCGCATGTGTTGAGTGATTACTATTACTTGTGTTATTGTTATGATGTGACAGTAAATCATACGGTGTATTTGTGTACATATATATCCCATAACAACATAACACACGTAATAGTAATCACTCAACACTTGCACTGTAATGTGTTGCATTTTGCATATATGTGCCATGCCTGCATGTGGTATTTGTTCGTTTTTTTCATATTTAATGATTAAATAGACTTGTTGTTTAAATGTCTTTGGTCTTATTTTGTAGCTTGATTGGATAAAAACAAGAAATATCAACATATATATCGTGTATCGCCCAAACTTCTAAAAATATCGAGATATTATTTTTAAGTCCTATCGCCCAGCCCTACACAGCAGCATAAAGGGGTAATGAAAAACACAATTTGCTAATTTATTTTGTATTTCATTCATCATATCTTTACATTTTATAGCAATTTCAGGCATGAAATCATCATTATTATTTTGAAAATGTGGTACCTAGGAAGGGTTTTTGTTTTTTCATCTGGAGTTGAAGTGGTTATGTGTAATGTAAAATGTCTAGTCCTGCTCAGGGCAAGCCCCTGCTCTGAGTTTGTTTTTGGAAATCAGAGTCCTGTATTTACAGAGTTCAGCGAACTCGAGAATAGGATGCCATGTTGGCACCAGGACCCCATAAGAATGTATTGATAATTTATTGTTGTAATTATTCAAATAATCGATCGTTTTATGTATAGAATAATTGATTATCATAATAATCAGTAGCTGCAGCCCTACTATATATATATATATATATATATATATATATATACATAAATACATACATATTTCTTGTACAATTATAATTAAAATAATCAAAGCAATAGTACATTTTTAACAATAACAAAAGTAAGCAGTATAAAAATGGATTAATAGAAGCAGTACTCTCTCCACCAAAGGTAGTTTCCTTTGCCCTGAATTTTATAATTATGCAGTAAAAGGAAGAGAAGTTCAAGTTTACAGAGGGTTTACCTGGCAATTTACAAAATTTAATATTTTAAGAATCTAAAGTAGGGTTTTTAAAAGCTGCATAATCTGGAACTGAATTTGTAGATCAAAAGCAACTAAAACACCACACCAGCTTGTTTGTAATAATGATGTCTTCATTTACTCTGTGTTTCAGGGGATGTGATCATCCATTTTAATACTGATCTGCAAATTACATTCTTACTTTGTCCTTATTAAGTGCACTCAGCTATTGGTAGAAAATAGATGCAGTATATGGTACTGCTCAGGGTTTTCTTTGACAGTGACCACATCAGTTTGCTGTATGTACTCTAGTTTCCAGATGGAAAAATTGATATTAGAGGCTACCAGCTCATATCAATCATCTGAATGTCTATTGATCCCCGATTGAATTCTATCAATATCAAATTTTGTGTGTGATCTTGTGTCGGCTGGCTGCTTTTGCCATTGCATTTCCTCCATTTGTCACATCAGATGTCATCGTCTCCTCACCGCTTGACACATTTGTATTACCTCAGAGTCGTTGCACACACAACTTAGTACCTTTATCCCGTGGATGATAAGATAATGACTCACAGGGTAAATACAGACTTAAGGTAGATGTTTGCTTCAGGAAAGATTTGAAATTTCTCCAGTGCTCCTCCTTCAGGTCAAAGAGGATCATGGGAAGGAGCATAATGAGCATCAACTTCTTCTGTCCCCTGGTAGTAAGCTGCCATACGGTCAAAGAGCAGCTTATCAGATAATGCTGCCTAATCTTGACAGAGATAGTTTTCTCAGTTAGGATCTGTTTTCCTATTTTAATTGTACTAACGATGCCTCAAAAATGAAAACACTCTGTCTCAGGTCTATGGCTTTTGTGCACAGAACTTCTTTTTTCCTTTTTTATGCCTTTACAGTACAGAAAGACCATTGTCTGGAGATTAATTACAAGTTCAGAGATGATCTAAACGTTGATCTAGCAGATTTGACATAATTTTATATATATGGTTATTGATAATTGATGGAATAATGAAGTAAATAGTTTTATTTGTAGTCAAGCCTTAAGCATATGAAAAACTATAAAACTACCACACAAAAGAAGAAAAAATCCCTCTACCTATTAAATAAATTATGTCTTTCTCCATCCTGGGGAGGTCATGATGACAGCGCAGTGCAGTCAATGTGATATGTGGCAACTTGGTGACATTGTAGTTAGTGCAGATACCTTTGGTATGAAGGGTCAGGGGTTCAACCCTCAGCTGCTCCTGTCTCTGCTTACACAAACTGAAATGAGCCATCTGGGACTCAGTGATCATGGGGAGGGTAATTTCTCTTTGACTGGCAAAAGAGCCCCAACAAAACCTCTTGTGTGCCATGTGCACCAGGATCAGCCATTTGATCCCATTGCTGCTGTTGTGGCGATGGACTCCTCCACTCGTATAAGCCATTAAGACTCAGCGGGCGGTGAGAAGCAGAGCCCCAGTACCGGGAAGAGGCCATTTGCAATACAATCAGATGGAGATGATTTTAGTCAGCTGAGAAAGAGGAGTGATGAAAGAAACACAGCTCTGATGTCATGGGATGGATATACATTCAAGAGACAGGGCTTATAATGAAGAATGAATATATATATATATATATATATATATATATATATATATATATATATATATATATATATTAGAAAATAAAAAAAATCAATTGACAAACTACTAATTTGGAGATGGTGTTAATTCCATTTATCTGGTATTGGTCTGCTATAGCAGGTGAAGCTATGGCAGCATGTGATAGCTTATACGTGTAACGTGTATGCATACATGAAGCATTCTCTTCTGCTGAAGCACAACATACAACACGCACATTTCTGAAATACTTAATTTTACTGTCAGTGCTACAATCTGGAAGAAAAAACCCTCAATAGACTAACAAGGAATCCAGGGTGAGTCATTTACTCTCAGACCATTTAGCTCTACAGAAACTGGGAGAGGCTCCAGCCCTGTGAGATATATAGCCGATAGGTCTATAATTTAGCATTTTACTTTATGATTGAGAGTTTTTCTGAATATGCCTGTTCCCTGGGTGACTGGTTGAAGGAGGGTGGGGGGTTGGGCTTTAGTGTCCCTGCATGAATGCCACACTGCTTGACTGCACCTCCTGGCCTCATATGTGATTTAACCAAATCCATAGGATTAACCAGTTAGAATAATCTTAAGAACCCAAGTCACTATGTATGCACTCATGCAGTATATGATTGCTGTTATAGCTACATTGTAACATATTATGCTATTTACAATACAAGTAATTTATCGGACATTGTTTTCATTCACTTGCTCAAGTGATTGTACAATTTCCACATTGCAGATAAAAAGAGTTAATAATTTTGTAACCAATGTGAGGCATAAGTGAAGTGTGACTTAGCAGTCAAAGAGAGGTGGGCTATGAATGATAATTGCATTTTCTTTGAAGTGATCTGGATGTATACATGTATACCAGGGCTCTACTCCAGTCTGCAATGAAATCCTTCAGTAGCTGCTTTTGCCCTTGACACATTGCATAACTCTGGGCTGGTTTTAACTCTCTTTAATACCCCCTAGATCCAACATTTATTGGTAACTAAACCAGTAATTTATTTTAAGCCCTTCTGCACTTGACTGTTTTGATTTGGTCTAGTCCTTAGGTTCATATCCTTTATATCCTTTCAAGCACCAAGTACCATAAATTAACTACAAATCTTATAAATACACAAATGTGTGAGTCTGAACTGTAGTAGGTGAGACTTACAGGCCATAATAAAGCACAAAGAGGATAGGGTGAATAAATAAATATTTTACATAAACAATTCATACTTTTAATGTGTCTTGTGAGCATCAAAAGAAGGTCATTAACAAATGAAGTCCTCCAAAAGCAATGAAAATCAGATGTATATTCAATATGCATCTTATTCAGCAGATTCACACATTAGAAACCCACTGTTCATTGTCCTCAATATGCTAATATTACTATTTTCCAAATAATTAAGGAATTATAGCCTTCAAGTTAAGATAGAGATTATTTCATCATGACAAGTAAATTAGTAGCGATGTAAAAGGATAATGCAAAAACAATGGAAATAATATCCTCCCTAACTAACTCTGCAGGCAGTACAATTATTTCCTGTGGTTTCCACTTTAGTTAACTTGCCATTGGTGAACTGACATTTAATTTGATACCCTTCATTATATAAAGCAACATCTGAGGTGTTAATGACACTGTAGGAAAGTGAAAGCTCAAGTTTGTATAATTCCTATTTAAAGTTTAATACAAATTAAAATGTTTATATGCAAATATATTTGTTCAAATAAATATTCCTTTTGCAAACCATTTCCCTTTTCTGCTACTTCTCCTTCTTTACTAAGCATTTGACATCATTATTCTTTCTTTATAGCTGCTCATAACTATGCAAATATAGTGAGCTAAAAACGTTATGTAAGTCATTCAGAATAATGTATTCTACTTATGCATTTTTTTTTTTTTTTACACAGAGTGAGATTTATACCTGCAGCTCAATCAGCAGGCTAGAGCTTTTGTACACCATATAATTAGTTAAACTGCCCACATCTGAAACTTTATGATTAACTGTTAAACTATAGTTATTTTCTGAAAAGCTTGTAAGTGAATTTTAGTAACACATTTAACATGTTTTTATACAGTACTTTTTTCTCCAAGTAAGGAGAATATAATTGTTTTTTATATAAAACATCTAACAAACAGACAAACAAAAAATGCATTAAAAACAAAATACTCAGATATATTCATAAGGCTTAGTTTAAAGATCTTTGAAATAACCACTTTTTGTTATCACAACAAAATACAAAAAATAATATATAATAGAGCATACTTTAAAAAAAAACTTCTCTTGGTGTATAGTGTGTATGTTTAGGCATACTTTAGTAGAAATGTGATTTCATTTGAAAGCATTTCTTACTTTAAAAGCAATATGAAAGAGATCAGGATGCATCAAAAATGATGTGGCCTTGGAACTCCCTGAGACAGATACTGACTGCAGCCATCAATTTGTAAGCGGTTGTAAATCCTCTGCTGATACAAATGTACAGTATTATGGACAAGCAGTTTGGAAGGTTGATTTTATTTGACCCATTTACCTGCCATATGTCCTGCCTGAGAAGAAAGTAAAACGGCTGTCACAGTGTTGTCATGAACTGAAGTACGAAAAATGTGGCTTGGCCCAACTGAGTGAAATCACAGGAATGTAAAACACAACACACACCATTTTCTCACTGCACAACGTGTATGGCAAGCCAAGTTATCATTTAGAGATAAAGCTACAATTAAGAAATATCTCTAAATGAAGGTGAGATATCTCATCTAACTCAATTTACAGATATCTGAAATGAAAGTATTATTTTTTTAATAACTGTAAAGCTATCTTTTTCATTTCAAGATATCTCCAATTAATTTAAAGATATCTGAAATACATTTGAAGATATCTCAAATTAACTTGCTGTCTATTTCCAGATAACAACACATCATTTTCAGATGTTCCTGTTTACTCATTGAGTTACATAGAAATTAATGAACGAGTGACCAGGAAGAGATAATCATAGTCAACATACAGGAAGTCATTTGCAGATACCTAGAAATGATTTACAGATATATGAACAGAAAGTCATATGCAGATATTTTATTTTAAAGAGCATTAGAAGATATCAAAAAATCTCTACATATTTAAATATATTTTAAATATATTTACAGATATCTTGAAATGCAATTGACTTGGCTTGGGGATGGGTAATCATCATTACACAGAAAATACAAGTCTGGAGCTTTAAACCCTAAACTTGTGGTGACAAGGACTAGTCTAACACTCACTCAGATTATAGAACAACAGGTCTTGAGTAGAAATGGCAATATAATTAATGATGGCTGTTTTCTGGCATTTATTTTTTATATTTATTTAACAAGCTGAATTAGCTAATGGAATGCAATGTAACAATAGATGTTTGGGCTCCTTCCAAGTTATTTATTTTTAACAGTACTCTATTGACATGTAATTTGGTTTTCACTGAAATAAACATTTTCTACAGACGCAAAACTGTTGTGCTCATATATTTCCTTTAACTACTTGATTTAATGGAACCTCTTTACTGTTGATTTAGGAGAATGTCTTTGGATCCAACATGAAATATGGACAAATCTATATTGTGTTACTGAAAGTCATATTTTGCCAGCCGTGTCTAAACACAATTATATCTCAAGTCTTCCAGTTCATTAATCAGGAGGGAAGGTTCTGTTTTGCCAGCTCTTAAAAAGACAGATCTAAAATATTTGTTTTGGAAAACACATATATTGTTTGAAATGTTAGTATTTATTTCAAAATATGTGCATTGGTGGTCCTCTGTGAGAATATATTTGGAAAATTCAGCAAAGTATATTAAACAGTGACCAAGTAGCTTTCTGCACCATATTAACTTTAGCAGCATACAAGAACAGAGGCAACAATCTAGTATGTATGTGTGTATGCATGTGTGTGTATGTATGCATGTGCGTGTGCATGTGTGTGTGTGTGTAAAGCAGAATGATGTCCTTAAGATCTACAGATGTTATCTAAAACAGGTCAGTTTTCATGTTGGGGCCATCAGCCAGTCCGAGTTGGTGCGTTGATGATGTTCTTAGCTAGCTGCTTTCACCACTGGGGGACAAGGGAGGAGAATGAGCAGGGATGGGAGTTAGAAGTGTGAGGAGACCATCTACATGGCCAGCAGAATATCGGTAAAGAGCATGAAGGAGATTTTGGGACTGAAAATAGGAGAGGATTTAAGACAAGGATTTAAGAATATTACATTTCCACAGACATGTTTTGTAGAATGAATACCTCTTTGCGGAGAGGTTTGATTGATGGAATAATGAGACTTTTGAAGTGGTGGATCCTCCTTGGCCAGTCAGTAAACTGGCTGTCTCTCTCAAACAAATATCTATAGATTCAGTGGAGTTCGGTTCACTTGCGGTTTTGTTTGATCTAGTTTTAGAATTAGGTCTAGCTGCTCTGAACAGTTATTGGTGTATTGGTCTTGGCTGTGACAGCAATAGTGTTTACCAAAGCTAGGTTGCATTTTGCCTTCTTTTAGTAAATTAAACAAATATATAATGCATTAGTTTACTGTCACATCCTGGAGCCAGGTTTTCAAAAGCTGTAATCTGGTTAAAAAATACCCTTACTCTGTAATCCTAAATTTTATGGCAACCATTACCTATATCTGAATCATTTTGATCTTGCCTTTTCAGAAAATGCCACTATTGGATTACATTTATCCCAACTGTAAATAATTAATATTACAAAATCCAGTGTATGAACTAAAACATCTTCCTTAGGGCTTATTTTAATGTGTGACTTTAAATATACAGTACTGTGCAAAAGTTTTAGGCAGGTGTGAAAAAATGCTGTAAAGTAAGAATGCTTTCAATAATAGACATGTTAATAGATTATATTTATCAATTAACTAAATGCAAAGTGAGTGAACAGAAGAAAAATCCATATTTGGTGTGACCATCCTTTGCCTTCAAAACAGCATCAATTCTTCTAGGTACACTTGCACAAAGTCAGGGATTTTGTAGGCATATAGTCAGGTGTATGATTAAACAATTATACCAAACAGGTGCTAATGATCATCAATTCAATGTGTAGGTTGAAACACAATCATTAACTGAAACAGAAACAGCTGTGCTGGAGGAATAAAACTGGGTGAGGAGCAGCCAAACTCAGCTAACAAGGTGAGGTTGCTGAAGACAGTTTACGGGCAAAAGCCCTACACCATGGCAAGACTGAGCACAGAAACAAGACACAAGCTAGTTATACTGCATCAGCAAGGTCTCTCCCAGGCAGACATTTCAAGGCAGACAGCGGTTTCCAGATGTGCTGTCCAAGCTCTTTTGAAGAAGCACAAAGAAACGGTCAACGTTGAGGACTGTAGATGCAGTGGTCGGCCAAGGAAACGTACAGCAGCAGATGAAAGACACATCATGCTTACTTCCCTTCGCAATTGGAAGATGTCCAGCAGTGCCATCAGCTCAGAATTGGCAGAAAACAGTGGGACCCTGGTACACCCATCTACTGTCTGGAGAAGTCTGGTCAGAAGTGGCCTTCATGGAAGACTTGCGGACAAAAAGCCGTACCTCCGACATGGCAACAAGGCCAAGCGACTCAACTATGCATGACAACACAGGAACTGGGGTGAAGAAAAATGGCTGCAGGTGCTCTGGACTGATGAGTCAAAATTTGAAATATTTGGCTGTAGCAGAAAGCAGTTTGTTCGCCGAAAGGCTGGAGAGTGATGCATGAATGAGTGTCTGCAGGCAACAGTGAAGCATGGTGGAGGTTCCTTGCAAGTTTGGGGCTGCATTTCTGCAAATGGAGTTGGGGATTTGGTCTGAATGAATGGTCTCCTCAATGCTGAGAAGTACAGGCAGATACTTATCCATCATGCAATACCATCAGGGAGGCATCTGATTGGCCCCAAATTTATTCTGCAGCATGACAACGACCCCAAACATACAGCGACCGTCATTAAGAACTATCTTCAGTGTAAAGAAGAACAAGGAGTCCTGGAAGTGATGGTATGGCCCCCACAGAGCCCTGATCTCAACATCACCAAGTCTGTCTGGGATTACATGAAGAGAGAGAAGCAACTGAGGCTGCCTAAATCCACAGAAGAACTGTGGTTAGTTCTTCAAGATGTTTGGGCCAACCTACCTGCTGAGTTCCTTCAAAAACTGTGTGCAAGTGTACCTAGAAGAATTGATGCTGTTTTGAAGGCAAAGGGTCACACCAAATATGGATTTGATGTAGATTTTTCTTCTGTTCACTCACTTTGCATTTAGTTAATTGATACATATAATCTATTAACATGTCTATTTCTGAAAGCATTCTTACTTTATAGCATTTTTTCACACCTGCCTAAAACGTTTGCACAGTACTGTATGTTAAAAACAGTAGCGGAACGTATTTAAAAGTTTATAGAATGTAAAAGCAAATATGATTTTTGCTGAATACTCATGTTGGCAAATGTCAAATGGCTCTAAAAAATACAGTAAAACTAATCTGAAAGTATTTATACGAATACGAATATATTTTAAAAGGCTGTGGAAATAGATGCTTGGTGTATCACCCCCATGCGGTGCTTCACATCTTTGGCTTTTACCTTATTATTTCTGACAACAGAAAACTGTTGCATATCTGTCAAGGAAAGACACAATTTTGATTTTGATCTGATTTGGCAACAACTAGATCTATTGACTTTGAGTGCCGTACAGATATCGAAGAAACTGCATGTTCTAAGGCAAACAAATTGATAAAAAGAGACCTGGTTTACATGGGAGGGAAGCTGAATTCAGTATATACGCTGCCTGAACAACAGGACTCTAAAATAGGGAATGGAAAGGGAAAAAAATCTATAGCTGAATGATAATCATAGGGAATAACATGCACACAAAAGGTGAACAAAATCAAATAAAATAAATACCTGCCACAGACATTGAGATTATCAACCCAAATGCCGAGTCCAAAACTGAGAAATGAACGTATCGAGAAAACCAAAAGAAAATTGTAGGGTTAGGGATACAATCTGAAAACAGAGATGTTTTTAATTTTAATTTTCTGACATTATGATACAAAAAAAAAATATATAGCTCCCATCGCAAACTAGATTAGCAATTATCTCTTCTTACTTGTTTTTACAAATATAGAGATCATTTATGTAACACAATTTTACTATTTACTGAAGCTGTTGATTTCGGTTAAGTCTTTGGAACTCAAACAAATTGACTGCATTAAAAATAGCTGCAAATAATAATAATGATGCATAACAATTAGTGGAGCTGAGATGCAATGTGAAATATTTAGTTAGGGAGAAATAAAATCATCTAAAAATGCATTTTTGTTGTTGTTGTTAAAGTACTGTATCTTTTTTTATATTTTCAACAATTGAACCAAACACTGAAACACTTTTTGTTTGGTAACAATACTTGTAAACCTGGAAAACACTAAATGAGATGAAGATATGTAAGCATATATCCACACAATATCAAGAGGTTCTCTGTTCTTTAATATCACCTTCTATTAATATAAGCTTTGAATTATACACACATCTCTCGGAGGAACCTCACACAAAAGATCACAGCATCAGAGCTGGATTGTGTAGGTGCTAGATAACCGATGACAACGCGCTATCAGCCCTGTTCATAAAGGTCCTGAGTGTAATGCCCCTAAGCAGAGGTGCTAATCTATGCCAAGCATTGACCGCTCTCTAGAAAAAGTAATTTTCCTCATGTTCTATTTATATAAGTCACGTTGAAGTAATACCCAGCATTGAGTTTGTTTACTCCACGTAATATACCAACTGCTTAGTTTAAAGAGATTCAGTTATGTTAATCTATAATCATAACTGAAGCCTTTTAAATCAAGTCTAGCTGGCCTGCCATGAACCAATTCTAAAGCCATACACTGAACCAGTTACCTAACTAGGGCATTAAATAATTTATTTATTATCTCCCATGCCTACAAATTTGCACTCCTAGCTGCCTATCAGAGCATCGTATTTACCCTCTTAATTGTTTATGCACTGTGTGTTCATGATGAGAGAGAGAAACACTGTGACACTCAGCTTACCCAGTGAATGGCTTGCAAATCCAAGCCTCCCATTTAACTTGGCAGATTTGAATCCACTGTGGATTAGCCACACATGACTGGTAATTATGTTCAGTTTACGTGTGATTTCTTCTTTTAGAACAGCTCATTATGTTGAAACAATAGAAATGAATTCAAGATTATGTTTCAACGGATTCCTTTAATACTGCAAAATAAAAAAAATAAAAGGGAACCAAAGAAAAACCTGCTCGACATGAGTTGAGGTACCTGTCCAAAAACAACTCTGCAACTATTTTTTTATTATTATAATAAATTAAATTGTTCAAAGCATCTAATTATATTACATGCTTGTTACATGTCAAAATATGTAACTCATATCAGCCTCAAAAATGTAGCACCATCAGGTGCCCACATTATCACATCTACTCCAGCATTGGCAGTGTCTGCGTTCAAATCTATGGATTGTTTTGAGCCTCACCAGTACAGCGAGGGGATTTTGATCAGCAGCTGAGTTAATTTGAACTAGACATGATAACTGGTCTTTTTCAAGCCAGGAAGTGCTGGCAGCCATTGTAACAGATTTATAGCTAATACGTCTCTGATTCCCTGTTTAGATAGAGCACATATGACAGCACAGTAGCAGCATTTGTATACCATAATTATGTGTGTGTAACTCGCACACCTACACAGGTCAGCTAAATATATAACCCGAACTACAATGGGAATGAATTATACCAGCATTATACTCAACTTCTGGGTGAGACTACTTTTTTGTGTGTGTCTCAGACTTTTGAAATAGGTTTTAATTGGAAGTTCAATGGATATCACCCTCTATTGTAGCAATCACAAACCTGCTTCATGACACATTTTGCAACGAAATGCTTTCCTGTGTAAGATATATAATTTTCTCTTAAATTACGTTTAAATGAGCTGTAGCAGAAAATCAGATGAGTAAAAGTTAAAATAACATCTACAGGGTGTCCATTGACTGTGTTCATTTTAACTTCATTGTTTTGCTCAATGTTCTCCCTGAGGCTAAGCTGTTGTAATATACACTCACCTAAAGGATTATTAGGAACACCTGTTCAATTTCTCATTAATGCAATTATCTAACCAACCAATCACATGGCAGTTGCTTCAATGCATTTAGGGGTGTGGTCCTGGTCAAGACAATCTCCTGAACTCCAAACTGAATGTCTGAATGGGAAAGAAAGGTGATTTAAGCAATTTTGAGCGTGGCATGGTTGTTGGTGCCAGACGGGCCGGTCTGAGTATTTCACAATCTGCTCAGTTACTGGGATTTTCACGCACAACCATTTCTAGGGTTTACAAAGAATGGTGTGAAAAGGGAAAAACATCCAGTATGCGGCAGTCCTGTGGGCGAAAATGCCTTGTTGATGCTAGAGGTCAGAGGAGAATGGGCCGACTGATTCAAGCTGATAGAAGAGCAACTTTGTCTGAAATAACCACTCGTTACAACCGAGGTATGCAGAAGCCACAACACGTACAACCTTGAGGCGGATGGGCTACAACAGCAGAAGACCCCACCGGGTACCACTCATCTCCACTACAAATAGGAAAAAGAGGCTACAATTTGAACAAGCTCACCAAAATTGGACAGTTGAAGACTGGGAAAATGTTGCCTGGTCTGATGAGTCTCGATTTCTGTTGAGACATTCAGATGGTAGAGTCAGAATTTGGTGTAAACAGAATGAGAACATGGATCCATCATGCCTTGTTACCACTGTGCAGGCTGGTGGTGGTGGTGTAATGGTGTGGGGGATGTTTTCTTGGCACACTTTAGGCCCCTTAGTGCCAATTGGGCATCGTTTAAATGCCACGGCCTACCTGAACATTGTTTCTGACCATGTCCATCCCTTTATGACCACCATGTACCCATCCTCTGATGGCTACTTCCAGCAGGATAATGCACCATGTCACAAAGGTCGAATCATTTCAAATTGGTTTCTTGAACATGACAATGAGTTCACTGTACTAAACTGGCCCCCACAGTCACCAGATCTCAACCCAATAGAGCATCTTTGGGATGTGGTGGAACGGGAGCTTCGTGCCCTGGATGTGCATCCCACAAATCTCCATCAACTGCAAGATGCTATCCTATCAATATGGGCCAACATTTCTAAAGAATGCTTTCAGCACCTTGTTGAATCAATGCCACGTAGAATTAAGGCAGTTCTGAAGGCGAAAGGGGGTCAAACACAGTATTAGTATGGTGTTCTTAATAATTCTTTAGGTGAGTGTATATCAGACTAACATTATAGCTTTCCTTCAAGTTTCCATTTAAATATATATTTTTTCTCCCCCAGAAATTCCTGGCACAGCAAGGATTCTCTGCTAAATGGAGCTTTTATTTAGAGTGCTGCTTAATGTACAAACAAAAATGCCTTTGTCAATTATAAACATCATACTGGGTGTACATATCATAATTTCTCTTATTTTTTGGGGGAAATCATTTATAAAACTAGAAAACGGTCTGTGCCTGTCACTCTCTCAGGGAGGACAGCAGGACACGAAAGTTAAGGACCCAGGTGCAGCGCTCGTAGAGGCGGCTGACAGGACAAAAGGGCTAGGCAAGGACGTGGTTGAGGTCACTGGCAATGGTCAAGATCAAGAAGGCTGAGTGAGACACGGGACTAGGACTGGGAGCAGGCGAGAGAGAGAAAGAGAGAGACAAGGAGCACAAGGAGCAAAGAGCATGGAGCACAAGGAGTACAAGGAGCACAAGGAGCATGGTAGAAGGCTTGGTGAAGCAGGATTAACTGACGACACTTCGCCCCTAGTGAAGGCAGTGAGGGGTTGAAGAAGGGAAGCAGAAACTGGGAAGGCAGGTGCAGGGCCCATGGGAGAAGAGGTAAGAAACAAGCGTGCACATGGGTGTGGAAGAATGTTAATGGGAAGAGTGACAGATGAAAGCAGTGAGAAGAGAAAGAAAAGGCAGGAGAACAGTGGCGGCCTCTAGTGGGGATAGAGGGTCGGGGCTAGGGAACCCTGATAGTGCCATGCAGGGAAACATTTTCAGATGAGCCTTTGGTTATTTTATACTTTATTTATGTAATGCACGTTTATAATTTATTTTTTATTAAGGGAAGTCACTTTCAGCATACATTTTGTTAACACCTGTATTGCTGTATTACATATTGAGTATTTCTGTCAAATATTTGTCATGCATATTACAAGCCGGGGTCGAAAAAATGATAAAAAAATCAGGAAAACGAAATGATGTCCATTGTAAATTATTTAAAAAACCTGTAAAGTTAAAAAATATAATAACAAAAATCAGCATATTGCAATTGTGACAGAAAAGGTGTCTCCCTCTAGTATTGAGCTGACAAGGACACTGAAGTGACTATGGATTGACCTCAGAAAGGGAAAAAACAATCGCTGGTTAAGTTTGGTTGCCTTCATTGAGAGGGTACAAAGTACTGGGGGACTTTTTGTGCAGTGTTTTGAAAGAGAAGCACCTGGGAATAGTTTGCCCAATTTACTCCCAGAATAAACACAAATTGTTATAATCTCCAAAATTAATTCTATATCTCAGTTTATTTAATTGGGTTTTGATACATTGATACTACAGCCATTGAGGGAAGTCTGTTTTAAATGTTCTGATGGCATTACATAAGAGTAATTGCCCATGAGGTTATGAGTCCTGTCATTTGGTGAATCGTCTGTAGTTGAGGATGGACAAAATAGATATGAACATATGCAGGAACTACATTAGAACAGCTTAATATATTTACATTATACTTAATGAAAATTATAGTCTATTTCAAACCAATGCCATCAACGTCCTCTTGTGTTGTGACAATTACAGGATATTCTCTCAGCTGAGAAGAAATGTCAGAATGTCTGCCCACTCAGTTCAGATATCACATGTGTGGGTAATCATAACATGGTAGTGACTTGTTGAAATGTCCTTGTGTACAATTCAATCCTAGACCTTAAGAAAGTTTTCTTTGATGAAATAGTCCGATCTCTCTGGGCTCATGAGCTGAATTATCTTGATCAATTTTGTGAGTGCTGCACCATATAGCAACACAAGCTCCAAGTGTCCATTTTTGCAGCAAAGTGTCAAGGTGCTGGTTTGACAATCCAGCAGGTGAAGAAGCCAGATGTGTAGGTCTTGGGTTGGTGTGGTACATGTGTGCTCTGTGGTTGTGAGGACAGTTGGACATACTGCCAAATTCTCTCAAACCAACTTTGGAGGCGGCTTATGGCAGATAAATGAACATTAATTTCTCTGGCAACAGCTCTGGTGGACATTCCTGCAGTCAGCATGATAATCGCACACTCCCTCAAAACTTGAGACAACTGTGGCATTGTGTTGTGACAAAACTGCACATTTTAGAGTTGACTTATTGTCCCAGCACAAGGTGCACCTGTGTAATGATCATGCTGTTTAATCAGCTTCTTGATATGCCACACCTGTCAGGTAGGTGAATTATCTTGGCAAAGGAGAAATCCTCACTAACAGGGATGTAAACATAAGGTTTTTGTGTGTATGGAAGATGCCTGGGATCTTTCATTTCAGCTCTTGAAACATGGGGCCAACACTTTACATGTTGTGTTTCCAATTTTGTTCAGTATACATATTTCCAGATATAATTGTGCAGTCTTTTTTCTGTGCCATTATCACAAAGTTATGAAAAAGGAAGATTTCAATAAAACAGGTCAGAAAAGAAGCGGTGATTGGGATTACCCATGGCATGTACAGTATTGAAGTGAGGCTTGTGTTTCCTTCTCAGTCTACATTCGTTGTTTCATCCAACTGTGAAGGGCTCTGCTTTCAACAAGAATCAAAACACGGAAAGAAAAGACTTCCAATAGTGCTTATAATAGGAATGATACATGCCGCACATAAAAGGGCTCATCAAATAAATTAATAATGATCTGCAGTGCTGTGCTAAAAGATCAACAGTTAAAAAAAGTGTCCACGGTTTTATTTGTCAATGATTAAGGAGCGGTAAACAAAGAGGGCAGCTGTTTGCTGCATTAAGGCGAGCAGGGGAAGGAGAACGGCAGGAGTAGGAAGATTAATCTTGAAATCTACCATATTGGAGTCGGGCCAAAAGCAAGGCTATGACAAAAGATCAGCAAAAGTGACTAAACAGGTTTTCTTAGCAGGTGCCTAAGGCAGATTTGGGGTTTAAATTTGTAGCAGATGGTTTGGAAAATGACAGGCTACACAAAAAATACAAAAAATAAGCTAGAGAAGTGTGAGTTCTGCATGTCCCAATATGCAACTGCACAATACACAGATGATGATGATGATGATAATAATAATAATAATAATAATAATAATAATAATAATAATAATAATAATAATCCCTTTATGACATTTTTAAACCCATACTTTTTATTTTTATGAAGTAAGGATGTATGAATATAGTCTGCATACAAATAACAAAAGCAGCAAAATATGAAACATGTAGCACAAAAACTGCAGATGTCAGAATTACTATCAAACATTCATCCTACACTGACCAAACTGCTGTTGGGTCTGCATCATATATATTTTTTTATATATATATTAAAAAAAAAAGAATTGAATTTAAGTGAATCACAGTATTTACAAAATGCAGGCCGTGTTGTTTTCATTTGAATGTTTTTTTAAGGCTCAGGAGCATATTTGCATTGTGTATAAAATCGTTGCAGGTTAGCACAGGCGGCAGCAATGTGCTCGTATCACCATATCATTATACGGGAATCAATTGAAACAGGATTCATCACATGGCATTCCCATATACAGTGTGTGGAGCCATACTGATCTACACCAGGGCAGGCAAATAAGTTTAATACATATTATTTATTAAGCTGATTGAATGAGACACACATGAAAAATAAAAAATCAGTAGAAAATGGGATTTGGTTACAAGAAGACCATTTGAATCTTGCTGGCACCTTATTGAAATCTCTTTTTTTGCATGTAAGCTGGATTTGAAACAAAGAGAAGCAGAGGTAATTTAACAGCTGCTGAACGAGTCCTGTCTTTTCTGGAACAGAGGGTTGATGAATTTCTGAGTCTTATTACTGATGAAATATAACAACCTTTCCTTTTTTTCTTTTTAATACCTGCTTCTGACGACCAGTCTTAATGAACTGATCATAAATTCAGTCAGTTCCTGGGAAGAGAGCAAACTTCAGTGCTCACCCGAGCCTGAAATATCCACCTGTCTTTCTTTCCATCTTAAATTTTAACATACTGGGGGAACAAAGGGATATGTGAGTGTGCTTTTTTTGGTTCAGTCTAGACCAAGTTATTATTATTATTATTATTATTATTATTATTATTATTATTATTATTATTATTATTATTATTATTATTATTATTATTATTATTATTATTCAATTTTAAAGTTTTCGCTAATTTGTTTAATGCTACTGGCTAAATACATTTATTTTGGGTTCAATCCTAGTTATTGCTTGATTTTTTTTCTTTTAGGTCTATTACTTTTGCAATGATGCACTGTATATAATGAATATGAAAATCTTCAGTGTTTGTGTGCGTGGGGGTGTGTAATTAGCAAATGCGAATGTTTTCGACTACAATGAGCATACGGGATTGGACAAGGTTTGTTTAGAGCTCAACATGTAATGTAATGTAATATAATTTTATGTCATTTATTGAAATGTAATACAAGGCAATGTAATGCAATGATCTGATATAATGAGGCATCTCTGGGCCTAATTTGTGAGGCAAAGCTGCAAAAGCAGGAATACTGCAAAGTTAGGAGCTGCGTCCACTTGTACATAGTGTTTGCCATCCATTTTAAAGACATTTGCACTAAAGCTTCTGTTTCTGAAATCTGAAAACACTGAAGGACTTCAAGAAAATTTGGTCTGGTTTTAAATTTGACAAAGTATGCCAATATATACAACCACTAAGTATACTGTGTCTCACCCACTGCTTCACCCTTGTTCTAGGGTCCCCAGAACTGTTTAGCACTGGTGGAAATCGTGAGCAGAAGACAATGCCGCGTTTGGACGCTTTTAGAATTGCAAAATTGTCATATTTGGGAACTTCCAGAAGACATTTTTCATTCAGATGTTTAAAGTAGATATACATTTGAAAAAGCTATGTGGGAGATTTCCTTCACCGAGTGTTCTTAACACAATCAACAGAAAAAAAAACGTTTATATTTGTTTTGATCATGACTAATCTCAGTAGTGGACAAGCTACTGAGGCTAAATGTACTTGGGTGAAAATTTCATATTTTAGGGTCAACAAGAAACTTTAAAAGTTGACTATTTGAAAACCAGAAATAAAGTTTGAAAAAAAAAAAAGTTTTATCTTGGTTAATGTGACATAAGCTTAGTAACTAGTTATATTAATATCAGCTTTCAGTGACATTTACAGGATATTGCCACTGCTACCGAAAATTATTCACAGCTATTGCAAAAACAATGAATGGTGCTACAAGTCTGCTTGAATTGTTCTGCCATAAATCTGCACTTTCTGAGCATCACTTCAACAGAAAAGGTGTTAGTTGTATGATGCTATTCACTAGAAATGGATTAAAAACTAATTGTTCTCTTTGAAACACGGTTATAGTTTTGGCACCTGTCTACTTGAAGTTTCACATGGCCAGCAACTGAGATTGTTTTTGTAAGGAAATGTCATGTTAAAATGAGTTTCAGAAGAGACAAATTTGAAACTATACACAACCTCAATAAAATTAAATAAAGGCAGTTCCCTTGACCACCATCACCTTGCAATTAATAGTGTTGCTTGATAACTGCCCTGCTGGAGAACGCCAGTAGTCATGAAACTTCTAGTCATCTGAACTTTGAACTCATTACTAAAGAAGCATAATGGGGAAAAAACATTGTTATTATTAGACATCTCCAATACAATCACATTCCCCGGGAGGGAATGTCTTTTTGAGAGTCTTCAGTTTGGATTTCAACAGTATGGATATGGGTGTGATATGTTTCTAGCTAGTGAAGAGCCACAAGAAGTGGAGTTGCAATGGAGAAGTTAAGCAAAGTAATGGTTCAGGCAGGAGGTGTACAACCATATTGGCCAATCATATACCAGGAGACAAATCTAGCCTGTTTAAATTCACTCTAGTTTCCCCTGCCAAATGTTTCAATGCCCTTGCTTCCACTGTTCAGATAGGTACACGATACCTCATGGTCATAAACATCTCTTTGATGCATAAGTTGTCCTGACACAAGTGAAGACATTTCTTGGAAGTGGAAGAGTTTTGGAAGACCTCAAAGAGCTAGTTGGTAGCTGTAGGAAAAGACCAGCCAGCTGCAGTATTCCAGTATAGCAAGAACTAGGGCAGAGTAACATAAGGTGGTTACGAAGGGTGGCTCTTCAAGATAGGCAGAGAAAGACTGCAAGAGTGTGCCAGGGAAAATATATCCTTAGAGCGGGAGAGGGATGGATTGAGACTAACAGCAGGGTTCTTGGCAGATGCAGAGGAGGAGAGGATGTTAAAATCAAGTGGAACCGAGAGAAATATAGTAGGAGAGATCACAGGAGGAGTAGAGGAGAATTACCCAGATGTGCTGAATTGGAGCTGATGATAGTCCATCCAGGAGGTTTTATTTAATAGGAACAGAAAGTGGCTGAAGGTACAGGCCTAATGTTTCTTTACACATAGCCAGACTGCAGGATAAGCATGTTTACAGATAGGCAGACTGCAATAAATACAGAAAATGATGGCCAGCTGCTAATTATGCTGTGTGTATGTGTAACCAGGTGGTTTAAATGTAGCTTTCAAGTGTTAGTTTAGTGCTCTTTGGCTTGTTTGTATTTCCTACCTGGTCTCTGTTTTAATTGGTATTTGTTTTAATTCTTTCCCATGCGCTCCCAATCTCCCGTTGCCATGGGAATGCGACGCACTCGGCGCTCGTTGTCCTTGTTTCGGCTTCCTTGACTAATCCGAGCACCCGCATTCATGTAAATGGAGACTAAATGAGGAGCCGGGAGAGAGACACGCTGTGGGAGAAAGTGCTGACTGTTTTTGTCGCCGAAACATTTTATGGGTTTGTTTGTTTGTAACTTCGCTCCAACTGTGTGGTTGTGGAGCTGAGTCACAAGAGATCAGTTGACATCGTTTTAAGTAGCGTCTCTCCCTCCCTGGATGCTTTTCTTTTAGAAATGTTAAATTGTGGCCATGATGCATTGGCCTTGATTTTGATCCTTTCACTCTTTGTGTTTTATGCCTTTTTAAAACTACAAGGGGAGATATCTATTTTTTTGTGGGGTTTCCCACTGTTTATTTTAAGTTTGCAGGATGCAAGTATCCCGAGAAACATAAGTGTGTCTGACATAGGATAGCAATGAATATGTTCAGCAATCTAATGTCCTGGATCAGCCTGAGTGAACGGCAGCATCACTATATATTGCTACATCATTATATATGCTATAATTCACATATGGATGATTGATTACAAGAATGATTAGGGCTGAGCTTTTAGGCAAGTATCAGCATAGCCATGGAGTACAATGCATACCTCAGGCCTTATTTCCACATATCACAAAGACATATTATGAGTCATCACCCAGCAAGCATAGCTGAGAAGAAAAGTTTAAAGTGGCTAATGCACAGTAACCTGTAAATTATGTTATAAGTTGTAATACCCAGTTTGAATTGGCTACCCTTTTTATTCCATGTTATAATGATTTTATATAACTACAGACCATACATTTGATAGATTCTGGAGTAGATAACAATATGGTAAATGAGGTGAAATAATAATAACTCTGCAGGAAGATGAGATGAAAAAAGAAGGGATGAATCCAAAGCTTAACTCCAGAGATCTTCTAAACTTGGTGTTTCTGAACAACGGTTGAACTGCATAATATACATCTCTCAGGAGCTCTTTATGCTAGCTTAATGGAATATTCCTCGGTATGCGTTTTGCTGACGGACGATTTTCCTCACTATGTGAAGCGCATCTTTGAGAGATATAAGCAAGTCAGTCTCCGTTGCTGCTTCATTTGCCAGTTTACTCCTCTGTTTAAAGTACAATTTGATTTAACTGCTGTACCAAGCTGAGTTCAGTCATAACACCTCGCTAGGATGTGTGAAACGGGAAGTGAAAGGATGATTTATGAAGCTCAGCTATGCATGGCCGCATAAGAAAGCTTTAAGTGATGCTTGCAAGATTCTCTAATGAACTACAAGTTGCCGGGATAAGTTTAGGAAAATGAAGCCTCTGTCGCAATATGTTACAGCCAGAGATGATAGACACGGAACAGCAGATGGAGGTTATTACAGAATTGTTTTCTCAAGCAATGTAGCCTTGGTAACTGCACAGCGAAGGAACAGATGCATTAGTATCATCACAGTAAACAATATTGTTATTTCCCCTGCATATAATGGAAATATCCCAAATTGAATATGATTAAAGCTTTTTGTTGTTGCTGCTGTTACCTTTTAGAGCATATAAACACACTCCTCATATCCTCAAAACAAATAAAGGAGTAAATCAAGCTATAATAAAAAGTTTATAAAAGTCATACTTGCTCTTGGAGGTTGAGTGTATATAATGGCTTTGTTTACAAGCCGGGCTGGGGCAATACAAATAGTATACACAAGAAAACAAGTAGGTTCTCAGATAATTTAATTTGTAAAAAAGCCAGAGTTCTGAGATACAAATGAAAGCAAAAATGTGTACATACTCGCTTGAAAAACAATAAGTTTGGGGCCTATATAAGAGAGGACTGCTACATTATTGCAGTAATATTTTTTTGTTTGAATCCTCTGAGTCAACTACAAAATGAAGCAGAAACAAAACAACAGAATAAAGTGTTCTTATAGGATTTTACTAACTAAACAAAGTATTTCTCATCTGTGCACATACTTTGATGTTTCTGCTCTACAGCTTGTTTTGTATCAATAAGGAATACATTTGCAATGCATGTCAAATGTTTTTTCTCTATTCTTTCCATTAATAATATGTGTCTTTCATTTATGGGAATAAAAAGAGAGCCCACAATGTACCGAGTATCTGTAAGTATCTCTTGTTGGAAATTCACAAAAATTATGAGGTGTCAATTAATGACCAATTAATGACCGCTGATGTCTCCCCCAAGAGTGTCTATTCACCCTAAATGTATTGAGACAAGCCTTCCTCAGCCAGTAATATACTGAACCAGATGTCATGCTGTTTTGAGACAGATTTTTGGGAAGGGCACCACTATCGTAAATGTGTATTTTAATGTTTTGGTAACCTTACATGACTGCACTACAAGTATTGATAGAATTTTTGCTTAGGGTCTATACTTATACTATGATGACAACACAACATGCCCCATACAGTGGATGGGACACACTGGTTTGAGGAGTGTGCAGAAAATGCAAGAAATATTTAATGGCCTGCTCAGGGTCCTGACCCCAGTTACATATACTACCTCTGCGATGAACTGTAGCAACAAATCAAGAAGAGAGCATAGCTCTGTAAATTAAGAAGAACACCACCTGACCAGTGTAACAGTAGCTAAACACATTTTTTTCCTGCAAAGCTGTGCAAATGAGAAGAGAGTTTTCCTGATCAGTCATTTTACGTTAATTATCACTTTCAATGACACAGTGCTGGATTTGCATTTTGTACTCAGACTCTTCCCGTCTTCCTGCAAAAATGTAATTAAAAAAAATGTTGTCATACCAATATTTACTATGCATTTGGATTGTAAAACTAAGTAATTCTGTTTGGTATTATATTTGATGCATACAACATTGATGAGACAGATGGGCTAGTAAAATCCTTTATATGATTTGAAAAAAAAATCCTTTATCTCCTCAGAGAAACAAACACATGAAAAAGAATATCACATGCATGTATGAGGAAATACACAAGCTCTTCCCACAAGGGAGGTCATTTTCAACCGTGATATGAGGTCACAAAGAGTATGAACACTATGGTTGCAAAAACATTTTTATCTGATAAAGGAAAGCAAGGCTTGCCCAGAATATATGTTCACCCCATTATAAAGATTTAAACAGATTGAGAAACCTGATCTTGTAGTGATTTACACAGTTGTGCAAGACCATTTGGAATTATTGATTTATTTAATATTTTATTTTACTAATGTGTTTCCTGTCCACAATTCTATGGCACACCTTACACCAGGTGTGCAAAATACAACAGTGTGCATGGTGAGGGCAACAGCAATGTTGTGAAAATCAGTTTCTGCATGTATGTTTTATATGAAATTAAGATTAGGATGTTTAAGAAAAAAAATGTGAAATCAAAAGGGAAATCTAAAATTTGAAAATTTGCCCAGGCTAAGTATTAATTACAGATACAATATATATATACACACACATACACAGACACACATACACATACACGCACACAGTGGATTACATAAGTATTCAACCCCCCAAGGACTTTTGAACATTTTGTAGTGTTACAATTTGCATGTCACACTAACACAACAGGGCAATGAGGACCCAAGTGCAGACAAAACCAGGGAATATACAAAGGGTCAGTAGTCGGCACACAGTACTAAAAGGAAATCCAGGAATCGCTGATGAAAAACATCCCCATAACATGATGCTGCTGCCACAATGCCTTACCGTGGGGATGGTGTTCTCAGCCATTTTTAGCAATGTCTTTCTCTGTGCCACTCTTTCCATATAGCCCTGATTTGTGGAGCACCCAGGTAACAGTTGACATATGCAGAGTTTCTCCCATCCTGGAACTCTGTAGCTCTGTCAGTTACCATTGGCCTGTCAGTCATGGTTGTGATTTAGTTTTTTTAATTATGGATTTAACTGTGTTCTGTGGGATGTTCAAAGTTTGGGATATTTGTTTATAGCCCAACCCTGACTGGTGCTTTTCCAGAATTTTCTCTATGACTTGTTTTGAAAGCCTTTTGGTCTTCAGGTTGTTTGGATATGCTCTCTGTCATACTCTGGGGCCTTCCGGAAACAGGTGTATTTAATCATGAGATCATTGCACACAGGTGGACTCTATTCGACTAAATATGACTTATAAAGGCAATTGGCTGCACCACAGCTTATTTAAGTGTGTCATTGCAAAGGGGCTGACGGAGGAAAAATCCCAGGGCTGGACTGATCGCATTGCATTAATCCATACTGCACCATCTCAGTCAAGAAATCTGGGGATGTGGATCGATGGCACTTGTCTTGGCCCAAAGGTCTTGTCTCTCAGAGCTCTACACAGCCAGTTACAGCCTATGAACAGGGTAGGCGGGAAGCATATTATTTAAACTACCCCCCTGGAGACAAGCACCAGCTGTGAGGTGGAGACGGGGGAGCAGGAGGAGGAAGAGAGGAAGGGAAAAACAAAATGGGCAGAGAAGAGGGATGGATCTCTGTTAAAGTAAACTTTGGTGCGATTTGCTTTCAGATTCCTTGCAGAAATATATTCAGTTTTTTTTTCAATTGGCCAAAATGTTGTGCCTTGATTTCCTAAATGCATCTCCTGGTGTCATTTGATGTGTCAGGAACATTTTACCTGATATGTGCTGAAACAATTGACCTGCTCTTCCCCCCATATCCCTGCCAGGGGGTCAACAGTTTTCACCCGTCGGTGTCTTCACTGATGCTGGGATGTAGACCTCCTCAGACAAAAGCACTACATCAGCTCAAACTATACTATTTCCCTAAACCTCGATTATTGAACTGACATTGCTATTTCAGGATGAGGCTAATACAATAATACAGTACTGAAAGGAAGGCGGATAGTGTTTTTGATCCAGTGTAAAATGAGAATTCCGGTTTTGATTCAAAATTATGTTACTTAAAAGTGTTTGAATATGCTATGTATAGAATATTGTTTAAATATATTAAAAAGTGGAACTGCTTTCTGTCACACATTTGCAATCTTTTTCCACATTGGTGAGAAATAAATCATCATTCAGAAGTTTTATTTCATTACTTTTTTCCAATATAGCGAAGAAGCATTGTGGGGAAAAATATGAATAGGAATGATTCTGAATCTCACCATGCTGAGCTGTTAAAATAGTGCAGTGCATTATGGAAATTATTTATTTATCTCAGATTTCCAAAGTTCAGATAAAACAACACACTTTTGTCATGATTTGTGTAGGTGCCATTTAAAGTTAGCATCATAAATGTCATCTCTCCCTCGTTAAATCCACCACAAGATCAAAACGCATCATTTCCAATGGCATGTGGATAAAGTAACATCTATCAAAGGAAAAAACGAAATATTTGTTATGAAGGGAAAATGTGTAACTGGGCTTCAGTAGCATACAAACCAACACACACATAAACTGTAAAAATCAATCTCATCAAGTGAGATTAAGTAAGCAAAATGAAACCATTAATTTTCTGCTAATGGGGGAATTTTAATAAAAACATAACATTAAGTGTCTTGGCATGAGAATGTGTAGGTAAACAGTGTGTCTTTGTTTCTGCAGTTTGTAATTAATATAAAAAACTACCTGAGATACAGAATGGAAAGCTCTTTTGTCTATTTAATTTAGTTTCACCTCTAATGACTAAAAAGAAACACAGACATGTTTACAGACAGAGCAATTTCACACTGGCTACCTTTCATGACATTTATGAAAGAAACTGGATTATTCTATTGTATGCTGGCTTGCTTCTTATGTTGCTAAGCTATTTCCCAGCTACACTGCAATGCACACTTTGCAGAACAAAAAATGTTAATGAATGTTATATGATGTGGAATATTGGTATGTAAATATAAAAATGTTTATATATATATATATATATATACACTCACCTAAAGGATTATTAGGAACACCATACTAATACTGTGTTTGACCCCCTTTCGCCTTCAGAACTGCCTTAATTGTACGTGGCATTGATTCAACAAGGTGCTGAAAGCATTCTTTAGAAATGTTGGCCCATATTGATAGGATAGCATCTTGCAGTTGATGGAGATTTGTGGGATGCACATCCAGGGCACGAAGCTCCCGTTCCACCACATCCCAAAGATGCTCTATTGGGTTGAGATCTGGTGACTGTGGGGGCCAGTTTAGTACAGTGAACTCATTGTCATGTTCAAGAAACCAATTTGAAATGATTCGACCTTTGTGACATGGTGCATTATCCTGCTGGAAGTAGCCATCAGAGGATGGGTACATGGTGGTCATAAAGGGATGGACATGGTCAGAAACAATGCTCAGGTAGGCCGTGGCATTTAAACAATGCCCAATTGGCACTAAGGGGCCTAAAGTGTGCCAAGAAAACATCCCCCACACCATTACAACACCACGACCAGCCTGCACAGTAGTAACAAGGCATGATGGATCCATGTTCTCATTCTGTTTACGCCAAATTCTGACTCTACCATCTGAATGTCTCAACAGAAATCGAGACTCATCAGACCAGGCAACATTTTTCCAGTCTTCAACTGTCCAATTTTGGTGAGCTTGTGCAAATTGTAGCCTCTTTTTCCTATTTGTAGTGGAGATGAGTGGTACCCGGTGGGGTCTTCTGCTGTTGTAGCCCATCCGCCTCAAGGTTGTACGTGTTGTGGCTTCACAAATGCTTTGCTGCATACCTCGGTTGTAACGAGTGGTTATTTCAGTCAAAGTTGCTCTTCTATCAGCTTGAATCAGTCGGCCCATTCTCCTCTGACCTCTAGCATCAACAAGGCATTTTCGCCCACAGGACTGCCGCATACTGGATGTTTTTCCCTTTTCACACCATTCTTTGTAAACCCTAGAAATGGTTGTGCGTGAAAATCCCAGTAAGTGAGCAGATTGTGAAATACTCAGACCGGCCTGTCTGGCACCAACAACCATGCCACGCTCAAAATTGCTTAAATCACCTTTCTTTCCCATTCAGCCATTCAGTTTGGAGTTCAGGAGATTGTCTTGACCAGGACCACACCCCTAAATGCATTGAAGCAACTGCCATGTGATTGGTTGGTTAGATAATTGCATTAATGAGAAATTGAACAGGTGTTCCTAATAATCCTTTAGGTGAGTGTATATATAATGTGCGTGTGTGTGTGTGCATGTGTGTGTGTTTGATTTGCATGCAGTATATTCTAGTTTATCGTGCTTGGTTGATCCAGTGTAAAATCAGGATGAAAACAAAGAATTTATTTAGGCATTTGTCAATTATATGTCAGACCTGGAGCTGGTATGCATATGGATATACAGATGTGTGTAGACAGAAGATTATATTTCCTATCAGCTTTGGTAATCTCTTGGGTTGGTAGTAATTTCAGAAAGATGTCTTATCTGCCACTAATCTTTCTCTTTTACATGTACAAATCGAGCAGCTTCCAGAAGGCACTGTATTAAATATTGTGTAGACTATTGAACCATACACGAAATATGTTGTGTTCCAAAAGCCTTTTTAAGTGTCTAGTAAATAAATAGATCCTATTAGAATCAAACATTTTAAATATGGGATATGCAGCAAAATTATCACAGGTCGCCGGGGTTAGTTGAAAAGTACATTTAATTTCAATCTTGTTTGCTTTTTTTAAACTGGTATGAGAGTAATCATGTTGCTCTGATATTAAAACCTCTCCTGTTTAATTGTATAAAAGGTACAAACATAGGTAGGCTAATGGTGTAATATATATAATTTTTAATTATATTTTAAATACAGTAAAATCACTTAAGATTTGCAAATTACATAGTATTATAGACCTAAATCATGAAATTAATTATTATCTGCATTGTAAAATGCAGATCTTGTTCTTTCTCGGTTTCTTTATTTTCCTTCTTCTTCTTCTTCTTCTTCTTCTTCTTCTTCTTCTTCTTCTTCTTCTTCTTCTTCTTCTTCTTCTTCTTCTTCTTATTATTATTATTATTATTATTCTTGTTTCTGACCACTTATAGTAAACGCATCTCCTCCTACAGTTCTTCAGCCATTAAAATGACACTGTGTCCACTTTTTGCACTATATCTGAAGATTTATCGTATTGTTTTTGGTGTTGATTAGTTGTCCAAATTCACTTGACGCCCCCAAGGACCCCAAAACTTTCAACAGCTAATAACTTCTGATAGGTTACTTTTAGCACCATACTTATAATTAACACTAATAGGAAATCATAGATTCCCTTTCTGAATGTATCATTTCTTCTGACCTTTGACTTTCTCAGAACCAGATATTACATTAGAATTTTTCCTCAGATATTGAACATCTCATTACTCCTTCAAGGAAGCTGTTATGAGTAATGCTACTTTGGAGCATAGATAGGAAACTGTGTATGAAGTTTCCAAAACTGCTAACTGTTTTCCGAATGGAACTATGTATCATGGGATATTGACAAAAAAACGTCTTGGTTTTTGAAGGCTTATAACTCCTTACGGGTGGCAGATACGATGATGGTCACTATAGAACATGTATAGGAAACCATATGGGCTGTATCCATGCATGACTTTAACTTGACCTCTGACCTCTCCTTCAAGGTCAAATCAGATTTTCATGCATTTCAGGGTTACGGCTTGCAAAATCCATCAAAGTCATCATGAATCATGTCATAGGGGCCCAAATGGGTTCTTTTGAAAAATAATGTTTGAACTTTGACCTTTCCTTCAGGGTTCAAAGGTCAATTATATGTTATTTTGTCTAATAACTGCTTCCAGATTGAAAGTGTACTCACATTTAGTATTGTACATGTATAGGAAACCATCAGTGGTCAATTTGAAAATGTCCTTGATTTTGAACTTTGACCTCTCGTTTCAGGTCAAATGCAAGATTTTACTACTTTTAGCTCTATACCGCCACACAGAGAGGAAAAAGACCCCTGGTCTATATGGAACACACATAGGAAACCATATACGGGCTTTCAAAAAATGATATTGAGTTTGACCTTTGACCTTTACGTCCAGGTCAAATTCACTATGACTATTAAAAAACTATTTTTTTCTGCTCGAAGCATGGCTCAAAGCTCCAATCTGACTGCAGATTTGTAATGGACTTCATATGTTTACTTCTAAAATAGTCCAAGCATCTTCATTTTGACATTTGACCTCCTCTTAGTGGTCAATCAATGCCTAAAACTGCTTAAAATGCCCTAAAAACTGTATATAGGCTAATGATTGCTACAGAACTCAGATACGAACTCATAAGTGGTCTGTTCAAAAATGTCCTCCATTGTGACCTTTGACCTCTCCTTAAAGCTCCGGTCTGCAATCCTGAGAGGCAGCAGTAGCCGCTTGTTTTGAAAGCATAGAGCCGCCCTCGCTTCAGAGCGTCTCCAAAGCCACGCCCCTTTATCACACATGCGCACACAGAGCGGAGTCTCAGCGCCAGGAGAGACGTGTGGGTGGAATCGATCGCAACAGTTTCAGAACCGCACGTCTCATTCACAGGTCAGACATTACAATAATAACCAACGTAAACATCTTATTTACGGATATTATGTTTATAAAAATAGCAGCTGCGGCTCGCCTTCCATTCTGGCGCTCGCTCTGCACAGCGTCAAGGTTCCCGCGCTGATGACGTGTGAATGTCTGCGCGAACAAGTTGCGCGGCGGTATGCAAATATAGATTGAAAGACAGGAAGGCCCCCTTTCGCCTTCAGAACTGCCTTCATTCTACGTGGCATTGATTCAACATGGTGCTGAAAGCATTCTTTAGAAATGTTGGCCCATATTGATAGGATAGCATCTTGCAGTTGATGGAGATTAGTGGGATGCACATCCAGGGCACGAAGCTCCCGTTCCACCACATCCCAAAGATGCTCTATTGGGTTGAGATCTGGTGACTGTGGGGGCCAGTTTAGTACAGTGAACTCATTGTCATGTTCAAGAAACCAATTTGAAATGATTCGACCTTTGTGACATGGTGCATTATCCTGCTGGAAGTAGCCATCAGAGGATGGGTACATGGTGGTCATAAAGGGATGGACATGGTCAGAAACAATGCTCAGATAGGCCGTGACATTTAAACGATGCCCAATTGGCACTAAGGGGCCTAAAGTGTGCCAAGAAAACATCCCCCACACCATTACACCACCACCACCAGCCTGCACAGTGGTAACAAGGCATGATGGATCCATGTTCTCATTCTGTTTACACCAAATTCTGACTCTACCATCTGAATGTCTCAACAGAAATCGAGACTCATCAGACCAGGCAACATTTTTCCAGTCTTCAACTGTCCAATTTTGGTGAGCTTGTGCAAATTGTAGCCTCTTTTTCCTATTTGTAGTGGAGATGAGTGGTACCCGGTGGGGTCTTCTGCTGTTGTAGCCCATCCGCCTCAAGGTTGTACGTGTTGTGGCTTCACAAATGCTTTGCTGCATACCTCGGTTGTAACGAGTGGTTATTTCAGTCAAAGTTGCTCTTCTATCAGCTTGAATCAGTCGGCCCATTCTCCTCTGACCTCTAGCATCAACAAGGCATTTTCACCCACAGGACTGCCGCATACTGGATGTTTTTCCCTTTTCACACCATTCTTTGTAAACCCTAGAAATGGTTGTGCGTGAAAATCCCAGTAACTGAGCAGATTGTGAAATACTCAGACCGGCCCGTCTGGCACCAACAACCATGCCACGCTCAAAATTGCTTAAATCACCTTTCTTTCCCATTCAGACATTCAGTTTGGAGTTCAGGAGATTGTCTTGACCAGGACCACACCCCTAAATGCATTGAAGCAACTGCCATGTGATTGGTTGGTTAGATAATTGCATTAATGAGAAATTGAACAGGTGTTCCTAATAATCCTTTAGGTGAGTGTATATATATATATATATATATATATATATATATATATATATATATATATACATTTACATTTAGACCATTTAAATTATTGATTGCTATCAGGATGTGAAGAGACTTTCAACCAGTATAACAAAAAAACAATCTGGAAAAGATTGCATACTCTACCTTTAAGGTCAAACTGAGAACTGGCTCATAACTCCTTACAGAGTGCAGTGAGGCTCATACTTACTATGGAACACATATAGGAAACCATGCATGATCTATCTGAAAATGCACTATACGATAACCTTTGACCTTCTTGTTAGGTCAAATGAAATACCCTATCATAAATCCTTCCAGAGAAAAGTTATGAAGCTGCATTAAAGCTAAAATTCCTTAAAAGGTGTTTAACATGCTGAACTACTTATGTTCATCAGATACTCTTTTAAAGGCCCTTAAAACATCAGTTTTACAACGCAGATGAAGTTTCCAGAAACTTCTTAATCTAGTTAAGTTTGTTCGTTTTTTATGACCTTATTTTAGATTAGAAGTCATGTGGAAAAAAGGTATCTGCTTGCATTAAATGTAACTCTATTTTAAAGTATTGAGTATTGGATAGAGAAGAAGATACTTAAATACTTAAACGTTATTAGGGAAGCTGCCTTATAAACAGACCAAACATGCTTAATGGATAAATTAAAATACTTCAGTTGTACTTTTACAGCTAAATATTACAATGGTGTATACACCGATCAGCCATAACATTATGACCACCTGCCTAATATTGTGTAGGTCCCCCTTTTGCCACCAAAACAGCCCTGACCCGTCGAGGCATGGACTCCACTACACCTCTGAAGGTGTGCTGTGGTATCTGGCACCAAGACGTTAGCAGCAGATCCTTTATGTCCTGTAAGTTGCGAGGTGGGGCCTCCATGGATCGGACTTGTTTGTACAGCACATCCCATAGATGCTCGATTGGATTGAGATCTGGGGAATTTGGAGGCCAAGTCAACACCTTGAACTCATGATTCATCAGACCAGGCCACCTTCTTCCATTACTCCGTGGTCCAGTTCTGATGCTCATGTGCCCAATGTAGGCGCTTTCGGCAGTGGACAGGGGTCAGCATGGGCACCCTGACTGGTCTGCGGCTACACAGCCCCATACACAACAAACTGCGATGCACTGTGTGTTCTGACACCTTTCTATCAGAACCAGCATTCACTTTTTCAGCAATTTGAGCTACAGTAGCTCGTCTGTTGGATCGGACCACACAGGCCAGCCTTCGCTCCCCACGTGCATCAATGAGCCTTGGCCGCCCATGACCCTGTCGCTGGTTTCACCACTTTTCCTTCCTTGGACCACTTTTGATAGGTACTGACCACTGCAGACAGGGAACACCCCACAAGAGCTGCAGTTTTGGAGATGCTCTGACCCAGTCGTCTAGCCATCACAATTTGGCCCTTGTCAAAGTCGCTCAGATCCTTACGCTTGCCCATTTTTCCTGCTTCTAACACATCAACTTTAAGGACAAAATGTTCACTTGCTGCCTAATATATCCCACCCACTGACAGGTGCCATGATAACGAGATTATCAGTGTTATTCACTTCACCTGTCAGTGGTCATAATGTTATGGCTGATCGGTGTGTAAAACAAGATAATACAGGCCTGCTTTGGTGCAACAAATGTGTAAGCAATTCATTGATCAACTGTATTTTCCAATGAATTCCTTTTTTAAGGTTTGAAGTATGAAGGGTATGAATATAATGGAACATAACGTCAAATGTTCTATCCGTTTCAAAATCTTAATCTTAAAACACAGTGAAATAGCTTTTTTGGGCTATTTATTTATGGTACTTTGCTAACAAAGAGATTGTCTATGTGTAGAGAAGTTATGCAATAGGTGTTTTCTCATCTTTAATGCTTGTAAGGGTATATAAAATACTCCCGTATAAAGACTGATTGAAGGAAAGGGATTGAAGCCCAAAACCTTCAGAAGCAGTTAGTAGTAAAGTCAAAAGGATACATCCCATTAATCTCTCTAAAGCTATGGAATATGGTTTTCATTAAAAAGGATAGTTGTGTGATGACACATTAAATATATTAAGTTATTTAATTTAATTTATCTTGAGCGCATGTGTTAATTGATACAAATGCCCGGACAGATAAATAATGGTCAGGGTTTGTCTAACAAAACAAAGTCAAAACTTACTGACGTGAAAGAGGAGAGACGAGTGATATGTGATAACATGTAAATCTGCAAGTTAGCTAAACGTCCCATAGGACAGTGATTGTAGGCATAAGAGTTTTGCATGAGCAAGAGGCCATACCAGTAGTAGGATTTTAGAAAGTACACTTTTACAAGATAAAGACATGCTCTGGGGACTGTCAACCTCCATCCTTTACATTCAAATCTCTTGACCAGAGACGCCTGTTTGTTCATTCAGCTTCTGCCAAAAACCACAAAAGCAAATGTTCATAAACATCTGCAGCCTACTAAACTAATAAAGCAAACTAAAATAATACATGCATATCTCCCATGAGTTTCATATGCAGCACCTGCTATTACAGCCTGTCTTATTCAATGTCTGTAATCAGGCATGTTGGAAAAACAATGCAGAATCTAAATAAAAAGCACTAAATATGAGTCCATATGCAGAGGTGGCTTGGAGAATTGGGTGAGTCTTGCATCTATTTCTCCAAAGAAGAACGAGAATGAGAAGAAGAAAATTAATATTCAGATATTAATTATATTTAATATTGAGAACCTTACCCGTATTCATAGACAAAATCCAATGCTCTTTCTCGCAGTTTTACAAAAGCAAAAAGGGAGACAGCAAATAGGAATGGGCATCACATGTGCACAGCTGACAGCATGTGCATCTCTAAAGATAGATCATTCAGACCAACAATAGTGTCATTTTGGCATTTTGCATCTGCTAGGATGTTGTAATGTAATTACATTCAAATAAATAAGGTCTCTATCAGTTTATTTGAAAAGGTCAACTCTAGATATTATTAACAGCAATTCTATTGCTTGCCAACTTAAAACTAGGTGTGGGGAGAAAATTGAAAAGGCTGTGATAGAATTGGAACTGTTGGATAGATGGGTAGTTCCTATTTGAATCATGAATGATATGGGTATGTTATAGATTTCCCTGGCCAAATGAGAGACATACTTAATAACAGCTACAGAATGCTATCTACTCAGGAAGGGAAGGATTTTGTGTGAAGCTAAACAAAATGAGTAAAATGTCCCAGTAAAAGGCAAAACCATTGTGCTTTGTTTAAATCAAGTTTTGTTTAAAAAGTTATATAAAGGCCGAGGAGGTTGCCAGTGCCAATGACTGGGCCTTGAAAAAATATATATGTAGAGGGGTTACCGTCCCTGCAAAGCTGGCTACAGGATATGCACTGTGAAGTCACACATTTTGATTTGTGAATTTCAAGGATCAGACCTCCTTGGAAAGTAGATCTGGTAAACATTGTGATATTTACAATTCTAGATTCATGAGGTTTTTTCCAAAAAATCATAATAGAATAGATGATGACAGTTATTAATCATTAGCCATGAATGCAGTCAAGATTAACCAATAATCTAGTCGTGTTCAAAGCTGTTTCGATTTTTAAGACTATTAAAATCTTCCCTATATTTAAAATCTTTACTTGAACTCAACAGGAAATGCTGTCTGCCTTCCTCTGAGGTGAAGCAAGCCAACCCTGGCAGGCAGACTGCTTCAAAATCCACTATCCGGCTTTGCAGGCTAAATCAGATAATGCTATGAACCTGGATCAGCCTAATTTAGTGCAAGACAGATTTTACGCCATGCGCTGCTGCTAAAACATAGCTGAGCCACTGGTCTTTTCGAAGATCATGACAGACTTAGTGAGTCTGTAAAAATCCCTTCCACTAAGCACCCTCTCCACGTCCCCTGACCGCATGAACCGCCGCAGCTGTGTTTCAGCGCAGAGAGAGTGCGATGAAAGTCCGGACAGAATCCTCTGAGAAGCTTGAGGTGGGTTCCTCTCGTTTTTGGACCGATCGGCATGCCGTCTCCATCAGTATGCACTGTCAGAAGAGCATATGCAATTATTTTTTAGGCCTTGTGGCTTTTGCAAGAGGGAGGTATAAACTTTTGGCCCTGTCAGCCAATCTTTGTTTCCAGGAATCCTGCAGGGAAGCCCCGGAAGCACTGATTTCATTAGCAAGGTCTTCTGTGACTTACAGACAGTAGAATCCTTTTATTCTCTGTAACCAGCTGTCTGCACCTTCCACTGCAGTGTACTGTATACAATCCCCAGAAATACCACCCAATTTATATTGTTCTGCTACACATGTTTTTACTCCAATCGACTGACACATTCTACTGAAATAACTGTGACATATGAGATTCTGTTCTTATCGTACGTGTATTACAAACCATTGGTTACACTATTTTAGGAATCACTTTGTATTCAAATTTTTTCTGATACTTGTATCATGCCATGCACATTTCTTGGAGAAATGTACATGGGGATACTATTGCCATCTGTCCATTCTGGCTGTCCAATATTCATAATTGATATTTGGTGAATTTAGTATAGTGATAATGCATTTGTTACTCAAAACACATATCATTAAACTGATTTTGCAATCACTTTATGAATAAGACATTATAGTAGAAACTAGACAGCAAGCCTCTCTACAGTAGTCTACACTGATGTCTATAGATCTGGACCAGACAAGGACAAATTTGAATTGGAGATCGTGGAGTCTGGTCTGCTTAATCTCCCTACTGAGTTGATGCATCATGTACATGAAATAAAGTAAAGCAAATCTTCATGTGTCCAGTTGTAGTAGGAAGTGTATGATGAAAAGTATTCTTACTTTTTTCAGCAAAGCAAAAATCTATGAAAGCCCCACAGGGTGGTGAAAGAGACACAAAACTCTGAATGTTTGTGAATTCTCTGCCTTTATATGAGTTTGCAAACATGTAATGAACATCCAGTGAGATTGCCTGTTCACTTCACGAATTAGCTATATTTTTGGCAACAAGAAGGGCTCGAGGCTCTGACTGAAAGCATCAAAAAAACGCACTAGGCCTGGATTTAATGAAATTACAAAACCTGATACCTGATGGCATCCTTTAGATGACGAGGTCAAGTTCTAGATTTGAATTTGACATGTGCTTTATTATTTTTATTTAGGTAGCACTTTAAATTAATAGACATGAATCCCCAAATTAACGAATACCACAGGAATAACACCTGCATATCTCATGCACATCCTCTGAACTCTGATGCTGGTCACTTGTCTAAGCCCAACCCAAATCTTATTATGTAACTGTGTTCCTGACCATGACCCTAAAATGACCCTTACTGCTTTACCTGTGATCAGCCTCAGAAATCATAGCAAGAGCATACAATACGCAGCTGTTATTCCACTATGTGAATGCCTTCTATACAGATGTGCTAGATTGAATATCTGCATGCAGGTCATTTTTTAATTGTTCCTGCAAGATAATATTACTGGGAAATGTAACTGTAGTGGATTGGTCTTCAAGAAAAACATGAACAACATTAAACTACTATGTCACTTGCAAAGACAATGTATTGCCCCGTTTCCACTGGCTGAGTGTCCGGACGCGCCGTGTTTAGTGCCGGTTAACTTGCTGGTGCTGGACGCGTCCGTAAGCATCCGTCCACTGAGGACACGAGTCACTATCAGAGGGAGTGAGTTTGACTGAGACACAGGAGGACAGCAGACACATTGTGTCGGAGGATATAATCTCAAGTGCGTGTGCGATCACAAAGAAATTAGTTTTATTAGCAGCATGGAGTGAAATCCACGTACAGAGACAATGACTGATACAGTTAATATCCGAGTGCATCACAGGACCACCAGTGCACTGACTAGATAATAATCGGATCGGTAGCAGCCAATTTTATTAATATTTTATGAATAACTGGACATTGTTTCAGGCTGTGTTGTGTGAATGTGTGCAGGACAATCCGCAGAGGCATTCAGTGTGAAGGCGAACACGATTCAGTTAACGTGTCCATTTACAAGATCAATTAATGAATAAATAAATAAATACAGCAGGTCTGGGTTTCCCTCTAAAACATTAAGGACTGGTTTAATAAATGCGTCCATAAACGCCATGACTGAGACTCGCACTTTTGTTCAATTATAAACTGCTATATTGTATCTGGATGATTCATCATGAAACGTGTGTATTTTGTCTCAACTGTAAGTTGCCCTGGCTAAGGGGTCTGATAAGTAAATGATAAATAATACGCTAAAAGTGTCGTTTGCAGTTACAAATCTGTAGTAAGAGTAATAAATTAAGTGAGTCACGCTGTGCCGTTTACAATACATATATACTATCACAAATGACGACGATAATAACAATACATATTCGCTATTTAGTATTATTGTTGCACATGGAAATGTATTCTTATGTGAACACGCTTGTCTGAATATAATGTGTCTCTACACGTTCAGCTCTTCCTAATATCTCTGAACAGAAACGTGTGTTTATTACGCTGTTAAAGCACAAAGAATAAAATAGACACACGAGTGCTGTCCTCGTCGGGCTGTGTCGCTCCCACTGTTGATCTCTGTCTGTTTTTAACACGAACACAAAGCAAATCCACAGCGCTGGGACTCCAGCGCGACGAGGCAGAAGTGTCTCAGTGTTTCATCTATCACTAACGTTACTAATGTTCCTGTTAATGGGCCTTCCAGTTTTCCAGTTTCTGTCTTTATTATTTTTTAATATTACAGCCACTAACTTGATGGCTCTCACATATGATATTAGTGATCAATAATACCATTGATTTGTTAATGTATTTATGGAATGTTTTGGAATTATATTGATTTGAAAATACTGTAATACTGTTCAGCATTGCTATCATCTACAGATATCTAGGCCTATATTTGGGGAAAAAGTATAATCATTTACTAGACCCTGAATATTTTAACAGTAATGTATTTATTTTGTTCACCCTAGTGTTATGTCATTCTTTGTAATAAATACTTAGAAACCATACATACAGTGTGCAACTGTGTAAACATGTAGACCCCCCAAAATGCCATGTTGTCATATAATACTCAAAAGTAAAATCAACATGATCTTCTAACCAAATTCATTTTTGTTTGTTTTGGAAACTACCACAAAAATACCTTGTAAAAAAAATACCTAAAAAACTACATATTTGATTTAGTATAAGTATATTTATAAGTAGCTTGTATGTTTTCATAAATATAAATTACTTTACAAGCAGGGCTTAAGTGTACTACAGAGCACATAATTTGAGTTGTGTGGTGACCTAATTCAGGTACTGAATACGAGTGACTCCAAATTATTTGGCAAGAAATAAATTGAAGCGTCTTCCATTAGATAGCAGCCGATCCCCAAAGCATTCTGGGATCAACAGGACTCCCAATGTGCCAATGACAAAACAGAGGCTGCACCAAATAACTGAATTTATTTTCCAAGGTTAGTGATGCAGGATTGTTATCAATCTTAAGAAGAAAATAAACAAAATAAACAGAAATCTCTTCAGTTGTAGGGTAAGTAAATCCTAACATTTGGTTGCTCAGTAGGCTGCACATTTAGCTCTGGTCCAGAATAGCATGTGCCTAATCCTTTTTTACCTTGACATACATTATACGTCTGCTCGCCAGGTGGTAAGCAGTTGAAGGTGCCTTTTGTCAGTGTAATAGTAAAACTGGCACCTGATTATTGGTAACACTTGTCCCATATGCACATGCTTCTTCATAACAAAGGCAGAACATAAAACATTCCACATTCCTGTTTAATTTGCTCTTAGTCAGACGTTAAATTTAATTTGTTAACTTTAAGTGATGTAATGGAAGCTATAAATGATGTCTTCTTGGTGGAAATAAAGGAATTAGAATAAATTATTCTCTATTTTCTCAGCTGTTTCATGTTTCTATTTTTTTACTTTCACCATTCTATATGTTGTGCAGTACAGTAACCTCTCATGTCTGGTTGTTAAACCTTTCATAACATGAATATAACATGTGTCTGCTGCTGATATTTTGTTTTGTGAAAGAGAGATCCAACAACACTCAACAAGCTTTGTTTTCTATGTCCTCTGGTTCCTGTAACTACAAATAAGGCTAAACAAAATAAACCTGTTTCCTAAATGTCTGTGTAATGCCTCATGGTCATTGTAAGCTTTGTGAAATGAGGCATGAATTACATGCTATGTTACATGATCCATGTGGAAGCCAGGGTTACTACAGCATTGGCTAAAATCATTACAAAAAAGATGAATACATTAAATCAGATTGCTTGAAAAAGATTTACACCCATCTAAGAAGAAAACGGAAATCATTTGAGAGTAAAGCTATTTTCATTGCTGGTTACATCAAAATAGTCTTGTGGATTTAATTAATGTATACATTTTAATATTGATGAGTACACCTTTACAAAATATGATTTCCTATTTCTGTTAAAATACTGGATTCTGAAGGCTATATTCAAGATTGGGCAGTTGGCTACCCTCAACTATTTTGTCTTATTGTGTTGCATAAATTATTATTATTACTAGTATTATTATTATTATACATAGTAGTAGTAGTAGTAGTAGTAGTAGTAGTAGTAGTAGTAGTATATTTAATTGCTTTAAGGAAATTGTGGCTTCAACTTCAAAACAATAAATGTTTATTTTCCATAAAGAAACAGCTTTAGACTTGGTGACACAGACCTGGTTTCTCCAAAGCATGTCCCTGCTTGACAAATACTGTCAGTTTAAAATGGTGCCAGGAACCTCCTGCTGCAGAATAACACAGCTTAATGAAGCTTATTGAAAATATTGTACACAATTTCACAAATGCTCTAATAATGTTTACGTTAGTATATTTCAGCTCTCTTCCCAAGCATGTTTTAACTGCAGGTTTCCTGTCATATGTTAAGTCTGTTTGGGTTTCAGAAGTGTGTGCCATTTGGTTTTTCATTTAACCATGGTCTTTGTCTCTGCCATACACTGCTTCTCTGAAGGTCTTTGAAATGTTCATACAGTGAACATATTATAGAGTTCAACTAAACAAAATATCAGTCTTACAAAAATGTTAAATCATTTACTGGGATTAGTTTTACTTTAATAATCACTCTCATTGCTTTTCCTTGGTGTTTGACCATTCAGGAACTCTCGTGGTCAAGCATTCGTGAACCCTCGATGCTGACTTGCCGCTGTGCTTAGTTCTCCGTCTAATTCTACTAAATTTACAAATGTGGAAAAGCCAAGTTCATCTGTATTTTTATTATGCTTGAGCTGCTTCATAATGCACCTTTAATGATTATGGTTTGTTTCTCTAACATTATAATATTGAATAATCACCACTGCAGTGTTCCGCAATGAGAACAAAATGTCTCTTAAGACATAAAAAAGCAAGCACTGGAATAAAAAGAGAAAATTAGAGCAATGAGGAGCAGTATTCCTTAATAAGTTAATACAGCCTGGGGTGATACATTTAATGGTATTTCTGTTGATATACAAGCAGTACAAAAAGGTATGTTTTGAAAAATATCAGTATGGAATAACATATATTGTGTGTATGTGTTTGTTTGTTTGTGTGCATACTTGTATGTGTTTGATTGCTTAACTTTCACATCATTTGATACTACACCATTCTTACAAAAGTGAACATTGTCCATTCAGCTCAATGTTGTAAACACATTTTGACTCAGTTATGGGGGGCCACACAGGTCATAATACATAGGTTTGTGTGCATACTATATTGGGTTGTGTGATGAGTCATAAGACTGTCACCACAAATCCACACATACAGGATGAAACATTGGGAGGTGAAGGTGAATTCAAAACACACAACAGGTGACACTTTTTTAAGTATGTTTAAATACTACTTTTTGCTATTCCTTTTCCAAGGCAGACAATGGGCTTTTCCCTGGTGTGTGCAATTAGGTGGGTTTCCTGCCTATACCATCACTTCGCGAATTTTTTTCTATAATAATAATAAACAAACTATAATCTGTAATTGCAATTAAAAGTACACTATTATTCTGCAGTCCTATTTAGAATGAGGTTTAACTTCTACAAACTAGTATCTGCGCACATAACATGAAGTCATGTATAGCAGCTAAATGTATTTCATTTCTTTTGATTACAACCTCTTGTGTTCGCATTTGCTTATTAGAAGCACAGATTAAAAGTGGCTGGTTACACCACAGATCTGCAATTTGCAGTACTGCCGAGAAAGCCTAAGTGACTCATGTGGAGTCGTCAAGAAGTTAAGAGTCATTGCCAGAAGGGGGTTTATGCAAAGCTTCTTATTTTATGTACTTACTTGATTTAAAATGGTCTATTACATAATTTATACAAAGTCTCATTATTGTAGACTTCATAGTACAGTTCATATTTCAGCTAGAGTTAGGATAGTTTTATAATAATACTTATCGCTATCATAGGCAGAATGTCTGCTTGAGTCCATTACAAAGAGACATGTACATTTTGGCTTTTAGTAACTTATGTGCTGAACTAGCATGCATTACTACTATAAACATAGTTTCCATTGTGTATTCAGCAAACATTTGATTTTTGGCACCATACACTTTGAATTGTCTGTAAGTATAATGTAATTCATACACAATTTCCAAATGCTGAATTCATTTGGAGTAAAGACATTTACTCATGTTAATGAACACAAATTAATCATCAATAGCTACTTATTTAGGAAGTGTTACCATCCTTCTAAATTTCAATATAATGAACTACAAATCACATTGATAATGGATTTGATTACTGTGGGTGCATTATAGTATATGACTCAAATTAATTACTGAACATGTTAATTACTTAATTTCTTTGTAACATAGTTTCCACTATCTTTTATATTCTGAGGATTTGTAGTGTTCCAAATTAAAATACAATTAGAGTAAGTAACAACTTTTAAAAGGTTCAGATCCAACAATCGACAATTTGGAATTAGGAAGACACACTAAACTGACAGAAACATTAAAACTGAATGTAAGAGTTGATTAAGGACATCATGTAAATATGTCTAAAAAAGAGTTAGAGAACTGTTTTGCAGTTTTGCAAGATGTCAGATATCCAACTTTAATTTAATACATGATTAATATTAGTCCTACTACTAATATTATTTCTACGACTTCCTCCACTACTACAGCTATTACTACTATGAATAATAATACACTTTCACAAATATCTAACCTCCAAACTTAATCTTGGCTGCCAAAAACTCTGGTTTTGTAAGACACAGCAATGGGGCTTATCTGACTCCTCACCCCCCACTATGTCCGACAGACTGAAGTTTCTCCCTGTACTGTCCTACCAGCAGTTCTCCCCGGGCAGTGTGGAGGCCTGCACTAGGCCAGATAAGAAAAGAGCACACTTCAAACAGCCCAGCTTTAATCAGCCAGCATGGCTGGAAGCTCAGCAACTCAGCAAAGGAATTGAGTTCACACATGCTCTGTTACATTAAATGAAATTAGATGAGACAGACCCACTTAATTCCTACTTCTTAAGAGCTCTTCAAGGCCCTTTTAAACAAGTTCGATGGTGATGTCACAGGGGCGGGCCTGTAATCTTTATGGACAGTCAAGTGGGAAGAAAGGCAAGACCTCTGTGTCCTTGTCAAACAGCTGTCAAGGCCCTTCAAAGTCCTTCTGGTGTGACACATACATTCCACAGACACACTGGTGGTAGAAGTTGACAATTTTTACATCCATTACATTGCAAAACACAGCCCACTCAACATTTCCGAGTACATTAGTATGTCAGCGATGAAAGCTTTCATATCCCTATGGATATATATATTTGATAACTGTTTAATTACATCATTATCACAACTCAAAGAATTGAAGAAATTACCTTAATTTGTGAAAAGTAACTCATTTAAGGGAAAAGAGAAACAGGATTTAAGTATGTAACACTAAATCTTCCCTTTTCTAAGATAGAAAAGTTTGAAAGTGTAGTACATTAATGCCCTACATATGTTTTATTCAGATATATACTGAAGTGTGAAACTTTATTGTTTTCAGTTGTACATTTTACAAGGACGAAAATGTATCACTACGAGAACTTGTCCTGTTGAACCTCACATTCAGAAAGCACTACAGAGACTTCACCAATGTATTTACATTCTCAAAGAGTTTAACAGCCTTGCTTTGAGGCATTCCTTTACATATTATAAATTTAAATCTCATTTCATCCTCAAACACAAGGTGGGAAACAAATCAAGGGTTGGAAATCAGTTACTTTTCATGATCCACACAAATTAAATTAGCACTTATTAACACTTCCAATTAACACTTCTTAGTAACAGCATGCTTAACATTAACATTGTCATTTCATCAAATACGTTTCCAGAAACCGAGAATTGAGAATTAAATTACAATGACATGTACAGTACTGTGCAAACATTTTAGGCAGGTGTGAAAAATGCTATAAAGAATGCTTTCAAAAATAGACATGTTAATAGATTATATTTATCAGTTAACTAAATGCAAAGTGAGTGAAAAGAAGAAAAATCCATATTTGGTGTGACCATCCTTTGCCTTCAAAACTCCATCAATTCCTCTAGGTACACTTGCAACAAGTCAGGGATTTTGTAGGCATATAGTCAGGTGTATGATTAAACAATTATACCAAACAGGTGCTAATGTGTCAATATGTAGGTTGAAACACAATCATTAACTGAAACAGAAACAGCTGTGTAGGAGGAATAAAACTGGGTGAGGAACAGCCAAACTCAGCTAACAAGGTGAGGTTGCTGAAGACAGTTTACGGGCAAAACTTACACACCATGGCAAGACTGAGCACAGAAACAAGACACAAGCTAGTTATACTGCATCAGCAAGGTGTCTCCCAGGCAGACATTTCAAGGCAGACAGGGGTTTCCAGATGTGCTGTCCAAGCTCTTTTGAAGAAGCACAAAGAAACGGGCAACGTTGAGGACCGTAGGCGCAGTGGTCGGCCAAGGAAACTTACTGCAGCAGATGAAAGACACATCATGCTTACTTCCCTTCACAATCGGAAGATGTCCAGCAGTGCCATCAGCTCAGAATTGGCAGAAAACAGTGAGACCCTGGTACACCCATCTACTGTCCGGAGAAGTCTGGTCAGAAGTGGCCTTCATGGAAGACTTGTGGCGAAAAAGCCGTACCTCCGATGTGGCAACAAGTCCAAGCGACTCAACTATGCACGAAAACATAGGAACTGGGGTGCAGAAAAATGGCAGCAGGTGCTCTGGACTGATGAGTCAAAATTTGAAATATTTGGCTGTAGCAGAAGGCAGTTTGTTCACTGAAGGGCTGGAGAGCGGTACACAAATGAGTGTCTGCAGGCAACAGTGAAGCATGTTGGAGGTTCCTTGCAAGTTTGGGGCTGCATTTATGCAAACAGAGTTGGGCATTTGGTCAGAATGAATGGTCTCCTCAATGCTGAGAAGTACAGGCAGATACTTATCCATCATGCAATACCATCAGGGAGGCATCTGATTGGCCCCAAATTTATTCTGCAGCATGACAACGACCCCAAACATACAGCGACCGTCATTAAGAACTATCTTCAGTGTAAAGAAGAACAAGGAGTCCTGGAAGTGATGGTATGGCCCCCACAGAGCCCTGATCTCAACATCACCAAGTCTGTCTGGGATTACATTACAGAAGCGACTGAGGCTGCCTAAATCCACAGAAGAACTGTGGTCAGTTCTCCAAGATGTTTGTGCCGACCTACCTGCCGAGTTCCTTCAAAAACTGTGTGCAAGTGTACCTAGAAGAATTGATGCTGTTTTGAAGGCAAAGGATGGTCACACCAAATATTGATTTGATGTAGATTTTTCTTCTGTTAACTCACTTTGCATTTAGTTGATCAATATAATCTATTAACATGTCTATTTTTGAAAGCATTCTTACAGCATTATTTCACACCTGGCTACAACTTTTGCACAGTACTGTATCTTGAATATCATCAGCCATCCTTATAACCCCGTACCTAAAAACATTTTTATTCTAAGAGGAATGCCTTTAAGTTTCAGAACAGAAGATCCTAATCAACCAGCGAGGAGCAAAGTGGTCAGATGTGGTCAAAACCTGTGTTTTTGACCTGAGGTTGTAGCCAATTGTAGCACAAATGTTTTAATGTGTTGGTATTTGGTTCCAATAGTGCAAGTATGTAATGTGCTGAAGTCTGTTCTGCTGAATGCTGTATAGAAGTGCAAGACTGTGGCCAAAGTGAAACTTATTCTAGGATGGCCAAAAGGTATAACAGAAAGGCATGGTGAACAGTAAAACATGTCTGGCCCATTACCTAGGAGGTAAATATATTTCAAATGTGTCTGAAAATGACCTTCTTGTATCTACATTTCTTTTTACACTGCCATTTCTGATCCAGATCAAATATATCAGTACATTTGTTCACAATCAGTGGTGTTGTGTCTACACTGGGATCAACTTTCAGCTGCCACAGGGGTCTTCACATGCATGCAAGTCCAAACTTCATTATATGTGAAATTGGTTCTTTAGAACACAGAGCTATATCAAACACTGTTGTTTTATCTCGTTACAAATTATTACAAAGTAAACCAACACACTTACATATTTTTTCGCAACCAAAGCATTTTAAACACAAATATTTGCTAAAATAAAATAACAAGCCATTTAGTGTTAACAATATTTTATTTATAATACGGGCAGTAGGGAAGTGTTCTCTTATCTGCTCCACTGATGCGAAGGTGTTTGCCTGCCGCCTGCAGTGGGTGCCAGAATCCTCTGATGCCTGTCCACTGTGATGACATATTAAGAGTTATAGGCTGTCCTCGAAATGAATGAAAGCTTGGGTAGGAGACAGAATGGGGTTAAAAGTAGCTATATTTACTAAATTCACAACTGTACTTCATTATTACAAGGCAGTGTGACAGTGCTTTATTTGTATTATTATTCTTAAGCGCTAACAGAAGACATCCGTTAACAATTCCATCAGAAGGAGCCGTTTACTGATTCAATAGACATGAGCAGGAGCTAATTTGGGAAATGCAAAATTAGAGAGACGGCTTTAACAAATATGAATAACTCCAAAAAAATCTAAGAAACAATAATAAATAGCACATTCATATAAAATAGTATTTTTATTTTAGGGGCGGCACGGCGGCGCTGGGTTCGGTCTCGTTTCCCGGGTCTCCCGCTTCTTCCCACCGTCCGCCAGCTTGATCGGCAGAGATAAACTGGCCGGCACTGGGCTGCGCCCGTCCCGGTGTGTTCCTGTGTTCCTGCCGGGATCGCCACCCTGACCAGGATAAGCGGCTTCGAAAATGGATGGATTTTTATTTTATTAATAAGGACTTGCATTGTCTCTCTAACTTATCTTAATTCTACATTGTACTTTTGTGCTTTAAAACCATGTCTGTAGTGTTCTGTACAAAACCTGTTGGGAACCTTAACCTTTGTATTGTCTATTTCAAATAAACCATTTACAAATGTGCCTGCATTATATATATATATATATATATATATATATATATATATATATATATATATATACCCATTTACACAGAAAAGTTTATTATTATTATTATTATTATTATTATTATTATTATTATTATTATTATTATTATTATTAATGAGTGTTATTCTATCTTTTGGAATTGCTCTCAAATTAGCCTGCCCCACTTATGCGTGACCAGACATTGTAATTTACATTGGATCAGGACTACTTCACTTTTTTAACGTAAAATCTTTCAAATACAGTGAACAGAAAATAAAGCTTCTACAGTAAATCAGTAAGTGTAACAGAAAAAACACCACCGAGCACATACTGACTCTAGACATGATGATTCTGCGGCGGTTCTGTCGACCCTCTGGGTTGTTCGGGAGTTAAAGGGTTCGTTTAAGACCCCTGAGCTCCGTGGAAACACAAGGGAGCATTTAAGAGCCTTTTCTTCATGATCGCGATTCATTTAACACACATCCAACTGCTTTAAGGATCCTGGTTTGCAGGATCTTAAGGATCCTCCACAGTATCAACCCTGGGATCCAAAAAGATTCATATAGAGTTTACATATAGGCTGAGTACTCTAATTTTATATGAAAATATACATGTTTAGTTAAATTAGTGATACCATAAGCTTTCATTAATTTCGAGTATATGTTAGGACAGCCTATAACTCTTAATATGTCATCACGGTGGACAGAGAGCAGAAGACACAGCGATATTAATATGACGCTTCGCGCTCCGCGCAGTTGGCGCCGTTTCTCAGATTCTGTCGGCTCTTCTGAGAAGCCGCTCGGCCCACGTGACTTGCTTGCTGTCCAATGGCGTCAGTCGAATATATTCACGATGTCCCTCCCTTTCCGTAATCGCTTCTGAAAATGCTGCAGCAGCTGCTTTATTTTTCAGCACTTCTACATCTCACAGCCGCTGCAAATCTCGCAGCTGCTGTTTTATTTTTTCAGCAGTTGCACTTCAGGGCCACCGTACATTTGATCCAATCGCTGAGCGTTTACACTGCCATTTCTGAGCAGGATCTTAGTTATGGATGCATTTATTACGGACCAGACATGGCAGTGTAAATGAGCCTAATATACATTTTCCTAAGTATTAGCAAACAATTTACCAAGACATGTTTAACAGTTTTTCAAAAGGCTGGCCTTGTTATAATCATGTTCCAGTTCCTGTAGTTTACTTTTAACCCTCATTAAATACAATGCAGAGTATTCAATAATTGAATTATATGCTTTGCTGAAAATAGAAACCTATTTAAGAATTCTGTAAACATACTACTGAAACAACTTTCTTGTGAGATGACAAAATAACCTTTAAAGCTGTTTGTCTTTTTGACAATTTCTCAGAGAAGGAAAGTGCAAATATGTTGCAGAAACACCAGCAGTACCTGAAAGGGTGAAGAATTACCTTTCATAGCATGAAGAAGCCTTACTGGGCCTGAAGGCACAAAATGTGGCTAACATGAAGAGAAAGATAAATTAAGGAGCAGGAGCCAAATACTCAGAATGATGTAACAGTGCATTGCAGGGAAATTATGCTTTATCACTCGTAAACCAGTTTCCTGCTATACAAAAGAGCCACAGGACATGATGACTTTCAAACTATTGTACAATTTGCTATATATATATATAATATACAGTGGGGGGAAAAAAGTATTTGATCCCCTGCTGATTTTGTACGTTTGCCCACTGACAAAGAAATTATCAGTCTATCATTTTAATGGTAGGTGTATTTTAACAGTGAGAGACAGAATAACAACAACAACAAAAAAAACATTTCAAAAAAGTTATACATTGATTTGCATGTTAATGAGGGAAATAAGTATTTGACCCCTTCGACTTAGTACTTGGTGGCAAAACCCTTGCTGGCAATCACAGAGGTCAGACGTTTCTTGTAGTTGGCCACCAGGTTTGCACACATCTCAGGAGGGATTTTGTCCCACTCCTCTTTGCAGATCCTTTCCAAGTCATTAAGGTTTCAATGCTGACGTTTGGCAACTCGAACCTTCAGCTCCCTCCACAGATTTTCTATGGGATTAAGGTCTGGAGACTGGCTAGGCCACTCCAGGACCTTAATGTGCTTCTTCTTGAGCCACTCCTTTGTTGCTTTGGCTGTGTGTTATGGGTCATTGTCATGCTGGAATACCCATCCACGACCCATTTTCAATGCCCTGGCTGAGGGAAGGAGGTTCTCACCCAAGATTTGACGGTACATGGCCCCGTCCATCGTCCCTTTGATGAGGTGCAGTTGTCCTGTCCCCTTAGCAGAAAAACACCCCCAAAGCATAATGTTTCCACCTCCATGTTTGACGGTGGGGATGGTGTTCTTGGGGTCATTCCTCCTCCTCCAAACACGGTGAGTTGAGTTGATGCCAAAGAGCTTGATTTTGGTCTCATCTGACCACAACACTTTCACCCAGTTCTCCTCTGAACCATTCAGATGTTGGCAAACTTCAGACGGGCCTGTACATGTGCTTTCTTGAGCAGGGGGACCTTGCGGGCGCTGCAGGATTTCAGTCCTTCACGGCGTAGTGAGTTACCAATTGTTTTCTTGGTGACTATGGTCCCAGCTGCCTTGAGATCATTAACAAGATCCTCCCGTGTAGTTCTGGGCTGATTCCTCACCGTTCTCATGATCATTGAAACTCCACGAGGTGAGATCTTGCATGGAGCCCCAGACCGAGGGAGACTGACAGTTATTTTGTGTTTCTTCCATTTGCGAATAATCGCACCAACTGTTGTCACCTTCTCACCAAGCTGTTTGGCGATGGTCTTGTAGCCCATTCCAGCCTTGTGTAGGTCTACAATCTTGTCCCTGACGTCCTTGGACAGCTCTTTGGTCTTGGCCATGGTGGAGAGTTTGGAATCTGATTGATTGATTGCTTCTGTGGACAGGTGTCTCTTATACAGGTAACGAGCTGAGATTAGGAGCACTCCCTTTAAGAGAGTGCTCCTAATCTCAGATCATTACCTGTATAAAAGACACCTGGGAGCCAGAAATCTTGCTGATTGATAGGGGATCAAATACTTATTTCCCTCATTAACATGCAAATCAATTTATAACTTTTTTGAAATGCGTTTTTCTGGATTTTTTTGTTGTTATTCTGTCTCTCACTGTTAAAATACACCTACCATTAAAATTATAGACTGATCATTTCTTTGTCAGTGGGCAAACATACAAAATCAGCAGGGGGTCAAATACTTTTTTCCCTCACTGTATATATATATGGAATTCTGCAGGAGGGATGTAGGTCCATTCTTCCACATGCAAGTCAATCAACTCAACCTGGTTGATGGAGGTGGAAAATGCTGTCTCAGGTGTTGTTCCTGAATATCCCATAAACATCAGTGCCATGCTCATCAAACCTGGAAGACACCCCTCCCCACAGGGAATGAGTGCAACCTTGCTTTCAATATACTTGGTGCCCCTCATTTACCCAGGTGTTTCCATTTTCTTGTCCACTACTTGTGTGTGTGTGTATATATATATATATATATATACACTCACCTAAAGGATTATTAGGAACACCTGTTCAATTTCTCATTAATGCAATTATCTAACCAACCAATCACATGGCAGTTGCTTCAATGCATTTAGGGGTGTGGTCCTGGTCAAGACAATCTCCTGAACTCCAAACTAAATGTCTGAATGGGAAAGAAAGGTGATTTAAGCAATTTTGAGCGTGGCATGGTTGTTGGTGCCAGACGGGCCGGTCTGAGTATTTCACAATCTGCTCAGTTACTGGGATTTTCACGCACAACCATTTCTAGGGTTTACAAAGAATGGTGTGAAAAGGGAAAAACATCCAGTATGCGGCAGTCCTGTGGACTTGTTAATGCTAGAGGTCAGAGGAGAATGGGCCGACTGATTCAAGCTGATAGAAGAGCAACTTTGACTGAAATAACCACTCGTTACAACCGAGGTATGCAGCAAAGCATTTGTGAAGCCACAACACGTACAACCTTGAGGCGGATGGGCTACAACAGCAGAAGACCCCACCGGGTACCACTCATCTCCACTACAAATAGGAAAAAGAGGCTACAATTTGCACAAGCTCACCAAAATTGGACGGTTGAAGACTGGAAAAATGTTGCCTGGTCTGATGAGTCTCAATTTCTGTTGAGACATTCAGATGGTAGAGTCAGAATTTGGCGTAAACAGAATGAGAACATGGATCCATCATGCCTTGTTACCACTGTGCAGGCTGGTGGTGGTGGTGTAATGGTGTGGGGGATGTTTTCTTGGCACACTTTAGGCCCCTTAGTGCCAATTGGGCATCGTTTAAATGCCACGGCCTACCTGAGCATTGTTTCTGACCATGTCCATCCCTTTATGACCACCATGTACCCATCCTCTGATGGCTACTTCCAGCAGGATAATGCACCATGTCACAAAGGTCGAATCATTTCAAATTGGTTTCTTGAACATGACAATGAGTTCACTGTACTAAACTGGCCCCCACAGTCACCAGATCTCAACCCAATAGAGCATCTTTGGGATGTGGTGGAACGGGAGCTTCGTGCCCTGGATGTGCATCCCACAAATCTCCATCAACTGCAAGATGCTATCCTATCAATATGGGCCAACATTTCTAAAGAATGCTTTCAGCACCTTGTTGAATCAATGCCACGTAGAATTAAGGCAGTTCTGAAGGCGAAAGGGGGTCAAACACAGTATTAGTATGGTGTTCCTAATAATCCTTTAGGTGAGTGTATATATACACTCTACAATACCTCTAATTACATTTACAACTTTTAACATCCGGTTTCATACAAATAAGAAGAAGCAGTTCTGGAGCAAGAACCTTTCAAAAGTGAATGTAGATGCTATTTGACTTTACCAAGGGCTGTGTAATATTGCAGCTTTTATTGATGCTAATTCTAATTAGTTATTGCAGTTGTTTCTAAAAGTTATTTCCCCTTAAGACACATGATCACAAATTATTTTAGCATTTATTGCATTAACGTTTAATGTTTGTGATCTTCACTTCATTTCATATGAGCATAAGTCCCTGTCTGAATTCATAATTATGATAATACATATTTGAAGAGACTTTTTACTTGTTTTTATGTTTCTTTTATTGTTGTTTTTATGTAACTTTTTCTTTTCAGGGTTATGTCTAAGTACTGTATTTTTTGAGTAAACTAAACATTGAGCTGCATTTCATATTAAAACATTTAGTTGACCTGTCCAGCATTTGTGTTTATTGATTTAAGATATCTAGTTCAGTACAGAGGCAAAGTTTAGTTGAATAATTTATTTCTAACTAATTATTTATTATTTTAAAAATTAATTTGTAGTGGGATACATTGGAAATCTGCATTTGATTAATACTTTGAAACATAACAACACAGAGTACAAGTCTCAGAGGAGGGAGGTAGACATTTTTATGTCACACTAGATGATCTGAATTTTAATGGAAAAAATATTCTAGCTGTCTCCTTTTTCAACATCTGATTTAGTTTTAATTGCACGTTGATAACCGCTGCTTTGTGTTATTGCCTTTTATTGACACTTCAGAATCAATCCAGAATAACTCATATTTTAATTTTGCAAGCTTCCCATTCCCCTGACTTCCATTAAACCTCAAGAAGGATGCAATATATTTTGCATGAAGCTCCTTTTAATTATTATGTGTGCAGTGTTTTGACTTATGTAAAAGTATTTTGCTGCTGCTCAGTTTTTAACTAGTTCTATAATCTACATATCAAATACTGTAAACCAAAATTAGTTTGTTGTCTGGGAAAGAATGAACAACAGTTCAACATGGGGCCAGATTAAATCAAAACTTTGACCTACCCGCTAATAGAAAACTACAGAACTGTATTAAGTTGTTGCTTCATTTTCAGTTAGATGTCACTTTCTTCTAATCATAAATGTAACTGCTATGATGTACAGGTTTGTAGTTTGCTATTAGCGGGTGGGTCAAAATATTGATTTAATCCAGCCCATGGTCTGAAATGTATATAAACACGTAGCAATTCAAGATTTATGACAAGTGTAGGTTGCCCTCAAGTTGATTAATGTCTGCTACTGAAGCAATCAATCATTCAAAATAAATAATAATAATTCAAAATAAATTAATAAATTAAAATAATATTATCTCCCACTATAAGAAGAGTGATATAGGATTGGACTATCATAGAGAGTAATCTTAAAATTGTTAATATCAAATTTACTGCCATTTACTGCAAAATAACAGATTGGTGTAACCCCTCAGTCAAGGTTTCGTGAGAATAATAATGACAGTTATCGATTACTGCGGATTAAGTTTGTTTAAAAAAAAAACACAAATTATGAAAAGTCCATTATCTGCTGTGTGATTTGGGGCCCATCTGGCCTGCATGAATAAATCAAAAAGAATATCAAACTAATCAGCACTATGATGTTCACATTTGTGGTGACCCAGTTCTTGCCGGACTGATAGATCAGATGTGTGTGCTCACACTAGAAGCAACAATCAACCATATTTCCAGGACCCTGGATAGAGCAGACACAAATGGCTGATCAAGTTTTTCCCAAACCGAAGGCTGCCAAATCCAAAGTTTCTGGCACTGTGTAATTTCTGGCAGAGTAAACGCAGATCAACCAGTCCTCATGAAGTGCTACACTGGTGGGACTGAGACCATTTAGCACAGAACAATCTGCCAGCCCATTTGACACACTGGGAAATTGTCTGGGATTCAGTACACAACAAGCCATACTGAGAGAAGATAACATATGATTAAAATGGTTAAAAGCATGGATGTCTTACTTTTCTGAATGTCATTGTGTCTCCTGCTTGATTTTAAAAGACGCCTTATGTATAGAAGGGTAACAGTGTCTAAGGTGATGTCAACATTAGAACTCCAAGGGAGTATGGCAAGCCAAATTATCATTTAGAGATATCTCTAAATAATGTAAAGATATCTTCAAATATTTAAAGATATCTCTAAATAATTTAAAGATATCTTCAAATATTTAAAGATATCTCTAAATTATTTAAAGATATCTGCAAATATTTCAAGATATCTTCAAATAATTCCAGATATCTTGAAATATTTCAAGATATATCTAAATCATTTAAAGATATCTGCAAATCTATTAGAGATATCTGCAAATCATTTAAATATATCTAATTTAAAAGTACATTTAGAGATATCTCTAAATGATTTGAAGATATCTCTAAATGATTTGCAGATATCTCTAAATCAATTAGAGATATCTTCAAATCATTTAGAGATATCTGCAAATCATTTAGAGATATCTTCAAATAACTTCCTGTTCATTTAGAGATATCTGCTAATCATTTAGATACATCTTCATCATCATATCCCACTCTTCCTCATCATAGACACATACAGGCACGCCCTCTAATTTGTCTTGGGTATCACTGCCATTGCCACACTGTTTTCACACAACTTGAGTACAACAGGTCTAGAACTTCCAGCTGAATGCCATGCGCATAGCAGAGCTGTTCAGAGGAAAGCAAGGACCCAACTCGTACCATCACACTGGCGCCATCTGTAGTGATGCACACAGTCATTTTCTCTTTCGATGCAAGTCTCTGCTGGCTTACTGCCTGTAATGTGACTCAGACTGAGACTCCAGTATTTGTTCTCTCCATTCCAATGCACATGCACCTTGACATTCATATACAGTGAGGGAAAAAGTATTTGATCCCCTGCTGATTTTGTACGTTTGCCCACTGACAAAGAACTGATCAGTCTATAATTTTAATGGTAGGTGTATTTTTCTGAGAGACAGAATAACAACAAAAAAATCCAGAAAAACGCATTTCAAAAAAGTTATAAATTGATTTGCATGTTAATGAGGGAAAAAAGTATTTGATCCCCTATCAATCAGCAAGATTTCTGGCTCCCAGGTGTCTTTTATACAGGTAACGAGCTGAGATTAGGAGCACTCTCTTAAAGGGAGTGCTCGTAATCTCAGCTCGTTACCTGTATAAAAGACACCTGTCCACAGAAGCAATCAATCAATCAGATTCCAAACTCTCCACCATGGCCAAGACCAAAGAGCTGTCCAAGGATGTCAGGGACAAGATTGTAGACCTACACAAGGCTGGAATGGGCTACAAGACCATCGCCAAGCAGCTTGGTGAGAAGGTGACAACAGTTGGTGCGATTATTTGCAAATGGAAGAAACATAAAATAACTGTCAGTCTCCCTCGGTCTGGGGCTCCATGCAAGATCTCACCTCGTGGAGTTTCAATGATCATGAGAACGGTGAGGAATCAGCCCAGAACTACACGGGAGGATCTTGTTAATGATCTCAAGGCAGCTGGGACCATAGTCACCAAGAAAACAATTGGTAACACACTACGCCGTGAAGGACTGAAATCCTGCAGCGCCCGCAAGGTCCCCCTGCTCATGAAAGCACATGTACAGGCCCGTCTGAAGTTTGCCAATGAACATCTGAATGATTCAGAGGAGAACTGGGTGAAAGTGTTGTGGTCAGATGAGACCAAAATCGAGCTCTTTGGCATCAACTCAACTCACCGTGTTTGGAGGAGGAGGAATGACCCCAAGAACACCATCCCCACCGTCAAACATGGAGGTGGAAACATTATGCTTTGGGGGTGTTTTTCTGCTAAGGGGACAAGACAACTGCACCGCATCAAAGGGGCATTGAAAATGAGTCATGGATGGGTATTCCAGCATGACAATGACCCAAAACACACAGCCAAGACAACAAAGGAGTGGTTCAAGAAGAAGCACATTAAGGTCCTGGAGTGGCCTAGCCAGTCTCCAGACCTTAATCCCATAGACAATCTGTGGAGGGAACTGAAGGTTCGAGTTGCCAAACATCAGCCTCAAAACCTTAATGACTTGGAGAGGATCTGCAAAGAGGAGTGGGACAAAATCCCTCCTGAGATGTGTGCAAACCTGGTGGCCAACTACAAGAAACGTCTGACCTCTGTGATTGCCAACAAGGGTTTTGCCACCAAGTACTAAGTCGAAGGGGTCAAATACTTATTTCCCTCATTAACATGCAAATCAATTTATAACTTTTTTGAAATGCGTTTTTCTGGATTTTTTTGTTGTCTCTCACTGTTAAAATACACCTACCATTAAAATTATAGACTGATCATTTCTTTGTCAGTGGGCAAACGTACAAAATCAGCAGGGGATCAAATACTTTTCCCCCTCACTGTATAAGCATAAGGAGAAAAAAAATCCAGCTGTAGATTATTACAACTGCCCCCAAGCTAAACATAGCAAAAAGCTATCTGTAAGTAAGTGAAACAAATATAGCCACTTGTGGTTTAATATTCTGTAGATATCGTTCCTTTTTGTCTTCATTAGAGGGTTTTCTGTTGAAGAGCCGGTTGGTAATTATTGAAAGTTGTTTAGATTACTGTCACATAGCTCAAACATGTGATGACACTATGGGGAAGAAGGAAGGAAGTGACTGATGGATGACACTATATAGCGGAACGAGTTGGGGAACTCTCGGTGGAATCATACATTATGAATGGTAGACTGCTGCCAAGAACACCTGTACTGTTCTCATATCTACCCCATGATTCTCCAGGATCGCCATAAGGTGTCTCTTCCGGTTTTTGAAGAAGATGGATATAATAGTTAAAAGGAGGGTCCTAGCTAGCAGGTAGATCACATGAGCTGAACACAGCATGAATGAGTTTGGCACTACTGCTTTCAAGGCATCTTGGCAGGCTCACCAATGTTATGCAGACACATCAATCACAACAACAACAATGTATTCATCCACTGAGAATCCGTACACTACACCAAGTTAAAGTTGTATAGTCAAGACTTTACAGCACAGCAAGTGGTGCTACACTGCCACACCTACCATTTTCATATTACCATATCAATTGGATAAATGTATATTTCAAATTCTCTTTGTAAATAACAAATGTATTCAATTAAAAAAATATTAAGGAGCTTTTATTACAATTATACGTATGCATAGGGAATTAAAGTATACACTTTCACAGGATAAATCAACTTTCTCTTTTCTTTAATTATGTAAGTGTATACATTAAGTGAATAAGTGTGTTTTCAAAGTTAAAATGAATCCAGTCTTACATTGAAATGTACAACATTTATACTGAGGATATTAAAATGCAAATTGTGTATGAAAGTTAATATTCTGTATAAATGTAGGTTGTCATTTGTTACACCAAAAGCAGCACAGGGTATTAAATTAATTTTACACACTCCATTCGAATGTATTTTATGGGAGTTTCTTCATAAAATTAATAGAAACTAAACAAGAATAATTTAGTTTACTTAGGATAATGTTTATGACACATTTATCTCTCAGTAGTTTAATCTGAGGACACACAGATGCTTACATGTGTGCACCATTGACTAAATAAAAAAATAATAAAACATTGTATGTGAGTACCTGCAATTTTGTGTTGCTTTTAAAAATAATGGGCTGTCTGAAAGTAAGAAAAACAACAACAAACAAAAACAGTGCTTGAGTGTAATTGAGTACAGTCTTCAAAACAGTTGATGGGTCTGGTGTGAAATAGTACTCAGTCATTGCTAGAACACAGACTTAAAGAAAAAAATTGAACTCAGCTCAGTTGTACTCAGGAGAATGTGTGAGAAAATAAAACAAATCAAATATTTTGGTAATTATTTAGGGTTAGGCTACACAACTATATTTAAGTCTGTTACTTTAAATTCCTGTGATAATGTAATATAACTTATAACTTACTGATTCTGTTCATAATAAAAGGGAGAAAAGGTAACTCCGGTTATAAAATCATGTTCCATTTCAACACTTTGGTGTTATCCAGTAAATATACTTTCTCCCGATTCAGAATGTGCACAAACAATGTTTTCCCCTTTAAAATAACACACACTGGGACGTGAGACTGTTTACTGTGTGCTGCTTATGATTATTACCATATTCAAACAAAATGGATTGACATCTAGTGTAACCTATCTAAAGGTATGGAAAAAATGTGACCTGGAGTTATGTGTGCATAAGCATTGGAGCAAAAACATTCAGAAAAACATTTGGCTTACTGTGGTGATTGAGAAACTGCAGACTAAATTCTTCGACGCTGAGCCGTTTGGAAGAAGACCAGTTCAGACTACTGATGTAGAAATCAGTCTCTTTGTGTTGATGATGCTCTTGTTTTTGTTATGTGTTGGCTTTCCAAGAGCAGATTCCTGGACAGTTTATCAAATTGCTGTTTGCAGTCCAATTCACAATTTAGGATTTAGTAAAATTCCATTCTGAAAGCCTAATCTGATATTTCCATCGGCAATTCTGCATTTCAAACAAATACTGCATACTAAGAGAAGATTCTCTTGCCAGTAGCTTGTTAATAATCTACTGAGATAATTATTTTGATTGATGTCATACCGTGTTAGAGAAATCAAACAGGCCTCCTCTACTTTCTTGACAAGTCTACTAGTTCTGGGTTTCTGTTAACATGTCATTTACATTACATTTCAGCCTATATCTCAAGTACGCTTTGCTATGCTACATTAGTGGTCTGTGCTCACAACGACACAACATGGTTTTGGTGATATGTGTTTTGTTTAAAACTACCTGCCCTTTCAGCATGCACAACTATTTCTAGATCCCATCACCCACATTATTCTATTTCACAAAGTGACGTGTTTGTGTGTTTTAGCATGATTGTACAATTTTAGTTTTAACCCTCTGTTTTATATTTGACACCAGTATATTTTACTGGTAGCCTCTGCAGTCTTATTATTCAGGCTTGATGTAGTATTGCACCATCAATACATATTTATATTGTGTCTGATATTCAAATGAATAGAAAAACATGAAAAATGGTATAACCCCCCTTTCAAGTCAGATAACAATATACACACCTATGACCTATGCAAATACTAAAATAAAACACCAATACATTTACAATTTTATAAAGCAATACAGCAATTTAAATATATTTACATGTGAGCATTTTATGTAATGATAGGATAGGTATGATAGGTAATCATTCTAAACATCCCAACCAGTACAATGTTTTTTAAGAAAATGCACACAGGACATAAGACCATATGACACCTCTGTTAAAAAAACAAACCTACACCATGGAAGTATTATTTTTATCATGAATAACTTGTGTATGAGTAAAATCATATCACTATCCCTAATCCTTTATTAGTTACTTACACAATTGTTGCACTCATTTTAGCTTTAAGCATTTTTTTACTCTTAAGCTAAACTGTCTGCATTAAGTAAACATATAAGGAAAATACATCCCTTAATGTAAAGGGCCCAGGATGACACTAAATGTATTGATTGCATTTTCCATTAGAAACAAGAAAAATAACAATTTGCATTTAATGCACTTTGGTTTGCCAATCGTATTTTTAATAGGTGGAGCCTAACAGAGTTGTCTGTGCTTAAGCATACAGAGATAGCTTAATATTTCTTTATGTGGCACTTTATAAGAAACTAGATATTGATTAATCATTATTCATGAAATGTTGGGAATCATGCTCATGACAATAGAAATGATTTATGACTCTTACCCTCCACAAATCTTAAATATAAATACGAAAGGTTTTGGTTGTGTATTATATGAATAGCCCCCTAGACATATGAAAACTTTACACTCAACTCAAGTATTTTGTTAGTCTGTAAGTAAATTATAGTACCCTTTACTTCCATCCAATTAGGATACTGTAGAGTTTAATTGTGAAAGCTTTAATTTCTACTGCTGTGTTTGATCGAGTCCTATCTGCAATAATGACTCATCTTCCACAATCTCACTCTTATCCATGCTGAAATGAACACTTCATATCTAAGAGTCTAGTAGTAGAAGACAGGCTGTATTCATTACTGGGCAGATATGTCTGTGAGAGCTATGCTTTAGAAATTCCATAGATAAACAAACATTAGAAATATTCAAAACCACTATCTGAATTGTGAAACTTTCAACAGACTTTTAAAGCAATACATTTGTTTATAACATCAATACATTACATGAAATAAGTTCATCACAATTTTTAAATGTTGTCCAGCACAGGATACAATGTTTTTTTGTATGCAATTATTTGGGCAAAAGTGGATGCTAACTGGATGTTTAGCAACAAAATGTTCTTCATGCCCATAAAAGGATATACTTCAACAATTAATTATGCTACTCAGCTAACACATTATGAAACACCATACAGTCTACTGGTGCTAAAGGTATCTAAATTAATAAATTACAGTTTATTTAAAGATAAAAGTTGTCTTCAAGCAAATAGGGAAGGATATTCCAAAGATATTACAAAGTCATCTTGGACAATGAAAAAACTCAGTTCTGACAACTCACTATTCTCAGTTGTCAGAAACTCCAGCAGAATGGCTGTCTCAGACAAATAGGAAGGTGTGAGAAATCTGGGGCAAAACATACATACTGGTCACAAGAAATATTTCAAACATTGCCAAGGGGGGTTGAACCACTATTGGTGTACATTTACAGGGTGTTAAAAGCATTTTTAAAGGTTACCTGAATGCAACATTTTAAAAATATATAGACAGAAGGAAAAAAGTTACAGTTATGCAACATGTAAAAGTTATGCAACATATATCACAGGAAACAGTATTGTGAACAGCCAACTACTCAGGTATTCCTTTGTTCATAAAGAGTATTGAAATGTCCATGTGGGTTGAACATTGGATGCTGCCATCAGTGAACATAATGACTAATCAGTGGTGTAACAACCTACATCTGTTAATACCAGCCCTATTCAATGTCATTTTGCGAAAGGCATTAAAATCTGGAATCTGCATTTTGAAGATTACTTTGGAAAAAAACAATGTAATACGATGCTGTAGCCACATAACTCTTTCTCTGTGTTAATGATTATAGAGAAAGAAAACAACAAATTTTCTCTTCTATTGAGACTCATGTGTTACATTTCTCTTTGAAGTTAACTTGTTCACATGATTTCGTTAACCTTGGCAATACAATTTCTAGAACATTTTTCTTTGTATGAGTATTTCTGGGAGCAAGTCCTGCACACTGCCTTTTCACTTCCAGGGGTCAGTACCTTGTAGACACATCTTCAATCCAAAGCAGTTATAGATAACGACAGTAGAGGCCAAGGAATTTGTCAAGAAATAAATTACCTGAGCCCTATAATTATGATAGTTAATGGCTTTGGGGAAGGTTTTATTGCAGACAATATGGTCAGAATGAAGTCTCCATCTGTGTTTGTGCTGCCAAGGGAAATATATTTTTTTCATATCTTTTTTCCCTTTTTCTATCCCAGTCTTGTCCCGATGACTTGTCAATTCTGAAGGGCTTACACTGTATACGAAACTAACTAATAGGAAAGTAATGGATCTGAGGGAAGAAAAGGCAGTGTCAAATTTACCTTTTTCTAGACTGAGGTGTTCAACTACTTCTTTATAATGACAGATCTCAGTGAGATGATCATATCTGTTCTTTTTCATTATCACAGAATGTCTCATAAAAGGTATATTTGCTAAAGGTGCATTTTAAATTTGCTTTAAGTGTCCTTTTTTGACTTACCACAGTGTGCTGTATAATATCACATGGACAGTATATTAAGTAAATTCACTAACTGAGTTAATTTCAACGTTATTTTTCAGAGCTTAGATCTGTTACATTAAAACGCTTTAGAGGAAACCTGCAATATACCCATTGCTTGTTAAGTTTTATTAAATTAAGAATTATATAATTTGGGGTGCTTTTGCTGTGCTTTGTTCTTTGATACAAACAACAAAATGAAAGAATGTCAAAATGAAGTCCAAGTTATAATCAAGCCCAGTCACTTAAACCATAATACAGATGCTAATTTGTGAGAATAAAATGTGCCTCTTTGCTCAGTGCAGACCAACGTATAAATATCTAATGGAGTCACTGCCTCATATCCTTCTTCTTTACGTTTAAGATTATAAATAGGAACAGCTTACAGCCTCATAGAAATGTTTTTTTTATAATTTTTGTAAACTGTTGTATGCTGCTGATTAAGATTGCAGTATTAAACATCCCTCCATTAACACCGATATAATAAAGTTAAAATAAGTAATATATGAGTTCAAAATAACTGATGGAGGATCTCTGTCAGGATCAAACCTGCAGCAATGATAAAGATGATTAAATACATTATATTCAACCATAGATGCAATGCATTTCAGTCAATGTACTGTGAAACCCTGAATCAACTAGGGTACAACAAGCTCAAATACACAGAGAGAGAGAAAATACAAAAGATACCAGACACAGTCAGGAAGAGGAGGTATCTATTTTTTTTTGTCAAGGAGCACACTGAGACTTGGACTTTGGTCTCTGTTGTCCGGACTATAAAAAAAAAATAACAGCTGTGGTGTTTCCGCTCGTTTTGACAAAGCTGAGTTTTCATAGAAGAACAAAAATGGCAATAACATCCTAACAAAACAGGAAATTAAGACACATTCTGTTTGATGGTAGAACATAATACTGATCTAACGTCCTTCAGAAAATAAAATAAAAAGTATTTAAGTAGAAGCATATACACAATTGTAAATCAAATGGTGCACTCAGAACACATGCTTTATAACGTTTTCACTGCCAAATGAGTTGGTACAGCACAGTGCTTGGTCCAGAACTTGTGCACAGTGGGATATTTCTCTGCTTCCTACTGCAGGATCCATACCCTGCACTCAATATGCTAACAAAATACATAATAAGCAGAGTATATTGACAAGACACACTTAAAGATCTCATAAAACTACTGTTGTGTCTGTATATAATGTATAGACAGGTCTGAATATATTATATGTATGGTGGATAACATAGTAGTGGCAGTGGAGCATCTATGACATGGATGCTTAAATCCATGTCATGCACATTTGAATTGACTGTGGAGGAATCCATTTCCTTTAGGATATTAGTGTCTATGCACCGAGAAACAACCTTGAACCTCTTTAGCTTTCCAAACCTCCATTTATTTGCCTGGAGGCTTGGTGTTGGATCCCGATGTGTCACAAGGCCACCTTGGTATGGCTTTGTATCACAGTGCACAATACCTCCAAATATGTTGATTGAAATGTATATAATGTTGGCTTAGACTGGAAAATCAACATTGGTGCTATGCATGTCAAAGATCTTAAAGGCCTTCTGTGCCCGTATGCATAAAACATCTCAGAATGACTCCTAGGAATCACACTAAAAGTTCATTTGGGAGTAAAAGTACTCCTCCCTCAGAGCAGGAGGTAAGAGTTAGTTATAAAGCCTTTTACACCAATCCAATGAAAGTTTATGTGAAAAAACTGTGACGTATTTTCTTAATTATGCAAGAAACAAAATGAAAAATCACATGTAGACAAATAGATGCAAAAATACAAGTATACAAATAGTATGCTAAGCTATGTTTATTTGTTTATGATTTGACACAAAATGATGAACGGTTCCCCCTTATTTCTTCATTACTAGGTTTTACACCGATTCGCTTTTCAGACACTTTTTTCTGTATTGAATAAAATACAAATTAAAGTTAACATGCATTCCTCACCGCACATACAGTTTATTATGAATATGCTTTGTATGAGTGGATAATTTTTCATTCATTTTGCAGCTTATTTTTACTTTTATTTGTTAGAAAAATTGTCAGTTATAGCAAATTGGTGTGAAACCCTTGATAAATATAGGCTAGCATTGATTATAAATGCGGCTTGTCTTTGGGATATTTGCCACACAGTGCTGGGGAAATCAGTAAACTTTTAAACAATATCAGGTGTTGTTAATGCCATTATGGTTTGATGTCAAATTGCGCTTATTGAAGGCTGTGATGATGGTCCCAAATCATCACTGCTACATTGTTGCATTTTCCATGTGGCCAGACACTGCAAAATTATCACCACCCTTATCTCTGCTGATGGTGTCGCATTTATGACAGTGGTGGAAGAAACTGCATTCCTGATAAGATCAGTAACAGACAATATTCAATTTCTGTCCAATCTATATCGCTGCGCTGACGTCTTCTCAATGCTACCATCTGCCAACTCCTACCTAGTTAGGGGACCTTGTGAATTCTCCTAAATATTGGTTGAGTTAGGAAGACTTTTAATTCTAAAGAATCTTTATGAATAGCTTTAACTACTAAGAGTAAACGTGGGGCCATATTTACATCACTCTCAGATATTTCAAGCACTTAGGACCGGTTTATCACTCTCTGGTGCTTTTTGATTACAGACTCTTGTCACCAAGACACAAAATACAGTAACATACATATCAGGGTCCCTTGATAACCTTGTGGAATTTTGCATTCTGGAGTTCAGTGACTGCCTTCCTTAACCTGAAAGCATGTCCTTCCATATCGTGAACACTTGTTTATGTGCCCTCTTTAAACTTGGCATGTGACGTTTTTGTTATTTTTACGATGGTTTATAATTTCAGTGGATTTAATTCAGCTGTAAGGCATCTTGCTTGCATAGTAATTGTTCCGTGTACTAAACTGTATTGCTACCTAATCCATTTTAATCATCGAGATACACTGTGCGAAAGCAGAGACTGACACCATTAATGCGCCCTGTGTAAAATTTATGCTTTTTAATTATGTTGATGTTGTAATGTTTTGTTAGATGTACGACAGAGATTTACTTAGGCGGCTCTGGATCTCACTTTCAATCTTCAGCGCCGTTGACAGAGCCAAGCTTTAATTTTAAAATGAACAATCGGTGGCATGCCTGACTCATATGCACAGAGTTAATGTTTATTTATTCATAAAATATTTAGTCAAGTTATGTTTCCAAGATGTAACACCTCATATTTAGAAACAACCTGTATGAAACAAAAGCTTGCTTGCAATAAAAGATAGTCATACTAAGCTAAACGTACTATTTTAATTCCAGACTATAAGGGAACAAAAGGTAAACATTTTGAAAGGGGGTGTAGACTTTCTATAGGCACTGTATGAAAAAAGTAACTAAAAAGAAAGCTTGTGTTGAGTATCAGAACACAGCTGTCAGAAGATTTACAGTCTTGAAGGTTAAAGAAAGTAGCCATAAAGTTCACTTACACAGGAAACACCAAGAAGGTTATAACTGCTTGGAGTTGTGTTGGTGGATCAGTAGGTGGCCTGTTCTCTCTGGATTAGAAGTTCTACATCACAGCCCCAGTATGGTGATGGGGGTGATATGTCAAATACACTGTTGTGTTTCAAATGAGACATTAAACCATTTACACTTATCTCACGTCCGCAGAGCTGGAATCATTCTCAAGGAAATGTGGTTGGTAGTGAGAAAACGTTCCTTTAAAATGCCTTCAACTTAGGATTTTTAAAATAACTTGTTGCTTGAATTAAACTGTGATGTAAAGCTGAGTTGAATAAGAACAAAGTGCCTTAGTTCAGTATTGATGTTTTTAATAGTTCTGTGAGTATTTCCTTTAAGAAAACAACAACAACAACAATATTTCACAGAGTATTTTTTGCCATTGATTTCACAAAGTTTCACCATGCTCCTTCACGTTAGTGATCCTGACTTATTTGATCTCCCTATCTTGTGGCCAGTTTTCTCTTTGGACCATATATATTATAGTATAATATACTCTCTCTCTCTCTCTCTCTCTCTCTCTCTATATATATATATATATATATATATATATATATATATATATATATATATACATATATTTGTGTGCATGTAAAGGCATGTGCATATTCTCACACACAGAGACTGATTTGAACAAGAAGATTTTAGGAGAAAAAATAAACAAACCTAAAACATTTTTAAATGCTACCTATTTATATTATTCAATGGCTCCTCATCAGGAAACTGGATATTTCATTTTCCATGATAAAAGGATAGTGACATTAACAGTCAAGTGAAATATATACATCATGTGTGGGTTCTATGCTACATTCAATATTTATCAGTGTCAAAATATTTTATTAATAAGCAATGGATCTTCCTTTTTTTTAATAAAGGAGTAATATTTCTAATTTACCAAGTACTTGACATTAATCTAAATGCACTGATCTAAATTAATTTAAAGTGAGGATATGGATGATATCCATTGCCAAGATTTAATTAAAGTAATCCATACCAATGATTAATACTTAATCATAGTATTTCACTTGTTCATTGGTCATTGAATTCATGTTGGAAATATGGTAATAGGAATAAAAAAAAAAAAAAACTGTAATTATACAGTTCGGTCCCAAAGTCAAACCAGCAGTTGAATAAATGCATGAAACTTACATTTACAAACCATCTTTAATACTGATAAGGGTTGCAACGCAATAAAGACCAATGCCCCAACCACTATAATGTAATATAAAGCCACATCTAGGGTGTAAGCTTTACCTTAGAAATAATATTCAATGAGAGAAAATACTAAAACACAGTGGATACATTTCTGGAAACTATTATAATAAAGCAATTATATAAATATATATAATCTACACACACACAAACACATAACTTTATTTTATTATTCATTATCTATTCATTTGTACAGAGACTTTAATATGATTCAACAAATTAAAGCTCAGCTCAGGTAAAAACTGCTGCACAAATCCTGGGGAGCTACACACTTTTATTTTTATCAGCATTTGTGCAAAGTTTGGATGGCGAGAGGCATGGGGAGCCAGAAACATACGGGCCACGGGCAGATCCCCGGCAGGCCGCATCTGCGTGCTTCAGAACAGGAAAGCTTCCAGGCCTGATCAAGGCAGCTTGCCCTGCTGTCACAGAGCTTGTTCCAGTGCACCCGAACACAGAGGAAACCCAATGTTATTTGAAGGAAATGGCTTAAGTAATGTGAAGAGCAGTAGGAGAGTTGGACTTGGCAGCGCCTCGGAACAGGTGAGCCTGGCGCCGAGACGGACAGCCCTGCCATCCCTGGCTGTGACTACTACCAAGCAGCTCCAACTGTTGATGCATCTTAATAACAGTGTGTGTCAGCTGCGATCAGGATCAGAGACCAGCCGAGTGTGCAGCTCCAGTCTGCTGCCGAGGCTGCTCCAACAGAAGAAATGCATGGCTTTTCATTAGAGTTGCAATGATTCTCCATTTTTTCTGCAGTCACGCTGTAATTAGGACAGATGATTAATCATTATTCCTCCGAGAGGCCTTGACTAAATAGAGAAAACTCCAAAAGAGACACTCTGCTTCCTCACTGTCTGCATGGGATTCAAAGAAGTCACTTATCTTGATGTATGCCAAGCTCTCAACTTGATGCAGACGGCCCTTTGTACGATGTAATAATCTCTGGAATCACACAACCTTTAACTGGACTTCTCTTTCTGCTGCACTGGCCAGGCATTGGTCAAACAAGGAATGGCACTGCATTTAAGGTTTAATAATGAAACAGTTAAAGTTTAAATGAAATGGCTCACACTAGAAGTAGAATATGTTTAAAGCGTTGTAAATCATAGTCTTCATTAATTTCTTTTAAATGTGGATCATCTGTTCCTAGTAACAGAAATAAAGTGTGGACAGATGGTCAATGAATGGTCAATTAATAGATCATTCATATATGTTTTTTCTGGAGATCTGCAGAGTAAAAACTGAATTCAGTTTGAATCTTCATGTATTGTAAATGTATTGACAGTGGAATTTCAGAATTACCATCCAGAAATTGTAAATAAAAGACTTCTGGTTTCTAATATATTAAACATATACATATGTGTTGTTACATGATACAATTTCAATTTGTGTTAAGTTGAGATGTATACATTTTATGTTACTATTCTGTATCATGCTTATCAAATTTTATAAACAAGAGCTTTATGTTTCTATGTTTATGTTCATCATTGATTTGATTTATTAATCTTCATAACTACTGTGCTTTTGAGGCATCAAACAAGAGTCCAAATACAGAAGGAGTTTCAATAGACAGAAGAGATGGAAAAATATTTGTTAATTTATAACTTTACAATATATGTAGGATACATTATTTTAATCATTCACTTTCCCAACTGACAAAGGGAAAAATTACTCCTCAACAAAGAAAAAGAAAAAAACTTCTTCCATTAATCTGTTTAATTTACAGCTTTGAAGTGTGCCTGATGTATCAGTCATTAAGTCAATATGCATGTAATCGTATTTTATGTATGTAATTAATCACAATTATCTATTCAGCAGGGTTATGTATTTTTTGTGACACATATCAACTACATGAAGTGACAATTAATAACTGTTACCCTTTCATTTGGATTGCTTTTGGTGTTACATCACTTCACAAATGATCTGTATACTTTAATTATTACTATTGAGCAATAGAGCTACAGTTGTGTTCAGGAGGAGTGAAAAGAAACAATGCAAGGCCACAGAAGGGTGACTCCAGAAAAGGAGATGTGTGGTGGCAGCAGCTGGGGAAAGCGCACAGTTTCACAGGCTCTGCAATGGTGCAGCTGCCTCCGGTGGTGGTGAAGTCTCCCAGACAATTTTCAGGTTTCGAAATAACGGGACTGAAAATGTGAAATACCCGAGATCACAGGACTGTGGTTCAAGAAAAAGCAGCAGACCCTCTTACACCTGCTGCTACTAGTGCTGCAAGTGTGGTAAAGAAGGCAAAGACAAACTCACTACTCTCAAACCAAAACAGATATGTCTTTAGCCGCTACTCATATGACATCACGTCTGCCCTTTCAAGTTTTGTGTTTCCTCGTCTGACCTACGAGAAGCATTACAAGCAAAAGGTTTCACCAAATTACCGACATCACAAACAAGAATTCGTAACACAATTTTAGACTACGGCAAGAGAGTTAGGATCTCTGAGATGCAGGAAATCGTGACTATGGAAAAGAAGGTCCACGGTTCAGCTTGACTTTCAATGAGTGGACTTCACTCAGTAATAGAAGATACTGTACAGTGAGGGAAAAAAGTATTTGATCCCCTGCTGATTTTGTACGTTTGCCCACTGACAAAGAAATGATCAGTCTATAATTTTAATGGTAGGTGTATTTTAACAGTGAGAGACAGAATAACAACAAAAAAATCCAGAAATACGCATTTCAAAAAAGTTATAAATTGATTTGCATGTTAATGAGGGAAATAAGTATTTGACCCCTTTGACTTAGTACTTGGTGGCAAAACCCTTGTTGGCAATCACAGAGGTCAGACGTTTCTTGTAGTTGGCCACCAGGTTTGCACACATCTCAGGAGGCATTTTGTCCCACTCCTCTTTGCAGATCCTCTCCAAGTCATTAAGGTTTTGAGGCTGACGTTTGGCAACTCGAACCTTCAGCTCCCTCCACAGATTTTCTATGGGATTAAGGTCTGAACACTGGCTAGCCCACTCCAGGACCTTAATGTGCTTCTTCTTGAGCCACTCCTTTGTTGCCCTGGCTGTGTATTTTGGGTCATTGTCATGCTGGAATACCCATCCATGACCCATTTTCAATGCCCTGGCTGAGGGAAGGAGGTTCTCACCCAAGATTTGACGGTACATGGCCCCGTCCATCGTCCCTTTGATGCGGTGCAGTTGTCCTGTCCCCTTAGCAGAAAAACACCCCCAAAGCATAATGTTTCCACCTCCATGTTTGACGGTGGGGATGGTGTTCTTGGGGTCATTCCTCCTCCTCCAAACACGGCGAGTTGAGTTGATGCCAAAGAGCTCGATTTTGGTCTCATCTGACCACAACACTTTCACCCAGTTCTCCTCTGAATCATTCAGATGTTCATTGGCAAACTTCAGACGGGCCTGTACATGTGCTTTCATGAGCAGGTGGACCTTGCGGGCGCTGCAGGATTTCAGTCCTTCACGGCGTAGTGTGTTACCAATTGTTTTCTTGGTGACTATGGTCCCAGCTGCCTTGAGATCATTAACAAGATCCTCCCGTGTAGTTCTGGGCTGATTCCTCACCGTTCTCATGATCATTGAAACTCCACGAGGTGAGATCTTGCAAGGAGCCCCAGACCGAGGGAGACTGACAGTTATTTTGTGTTTCTTCCATTTGCGAATAATCGCACCAACTGTTGTCACCTTCTCACCAAGCTGCTTGGCGATGGTCTTGTAGTCCATTCCAGCCTTGTGTAGGTCTACAGTCTTGTCCCTGACATCCTTGGACAGCTCTTTGGTCTTGGCCATGGTGGAGAGTTTGGAATTTGATTGATTGATTGCTTCTGTGGACAGGTGTCTTTTATACAGGCAATGAGCTGAGATTAGGAGCACTCCCTTTAAGAGAGTGCTCCTAATCTCAGCTCGTTACCTGTATAAAAGACACCTGGGAGCCAGAAATCTTGCTGATTGATAGGGGATCAAATACTTATTTCCCTCATTAACATGCAAATCAATTTATAACTTTTTCTGGATTTTTTTGTTGTTATTCTGTCTCTCACTGTTAAAATAAACCTACCATTAAAATTATAGACTGATCAATTCTTTGTCAGTGGGCAAACGTACAAAATCAGCAGGGGATCAAATACTTTTTTCCTCACTGTATATGGATGTCAAGGTGCATGTGCATTGGAATGGAGAGACGAAATACTGGAGTCTCAGTCTGAGTCACATTACAGGCAGTAAACCAGCAGAGACTTACATCGAAAGAGAAAATGATGGCGCCATTGTGATGGTATGAGTTGGGTCCTTGCTTTCCCCTGAACAGCTCTGCTATGCGCATGGCATTCAGCTGGCAGTTCTAGACCTGTTGTACTCAAGTTGTGTGAAAACAGTGTGGCGTGCCTGTATGTGTCTATGACTAGGAGGAGTGGGATATGATGATGAAGATGGAAGTGAAGGGTTTGCTGTGGTGTCTGACTCTGAAGACAATTCTGGCTCTGTATCTCCACCTTCTGCCAACAATAATGAACTTGTACTCTCTCCAAAACTTCACAAAGTCGTGCAGAAATAGCACAAGGTGGTAGTTATGTTTAAACGCTCTCCAGTAAAGAATGGTAGTATTTTACAGAAGTACGTGCTACTGGATTATGGGAAGGAACTTTCATTGATACTGGATTGTACAACTCGATGGAGCAACTAAGTCATAATGCTGGAATATTTTCTAAAACTTCAATATTGTGTGCAAAAGGCCCTGATAGATCTGAAATCACCCTTCACATTTACTGAACAAGAGACTGCACTGCTGACAGCAGCAGTTGAGGCACTCGAACCTGTGAGGTTGACAGTGAAAGCACTATGCCTGCAAGAATCCAACTTAATGACAGCAGATGTCGCGCTTAAATTCATGATGCAGCAGTTGCAAAACCAGCACACTGAACTTAGCCAAGAACTGAGACAGGCACTATGTCATTGCATCAAAGAGCATCTCATGTACTGTGGCCTTTCGTGGCCTCTAATTTTAAAGGAGCAGCTAAAGTTGGCTTGAGTGCATGAGCGACACAGCAGCAGCTACAAATTTGATTAACTGTATCAAAACCGAATTCTCCATCTTTCAAAGTGGTGGGGGACGGTGACTGTACCTGCAATTAATGTATGATTTTCTGATGTCCACTCCACCAAACCAATGTGGAGTCTGAAAGGGCATCTTTGGCTGCTATTCCTTCCAAAAAAAAAAAGGTGTTCACTTTGTTCACCAGTTAACGTTTTGTGAGTATGGCTCACAGTAGGTATTGCTCAGGGGTTCCCAGTGTAAGCTTTATTTCTCTGACACTGCTGGTTTTTTTTTTTTCTTGGATGGTCCACCTGTAGTTGAGGTGAGAGTATAGATCCATCTTAATAGGAATCCAACTGTTACCTCTCGTACTGCCAAGACAGGTTTTCAGACAGGTCTGTACCAATTCAAATGAAAAATGTGTTAATTGTCTTCCAATATACAGAATAATTCTATACCAAATTGTTCAGCCCCCACATGTTTTATAAAGTGTGTAGAGAGAGAGACATAAATATATCCTTTCGGCCATAACTCAATGATTAGATCCACTATAAAAGTGGACAGATGTCATTATAACCTTCTGAGTTTGTTTTAAAAGTATTTAAAAGTTAAGTTTAATTAATTAATGTATTACATTCCCTGTTGTGAAATGGGATAACATCTCCCCCACAAAGTTTTCAGAAAGCCTCTGAATGATTAATCACAACCCTGTTCATACAAGTAAATATACACATGTATGGCTTTGGTTGTTGTTTTTTCTTTTGTACATTTTGGAGGAAACTACTATAGCTTTGAATTACTCTTGTACTAGGTTAGCTTTTGGCTGTTTGTGATTCCAGGTGCCTGCTTATCTTAGATCAGCTGTCTCCTAAAAACAGATGCACAACCTCATGCTTATTTAAAGGTCATATCCTATATCACTGATACCTGAGGCTTTTGGTTTTAAATTAGTTGCTTTCCAGTAAGAACTAACTGATGCCTTGCACTACAGCATGTTAGCAGACTGATTCCATCTGATCTTTTCCCTTTGCTGATAACAGGTAGTGTACTGGTATTTAAATTACAGCCAAAGGGTAGTGAAAGCAATTACACACTGGGAACATATCATAAAGAGAAATGTGGCAGGCCATAGTATCTGTACTGCCCTCCAGCAAAGGCATATACAGTACGCTGTCTTTAAGAATATATTCTGTACACAAACATATTTGAGATAGGTACAAAATCCTGGGGTACACAGGAATTTTATAACTATAATCAAGATTAATTCTCAGAGTCTGTCACTGGCATTATCTGTTTGTAGTATCTATCTACTGCATGTGATTTTAGTTATTTTCAATACTGACCACAGAGCGGGAGTTTCCTCTTAAGGTTAGTATTTTATGATTGGTCAAAACTTTGATTTGGTCCAGGGCTTTGTTATGGTACAAAGTAATTGTGCTTCTCTCTTTTTCAACTATACTGATATGTCTCTAATCTCCCTTTGGAAAGTCTTTATTTACTTACCTTTCACTAAGGTTCTGTTCAATTGTTTAATTGCAGTCATTATGGCGCAACAAACTGAGTGGTTATTTTTTATCACTGATTTACTGAACATTATGACTTTTTACTCTCCTAGTAATATTTTAATCCCAGCTTTCACCTGATTTCATGTATGCTCTGGGTCAGCGTCTATTTGTATGTATTTTTGCTTGTCTGTGGGATTTTGAATTGTTCCTAGTTTAACATAATCTCAGTCAAACCAGGACAATCCCCCTTCTATGCCTCCTAGAAGGGTACAAGTTATAACCCATCACATGTAATGAATGGTAGTTCCCATCTGGTTTGTGTCCTACTCAGCCTATGCACACGAGCCAGCAAAGATGACCTTGAGACGTGCCTTGACACATCTGTGCACATCAGGGAGGTTTTTCTAAAAGTTCTTAAGTGGATGTTTTGTTGTCTTTGTGTTTCATAATATTTGTGTTTCTCTGTTACTTGATAGGCTGTGTCTGCAATCGACTTCTCTTCTCGGTACTCTTCTCTTTAGTTGAGTCTCCTGTACGTGTTTGTGGGCATACATATTTTGGAGAGTTTAAATATTTGTTCGTACCTAAGCATAGGGATATAACAAGAGTGTATTAATGTCATTGACAAGCAGCACAAAGCAAGTTGTACAGATTTAATAATCAATCTAAAATAGCAATTTTGCAATATAGAAGAATGGGGAAGAATCTTGATAGCAATTATTCCCAGTTCATAAATATGTAATGTATAAAATCAATTTATACAAATAACTGTGATAATCTCTGTAGAGCCTGAAATTATGTTCTATCTACCTTATGTAATTTATTCTTAAACAAATAGCAGAATATTTCTCAGGAGAGTCAAAGAATATTGGCTTCACTGTATTGTAACTTCCATTACACTGTGTCAAATACATTTTCTCCTAATCATTCACATTTAATGTTTATTTTCTAACTATTTTCGAAGATAAATAAAAAGTCTTAAACACAAAATTGTTTAATTGGTGTGTAAATAGGATTTAGAACATGACAAAGTTTTTCGGTGTACAAAGGTGGTGTACAAATTAAACAAGAAAGGGCTCTGTATTGATCCTTGTGACTTGTTCTGATGTCATTCCATCCATTTGAACAAAATGGATTATATATTTTAGGAAATCATCAAACCATTTCAACAGCTTCACCTGGATAATCAAAACACTTCAATTTACAAAGCAAAAATGCATTAACAAGTGTATCAAATGCTTTAGACAAATCAATAAAACATCAAAGTAAAATAGCACTTTCCCATGGTCATTAATAGATCATTTGTAATTACTGCTAACTGCTGTGATGCAAGTATATTCTGTCTAAAAGTGGAGATTATGGGATTGAACAAATTATTTGTTTTAACTGACTTCTTTTGTTAACATCCGTATCCAAATCTTAGAAATTTCTTCTGTGGATGGCTTATAGGTGTATTCAAGGAAGATGGCATATTATACAAAGGTTACGTAGCTGTAATACCGTTGAAAAGGAGCAGTAATGTACCGCTTTCCATTTTCGATAGTTACAAAGTTATCATTCCCTGTTGCGTCTGTTGTTTATTTATCTTCTTTATTCATTTTGAAACGTCACATACTATAATTTCTCAAATGAAAGATGCACTCATTCAAACATTCTCCAATCATTAATTTAAAGCAAAAATGGTCATGGATATAAAACGGATATAAAACACATATATTGTCACTTCTGCCACTAAGGTTAGGGGAAATAAAAGCTGCATCTGTTTCAATTTAGAGTTTCAGTTGGGACTAAGACAGATGGATTTTAAACATTAATCCAGAGTCTTAAATCATCCAATTTGAGGATTAAACTTCACATATTCAAAAGCACTATATTTAATCCTTTTGATGAAATTCCTACGCTAGGGCTTTAAAATACTGCAACATTTTCTTAGAATGAGACTGATCAATCTGATGACAACACGTAGCAATAAAGAAAGCACTTTAGATGGGTTTTCCTATGTCACTAATACTATATTTTCTTTTCAGACAAATAGCATTTTTTATATGTTTAATATCAGTTTCACAGGCCCAATTATCAGTGTATCACAGTTTGGCCCGAGATATATGAAAACAACAGTACTAAAACGGTTTGCTATTCCTCCTCCGGGTAATTCTGAATTATCTATAGAGCCTATCATCTAGTACATTGACCCAGAGACTCATGTTTCTCAAGCCATCTGAAATCCCTTTTACAGCCAAGGAATACTAACAGTTTAATTGTTTTATACTGGAGTAACTAAAAAGCTCCCAAAAGAAGTCACTAGCACTGATGCGTGGGAAGTCCAAGCTACCTGTTAGAGGTTTCATGAAAGACATGATCATTCATAGATGTTGTTTACAAGGTTTATAGGTGAAATAATCTTTCCTCCCTCATTGACTCCAGCTCAATAACTCGGCATCACTCTCAACTCACTAAAATCGGCGTAGGAGATAGTATATCAAATTACTAGTTAAAATAAAAAAGCTGCACTAGTTACACTTTTACCTTATACCTATTTATATATCTCATATAGCTTTAAAATAAGAATATAGTCTGATGAAATGATTTAAGTTGAAAGTAAGGCAGTTAGAGGAAGCAGTTACTAAATCAAATAATAGGCCAATTTGGCCAATCAACTATCAGCTACTAACTCATGACTAACTCATGAAAAAAAAAAGAAAAACATGGTTCCAATTAAACATATTACAAATGTGGCAGTAAACTAAATGTAATATCTCCATCTATTCTAACAAAATGCAGTAACATTCGATTTGATATAAATCCATGCCTTTTTTATGGGAATCAAACAAGCTAGTTTGGTTCCAATAAATAAAGGCATGGATTTATATTAAATTGTGTGAGTTGTGTGAGTCTGTTGCAAAGGACTAATAATGGTATTCATAGTAACACATTTCCACCCCTGCTGTGTAGCTCAGAAATGCTGACATGCTAACATTTCAGAATATCATCTATGTCCAGGCATTGAGTATGTTTTAATTACTTAATTTTATGTTTGTATATAAATGGGCTCTGACTGCACTGGCTACAAATGCAAATGCACTACAGAGTAAAATGCATATGGAGATATTCTGACAGGAGAGACACACAGACAGACATAGTTACAGCCAGCTGCTGGAGAAAGAAGACATGGCCAATAAAGAGCACAGACTCTCCAACATCTTTTTAAACCTCTACTTTGTGACAATTGATTTACCACTTCAACTACAATTTAGCAATTCTCTATTGCAATTCTCCACTTATCCAGGATTCTTCCCTTCTCCTGCCCTGAGCCAACCCTCCCCACCCTGCAGATGGCCATCCTCTTTTATTTCATACAGGTGTTCATATACAACACATAGGGGTCTTACAATGCACTCACATGATAGCACAATATACAAATCAATTCACAATAAATAAAATAAAATCAACATAGATATGTTTTTGTGACACAAAAAACAAAACCACCTGTATTTACTTGCTCTGCAGCAGATAAATACTCTTGGATTGAACCCAAGCACACAAAATAATCACGAATTGGAGTTTAATATCAATGACAGATCAGCGAAAACTAAATCGAGGGAGAACAGCAGTGGCAGATCCCAGGTTACATTTTAAAATATAAATGACAGAAAAGATGAAAAGGTAAGCAATACAACTGATTGCTATCAGCATTAGGATTAATGTAAGCATTACAGATACAGTTAAGCTGTACTTTAAGCAAAGATAATGTCCAAAGGATTGCATCATCATCAAAATCATTACACATCTTTCAGATTACCTTTAAAGCAATATTTGATCCAAAACAATAAATGCCTTCTACTGGCATCAGTTTAATATAATTATCTGTAACCTTTATCCTTTGTGTTATTGATGTTTTTGTGTGTTGTCCTATTTTCCATTGATCCACGATTCCAAATATGTAGGAGATTCGTCTTAGATACATAACAATGTATTTTGAAATGGATGAAAGAAACACAACTTATAAGAGAAGTTATTTAAGAAAAAAATATTAAAAAAAGGTTTGTAAGGGAAATAAATAATAATAATAATAATAATAATAATAATAATAATAATAATAATAATAATAATAATAATAATAATGAATAAGACATTAAATTAACTACATTAAAATAATAGATATTTTCTCAGTTAATTGCCTGTGATGACCCCCTCTAATGTAGATTTCCTTTGTTATGGATCATTTTCAATGGCCTAAGGAAAGAAAAAAATATATGTGATGAAATAACTGGACCTAATCCTGAATACTAGATTCATACATTACTTGTAATACATTATACAATATAACTTTTAACAGTCTTCTGGCCTGTATCTCTCAAACATATCTTGGCCTCTTTCATAAGTATTGCACACAATTAAACATGAATCACTTGCATCAAGAATGATTGAGGTATTTTTGTTTTGTTAATGCCATCTATTCCTCTAGCTGAGACACATGGACTATGTGTTGTTTTTGAGTGAAACTTAAACAGATTCCAGCGCGTCCAGGGAAGTCCAGTGACAGCTGCAGAACAAAGGGGTTGCTACGTTCTAAATTCAATTCATAACAATTTTACAATTGGAAATCATTTATGACAAGATGTTTTTTGTTTCATATTTCTTCTATGGATTACTGACCCAGTTTTGGTTGTTAAGAAAAGCTGTACTTGTGTCTGTGAAGCAAATACTAATGAAGGGAGGAAAAAAATCCTGTTTGATGGTTATTAACAATTTGTACTGCACCACAAAGAAGTAATTCTGTGAAATGAAATAATAAGCCAGCCGAAAACACTTCTTTGTATATCAGCTGAGAGACCCAGATGTTTCTTCTGGCCTCTCAGGGTTAGCCTGCCTTCACCACTGGATACATAGCTCTTTGTAATCAGTCTTATTTTTTCTCAGGCCCTTAGATGTTTGATAGCAGCCATCTCTGCCATTTGCACTTTATTTGTGACCTTGGGGATGACAAATGTGAGGAGTCTGGGTTTCTTTGTGCTCTCCCCTTGTATGCTGAATTGTTTGCAGTTAAGAAACCACATGAGATTCCTAAATAAATTATTCCCTGCTGTCACTTCATTATTTTTATTGCCATACAAATTAGGTGCCATAGTGAAATGGATGTAGAATTTATGAAAGCCTAAAGGATGGGAACACGGTTTCAGCCTACATTATTACAGACACCCTGAAATTGCAATATTTTGGATAGAAGTCAATGGAGCTGGTATTAAGGATTGTTATTGTTTTGTCAATAAAAACAAAATGTTATATTTGGTAGAACTTGCATTTAGTTAAATTGTTGGTACAATTATATGACATGAAATGTCCTTCGGCCATTGCAATAATGCTGCATGGATATACGTTCAATATCGGAAAGCCCAGGCAAGAGAAAACAATGCCATTGAGTCTGAAAAAATGAAAGTCTGCCGAGATGAGAACTGTGGGGAAACATTAAAGACAGGGATGAGAAAAGCCCCTCTTCATGACTGGAATAGCTTGAAATACATCATCTAATGCAAAGGCTTCTTCTAAGCAGGATTTGGCTTGAACATCAATGGTAGGAATCTCAAGGTTTTAAAAAAAAAAATCTATTAATGAAGAGGCAGCATGGGATTGAGATGTATCATTTCATCAGCTGTTGTGCCTGATGGTGTCTGAATGTGTTAAATTACATGGGAAGAACTTGACTAAGATGAGTAAGATGATGACCTAGAATTTCATTAGCTTTGTCACAATGCACATATAGGATGTGATTTGATTTCAGCCACATTTCTTCAGTTATTTGAATAATGACATGAACATTAAATGTAATTCAGGCAAGCAGAAAGTCACCTGTGACTGAATTTAAGGCTATAAGAGAACAGACAGTAAATAGTATTCCATGTAGAGCACCACAGAGTCGAGTTTTCTCATCATACCAAGGCATGTCGTGTTGTACTTTTCCCCTTGTCTTTTGTTTGTTGAGTAATGTTATTGTCTGGTCTGCTGCTTAATTACCAACTTATCTTGTAATTGGAGTCGTTCAAATGTTTTTTTTAAAGAAACTCTACAGTTACACACAGTAGTGCAGCTGCATTGATTGCCATCTTTACAGTCACAGGAGACCGATACAGCTGCAGAGTTGTGGAGAGTGAGGGCAGATGCTCGGCTGCCCCTACGAGCCTCTATTAGCACTTCCTGCAGTTCCCATATTTGACCACAAGGCACCATAATAAACCTGCCTGCTTTAGCGGGGCACTGAGCTCCCCTGCCCCAATATTGCACAATAGCTGGATTGAGACCGAATCGTTAAAATTGCCATTTGAGAAAGAGTCAATTATAGTGTTTACAATACATTGGAAGACACACATATACATACATAGCTAGCTCCAAACATTACTGGATGGAGAAACATATATCAAGGCTCCTAAGCACATCCTAAAAGCCTTGTGAAGCTTTCAGTGGACAGCAAGTGTGAATAATCTTACCTCTTTAAATTTTTTCCCAACTGAGTAACATTTGCAAGCGGTCACTGAAGTGACAATTTTAAATATGGCAATCTTCCCAAGGGGCTGTGGCTCTTTGGTATTATTCATCATGCCTGGGACACCATTACCCATCCAGTAGAGCCCAGTACTCTGCAGGCGCTCCGGCATGCCCTTTGCTAGGCATTGTCATCTGATTAGTGTGATGTGTGGCATTGTCAAAGTGTCATTCTGTTTCAGTTACAGTGCTTTGATTTCATAAGCACAAAAAAAGTTATGCCGCAGAAGCAGTAGGGCATTCTAATACGTTGGCATGCTACAGTGAAATTACATTACAGACACTGGCAGTCAAAACAATGGGATCATCTGAGAGCAGGAAGACAGGGAGTATCAGAATAAACTACTGACTGGTTTTGAAATGTGGTAACTCTTTCAAAATAAAAGGCAAGACAGATTGTTTCACTGCCATTGTAATACAAATGTTTAGCATATAATTGCCCATTTATACAGCTGGGTTTATACTGGAGCAATCTAGGTACAGTTCCTTGCTCAAGGGTACATCAGCAGTGCCCCCACCTGGGATTGAACCCGTGACCCTTGTGAAAACTACATGAACATGAACACTAATCAGAGTTTTTCTCGATACTGTATTTAAAATAGAAAGTTTTTCTCTTCACATCCATTTCTCTAAAGATCAATTTTTATAAGAACTTTCCAGAACTAAAGGGATTATTTGAAACGTCAAAAATATCTCCTAATTTGCAACTAAAGTTCAGGGACGACTACCACGCAAAGTTTAAAGGGGTTAGACATGTCAAAATGTTAATAATAATTCTAACCTTTATATCATTATATGGCACACCATACAGACATTTTTTCTTTCTTTTATATTTTTAGAAAGATGTAGTCTGCTGTTCTCTCAAGAGGCGGGGAGAACAATCACAAGATAAGGTCAGGGAAAAAGTCACCGAACAACAGAAATCCGTATACTGAATGAAATACAGAATTCCACTAGCCTTTCATTTGATTTGGTAAAATTACTATGTGTTTATGAGGCTATAGTATTCATTAGTGTGCCCCTGCTGTTCGTATCTCATTAATGAAAAACCCCATCACCCTCCTGCTGCCAAATTTTGAGCTCTTTCCTGGAATCCATCTGCTTCCACTAATGCAGAAACTCCTGCTTTTATAGAAAATAATACTATTCAATATCTATGGTAGAGACAAGAAAGTCTATGACACAAGCTGTGGAATTACTTGATTCAATGAAATATGACTTGAAATGACTGCATTAGTAAAGGTGTAGTGTGGGTGTGGGGACCTGCTAGGTAAGTCAGCATCTTTATTCAACTGCACTTTTTTGTACAGAACAGTCTTTAAATAAATAATTAAATACATTGGAAAGGAACCTTGGCTGATTTGACTCCATTAGCACTACTGAAACTGTTAGGAAAGGTATGCATTTCTCCCATTTACAATGAGTTGAAAACAACTGAAAAACTGTGAATTGTTACCTACAAATCAAGGAGCTCTTTAAGCAATGTATTCTGCTGTTCATGAAAATGTTAAAATGTTCACATTAATCTGCAGTATTGGCACACCCTGCCATAGCTCTGTGTAGGAAAATCATAATGATTAATTTTTAAAAAGCCACTAAAAATAATGGAAACCAAACTCCACCAACTTCAATCTACTGTTTCCTTGAACTGTTCCTTTTCTCTGTTTTTAGAGACAGTGGCATTCTTCTAACTGTATGAGTTATCATATGGTTGACAAATATAACTGTCAAGTTCGTGTTACCTCAATGTTTATTGATTAATCCTCAATGAATCCAGATGCATAAGAACCTCTTTCACAGTCCAATGTTTAAAGAAATCGATGGCCATGTACCATTTGGGAAGTGTGACTCTAATTAGACAAACTCAAATGTCTTGAAATGTCTGGAGCTCTTGTTATGAATTTAAAGATTTTGCACACACAAAACAACAACAGCAAAAACATGATTAGCAGTCGGTCAATAAATTGAGGTAATCAACAAATTTGAAACATTGAAATATATACTTTATATCTTCTTCATGAACATCAATCTATTCATAAATATAAATTCTTCATTATGTCTGTCCTTGAGAAGTAAAATATCTTAATTCCAATAAAATCTGAAGGAGGATGAATAAAAATCACTAAATATTTATGAGAGATTATTTTTGAAGGTGAGATCTCATTCATACAATGAAATTTGTTCTATGACCTTGGTTTATGTGTGTTTTTTTTGTTTTGTTTTGGGTATTGCCACTAAAGTCACTGCTTTTGTGTCCTTACAAATCATTTAACCTTTTTAATTATTATTTTAACCTAAAACATATATTTATAATTGTAACTTTAAACATGTACATTCATATCTACCACTGGGAACATGAGAAAAGTTAAATGTTTTTTTCACTTCACTATAAATTTGGTACAAAAACAAAGTCAGCTTTTCAAAGGGTAATACATAATTTTGAAAAACTAACATACTCAACTAAGAAATGTTACACACCAAGAATTAAATGTGTTCATTAATTTATTTAGCCATTTTAATCCTCCCAGTTTGGACTTTGCTCACCTTTACAACCTATATACTAGCATATGAGAGATATAGACATCATATATGAATCCTCAGAAAAAGAGGAAGCCCCCAGCAATCCATATTGCATTAATGTATGCATTACACTACATATCTGTTTGATTTTATTTTTGTATTATTATTGTATTATTATTATTCTAATATCATCTTTAGGTATTGGGAAAACAAAATATGTGACATCATTTGAAAGAGTGAAAACGTTAAATTGGGCTGGACACATTCCAAGAAGGGCAGATCAAAGATGGGCAAAGGAAGCCATTGGAACCAAGAGATGTAAATTGACCTAGAAGATGACCATATAAAAGATGGGAAGATGAAATCATACACTTTGCAGGTGGGACATAGAAAAGAGAAGCTGTAGATTGAAGCAAGTGGAAACATGTTGGGGAGCCTTCATCCAGCAGTGGATCGATATACACTCACCTAAAGGATTATTAGGAACACCTGTTCAATTTCTCATTAATGCAATTATCTAACCAACCAATCACATGGCAGTTGCTTCAATGCATTTAGGGGTGTGGTCCTGGTCAAGACAATCTCCTGAACTCCAAACTAAATGTCTGAATGGGAAAGAAAGGTGATTTAAGCAATTTTGAGCGTGGCATGGTTGTTGGTGCCAGACAGGCCGGTCTGAGTATTTCACAGTTACTGGGATTTTCACGCACAACCATTTCTAGGGTTTACAAAGAATGGTGTGAAAAGGGAAAAACATTCAGTATGCGGCAGTCCTGTGGGTGAAAATGCCTTGTTGATGCTAGAGGTCAGAGGAGAATGGGCCGACTGATTCAAGCTGATGGAAGAGCAACTTTGACTGAAATAACCACTCGTTACAACCGAGGTATGCAGCAAAGCATTTGTGAAGCCACAACACGTACAACCTTGAGGCGGATGGGCTACAACAGCAGAAGACCCCACCGGGTACCACTCATCTCCACTACAAATAGGAAAAAGAGGCTACAATTTGCACAAGCTCACCAAAATTGGACAGTTGAAGACTGGAAAAATGTTGCCTGGTCTGATGAGTCTCGATTTCTGTTGAGACATTCAGATGGTAGAGTCAGAATTTGGCGTAAACAGAATGAGAACATGGATCCATCATGCCTTGTTACCACTGTGCAGGCTGGTGGTGGTGGTGTAATGGTGTGGGGGATGTTTTCTTGGCACACTTTAGGCCCCTTAGTGCCAATTGGGCATTGTTTAAATGCCACGGCCTACCTGAGCATTGTTTCTGACCATGTCCATCCCTTTATGACCACCATGTACCCATCCTCTGATGGCTACTTCCAGCAGGATAATGCACCATGTCACAAAGGTCGAATCATTTCAAATTGGTTTCTTGAACATGACAATGAGTTCACTGTACTAAACTGGCCCCCACAGTCACCAGATCTCAACCCAATAGAGCATCTTTGGGATGTGGTGGAACGGGAGCTTCGTGCCCTGGATGTGCATCCCACAAATCTCCATCAACTGCAAGATGCTATCCTATCAATATGGGCCAACATTTCTAAAGAATGCTTTCAGCACCTTGTTGAATCAATGCCACGTAGAATTAAGGCAGTTCTGAAGGCAAAAGGGGGTCAAACACAGTATTAGTATGGTGTTCCTAATAATCCTTTAGGTGAGTGTAGGTTGATGGTGAAATATATATATATATATATATATATATATATATATATATATAATATTTCTCTTAAAATAATGTATTGTTACTCCACAATACAACAGTCTCAATATATGGAGGAATCTTGAATACTGGGAACTGAAAATCTGTTACAGAGGTATAGTACCAGGATTACACTTTCTGCAGAAATACAGTGTGATTCTTACAATGTGTTACTTCACCTCCTTCTGTGCAGTGAAAATAATTTAATCCCAGGGTGAATTAAAATATATAAGCAACTGCAATTATGTTGGAATCATTTTGTGAATCTGTGGAGCAATGCACAGCAATGGTACATAGTGTGTTAGTTGCCAACACAACAGGGGTTTCTTTAACACAACCCTTGCAACCAACTGTTTTTGTTGTAGTTTTTTAACAGATTTTTTAACCTTGAAATTCAAAAATGGTTTAAATCTGGATTTAAATAAAATTGTCATGTTACAAAATCTAATTAGCCTTTCCTTTTAGCTATTCATATACTAATAATGTGATTTTCAATTCATTTTTTCTAAAGGTCTTTGTTTATTTTAATCTATATGCAATAACAATTGTATTCAAAATTATTGCTTCATCAATCATGCCTTTAACTCCGGAACATACTTTCCAATTGGTTCACCTATTTACAGAAGAATAACTGCAACTATGAATGGAGAAGAGGCCAATTTATATGTCAGTGCCTAAGGCAAGGCTAGTAAATACTTAATTCAGTTTGGTGGAAATGCATAATTTACATACACCATTTGCCAGATGCACATTTAACATCTATTAATTAGATTGCTGCTGTTTAAAATTGGACATAGTAAATAGACCCTTTGCCATGAGTTTAGCACCCCTGGGCTAATGTTCAAAATAGTTTTATGGATTATGACATTACAGAGTCCACCATTGCAATGTAACTGTTCCACAAGCAGAGGTCTGATGTCATGGAGAAAGACAAGTTTTTCACAACATTGAGGAGTTACTCAATACATCTGTCACAGCCAATGCATTAATTGCTGTAGTATCTCTCTCCACCAACAGTACAGAGATTCCCAACTATTTTTTTTTTAATTCACTGTCTTGAACCATAAATCCTTTGGGGACTGGAACTGAAAAGCTGTCTTATTACTTTCTTGTCAAATTTCATAACCAGGAAAATAACTTTCCCCATCATTGCCTTTCCCATCATAATGGACAGGTCCAAATACACACTATATAATGAGGTCTTCAAATGGTCCACTGGAACACCGGAATATACGAGATGCCGTCTCACCCCTTCGGCATGAGTGCCTTTTTATGGACAATAGTTTTTGAGGAACAGTAATGATAGGATCTGCAAAAAGGTGGCACTGTGGCAGCATTTTAATAATTTACATAAAATAGTTTCATATAGACTTTAAAGCATACAACCGAAAACTATTCTATGTGATAAAGCAGGAGAAGCTCCGCCCACTCATAAAAAAATAAACACACAACAACTAACGATGGAAGTAAATGTAGACAGAACAGCTGAAAACAATCGACTGTTAAGATTTTAAACCATTTTTTAAGATTAAGACTTACTGTATATGTCATATATTATGTACACTGTGTTCATGAATAAACATTACTTTTTATACTTATTTATTTAATGTTATTTAATGTTATATTAGTCTTGACGTAGTCTTTCCTTTTTTACAAGTTATCACAGTTTCAAAGATATTTAAAAATACACAAGATTAAAAAGCTGCTGTTCACTCAAATAACTAAAATAACACTGATAATCTTCATATGAGAATTGGGAGCTTTGTTTGCTTGTTTGCTTTTGAACAACTGTATATAGTATATTAGAATCAAAGAGCATTCTGAAGTCTCAGTATTTTATTGAGTGCTCTTTGTGTTTAGCTTTTTCATATGATGAACTCACAAGAGGATTGACTGTTCTGAGCGTCAAAATAAACAGTGCAAAGGTAGATTAAGCACACAGCAGCAGACACAGATTGTCATACAATGCCTAATACATACTCTGTACATATACAATTGCCTCAAAATTTATTAATCGCCTTCATGAGATGCAACTAAAATTTGATTTTGATCAGATTGATATCTTGGAAAGTCCAATTAAAACTGAATTGGCCTAAATAATAATAGATTAGAAGAATGATATTATTGTTATTGCATTCCCTCATACTGAAGCTTCTTTAGTTAAAAAACTAATAATAATAATGAATATTACACAGAGATTTCTCTTACTGGCTAAATGTCAACTGCCTAAATGCGTGTCCATACATTGGTCAACTATTGCAGTTCTCTGTTTTCTGAAATCGGTATCTTTTCCCTTAAACTTCAGCTTTAACTATCTTAAAACTGTGCAACCAGAGTCTTCTGAGACTCTTAATCAAATTAACATATCACACCTGTTTTAAAGTCTATTCACTGCTTTCATATAATGTTCCAGAATTTAAAAAATATTTTTAGAATATTTAGTTTAGAATATTTTAAAATCCACCTACTTTTTCAGAATCCAAAAAATAATTGTTCTACCTTACCTGTCTGATGTGCACATCCATTTGTTCTAGCTTGTGCTGACTTGTGCTGGCTAGAAATTCTTTGCTATAGGCTGGTATTTCCCAGAAATTGTTCTTTCCTTCAGGTTGTTATTGAAACAACAAAACAAAATAGTTCAAAATCTGTTCAAATTAGTGCCAGAGAGGGCCCCAATACACATGATAATAATGTCATCGGAATCTATGTAGGCCATACCTGTGGTCCTCTTTAGATTTATTGCTTTGGAGCTGTTTGGGAGGATAGTTGTCTCTAATACAATAAACCAGGGCAGAATGCTTTCCAGTTATAAGAAATTATAATATAAAGTCCAGGCTTATATTCGTGAAATAAAGAGATGTCACAAGCACTGTTTCATCACCTCATTTGTTTAGTATGTTAGGACAAGCTGGGAGAGAAAGGTATGCCTGAATAGCTCAGTGATTTGTGACAATTTCACCTCTTAACACTTTTTTCTTTTTGCTTAGAAAACCAGAGGTGGTTAGTGAGTTTCTAGACGTATTTTGAACAAATTAATTAAAAAATTAAGACCCTTGTGTCTGTGTGTATATACAGACGGGTGACAAATTAAAGGAAAAACCAACATAAAGTGTCTCAGTAAGGTGTTGGGGCACCACGAGCCGCCAGAACAGCTTCAATGCTCTTGGCACAGATTCTACGAGTCTCTGAACTCTACTGGAGGGATGAACACTATTCTTCCAAAAGATATTCCCTCATTTGGTGTTCTGATGATGCTGGTGGAGAGTGCTGTCTAACACGTCGGTCCAGAATCTCCCATAAGTGTTCAATTGGGTTGAGATCTGGTGACTGTGAAGGCCATAGCATATGATTCACATCATTTTCATACTTATCACACCATTCAGTGAGCCCTCGTGCCCTGTAGATGGGGTATTGTCATCCTGGAAGAGACCACTCCCATCAGGATAGAAATGTTTCACCATAGGATAAAGGTGATCACTCTTTGTAATGATTTGCAGTGACCCTTCCCTCTAAGGGGACAAGTGGACCCAAACCATGCCAGGAAAATGTCCCCCACAGCATAACAGAGCCTCCGGACCCCCTCACTGTAGGGGTCCAACAGTCAGGCCTGTACCGTTCTCTTGGTGTCGCCGCACATGCACTCGCCCACTTGTTGAGAACACTAGCCAGTTGAGCGTCTTTGTAAGTGAAGCTCCTGCCATTCGTGCTCCAATAATGACCCCTCTTTCAAAGTCACTTAGATCCTTTCCTCTTGACATCTTGATCCAAAATAAAGGTCAACTGGGCCTTCTCAGCATTTGTATACATGCCACTGAGCATGACAGGATGTTAATTGCTTAATTGTATCATGCAGTAAACCTGTTTGGAGGCATCTGCATTCGGTATGTTCCTCCACTCATTTATTCAGGTTTTTCCTTTGTCACCCATCTGTATATATATGAAGAGTCGCAAAAATCCAGAGAGAGATGTACCTCCAATCAAAACGTTTTTATTACAAGCAGCTGCATGGAAGAGGTTCGAGAGGCAATCTCTAGAACAGTCTTAGAGAAGTTACAAAATACAGGCACTTTTATGCAAACCAGACAGGAGAGACAGATAACAGGCCCACGTCTGTCCCGTGATCGGAGGTTCGGTTGCTGCCTGACAACTGCTCAGGAAGACCCATATATGGCTAAACCGGGGTAAAATTAAGGCATACATAATGTTTAATATAAGGGGGGTTTGTATGATGTTTCAAGCTCACATTACTGGTAAAACTGGTTCTTATCAAACCCTGTTTTTCTAAGTTCTAGGTATCAGGGTTGAACTATAGCACAGTACCGTAACACAGTAAGACAGTGAGACAGTGACCTTGTTTACACAGACACACAGGTAAAGAAATGCAGTTCTACAATACTTAACAGCTCTCACTTTGAATGTGAACCCTTGATTCTTTGTTACTTAATCTCTTAAACTCGCTATGGGAAGTGGGAAGCTTGTGTTAGTCCCGGGCTAAATGGTGAAATCTTGTTTCACCTGTGTATGTAACCTGCCTCCTTATAGACAAATATTACAGTGATATAAAGGCAACAATACAGTTCCTTAAGACTGAGATATACTAATGTACTTATATACTATATAATGTTGTTTGATTTTATTTATCAGAATATTTAGGGGTGCTAAATATTTTAACACCTATCTTTGACACCTACCAAAAATTAAATTGTTAAAAAAAAATGTTTATACTCATTCTTAGTAAAAATAATTGAATTTTCACATAATTTTGAGCATTAAAGTATAGCTCATTACCTGTGTTGTTTATTGTACACAGACATTTTTGCTCATCTTTATCAAAGGAGGAGGAGGTATCAATACATTTTGAGGCGACTGTCCAAATTCTTACAAATTAACTTTGGGCGTCATGTTATTATGTAGCTTCAAACATAAATGGCCTAGACAAGATTACAACTTTGATCTACCTACTCATTGCATATTATGAACTTCTACCCAATGGCTATTTAATTTAGTCTCAGAATTCACATTCTACTGCTTATAAATACGAATGTGATGCGGTACAAGTCTGTAATCTTGTGGTTCATGGGTAGGTCTGAGTTTGGAATTGACTAGACCCATGTTTTATTTGGCGGCTTAACACAAAGCAGGTCATGTTGTTTCTTGAATTTCTATTTTAAATCAATCCTTTTAATGGTCTCATTGCCACTATGTTGTCTCTCTGAAGGTTAATTGTTATTTAAAAGAAAATGTCATATTTTTACTAATCATTCAGCAAGAAACCAGCCTTAGATTTCTTCAGATGAGCACTTGTCTTTGCACATGACCTTGGGCATCTTTGAACAGCCAAGAACAGTAGACTACATACCTTGCTGTGCACAATTTCTAGTAAGCAAAGCACTGACAGACGCACAGGTTTAATTAATAAAAGGTTTAAGGGGAGACAGATTACCTGGGGAGTAGGACACTAATTGGAAGCGGGATGTGTTTTTTGGTGATCCGGTAAATAAGCATCCTTTCACTGCCATGGCTTTATCCGCTTTAATCTCCTTGGGGATCAAAGATGAGTTCAAGCTGCATGCAGAAACGTTCTCTTGACAGAAAAGCTACACTAAGAAACCTAATCTTTTAGTAACCATTTTTGCAATCACACATTTAATTGCAGAGGAATTCATCTTTCAGTAATGCCCTGGTCTCTTGTTTGTCCTGTAATTGATTTTCTGTGAGAAATCTTGCTGTTTAAGTGGGTCAGCAATGTATTGCTAATTTATAATAAGTGACTGGAAACAAGCTGCTGTAGCATACTTAAACAGCCAATTCCGCCTAACAAAGTTAAGCCTAATAGACAAAGTAAAGAAGTTCAAAGCTGCAGATTATAGAGGGATATGCATCACTTTTTGATAATGTGTATCACAGCCACTTTTAGTTCTCAGCTTTAGAGGTGTTTCTGTTCCTATGGAAAAAACAAAGCCAGGTGTCTGCTCCAGATATCTATTGTATCTTAAAGTAATTTCCTAAGATTAGTGTTTCTAACATAACAAAATATAAAGAAATTATATAACTCAACTCAAAATGGAAAATACTTTTCTAAACCCTTGCCACTACATTTTTCTTCTGTCAACTCTACCCATTACAAAGCAATATTGAGTGTGATTAAATTAATCTTTATTTACCATAAGCTATTCAAGTCATAAAAGCACACCAATTTACAATGTTTGTAGTTTACATAATATACTATAATGGGTTATATAAATCAGGAAAGTAGCAGTAGCAGACTCTACAAGTGCAGTCTGAGTTGGTAAGTTTTCATATCCTTGGGTAGCTGGGAAGTACAACAGAAGAGGCGAGGGAAGAGAAAGAGCTGTCATGGGAGTAGTTGGTTACTAATTCAAAGGAAATATGTGCCCTGTGTCTTTGAAAAATATTTTTCTGTTTACTTGAAGGGGAACATACTTTCACCAAACTTTAGTACACTGCATTCATAGATATTATAAATACCATCATTTGCTATAATCAAGTCTTATTATATGGGCTGACGGGCATTTTCCCATTTTCCCAAAGAACAGAAATTCAGACATTAATTTTCTCTTAACAATCTCTGTCAAGCTGAAAAGTATATTGTATAGGCACACTATTGTGATCTCTGAGTATTTATTAAAGGAAGGGGATATTGCACAAGATTGTTTTTCTTCTTGCTGTTTTCCTTACAATATGGGACTTGCATTACATTACCTCAGTACATCAAATGTACAGCGGCCACAGTTGTCTCAGTATCACAATATAGTTTATATTCAGCCAAAAGCTGATGTGTTTATAATGTAGGCGTTCTTTAGATCCATTTCATTGCAGTGACTTTGAGTGACAACATGAAGCTTCGGACTTACAACTGGGCAGCCAAGTCATTTCAAACCGACTGTGAATTTGGCACAGCCTGGCTGATATTACAAATAGGAGTTTGTTTGCTTTGTTTAGAGCTGAGGCACATTTTCCTAATTAATCTTATGAATTGATTAAAAAAACAAATCTGCTGCTTGCAGTATGTTAATGAACATAATCTAAATGTACTTTCTTGTTTTGTTTTCACCATGACAACCTTGTCAGCAATGCCTATGGTTGCTAAATCAGCACATTAACCTCCATATAAACTATGTACAGTCGTTTTTACTTTAGTACCACATTCTTATTTTATTGGGACATTAATTTTGTGCCCCATTAACATAAGCATTAAAGTTCCAGTATGCAATACTGTGTAAGTTAACATGTGTCCTAATTAGTTCTTAAACTCTAAACTTCTAGGAACAAGATTCACAAGGTCACAATTAAGCCAATAAAGCAAATCCCAGGTATCAGTTATCTGTTCTAACATCCAAGTCTCGAGAGTTTAACACATTTTAATGAACAGAGAAGTTAAAACAGGTGTTGCAGTGCTCTTAAGACTTACTGATAACACTTCTGTTAACAAGGGCTGTTACCCTCACAGTATATTCAAGTCTGAGTTTGGCAATATACAGTGCAGGCTTAGAAATCATGATTATTTCATTATATTCATAGATAACTTGTAATACTGACCTTAAAAATTTATAGAGTACTAGGAAGCAAAAATATTTGTTGATTAAAAGTAGTACTAGTATTTAGGCATTTACAATATAAAAAGCTGTCATTATTCTGGTGCAAGTTTATGATTTAAAGTAACACATCAATGCTTCTTAATGAGCTTGCTTCATGTTATTTTGGGAGAGCAAATGTTTGGTTTAAGTTCATTATTTGGTGGAATCCTACAGATCAAACAACGCTAAATCATGTATTGATGAAAAATAAAAGTGAGTTATGTGTGCTTTTGAAACATATCTGTGGTTTATAAGGGAAACAACCTGTAAATCTTCCCTTCAATTAATCAGATCGAAATGCAGTATTTCATGCACCATGAATCCCAACCAATTATAATTCGAAAGACCCCTATTTGCAGTGATTCAAGATGACAAGAGTAAATTACAGGAATGAGTGCTTTGTACGTAAAATTGTTTATACCTTAAAGCTGCAGTTAATCAGAAGGATACCCAATCACTGTAGGCTTATCTTCTACAACATACAAAACTACTATTATATAAGGATATAATTAAATATTACATAAGTGAATGACTTTTAAAATGGGTTTGGCTTCAGGACTCTTCCTGCTATGCAAATAAACTACAGAAGCTAGAAGGTATTATTATTATTATTATTATTATTATTATTATTATTATTATTATTATTATTATTATTATTGAATTTTAAAAGGCGAGTATTCAGAGAAATAGAAACCATATAAGGTAGGATGTGAAGCTCATGTATTAAAAATGTATATATATTTTTTCTTCTAATGCTATTTATGGAGCTACACTATTTTACTGAAATGTTTGACTTGTAGGTGAGAAATAAAAACATGATATATCTCCAATTGTTACTCACCCAACAGCTAAAAAAATATTTTGTGAGACTGGTAGTGCTGTCATACAGAGTAATTGTCAGTGGCTCTCAGCTTGGCACATGTGCATTACTCAAGTATAACTGTTGACTGTAGACAGGGAAAAGTATTGTATACTTTGTTTAATTTAGTTCTTCACACGCTGTGTATGTTGCAGCACTTTCTGTGCTTTGGTTTTAGGGGAATGCTTAACCTTTCATCTATTCATAGGATTTCGAATAGACACACTTTGTGTTTTGGTTGGTGCATAATGCATTGTGTCCTTTATCTAGAAGTATGGTTACTGTTTATTTATAATGATATATAGTAAGTATATGAGGTAACACTTTAGATCAGGGACACATTACACATTATGTATAGCATGCTTTATAATTTGAATTATGTTAATTATTAATAGAATGTTGATGAACAGGTAATGACATCCACTAATGATAAACTGCATGGAATTAACTAATTGTCAATTTGTCACTCATGTTCACACTGTATACATCCATGACTTATACATAATTTATACAGTGATATTTGCAATCCATATACTAACACATACATTTTTAATATTAAATGTGTAAAGTATTAAACTTGTGAAATTAGTCTTTGACTGTGTGTTATTTCCCAAACCCTGCTTCTGGCAATTGCTGTATTTTCTGAGTTTCTTCCAGATAAGAAATACTTTATAATAAAGTTGAATGAAGAGCAAATAGCAGATAATATACAGTGCATATACTATTAACCCATGTTTAATAACACACTATAAATAAGTTATTATTGAGTTATAAACATTTGTATTTAATAAATAATAATTAACAAATCAATGGTTGCCATTTTCAAGGAAAATAAAATTGGGGGGATTCAAAGGCCAACCTCTTAAAGGTTTTTCATTTCAAAGCATTATAAATCGCCACAATCCAGTTCACAGAACCGCGCAGTGTTAATGCTAGACATTAGAAACCTTCTGTCGTTTTTGTATTTTGTTGAACTTGTTCTTCGTCAGTGAAGACTCTGTATATGTTTTATATTGATGTTAGCATTATAAATTGTTTGTATACAGACTCAGCAAATTAGCTTTATCTAGCCTAGCAAAACCAACAAGGTGGTTGTTAAAGATACATCCTATTGAAATTATTCTCTCTGCTTCCACTTCTGTTTAATCTATGATAAGGGAAATGGTCTGAATGTATCACCCATGGGTTTGTCTGTGTGTGGATTTCCTGTTTCTCCTCTCAAAGCCAAAGATGTTACCTCGTTGTTAAGAAAACCACAAGATCGTACCGTTTGTATACTGTAATAGGACCAGACATCTGCCTCTATGATGACCGCCTCCCTTGGGAAGGGCAGCCTACAAACTTTCCAGAGCTTGCATCTTTTGAAGCCTTTGATTGGATGAACGGCTACAAGATTCTACATCATTTTCCTATAAAAATTCACTCATGTTTGTAAACATTAAGTCCTCACTGAAGGAATTTTCCTGACATTGTTACAGGCTAGTTCTCTACAATGAAAGATTCTTTCTCCACGTGAGCCGTCATTACTTATTTTTGTGCACAGTTTGAACTATTTTTGCTGTTCACCATTTCTAAGAAATGGAAAGATGATGCAGTCCTCTCCCCTTCTGCTTTTAATTTTCCTCCATATCGGTAGTCAATTTGGGGATTTTTAGGGTATTAAATGTGTTTCCAGCAACTGAACCATCATTACGCCTACGGGAAATAAGAGTTCACTTACGACGGCTCTCCAGGAACCAATTAAGTCATAAGTGTAGGGCTTGCCTGTAGTTTTATAATAACTCTGTCCCAAATAAATTATAATTGCAAACTTATGACTACTGCATTTTCCTTCAGAAAATAATATTTTAGAGATGAAGGTATGAGTTAGATAGTATGCAGATTGGCTGGAAATCATGAGTGAAAATTACCTTAGGAATAAGGTCAATTTATACAGATGAATTTATGGATGTGTGCATATACATATACCTGTATATAGAAAGACTGAAACTTGCTACCAGAAAATGTCCTTTTTAGCTGGAGAATCTACCTTGTACACAGAATGCAGAAGAAATAAATTACAATGTGACACTCACAAATGTTACAGCATTCAGTAATCCATATATATGTTCATATTGCAAAATATTTCTTACAGACAAACAGTGAGCTGCAGAAATATGAAGTAATTCAGTTGTTGGTCTTGGATTTCAGAATCCTCTTATTTTGTAATCTACCTGAAAGCATAAGCATATTGTTGAAATGTTAAAGCAATTCAAGACAAGACAAGGAATAAAATACATAATGGTATAATTAGTAGGGAGATTAATGGATTACTTTCTGTCAGAGTTGCATGATTAATATAGATGAGATTTAGAAAAAAAAGTAACACTGAATTAACTTGCAGCAGGGCTATAATGGGAGAATTATACTGACATCGGACTCCAGACATTCGCACAAAAGAATGATTCTGAAAAAGTTAATGCAGAAAATGGTGTGTGTTGACACTTTTCCCATTCAAAACCTATGCATATTTTCCTAGCTAGTATTTTAGTAGAATTCTGTATTATATTAGAAGTCTCACTGCTCCTGACAGATCATCAATAATTTATTCATATTAGTCGATTAACTTTTTTATGAAAAACTTTGAATATCAAAATGGTTATTCTAAATTGTGTAACACCTTACATATATTTAATATTAACTTTAAGATAGGTCCAATGACATGTTGAAACATATAGGGCATGCTGTATTTGTTGTCATCTCATTATCAGGACTATCATTAGTTTTTAATTCACGTTTTAAAATAATCCACAGGATGTGTGCAAACCATAATTTTCTCATTTTTCATAACATAAAAATCCATGGTTGTAATAATGAGATGATTCAGGGGTTGTAAAAGTCCATCACTATGTAGGCTGTTACCTGGCAACATCAAAGATCCTTAATAACAGAAGGCTTCATATTAGCTAGTTTCCCTGGTAATGATCAGAACAGGAAAATACTGACTTGTGGTTTAATAATTATTTTTACATTTCACACCAAAGCTCAGAATAATTTATTTAATTTCTGTAGATCACTGATATATAAAAAAAGATTATTAGGACCATATTAATAAGATTCACAGTCTAATTTATTGAGCTAGTAATTTATGTTTTTCAGCTGGCAGTTCATTATCTTATTCATAAAACGCATTTCTGCCACAGAAAAAGATCCTCATCGAAACAAAAGAACAACATGATTCTGAAGACCAGTTTTCTCATTAACAAATTACTTGTCTGATTCTTGAACCTGATTTTATATTTACCAACAGCCTAATCACTAGGTCTATGTGCCTTAAGTTTTGCATTTAGAATTTTCTGTTTGTGGGTGGACTGAAGTTTTGATTTAATCCTTTTCAGTGAGGTAGGATGAGATAGCAATTGAAACACACATAGTGGTCATTTTAAAAGAATGTTCTGGGATGGGCTAGACAGCAAGAAAAAAGTGAAACCAAAATGAATGTGCTCTGGAAAATGATCAGGACAGAATGGACAACAACAGGCAGCAACATGTGATGAGCTAAAATATTCCCCATTCCTGGAAGATTCAGTGTCAAAAACATGCTTTGTAAAAGTACAAAATATGTTCTCTTTTTCCTTTCCTTTGACACACATTCATGCTTATTTAAAGGTATATACTTTTAAATAATGCAAATAGCAACGTTGACCAAACATCCCCAATAATTTGAACCCCATTTTTTTATATATGTACTGTATAATACATTTGATTCAATAAATATATAAATAGACCACTTGTTTACATTGTACTATTTGAAAAGTATAAATGTTTTGTTACAAAAAAAAGATGTTTAACAATATTTCTTTAAACGTATTAACACAGCACCTGTTTAAGAGTATTATGCAGAATAAGTTTGAAATTGAAATATCCTGTACAATGTTTTATTGGCAGAACAAAGCAGCTTCAGTTTAACCAGCTACATAAAACACGTGATAGATGTAGTTTTGTTCATTTGGATTTTAATTCAGCATCTCTTTACATCTAATTATGAAGAATTAAACATGGTTGCAGGGTGTGGTTCACAGGTCATAAGGTTACATATAAAATAAATCTGGTGTCTGTAAGATTCAGATCTTTTTTAAATCAAAGAAAAATGATTAAGCCTTTATTCTAACAGGATAAAAGCAGACAGAGTTAACAGGTCAGTTTAAGACTGCTTTGACCTTCGATATGAAAAGTATGACAAATGACAGCAATTTCCGCACTGTTCATCAAAATTGCACAAAGTATTATATCCTGTTTGAATCGAACAAAAGAGAGGCTTTTATCAAAGATTTGTATTAACTGTATCCATATGAAGGTTCAGACAGGCCCTATTTACTCTCTCTGATAGGACTGTAGAAACAGAAAAAAATATTAAAAACAAAGTGGGTTTTTTTTTTACTAAAGAAAAGTACTTTTAAAATAAAATCAAAAATATAATTGATATCATATTTTTTTTCAAAAGCTATCAAAAGACATCAATGACAAATTTAAATAATAAATCTTGGGTTTAGCTTACAGTAAAGACTATATTGTTTATCTATCTAAATATAAGGCCATTTATTTGTTCTGTGTAAAAAGCAAATGTCTGCAATGAATGTAGGCATCCATTACAAAGAGACAGGTCACTGCTTTTTTCTATATACAATTAGGATGCAGTTATTTATCAGAAGTGTTTTATAAATGTGTCTGAATTTTTATTAGAATTGACTCCACATGAGGTCAGACATATAGACTCCAGATGTCACCGTTACTACCTAATCTTTGTAATTAAGATGATCAAGCTGTCATAGTAAATATATCCAAAAAATAAATTGTTTTCAGGAAAGAAAAGCAGTACTGCTCTCCCAGTGTAAACTGACCTATACATAACTCTGGTGGTATTTTACATAGGCCAAACTATGCAAATGACTGCTGGTGCCATTTATTGTGACATAGTGTTCCCTTTTTTAATTTAAGTGGTAAAACCAAATTAATTATAGCTCTTTACCTGTTTACATTTGCATCGGCAGAATTTATTTTAAATGAGAAGTCCAATTGTCCACAGAACATAATTTGAATGTGGAAAAAAACATTTATGCGGTTATGCCAAATTGCAATTTTGTAGTATATAGTATTTTACATATAATAACAGAATACAATTGTATATTGAATATAATTTGCATTTTGTTTGCTGTGTAGAGAGGGACCTGTGTCACATTTTAGATATATAAAATAATATTCCCACAGGTATTATTTTTGTCCTAATTCATCTGTAATTCTGAATAATGATAATATAAGAAGACTTCTCAAAGCTGAATTGTACCAGGGACACTAATCATTGATGTATGAAAGAGGAAATGCTTAATCTTGGGAAAAAAACAAAAAAAACATCAATACTTCTCCACTCCCTCTGTTCAAGCAGAAGTGGGTCCCAAGTTGAAGGTTAAATATATGGACGCAGAATTCTAGCAAACGAATTGCTTGTTTAACTAAATTGTTTGCTTTTTTTTTCTTAAGAAGCAACAGTGGCAATGGAAGGTACATGACATGATATATTTAGACCTGATAAAGTAAAAAAAAAAATAGATTAATTCTCAAAAAGGAAGCCGTAGGAATTCAAGTTAATGTATGGATGTGGATTAAGAACTGGCTAATGTGCAGAAAAAAGGGAGTACTGATAAGGATTGAAAACTGAAACTGGGTGAGCTAATTAGTGGAGTACTAAAGGATCAATATTGGACTTGCTTCTCTTCCTAATTTGTATCAATAGTATACCAAGTAAACTTAAATCTGCAGATAAAAAATTGGGTGGTGGATAACACTGTACTCAAAGTTTACACAATTACACATTACGTGACTTTTCCCTGTAATTAAAAAAGTGGTACTTTAACACAACTTGCTCCCATTGAAAGAAACCTCCCGGAGTAATTCTATTTGAATGTCAGTGGAAATGAAACTAGAGAGTCTAACTGAGAGGACATGCATATCTTCAATACAGAATCATTTGCATCTTCATAAAATATTGAAAATTGATATTCACTGCAAGAAAATATACATAAGATAACATGCAATATTAAAAAACTGAGAACTGAGACATGTATTTACATGTATTTACTTTTAGGTTGGCATACGTTACTTAGTACATACATACAATCATACATATGTGTGTGGGAGTGTGTTTGTGTGTGTGTGTGTGTTTGTGTCCTGGGGTTAGCTAGATTGTAGTGCTATAATTACAGTAACAACCTAATTACTGTGGAGCATTACCCATACACTTAATGACATTACAGAAATGTTATAACAAAAGCCACTTAAAATTCAATTAAATAAGCAGGCATTTGTAATTTCATCCTGAATGTGTTATTGATTGTTATGAGGAAATTATTTTGGAAGAAAAATACATAAGACAGTTGATTATGCTATAAAGGTATTTTATACCTGGGAACAGTCTAATGCAAAACCACTGAAACTGCTGAATACGATATTATTTTGTACAGAGTTTTATGGAATCCTTCATAAAGGAAAAAAAAAATCTGTGTGGAGACAACTGTTTGGAACATATTTAAGTCTGTATCTGTTTTTTTTTCTTTTCTGGAATTTGTTTGGGAGTTAAGAATTTCTTGGACCTGCTATAATCATCCTCCACACTATTTTTTGTATTAAAAAATGTAATTCTTTGTAAGCTATTTTAATACAGATAATTTACAGCCTGCATCTCTGGGTTTAATTCAGCAATGCTATTTTACAGTGGAGTGATGATCATTTACTAAAGCAATCACCCACACAGTGAAGCTATTAATTTAAATTGAAATGCTCAACATCAGTTTTGAGATGGATGCCAATGTGCGAAGTTCTAATTCTAATTGACCTGCTGTAGAATGAAAAATACCCTTTCACTGGGGTCCGTTTCCTTTCTAGCCTCAACATAGATAGTGGAGAAAAGTCAATATTTATTCATTTATACAGTTACAAGGAGTAGCCTGCAATAGGGTCTTGTTAAAAAAGATAATCCGTATGTATACAAGCGGTACACTTTAATGAACTAGATTTACAATCTCACCATTTTTCCTTAAAGCTCATTCATCTTAAAATCCTAAAGATGTGCAAGTTAAATGGGGCAGCAGAAAAAAGAAAAAAAACATGAATAAATGCTTATACTGTACATGAATTTTCCAGTCATCGTTTTTACAACTTTCAAAGCTTTTTGCATCAGTGAAAACCTTTTTCCCACTTTGAATCTGAAATTCTCAAATTACGATACAGTGTATGGAAAAACAAAACAATGTACTCTAGATCTGCACCTGCACTGAACTTTTACCAAGACTTCCAGAATTTCAGGAGCGTATCTGTCTGTAGCTCAAAAAGCTTTGGAAAATCACCCTCTTCATGTTTCCAGAGTAAGATAACATAGGCTACTTTGTAATCTAAACCATGTATCTTGTACACAGAATGTGAGACCTGTCATAGAGAATGATAAATTAACAACAAGATCCCTTGGCAATATGGGATCCAAGTATTGCTTTGCATTTTTCAACTCTATTAAGGTTAATGGAAATTTGCACTCCTTTTCAAAGACACTGCTGACCTTAATCTGAGGTTATATTGGGGAACAAGGGGATTTAAACAAGACTTCAAGGTTACGTCTTCTGCCCTGGAGGTTTGACATCAATGAAACAGACAGGACGTCAGCGCACCTCTCTTCCAGATGTCACTTTAAATAGCTTCCCAGCCCACAGACAGACTATCACATACTTGGGTGTACTTTACGCCAGAGCTAGATTTGACCTATAGTTTTAGATATTTTGTCTGCTTTGGCCCTGAACTATCAGCAAAACCCATCTCTGCTGTAGTGTCTGGGTTGATCCAACAACAGAGAGATTGTATCTATTCCATATTTATTACTAAACTGAGACATATCTCTTTGCCTGTGAACATTTCGTCATTTCTGGATGGCAGTTCACCTAGTTTCTTCTTTCTTTCATATTAAGACCATTCCTTCCTAAAGTTAATTAGACTTCTCCACATGTCTGTACAATAGGTCCTTAAAGGGCTACAGTGCAAATGACAATAGTATATCTGAAATTCCTTTTTCTTTTTTCCATCAACACAAAAAAATCACTACAGAAAATGACTTGAAATCAGAATGAAATGAAAAACAGAGACAAAAGCGAGAGAACTAACATGTTTTAATGTATCAAGAGAGAAAACCTACATCTATTTTTTTTTGTTGGGGGGGTTGTTTTTTCACGTCTCAGCAGTATTGACTGTCATCCTTGTTGAGGAGGAAATAAAGCAGTGAGAGTGTGCTTGGTGCCACTCAGACCACCATTCATCTTCCTTGCTTTGCAATGGAGAGAAGCCCTGAGCCAGAAAAGAAAATCCAATGACCACTCCAGTAGCAGAAAATCAATGAACTGTATTAGAAAAACTCAGAGGCTAATCAGAGCCCAATCTTACTGTGTGATGTACTTTCTGTAGACGTGTTGCTCCAGGACATAACTCAATTCTTTTTGTTGATGCGTTGCTTTGGAACGTAACTCAATTTCTACAGCATCACTGACTGCAGCTAAATGTGTCCATTTAACAGAGAAAGAAGAGGTGGTAAAATATACTCATTCTCAATCATGGACCATAAAGGCTGGTTAATGCTAGGGCCTTTACACAGAATGATTTGGTTCGCATTGAAATAAAACATCCGCTTTGGATACATATATCCTTCAGTTTATTAAATGCTGTTCATTTTATGGCATTTCAAATAAAGTTCCATATGTGCTTGTTTTTCTTAGTCTGTCAGCATTCATATAAAAGATAAGAGTTTTATTTAGAAAGCTTCAAGGACAAATTCAATTTGATGGTATTTTCAATTATGTTTTGCTTCTAGAATGTGCTTGGAATTGTCAGGAGCAGCACTGATTTTCAAAAGCAATGTTATCACTCTGGAATATTTGCATGGAATTTAAAACTGAAATTTCATATTACATTTTTAGAACATTCTTAATAAGCTATGCAATAAAACTAACATTTAATCTTTTTCCATAAGGAATGATTGTTACACCCCTCCACAATGTTTTTTCTTTAACTCCAAATCTATTCAAGGAAGTTCACTTAAATAAATAATTTGACAAACTCTGGGGTACTATACAATTGGTTGATTTGCTTACAGGTTCCATTATGAAAATCAATATCAATTAGTGCTTAACTAACCTAATGATTTGTGGAGGAATGTGACACACAAACACACACACACACACACACACACACACACACAGATATACAGACGTCCTCAAATGTGTTGGTACCACTCCACAAAAAACGAAGTGCACAATTTCCTTTGAAATAACTTGAAACTGACAAAAGTAATTGTCATCCACCATTGATCATTCCATATTTAATAGAAAGCAGATTTGGTTTTGATTTTGTTTTTCAACATAATATTGTAAATAATAAAACAAATCAAAATGGCATGGACAAAAATGATGGGACCCTCAACCTAATATTTTGTTGAACAACCTTTATTATTATTATTATTATTATTATTATTATTATTATTATTATTATTATTATTAATAATAATAATAATAATAATAATATTATTATTATTATTTCTTGGCAGACGCCCTTATCCAGGGCAACTTACAACATAAGTGCAAACAAAGTGCAAAAATACAGTGAAGTACAAGGCATCAATCATTACAGATTCAATTTAACTAAAACATAGCAATTCAAAATAATACATTTTACAATTCCAATTTACAATTTACACAATTACAGTAAGTGAGGTCCTACATCCTAGACGGTGAAAGTGCTGTTAAGATGTAAGGTCATAGTCAAGGGGTACGGGAAAGGGAGCAAGGAGGAAAACAGTCAAGAACGCGAGAAGCATAATAAAAACTGTGAAGTGCTATCTAACAGGGATAGAGGACTAATATTACAAGTACTGTCGGAAAAGATGCGTCTTGAGTAAGCGCCGGAATGAGGTCAAGGACTCTGCTGTTTTGACTTCGGTGGGCAGGTCGTTCCACCATTTAGGTGCAGGGATGAGAAGGAGCGGGATCTGGAGGAAGGAGACTGGAGAGGAGGTAGTGTTAGTTAGTGTCACTGCAATCAAATGTTTTCTGTAGCTCTCAATGAGACGTCTGCACCTGTTAACAGGTAGTCTGCCCCACTCTTCCTGAGCAAACTGCTCCAGCTGTCTCAGGTTTGATGGGTGCCTTCTCCAGACTGCAAGTTTCAGCTCTTTCCTTAGATGTTCGATAGGATTCAGATCAGGACTCATAGCAGGCCACTTCAGAACAGTCCAATGTTTTGTTCTTATCCATTCTTGGGTGCTTTTAGCTGTGTTTTGGGTCATTATCCTGTTGGAGGACCCATGACCTGCGACTGAGACAGAGCTTTCTGACACTGGGCAGTATGTTTCGCTCCAGAATGTCTTGATAGTCTTGAGATTTCATTATGCCCTGCACAGATTCAAGGCACCCAGTGCCAGGTGCAGCAAAGCAGCCCCAAAACATAACCAAGCCTCCTCCATGTTTCACTGTAGGTATGGTGTTCTTTTCTTTGAAAGCTTATTTTTTTCATCTATGAACATACAGCTGATGGGACTTGCCAAAAAACTCCAGTTTTGACTCATCTGTCCAAAGGACATTCTCCCAGAAGGATTGTGGCTTGTCAATATGCATTTTAGCAAATTCCAGGCTAGCTTTTTTATGTTTTTCTTTCAAAAGTGGAGTCCTCCTGGGTCTTCTTCCATGGAGGCCACTTTCGCTCAAAAAGCAACGGATGGTGTGATCAGAAACTGACGTACCTTCACCTTGGAGTTCAGCTTGTGTCTCTTTGGCAGTTATTCTTGGTTCTTTTTCTGTCATTCACACTATCCTTCTGTTCAATCTGGGGTCGATTTTCCGCTTGTGGCTGCGCCCAGGGAGGTCGTCTACAGTTCCATGGACCTTGAACTTCTTAATAATATTTGCAACTGTTGTCACAGGAACATCAAGCTGCTTTGAGACGGTCTTGTAGCCTTTACCTTTACCATGCTTGTCTATTATTTTCTTTCTGATCTCCTCAGACAACTCTCTCCTTTGCTTCCCCTGTCCATGTTCAGTGTGGTGCACACAATGATACCAAACAGCACAGTGACTACTTTCCTCCATTTAAATAGGCTGAATGACTGATTACAAGATCGGAGACATGTGTGATACTAATTAAAGAAACAAATTAGTTTGGAATATCACTATAATCCAATTATTTATTATAATTTCTAAGGGGTACCAACAAATGTGTCCAGGCTATTTTAGAATATCTTTGTAGAATGAGCAATAATTCATCTCTTTTCACAGCTTCTTTGCTTTATTCTATGACATACCAAAGGCATGCAAGTATACATTATGCAATAGCTTTTAATTTCATCATTTTTCAGGAGGAATGAAGCATTATTTCAATGAGCTGTAAGGGTACCAACAAATTTGAGCACGTCTGTATATGTCTGCCTCCTATTGTATGCATAACCTTGGTCAAATCTAACCAAAGTTGATTAAACATAGAAAATTCTAATGTACATTCAGTATTTATGAACAATTATATCAAAATCTGAAAAAAAGTATTGACTGTCAATATTAACTATACACAGTAAATATTCCATCTGTCAAACATAATTACATGCATTCCATACCCTAAATGTACTTCACAAATAAATGCTGTAAATCTATTCCTGTTGTTGGTCATATGATAGATTCACCAAACCTCTAAGAGTTAATAAAAGCTAGGTTATAAAAGGAGGATGTGCACAAGAGCAACGCAGTCATTCATCATCATGGGGAAAGTGAGCGATTTGTCTGAAGGTCTCCAGCAAAAGGTTATCGAATCTTCACAAGACTGGTGACATTTTTGTATTTAATTTTTTGTAGTCAAACGACAAACATGCTGATTTGACCACTTGCATGATAAAGAAGTTAAAGGCTATTGAGCTATACTACACAGGTTATACTCAAATATTTGATGTGAAAAGTGTTTCTTTGGAAAGCTTACTGAAACCCCCAAAACTGAAGATCTTCAGTAAACTTCTCCAGGACTACCATTCACCTTTCATAACATGAATCTGGTATTCATTTCAGAGATCCACAGATGAAGTCTTGAAGTAGCAACATAATGCAAGAGACTGAATTACTAAATTATTTGGACTGGGGCCATATTTTGTGGCCAGATTAAACAAGTATTTAAGTTTTTGAGACACAGCAAAGTTCAACTGCAGGTTAAGAAGAATGTCATGTCCTCAGTGAAGCATATGAAGGGATGTATTTTACAAAACTCTTGATGCCCTTGTCAGAATTGAGGGATGGAAAGGTTCCAAAGTATACCAGAATTATTAGGACGAGACTAAAAAGCTCAAGTTTTCCTGCAAAGTTGCCATTCCAGAAAAATAATAATCTAAAGCCCACATCCGAGTCTATTATTTTTTCCAAGTTCATGCTTTAATGTCAGCATCATATAGTTATTGAACTATTAATCTTCACATGTATGTATTGGCAATTGAATATCTTTAAAAAGGTCTTCCAATATGGCTCTAAATAGATTGGGACATATATTCCTATAGCAGACACCTTTCAAGATCTTAATTTTCTGTCTCTCCTTGTGTAGTCACATTCTTCTTGTTACCTTCTTGTAGGTGATGCTAACTGGCTTGGTATTTTCAGTACCTTGATTCTTAAGACACTCCAAACAGTTATGTCATATAATTAAGGGAGGTTCCTACACTCAGGGCAACACAAGGTAAAGTGCATTTCTTATAATCAACGAAATCCATCCATGAAATGTAGCTTATCATATGTTAACATCACCATCACCTTAAATCACAATGTTTTAATCATTTTGTCATCACATTTTGTACATATTTTTTTGAATTTCCCAACGTTCTCCATAAATACAACTACTCATTACTTTGGGAATGGGTAACAGGTACCAAGGAAAGACTTCACAGGAATGCATACTCTCTGCTTACGTCTTGGTTTGGGATCTTGTGGTTTGAAGAATACAACACAGACTGTCAGAAACCCCAGGGTTTGGTGTGAATTTTAAGATAAAGTACTGAAGAGACACTTGGTTTTCCCCTTTAAGTATTCAAGTAGAATGAATTATTCATCAATTACTATTATCAATCATACTTTTTAAGCACTCTATTTCTTTTAAGCTAAAGGGAGCTGATCCTATACACTGAAAATGTATTTAAAATGGATTAAAAGATTAAAGATAGGATATTAATAAATCACTAGTATGACTTGCATGAGGTATGTAGGTCACTAATATTTATCATTGCTACTGAATTTTGAACGGAGGATTACAAAAGGAAAATTGATTTCCAGGACATGAGATTAAGTTATTAGCATTATGGAATGGTTTGAGACATTGGCATGCTGTTGGTATAGCAAACGTGATCAGCACTGTGATATACCATTACATTTATATAATCTTCACGCTTCTAAAATATTTTTGGTTTTGAAATAACTTAATATAAGATGAGGCAGATGAGTTGATACCTTATTTCTGTAGTGAATAGTTAACTGATTTATGTGTAAATGTTAATAGGATATCCCCAAATAATTTCAAAGTATCTAGAATTAATTTAAAGATGTTTGAAACACATTTCCAGATATCTGTACATAACTTTTATGATATGTGAAATACATTTTGAGATATCTCAAAATAACTTCCTGTATGTTGCCTGAGATGATCACTTCCTGTTCACTTGGTCAATGATTTCTGAATAACCAAACAAGTAAACAGGAAGTGATAATCTCTGCACATATACAGGAAGTTATGTCCAGATATCTCACAATGTATTTTAGATATCTTTACATTAGTTTGAGATAACTGTAAATTGAGTTAAGATATCTCAAATGCATTGTGAGATATATTTAAATGATTTAAATAGAAATGCATTTCAATATTTCTCTTAAAGATCATATGGCTTGCCGGAGTTAAGTGCATTTGTACACATCATGAGGTCATACTAAATCATAAACACAAAAGTATTTACTTTGTCAATATTCTAAAATACACATGCTTTTAAAAAAGCCTTGCACACAGAGAGTAAAAAATAAATAAATTCACAATAAATACTCCTCAGCAATGTATACATTTACAAGCTGACTGCCCTTGAAAGGTTAAAATAAATAGATACAAGTTTAAGAATAGAAAAAAAATCCAGATGATGGAGGAGCAGTTTAACTGTAAACCTGCTCACAAAATCCTTCTCCATTTGGATGCAGTTTCTTATAAATGTGAGGTGACAGTTTAACCACTCCACATTCACAGTGTTTTCCTTAGCTAATCATATTCCTGCCCCTTGCGGCTTTCAGGGTCTAGTTTTTTTGTGTTTTTTGCTGCTGTTGTGCTTTGCTTTCTTCACAGTGATCCACCATATCTTCAAAGCTAATCGATACACTGTAAAGGTTATGTATTTTCTTAAATTAAACCTGGAGAGCAAACAAAGGTCAGAGAAAGACAAAAAATAAATACTGATATCTCATCTTTCAGTGTTTTACAGTTCAAATAAAACTCTACAGGCTAGCCTTGTGTAAAGTGATTTACTAGGGGGTGTTTCTGAGACCTGGACACTCAGAGTGAAAATTATTTGAAGGTCTCTAGTAATTTGTGGCTTAGTCTGGTCTTGAGTGGTCCATTAAAATGAAAACAAAACATATAAAGCAAATGAAAACATAATTATTCAAGCCAACATTCCTCATCTTATTGTTAGAGGTTTTCCTCATAAACAGTATATGGATACCAACTGCAGTGATCACTTTCCAATTGATTTTTAAAATACAAAACAACTTTCCATATACAGTAATACTAAAACTTATTTCAGAAAAAAAAAAATCTTTAGGAATGTATCTAATTCCTCAGGATATCTTGGATGTCACATTTCATAATAATTTAGCAATGAAGTATTTCAAATATCTCCGTTGTCATCAAATGTTGGTTAAACCTTACCAAGGTTGATAAAATGTACTATGTTGTAATGACATTATCCACGTTTCAGATAACTATAGGGGTATGAAGTATGCCTATGAAATTTTAAATGCAAGTAGATAAATCGTCCTAATATCAAATCTCCTGCAAAACTGTTTGTATGTAAAACTATAAAGCATACATCGATTGAAAAAAATGTTATTATCAATATTATTTTAGTTGGCTTTGCCTTTAAACCCATATATGATAAATGTATTCATTCTTAAGGTAAGCATTCAGTTTGGAAGATGCCTCAGTGTGGTTTTGTACAGGTACATATCTGACTGTATCATCAGTATACCTCTGCAAGTCTGCCCCAGGGAAAACCTGAGGAAAGTAATTCAACTAAAGGTTAAACTGTACATGCCCCAATGCAGATCCCTAAGTTGTTGCTTTTGTTGGTGTTGTATTTCAGAACACCTTTTCTTGTGTCATTTACTCAAACATTTTGGGTCCCATCTTTTTGATAACATTGTCTATTTCAGTGCCAAGACTGAAAACTTAACAATTATCAGTTAAAAGGCTTCTTTAGTCTGAAAAACACACAGCTCCCTTGTCCACTAGTAATCTATCACTTCTGAAAGAAACCAGTTTAGTAGTGTATTAGGTTTCAAATCTATTCCAAACAGTAATGGATGCAAAATAATAATCCCAAGACTCCAAATTATCCATCAGTTGACCAACTACTAGCTTTCCCAATACTTAGATAAAACTGGAAGAATATTGATACATCTATAACAAGACACCTGCTGAAAATTCCCAGATGTCTACATCTGAATAATGTGTTCAGATTTCCAATCTTTTAGAAATATTCCTTTTTAAAGGAATCCATTAATCAAATGACTCAATGCTCTAGTCAGTGTATCATTCCTCTTTACACACATACCATGTAACCCATACTCTATTAGTCCTAGATCCAAAACCATTACTACCTCAGCTTCAGATACCTTCCTAAGAGCATAGGCGTCCCCTTGCCAATTGCTAACACTGATAGTTTTCCCTACATTAACCTTGCTGGCAAACTAGCAGATTTCCATAATATCCATCCCATGTTGTCATAAGGACTGCAGTCTCTGGCTGAAACCTTTGGACTGGTTAAACTCAGGAGACTATTAGGAGTGACTCTGTTCTTGAACTGAACATGAGGGGTTCTGACTTGCTGGTGGGACCCTGATCAGAAACATCTGAGGTACATGTAAAAAATACACATAAAAAAGTATTGTCTATCCCAATTAAGAGAGGTTCCTACACTCAGGGCTGTCATTGAGTGCCAGTGAACAGGACAAGTGACAGGACTAGGTCTTCAGTTTAATGGACTATGCAATCCCAATCTTGGCTATGCATATGAACAAGTACACCTGGAATCCATCTTATCTGTCAGGGCCACAGACATATACCGAAATCTCTTGATTTAAAGAATAGTCTGTTTTAAACCCTGAGTTACCTACTGCTGACAACCTCCTATTGCCTAAACCCACTGGAGAGTTTTATAAATACACAGGTCAGGTAAGGCTGCTATGATGGCTATGTATGATCATTTCTCTTCTTTGTCTTTACTTACTCTCACCTAATTCAAATTACATAACTGACTCAAGTATTGAGAGCTAAGTTTTGGAGTGAAAAATGCTAGCAATGCAGAAGAGCATTTTAAAAATGCAGTATTAAAGTTTGATAATAACTAGTATGATTAAACTGTTGTCTAAATTACATTGTGTACAGTACAGCTTATTGTGTAGTTTTCCAAATAAAATTGGTTCTAGTAGGAAAGAAGGAAGCCGTTTTACAAAACAATCTCGATGTGTGATCGTCTTGTTTACTTATATAACACATTACAGGTGTCCCTTGCTGTACCCTACACTTAAAAGCTAGTGTTTTTAAACCAATATTGACACAGCTGTCTTTTGGGGACCAAAGCAAAGAATCAAGATGTAAGTGGTTAATGAAAACAAACTCCTTTGTGAGAAGGAAAGCTTATCATGCTTTTTATTTGCTATCATTGCACATTCCTAGTGATTCACACATTTTAATTCAGGTTATACATATTAAGCTGGTGTCTTTACAGCAGCCATTAGAGGGCAACACATTTCAAAATGCAGAATAAAGTATTGGAATTGTAGCTTAAGCGTTTTCAAAATTAACAGGTAAATCTGAGTCAAGCAATTACCTGTTACTTATTCTTAAGTCTCTAGATATCAAGCTTTTCCAAGAAAGAAGATTTGAAGAATATCCAGGCAGTAAACACATCACTAAATGTAAAATATCCTTCTAATAATGAAAGACAAATGTAGCTATTCTGCAGCTGATGTGTTGTAATGTAGCATTTCTGGTTGATGACATTTAATTAAAAAATTGCAGGACTTCAAATATCCACTGTCATCTCTCTATAATAAGTATTTAATAAGCTTAACAATATAATGGATGTAAGGGAAAACTTCCTAATAAATACATTATTAAACATTATCCATGTGAATTCCTTATACATTAGGTATATTTATTCAGCATCTATGCTTTACTATTTATTTATTTATTTGGTTGATATTGAATATTAGATTACATTATTGTTTATACTAATTCATTAAATGATTTTATTTGCATGAGTGATTGTAGCTTGTTTACTCAACACATTTATGAGGAAAATAACAATACATCTCAAAGCTATTTTTTTAAATTGTTTTCCAGGAAGTTATACAAATAGAAATGCCTCTGTAATAAACATCATGTTTTCTGTATTAATTGATATCAATTTAGCAATGGTTTAATGCTCTATTTATGCACCGATTTCTTTTCATTTATGATAACTTTAAGAACTTGTTCTGTGTTGATGTGTCTGGGGGATTAAAGGGCCAGATGGTAATCCTATTCAAAAGCCATATTTTACGTTAATTACCTAAGTAGAAGCAACAACAGAGAAGCACAGAGAAAATATACTAGTAAAGGGAAAAAAGGAAAATGCAGATGTTACAAACCATTGCTTTAATGCAGAGGGAGTGGGGGTCAAAGAAAGCATTGCCAAGTGTGGGCTTGTTCAGAAAAAAAAAAGAAAACATCCACTTATTTATTTTGTGAAATAATAGGATTTGTGCAATTCATTCTTCTTTATTGCCTATTTAAATTTGTTTAGGATGCGGAAATAATAATGATCTTTTAATGTGATATAATAGGCTGTTTTTGACTTTAATATTGCCAAGAACATGCCAAAAGTACAAGCACTACCACTACAATATTATTCAGCTCTTTCTACTCCTCCTGTGTGGATCATAGATCGCATAATAAAGGGTAATCAGTTCCAATAATTGCCCCTTTCTCATTTGAACAACAAAATGCAAGAATGTGTTTATGGCCTTGCCTATTCAAAAGCCATTTAGACCCTGATGTGTGTCTTCTTTTCAACAGCTTTTCAGAATGTGATATTAAAGCCCATCATTTTAAATTCAAAATTTGCTGCCCTTACCTTCAGGGGAGGAAACAATTAGAGGATGACAGTGGGACTCTAGCAGCCTGGAAACAAGAATATTACTGCTATGCCTCATTACCTTCTAGCATGTATTCTTATATCCCCAACAAGGAGTTTTTTTTTCTCTCCTGCTATTTATTAAGTTGATTCTGTAGAGCTGACAATTTGAGGGTTTGTTTTGATCAGAGTGTCTCGAAGAATAGACGTTTCAACAGAACTTGATTCATTAAGATAAAAAGTATTGACATGGCCGAAGGAGTTAGAAAATTGCACAATTACACAATTGCACCTTTTATGTCACCTAAGACGCAACATAAAAGGTTTCGAGCAGTAATGATTTAGGAGGTATTTTCCATAGCTGCTCAAATTAAGAAGTCTATTCAATCGCTGCACAGAAAAGCCTGGCCTGTGCAAACCTATTTGGGATCGACAGAAGATTCCTACATTGATAGTGTGGTAATATAGATTACAGATGTATTCTATATCAATATAGATTTGACATTAAAAGGTTTATCAATGGGCCAATAAAATGTGGTATTTGTGGCAGGATATAGTCCCTGCACCAGAGTTAAATATCTAGTGGGTGCCAGGAAGGGCCATTGATTTATTGATTAGAATTGGAGTATAGTATACTATAGTATAGTATTGAAGTATTCCATATCCATGACCAATTTGCCTCTTTAACATAAACAGAAACTGTAAAAGAAATTAGTTTTGAGTGTTAACTCAACATTAATTAATTATTATTATTATTACAAGTATTATTGTTGTTGTTGTATGTTTTTTGTTCTTTCAGATTACAATACATTTCACTTCCATTTCCCACCTCTCCTACCTTTCACAAGTTTTCTTAAGCAATACAACTTTATGGAGAATATATTAATTTTACGAGATTCATTTTTAAAACAAGATTTGCTGCAGGCTTTGTCTTTAACAATACATAGGGCTGAACACATTTGGATGAAATAACATTACTTTTGCATTTAACCTAAGTCTTCTTTTAGTGTTCTATAAAGTACAAATCATTAGAAATCAGATTTGTGCACAGTGTTTTATTGGAATGTAAGACTGCTACAGACAATTCTATGTTAAATTACAATATTCAGTAGAGCTTAAATGTGTAATAGTGTTATTGCAGTGTTTCAATTGCAGAAATTCATATTGAACTTGAACAATAATTAATTAAGAATAAGAATATATATCTAGATAGGTAGATAGAAAGATAGAAACTGTAAACTTTATCAGCATATTCCTTTCCCTAAATATTCAATGCTAATGTAATTTAGACAATCACTATGAGAACTTAACTGACCTATTCCATGGCAACTTTTATTACATTGCTATCTCAGTAAATAGCATATGATAATTAACATTTTCATTATCATTGCCATTTTCCCAGCTACAGATTTTAATTAGCCCTCTGTCTAGTCAGAATATTTAAGAATTCTAGTGTATGCAAATGACAGAAAGTAAGCGTTAGACATCTGCAGCACGGTATTGATTAGGGGTGCCACCTGGTCCCATAATTACAGGACACTTTGAGACAGGACAGGGTTTAAAAGTCATGTCTAAATTGAAAAGAATTCAGAGTTTAAATATTAAGACATTACCAATTTGATAGAAGTAATATAGTGCCACCAGGCATTATAATACATTATCACAATAGTATTTTATAAAAGAAATAATCAAGAATTAAATAGAATATTCTTTTTACAAAAAAACAATATGAAGTAAAATGTACTTTGCAGATGGAGTACGGGCATCCATATCCATTGAATACAGAAATATTTGAGAAGCCAATTCACATGCATAATAAAATACTGAATTAGACTAACCATGGGGGGTACCAAAGAACCTTCATTAACTTGTTACCCATATTTGCATTTGTTATTATATTAATATATCACTCTATTTTGTATGGTTCAGGTCAGTGGGTTATACGTGTCTGATGACAGTAATTGCAAATTCCAGTGAAACATTGAATGATAGAAAATGATTCGCAATAGTAACATATGTGTAACCTGGGGCAGGGGGGATATATTTTCTTAGATTTACAATATTGCATTGCCGTGAAATACCTACTAAGATAACTTCCTAATGAAATAGGCCATCATGGCTTATTTAAAGGTATGACAGAACCCCAGATTCAGTACCTCATCTTATGTCATTTACTTCAAAACACCCTTTTCAGTTTCCCAGCAGTTGAAGCTTCTGATCTGCCCCTGCGAGTGGGAAGGATAATTTTGAAGATTAGTGGAAAAGTGGAGAAGGCCTTGAAATCACTCCCCCCTAGGTGTTCATCAGTTTCATCCTCAGACTCCCAAAATAGCGTGAACCAGCCTCAGTGCTGAAATGATGAGGGCAAGTACATTTTAGTCTGGTTCTGTACGCATGCACATGCTTTGGTGGACGGCAAGTTAGCTAAGTGAGCTGTGGATTATGGGAGAAAACAAACACGGCTGATACCTGTAACCATTTAATCATACAGTGAGGGAAAAAAGTATTTGATCCCCTGCTGATTTTGTACGTTTGCCCACTGACAAAGAAATTATCAGTCTACAATTTTAATGGTAGGTGTATTTTAACAGTGAGAGACAGAATAACAACAACAAAATCCAGAAAAACGCATTTCAAAAAAGTTATAAATTGATTTGCATGTTAATGAGGGAAATAAGTATTTGATCCCCTATCAATCAGCAAGATTTCTGGCTCCCAGGTGTCTTTTATACAGGTAACGAGCTGAGATTAGGAGCACTCTCTTAAAGGGAGTGCTCCTAATCTCAGATCGTTACCTGTATAAAAGACACCTGTCAACAGACGCAAGCAATCAATCAGATTCCAAACTCTCCACCATGGCCAAGACCAAAGAGCTGTCCAAGGATGTCAGGGACAAGATTGTAGACCTACACAAGGCTGGAATGGGCTACAAGACCATCGCCAAGCAGCTTGGTGAGAAGGTGACAACAGTTGGTGCGATTATTCGCAAATGGAAGAAACACAAAAACTGTCAGTCTCCCTCGGTCTGGGGCTCCATGCAAGTTCTCACCTCGTGGAGTTTCAATGATCATGAGAACGGTGAGGAATCAGCCCAAAACTACACGGGAGGATCTTGTTAATGATCTCAAGGCAGCTGGGACCACAGTCACCAAGAAAACAATTGGTAACACACTATGCCGTGAAGGACTGAAATCCTGCAGCGCCCGCAAGGTCCCCCTGCTCAAGAAAGCACATGTACAGGCCCATCTGAAGTTTGCCAATCTGAATGATTCAGAGGAGAACTGGGTGAAAGTGTTGTGGTCAGATGAGACCAAAATCGAACCGTGTTTGGAGGAGGAGGAATGACCCCAAGAACACCATCCCCACCGTCAAACATGGAGGTGGAAACATTATGCTTTGGGGGTGTTTTTCTGCTAAGGGGACAGGACAACTGCACCACATCAAAGGGACGATGGACGGGGCCATGTACCGTCAAATCTTGGGTGAGAACCTCCTTCCCTCCGCCAGGGCATTGAAAATGGGTCATGGATGGGTATTCCAGCATGACAATGACCCAAAACACACAGCCAAGGCAACAAAGGAGTGGCTCAAGAAGAAGCACATTAAGGTCCTGGAGTGGCCTAGCCAGTCTCCAGACCTTAATCCCATAGAAAATCTGTGGAGGGAGCTGAAGGTTCGAGTTGCCAAACGTCAGCCTCGAAACCTTAATGACTTGGAGAGGATCTGCAAAGAGGAGTGGGACAAAATCCCTCCTGAGATGTGTGCAAACCTGGTGGCCAACTACAAGAAACGTCTGACCTCTGTGATTGCCAACAAGGGTTTTGCCACCAAGTACTAAGTCGAAGGGGTCAAATACTTATTTCCCTTATTAACATGCAAATCAATTTATAACTTTTTTGAAATGCGTTTTTCTGGATTTTTTTGTTGTCATTCTGTCTTTCACTGTTAAAATACACCTACCATTAAAATTATAGACTGATTATTTCTTTGTCAGTGGGCAAACGTGCAAAATCAGCAGAGGATCAAATACTTTTTTCCCTCACTGTAAGTATGGAAAATGGGAATGGGAGGATGTAACAAGATTTCCTTAGCAATCCAACCCCAGGTTATATTATTTTCTCTCTCATTGAGAATTGAAATGCTCAAACAGCAAGATCACTGATACGTGGAGAGGTACCTATTGAGCAGAAACAATTTCTCCATAGATAGGTGATCAGGCAGAAAATTCTTCCTTCACAGAAACACGATACAGTTCCCAGTAAAATACAACTGCAAAAAAACATCGCCCCAAATATTAAACAGAACTGTGCTAAAACTGCAGTTATGTTTGGTATATATTCATCAAAGATCTGGTAGGTTCTGCCATTATTTTTTTCCAGAGAAAAGACCATTTTGAAGGAGGGACTGTCTGTGGATTAAGTCTTTTTCATGTAATGGTCCCTGTTGGTTTGTTGTTAAAAAATAAAAGTTGCCAGAAGGTTTTCTTGATTGACTGTATTAGATGCTGAGACTTAAAATATTAATGACATTCTGCAATCAAAGTGTAGTTGATTTTATAATTTATGTAATGCTTAATTCTCATCCTGACCTAGAGATAACATTTGACTAAAATTAGGAGAAACCATTGAAAAAAGCCTGATTGAATTCACTGGCGGCAACGTGAATTGGGTCGCACTGGCGTGTATATTGAGCTGAAGATGTGTGATCCAATGTATTTTACTTGCAGAACTTCAATTGAAAACAGAAAGCAGAAAGAGTCAACCTCTTGAGAATCCAAAAAGAAATCCATTCTCCTCAAATGCCCTTCTAGTATCCAAAAAAGAACATACAATACATGTTTCTCTCTTAGGAAAATTAATATAAATTATTAGTTACAGAGCATTCCACTTACGTGCTTAGATTCAATAATTGATACATAACAAATTATTAAACCAAAACAAATTTCTGTTGAAACTGAGAAAAATAAATTTCAGGATGACTCTCAGAATACTTTGTATTATTGATAAATTGGTCCACTCTCAATTAAACAGAGTTAAAATTATACAACTTTTAAATGAAAGAAAAAGGAAAGAAAATCAACTCTGAAGATATATTTTCTTAGATGAAAGCATTTCAGTTTTCACCGTACCTTCAGGAACTCAAGACGAACTTGAATCTGCAGAAAGTCTTTTAGCAGTCCTTGTTATTGTCAAAATATGTTTGTTTTAAATGGACTGAATTTTGAAATGCATTATTCAACGTATAATAAATCGTTTTTTTGTAGGTAGGTAGAAGTGAAAAGTTCAGCATTTTCCATGTAGGTGTTTGTGAAGCCGGTAGTGATAATGTAAATGTGTTATGTAATAATATTTTTTTTAAACACCTGAATTGCTGCATAATAATACCACATCTTAATTTCTAATTATGATTATGAAAGCAAAGTTGCCAGTGCAAGCAGCAGTAGGGTGGAGAAAACATAGCTTGGCAATCCTGACATAGACAGAAGGCAGCCAAACTCCCTCAAAGTCACCACGAGCCAACTGTGCCGGAGCTTGCCAGGGTGGAGTGGCAGGAGCAGGCCTCGGGGTGAAGCCATCACAGAGTGGAGGGAATCGGCAGCACATCACTAAACGCAAGGCAGGTGATGGAGTCACCAGAGTGACGAGGCCAATGCAGGAACACAAAGGTGTATATATATTTATAAAGTAGGCTACCTCACAGATGTAATGTGATGGGCTTGGCAGTCTACATATAGGCAGATCCCTCGATCAATCTCAGCCCATCAGCATTAGGCCAACAGAAATATAACTGACCTGTTTGCAAGGCTAATATTTTACAGCAAAGCTATGTTATGGTCTACAATCAGCTAGAAGTGAACATCTACTATGATGGTAATGGATGTTTTTTTGTTGAGATTGTAGTTGTTATTTTTAATATTCTGTATTTGAAATGTCTTTGATAGATCAGTATCAGTATTACTCTATAATCAAGGCCAGAGTCTCATGGTTTGTCCAGTGACACAACATAATTAAAACTATAAAAGCAAAATATATATATATATATATATATATATATATATATATATATATGTGTGTCTATGAGGCTTAAAAGACAATGCATTGCTAATTTTGTACACAGACCCAATCGAAACACTGTTGTAGAAGATTGAAGGAAATTAAATACATACAGAAGAGCTCTAATCAAATGGTCAATATAAGCTAAAAAAAACTCAATACTAATGCAATCAGTCACTTTTGTTTATATAGGAATAAGCCAGTTTAAATAGATGTGTTTTAATTGCTGAAGTGAAATTAGACAGCTAATCAATTAGTCTAATTTCACCAGGAAATGAATGTGAAGCATTTAATAGTATCCAGTTTAGTCCAAACCTTTCAATCTGTTGGTTAGGAATCTCTAGTAACATTTTATTTAAACTGTCTACAAGATGTAAATCAAACAAATACTAACAAGCTCCCAAGCAGAATAGTCTCTTAATTGCAGCTACACTAGTATGCATTTCTTGCAACTTAGTGAGTTTGATGGTTTCTGCATCAGACTGTGTACAGTATGAGGATATTTCAAAAATAAAATGTTTAACCTTTTGTTGGTATAAATCCATAACAATAACATTAATAATAATACTTTACTTTCCCAAATTAATGACAAAATGAAACTGTGTGAAAGGTAAGTGTTGCATGATCTGTATACTATGGGCCTGGGTACAGTGTGATGATGACCTAGAACATCTCTTAAGAGTTGTATATGTAAGTAAGAAGCCCACCTAACTGTATTGACAGAGATCTTGTAGTGTTTTTTGGTAATCTCCTGGTTCTGGACACCTAAATACACATGAATATATGTGCTTTGGTGTCTCCAGATCATGTGAGCATTGCCTGTGACATGATCATGGTGCCAGACAAGCTCTCCACACTGCAAGGCATCAACCAAGCCAAGAAAATCCTCGCTGTTTTTAAACCCACCTAATCCTTGTAGCACTGGCACAATTATGCGTCCCCCCCAGGAAATCACAATTATAGTCAGCTGTTTCATACCCAAGATGAAGCCTGATCCAGAAGTTGCTGGTGCAAGAGAATCCAGGAGAATCTACCATCATCACCTCCACACTTCCAGCAACAGCTCCCATATACAAAAAGACAGCACATGACTGTGTACTTAACATTTTAGGTAATACATAAAAAGTATTACTTATATGTCAGTTTTCAAGTATATGTCTATATATATATATATATATATATATATATATATATATATATATATATATATATGTCTGTCATCTGAAATATAACACATTCCTAGATTTTCATTTTTAATTATTTATGAATGACCATGGCAGTTTCCATGTGTGTTTTGACCTTACTCAGGACAATAAGCTTGAGTCAAAGCTTAAATGACCCTCTCCCTCTTGGGTTTACATGGTTTTAATCTATTGCACTCAGGACGAGCTGCTGTTTACCAAACATCATGCAAATTAATGAATATGTAAATGAGCTCTACGTACAGTTTGCGTGATTTTTTTGCAGGGAAATCCCAGAAAGGGTGGTTTACATGCACGAGAACAACACTCAAGACACTGACATCACAGAATCCATGGCTGTCATCTGACATCTTGTTCAAATTAAACAGCATACAGCTGTGGCTTGTGCCTTATGTTAGTTGTTTAATACTTTGTTTTACTGATCTTACCTGAGTGGTTTTTCACGTCACTGATGGAGCAAGCTGTGACTAGTATAAGTGTTTTATAAAGTTAGGATTACAACACAATGTAACAATGTACTAAAAGCTGCACAGCAGACCCACAACAAAGTAGAGAGCATAATGAAAAAATCAGCTTTCCGCATTGCCATTACATGAAATACACCATTGCTAACCATGAAACATCCATCAGCAACTTACTTAACATGAAACCCACAATAAACTGACCAGTTATCTTGCACTTTTATTATGTGGTCATTAATGATATATATATACAATCACCTCAGTAGCATTTGCACGTGAAATGCATGTTTATATGCGGAAATGGACATATTTTCGTTACTTTTACGTCATTTACTTGAGTATTTTGGATTTACCCTGTCAGTCTCTATGACCTTTTCGTTTAGCCACAAACCTGATTCTCCCACATTTTCGTGCCAAACGTGCATGCGCATCATCACTTCATGAGTTAAAAATGCTGCATGTAAACTCCCCTGATGAGGTAAGATCATGACATGCATATTGTATGTTGTCATAAATTCAGTTTGTATATGTTTGGGTTTTTTCAGCTGGAAATGATAATAGAGAAACTAAAATAAAGAAGTACTAAGTAAGATGCAAACTAACATATGTTCAACATTAATAACTAAGGTTGAATTTAATTATTCCAAAAACAAAAACAAAAATAAAAAATACATAAATAAACAAAAATTCTCCACTACCATTGAAATAAAAGGAATTTCAGGTGATCTTAAAGCTTTAATGTACTTCTGCTAAAAATTACTTTAGCAGAAGTGATGAAGTATCACCGAATCAATGCAAGACAGGAACATTAATTTTCCAATACCAGAACATACGATATGAGAAAGAGAAAATATATTTTCCTTAATGGAAACTCTTAATGTTCCAAAGAGCCATTAAGGATTCAAACAGGCACGATTTTTTGGGGAAAATCTATGGGTAATTAAATAAATTGTTCCTCAGCATGCTAAGTGTTTAATGAAAAGTGTTATCAAATCCTGTCATATCATTAATGTCAAAGCCATGGTCTGATTCATCTTCACATTATGTCAGATCTGCAGAGCACTGAAAAGTATAATACACATAATATCAGGAGTCTCAGAATATGTATTTTTTGATGTCACAAACCGATGCAATGTCAACCTGCCATGTTGGCTGACAACTATATCTGGCCTCCTCCTTGACTCATATTATTTCATTTTTTACCTGCTCTGAAATCCCATTATATGTGTCTGTGTATCATTCTTAGTTCATGTCATACTGCTAGACTCTGCCCTTAAGGAAACTGGAAAGTGTTTGGGATCGAAACAAATCAACTTCAGGGAATTGTGTGAAGGTCAAAATATCAAGAATTGACAATTTATACAATGACAACAGCAATACTTGGAATGCTAGAAAAATGTACCCAAAGTGTGAAAGAAAGAAAAAATACTTCAAGAAATACAATACCCTTTTAATTTATGATCATACTATAATGATTCAATTCTCATTTTGGTTGCATATGCATCCACAGTCCTTGGGGGTCCTCAGTTACTAAGTCAGAGTCCATGAGGCCTCATTATTATCAAGGTCATTTAGTAAAAAACTGATAAAAACACCTTCATTGTGAATATAAACTGTCAGGCTTTGGAGACATTGTATTTCATAACTGTTAATTTCAAGAGCCATGGGACTGAAAATTGTGACTTTTCAGTGAAATAAATGTGGCACTAAATTATCTCTACAGGAATCCACAGAAAATACTCCTGTTTGCAACATGACATTTAAATGAAAGAACATGAGGTGCACGTGTCAGTATCTTAAAAGAAAACAAATGCAAAATGTCACACAAGGAGTATTTTTAAACATAATTCCAGTATATTTGTAATTATCTAAAGCGATGTTAGAAGCGTTTTTGTGAAAGAATGTAAAAAAATAGCAAAACCTTATATTTTTGGCAAATTTCCCTATATGTTTTAATAGTAGGAAGCTTTTCCCTTGGTTTTCAAAATAGGTTCTCAACTACAAACTGCAATTACTTTTTCTCCTTTGATCCATTCTGATGCAGTCATTCTCAACTGTACAAACACAACATGTTAATAAACAGGCCTGTGCTTTCATTGGGAAATGTCTTTTCACAGGCATGTTCTCCATATTTGTTTTAATATTTCATGCCTTGATTTCTATACAAAATATTCATATATTGTAAGCATCCTCTTTCTTCAGTAATAATAATAATAATATGAAGAGGCCTGGAGAGGTTAAAATACTAAAATGCATATAGAAAATGTTACCTCACAAGTCATAGATATAAAGACTCCACAGACAGTTGCACATTTTAACAAAGTGAACTGTATTTCCTTGGTCTTAGAAAGTCATTCATATTTGCATCCTGCTTTGTGCTTATTTGTACCGCTACGATAATATTCAAGGCATCCCTCACAAGGGTTTTTCCTCAAGAATAAAACTGTCTCCCTGCCGGTGTACTGTCAAACACAAAATGACTGGGGATGAAGCAGTGCATTTCTGCAATCAGTGGCAGATGGAGAACCTGTAGGGTTTCAAGGCCCAGGCATTACTTGATCACAGCACTCTGGTCCCACATGCTTAAGAGCCATGTTGATGCTCGGTGATCCATCTCAAATTCCTAGCTGAGGAGGAAGTGTGGCAAGCTGTCTAGCATCATATTATAGGAGATCAGTCCTTCTCCTCAACAGATATCATCACTGTGCTCGCGAACAGCTTGGGTTACATCCTCCGTTCTTCACAGCTTGCTTCAGTCATCTACTGTCATTTTAATTTATTGTCTGTTGGGAAGCCACAATGTTAGTTTTGCCCAGTATTGGGAATGGCCTTTTTAAACTATTTCGATGCACATCTCTGCTCCTTTCTAAGGCATATATAAGTGTATAAAGCACAATTTTAAAATGTAATAGCTCTGTATTTTAAATTAGCATTCTAATGATTAATAAAAAGACTTACCGTCACCTATATTTCAAAATTCAGTTGGAAGTAATACCTTGGCTATTGAATATGCATATACGAATTATAAAAATATATACTTTCTTTGAATACACTGTTTAATATTGTCCAAAATTGCACTTGAATAAGAACTTTAATTACAAGCACATAAGCTATACTTTCTCCACCATCTGTGGCTCAAGAAATTCTTCCTCATTCTGCCGTGGCTGTTGTGTTTCATACCTAGGTATGTATAATGCAGATATGTATATGTTTTTCAGCTGCTGTTTTTTAATGAGAAAGAAATGATCCGTGAACACATAGCCTAATGAGTGTTTATTTTTGTATTAACAGGTCTATAATGTATACTATAATGAAGTTCTGTTACATATTTTCCTTTTTCTGATATTGTGAAACAATTAATTTGTTATTGTCATACAATACAAAGAACTGTTTTATTCTTCCATTTATAATCAACTGTGTTTAATCTATTTTCTTATGTATTTTAAGATAAACAGCAACAACAATACACATAATACTTGTGTGAATGTTCCATTACAAATCTGACATCAGATTATTTAGACTACATGTTCATTATCTCAGAGACTAAAGCCAGACAAAGTTGTGTAGTAGTAACCTATCAATCAAAAAGTACACAATCCTACTGAAAATCAATCAAAGAAGACCGGAGGTCACTTATGTCAGCTTATCACTGATGGGAACACTGTTCAGCAGGGCTATTGACATTTAATGCTTTGTTGCAAAAGAAAAGCAATGAACCAATCGGGAAAACAAAAATCAGTTTAAGACTTTTGTTTTTTCAACATTTTCACAGTGTCCAAGAAACTTGGTGGGGATCTTGGTGTAAGATATTATTTGTTAGAATATATTTTTCTATGGGAAATTCTATACCATCTGGTTTGGTAGAGGAAACAGACCTCCTCCCTTTTATCTAAGTTCCCTGGTAGCCCCTGGTAGCCCTGGTAACCCTATCTTTATGACCAGAGACCAAAAAGGGACCTGTCCTCTGATTGGCTCCTAGCCAAATTCAAAATGACCCCCACTTCTAAATTACTTTAGCATAAGGCACCCAAGTCATGGTGGTGGCAAAATGCTATTGTTTGGAAGGAAACCTTATAAAAGGGAAAACAAAGAGAATTTGAGTTCTCTTAACTTTTTCATCCTGCAACGAGACACAAGACAGAGCTGGAGTGGAGAGACAGAGAGAGACACACCGCTTCCTGCCTGACCAGACTGGCCTATAAGCTGTACTGTGAGGTGAAAGAAGAAAATAGGTATTATCTGTTTCTTACTGTAATCCAGCAGAAGCTTAATATTACTTATTTTCAGTAATATAATTGAATGATATTAGTTTCCTATTTTTGTCAAAATAAATGATTATTGCACATCTGTGACTTGACCGCATCTTCCCTCTAAAAAGAATCTTAAAAGAGAAACCAATTGACTTATGAGTTTTCAGTTCAACTATTTATTTAGATTGACTGAAAAACCAAGCATTCCAAATTCTCTTACATTGGGAAATCCCCCAAAGAAGCCAAAGAGCGCACTCTGCTCGCTGAATCAGCAGGACGACGTGGGGAGTTCTAGATTTTTCAGGGAGAATCTAACAACAGCAACTAGAACATGATCTCGACCCAATCCAAACCTTCTGGATAGTCCAAGAAATAGTTTCCAAGAAACCTGTATTTTCAATGTTACTAAAAATAAAAGGAAAGGGAACAATGATGCCTTTAGTCAGTTTGGTCTGTCTTAGGCAGCTGCAATAACTAGATAACAAAATTAGGTTTCCTGTAATTTTGGAACAAAGGAGGCCTGCAGTCACATTAAGCTAAGTTTCTGTTCTGTGTGGAGGGGCAATACTGATATAACATATGGTTCAGTTCATGTTCTTTTTTTTTTTTTTATCAACGCAAAGCTGATATTATGCCCTATGAGACCATGTAAGGCCCAGTGGTATTCAGCATTTACAGGATGCCTCCGTTATGTGGATTATATCTCCATCTTTGTACAAATAATACATTGATTCCGTTCCCCTGTAAAATGAAAAGCGTAAACCTACTTTGCTCCTTTAGGCTGTTCATGACCACATACATTCTGCTTGTTTGTCTTTCTTTATTGTATCTGTATCTAAACTCTACACATCCTAATCTATGGTACATGTCTATTTCACATGTATCAATTACATGGGGCTGAAGAAATAAAGCTGACAACTCTATTGGTACTAAGGGATATTAAAAATCATTCTTGCATAATGAATCTTCAGCATCATCATACTTCGAAGCATTTCAAGTTGGTTATGTGTACTTAGTATGTCATGTCTGAACCCTGCAGAATATTAATACAATATTTGATTGTTTTAAAATGTTCAGATTTCTATGATTTCACGTTGAAACTGTAATTATGGTAGACTTTATCTCAGAAACTGTGCAATCACTCCTAGATATGAATAGTCTTTTATTTACATTTATAAATAGCTGGTAGATGATTAGGCGTGATGAAAATGTTGTGCTAATGAGGTAGCAGCTAACCTTTATCCAGATTCATTTCAAACCTTCCTTTGTGGATGAATGTGGTGGGGCTTAAAGATGCATTTCACAATTCCTGTATGAATTGCAATTGTAATTAAATAAGCAGCTAGTATCAAAATCTTGAAGATCAAGATCTTGAACTCTGAACCCTGAACTCTTTCAATGCTTTCATCTATCAACAGCTATTTAGCCCTTTTGAGATAATTAAGAATGTACTTAATGTACTTGAACATAATTTTTTGTCATTTAAGAAACAGGTATAAGTAAAATTACACAATTTTAAGTGTAATCATTTTACACACTTTAGTTCATTTTTCTGTTCAGCATGCGTTAAATCTTCCAACAGTTTATTTACTTTTAGTTCACTCCCACTGGGACATATTAACTTCTTGTGTTCCTTTTATGTAAATCTGTTGGGAGTGTTGCTCACCAGAAGACTTTTCTTGGAATTCATGCATGACCTAGATAAGCTGGGGACAAACATGTGACTCCTAGAATGGCTGAAGTGCAGCCAGCAACCCACTGTTCTGCGTTGGTTTTGGACTGGTAGTGTCCTTCTTTCATTTCCTATTGCAATATTTACAGAATCACTGAAATTATGGCATTTTAGTGTGCCGAAGCCAGTGACCTATATGTTTAAACAAAGACATGATTTAAGTTCAAGGAACACAAATGACAACTTATACATGTATAATAACCAATTTATTAACACGTACGTATTAATTAATGCATGGTATTCACGTTCTTGTTATTAACATGTAAATAACATGTAGTAGAATCCAGATATTCATATTTTACTTAATTGATACTCTATGAATACTCTTCAGGTTATAGAGAGTTTAGAGAAACATTTCGTACAGTAATCGTTACAGTCATTTTTATATAACCTGCAGAATTCTGTCCTTGGAGAAACAAAATAGCGCCTATCCATACCATTTACTAAAACACTGCATAGTATTAACCACAGTGCCTTACCTGCCAGTCAGATCGTATAGTCTCCACTCAAGAAGAACGGATGCCTGTCACCTCCTCAGATCATCTGTCAGATGGGAGCAGTGTTCCACAGTAGCATCAACATCTACAGTGACTTAATGGCTGGATGAGCAGCACTAGTCATGAATCTTTTGCTGACATTCACAGAAAGTTGTGCATGTCCTACAATCCCTAAAGAAACATGTTACGTGAAGTAATGTATGCCATGAAGAACAGGTTTTGTGTTATATACTATACAAAATAAAGTACCTTAGGAATCATCAGTAATATACAGGGCAAGGCTGTGAATCAAAATATTGCCAAGTAATTCATCACTATATTATACACTGCAGTATTTTGACACAGATTAGTTGGGTCACCTCTACTCCGAGGAAGGAATATGTGTCAATTGCACTTCTTTGGCTGTCCATCATGTACTCAATGTATAGGTAATACCTATCTTATGTGTTTAGCCTTGGCTGAGATCTGCTTCCTTGTAAGTGATTTCCTGTGCCTTTGCCAGGAAATATCTCCTGCTTAAAAGTTATGGAGAGAAAGGTGTCTCCAGCAGCACAGACTCTCTCCATAAAGCACACTGTTACTAAATTATTTGAAACATCAAGCAATCAATTTTAATACAGGAACACTTAATTGCAGTTGTTAATAGCAGGATTGGGATTTTGTGATTTTTTGGCTGATGAGGGTAATTTGCTGTTCATAAACTTCCCAGTAGTTGATCATAGCTAATGACAATTGGAAGACTTTTTTATTACTGATCTAAAGTAAACTTTATTATGGAGAAATATACCATTAAATATGCCCACTGTATTAATTTTATGGAGAAAAACATGAGTTTACATGTGTGTTTTACTTTGAAACCCACAACAAACTGACCAGTAATCTTCCACTTTTATAATGCAGTCATAAGGATATTGAATAGTCGTGCCCCGATTGAAAATAATGCAATGTAACAATTACTGCTATTGCAATCAGTTCTGAACTTTATTTTTAAATACTTAACTAACAAAACAAATTCAAAAACTTTGTTAAATAAACATTAATAAATGGAAGGCAATGTAAAAAATGTCTTCCTATTAGGAGACGTACGGAAATGTCATAATAACAACAGCAATAGCATACCTATCAACTCTCATGCAACTCATGTCAGACTCTCATATTTTTTCAAATACTGTTACAACCTTTTCTATTAATTACAATTTCAGATTAACAACAATGCTTATATAGCCTACAATATGTTCGTCTTCCAAAAATGTGTTGACATGTGCATAAGAACGAAATATTTTGCAATTAAAGCTGTAACTTGACCAACCAGAGTATTTTTCTTTTTAATTTTAATCAAGTTATTAATTTAATTTTCATTCAATAATAGTCTGGAAAACTGCAATACAAATGCCTTAACATTAGGGTCCTTGTGGTGTTTTCTGGTCATAACAACAGCGGAATACAAAATGTATTAGACTATCTATCTATTTCTTTTATACAATTAACTTAACTAAACAATTTACTTTTCCCACATTTCTAAACAACACTAAACATATAGACTACTGGTCTATGTTAAATCAAATCAGAAACAAACTTGTGTGCTCAAGTTCCAGACAATACAAAATAAATAGCCTATATCTATGTAGGCAATAGCTGGCTATGTATAGCTAGGTTAATAATAATAATGTTTATTGTACTCCGTTTTCCTTTTTGTCATTGCTAGTGTCACAGAAGGCTGTTTGGCTTTTAGCTGGGTTAACATACAAGTTGTAGATTTGTGGTAGTTTAATTGCACTGCACATATCTTAGTGTTTTCATTTATTTTGCCAAAGTATTTCCATGCAGCACTTTTCTGTGAGGAAGCCATCTTTAGTAGAAGTACATTCTAGTTTAGCCAATCACAGACAAGAAATAACAAATCCCACCCTCCCGTCAATCTTCATTACTGCTACATAGAGAGCCATAGAGAGAGTACAGGCTTTAAAATAAGATCAATATATACGTTTCTTTTTCTTTTTGTATCTTTTCGAAGGTTGGATAGTGGCCATTGTTAACGAATAGTCAACTGTTCTACTATATGGTCTTATCCCTAGTATTTATATGTGAAATGTTAAAATGGATGTGTTTTTCCTGTGTTTTCATAATTTTTACATAATGTATAATTATTATACTATTATTACACCGTGTAACATTTTGTTTGTTTTGTTTCCTGGGTAGTGTTATTTCCTAATTGCTTATGCCTCAAAAGTATAGAAAATGGCTATTATTCCCCACAAACTCTGCTTTTGTGAACAGGACAGTGATATTTTGTAATTTACCCATTTTCCAGAACATTCCAGATAGATTCAGTGCTGAGTAAACTTGGAGTAACTTCTAGAACTTTCCAGTAATATACTGTAGTAGTATAAATACAGGGGCCTTAAGCCCAACCAGTTCAGTTTAGTTCCAGCTGCATAAGTGGATACATATCTGCATTTGTCTGAGATATCATCAAGAGGCTGCAAGCATCCGGCAGACACATTTTGCTATGTCTGCAGTCAATTTATCAAGACAAAAGCGAAAAAATACTGCGTGGAAGCATTTGCTAAGATGTGTGAGGCCTACAAAGCATATTTCTGCATGCCTGTCAGGGATCAAGACAAACCCTGGGCACCTCATTTCACCTGCGAGCACTGCAAAAAACTCTAGAAGGTAAGATGGACAATTGTTGCTTGGAATTTTATGTTATAAACTTTGTTAAAATTTTTAAAATTGTAAAAGTTTTAAATTTTAAAATGTTTTACAATTTTCAATTTTATTGAAACAATATATCATAAATGAAAAATGTTGCGAGAATCTCTTACACATGTCATGGGTGAAATAAATTTATTTTTGTAGGATGGTACAGAGGGGAAAAGAAAGCCATGAAGTTCGCTATCCCAAGAATTTGGCGGGAAACCACTGACCACTCAACTGCTACTTCTGCATGGTGGACCCTTCCGAATGTCGGACTGGCAAGAATGCACCTGCTATCACGTATCCGGACTTATCTTCAGCTATCTTGACGTCTAGGCTCAAGCAGTGGAACTTATAGGATGAAAGTGTGCAAGTCGCAGATCAGAGGAAGCGTCACCAACCTTTTTACAGCTTCTTCACCCATCAAGATGGGCTCTGCTTCTGCCACAATGTGACCAGTCTGTTCGAGCCACTCAGAATCGCCTGTAACCAGAATGAGTGGCGCCTCTTCATTGACAGCTCATCCAGGAGCCTCAAAGCCGTGCTGGTCCATAATGGTAACAATGGTACCCGTCTCTTCCCCTGGCTCACTCGGTGCACCTCAAAGAGGATTACAACAGCATCAAGACCTTGCTGGACGCCTTTAAGTATGATGAGTATGGCTAGGAGGTCATAGGAGACTTCAAAATGGTGGCATTCCTGATGGGTCTCCAAGGCAGTTTTACCAAGTTTCCCTGCTATCTTTGCCTTTGGGACAGCAGGGACACCAAGGCGCACTACCACAGGCGGGACTGGCCACAGCAGACCAAGTTCTCTGTGGGGAGGAACAACGTCAAGTGGGAGCCACTGGTGGACCCCCGGAAGTTGCTGATGCCACCAGTGCACATCAAATTGGGCCTTATGAAACAATTTGTCAGAGCTCTAGATAAGGATTCGGCAGCCTTCAAATACCTGTGCTGTAGGATGTCCCTCAAAGTCCATATCCTTGATGCTCATCTGGAGAAATTCAAGGAGAACATGGGAGCGTACTTGGAGGAGCAAGGCGAGCGCTTCCACCAGGATATACTGGACTTTGAACACCGCTACCAAGGACAGTATAACGAGAACATGATGGGAGACTACATTTGGGGGCTGATTTGTGAAAGTGATTTACAGTATAATCGTAAGTCTCGAAAAACTACTACCTTTTTTCTGACTTTATGTGAACGAAAAAACACAAATTCGCCCGTTTTCTCATTGGAAATAGGTACATTTCAAAATATCACTGTCCTGGTCACAAAAGCAAAGTTTGTGGGGAATAATAGCCTTTTTCTATACTTTTGAGGCATAAGCAATTTCTTATGTTCCTTACTACCCAGGAACAAAAATTGTGTTACATAGTGTTATTATTTGGGATTAACATTGTCCTTTATTGTGGCCATTTTTTTTTTACTGCAAACCTGATTCTCCTGTGGTTTCAGGCTAAACAGGCATAATCACTTAATGAGTTAATAATACTGCATGCAGCAAACATTTGGCATTTTTGCAAATGAGAGAAAAAAAACACAACCTTTCAAACCAATTAATTTAACTTATATATATATCAACAGAAATAATACAATTGTGTACTTGTGTGGCTCAATTAGAATAAACTTTTTTAGAAAATGCATTTAAGAATATTTGGCCTATATATATATATATATATATATATATATAATATATCATTTTCATTCATTTAATTTTGTTTGTATGGGACATCTTCTGCATAATGATATTGCTTTTCTCAGTGGGGTAGAACTCTCCAATCTGCGGCCTTTCTAAATGAATAACAGTTATAATGAAAATACTGCATGCTGTTGAGCAGATTGGGCTTGTGAAATTTATATTTGTTATCATCCAGTGAATTACAATATTAATCATGAAATCATCCACTAAAGCAAAGGCACACAGCATTGACAGACTCCCCAAAGATTAAATCCATTTTGGGAACAAAGTGTGTTCTGTGACGTGTTGGAGAAAAATAACAACATTACTTGTCTAAACATTTGAAAGGGATTTAAAAATATGTAATTAATAACTTTTAAAATATTGTATGAATCATGTCACTTATACAAAAGATACAACCCAACATATTTAAGGAAGGGTGTGTAAACAACCTTTAAAAATATATTGTCTTTAATACTATACAATTGTTTCCCCCAACCTTTTTAATCTTAAGAGACACCTAGTTAACACTTTGAGCTGCACACCAAACCTGCCTGCCTCATTACAAACTTTAAAACAACTTGCTATGATAAGCTATAGCCTGTCCTGATGTACAGAAATGTGATTATTAAAGACAACCTCCACAGGGTTGACAAAGATGGGATAAGCATTCTAATCACAAAGAGCAATTAATGATTTTGGAAATGTAAACTCAGCCCACCTCCTCTGCTGCCTTGATCATAAGCATGGCAGTGTGAGGAGCCACATCTGTAGACCAGTGAGATGTGGATGTATTAACAGGGACTACAGACTTACTGTCACTGCTTTGTTCGAAGTGGATCGATATCCAATTTCAAAGTAACAAGATGTCTTCATTAAAGTCACGGGGGTACCAAGTTTACTAAACTAGAATTTTCACAGGCTTACCAAACTCGATAAGAACTTAAGAAATGAAATGTGCCTGAAATATGTGGCTTTACCACTGATTTAATATATACAAATAGTCATAAGTATATAATAGACAAGTTACTAACACTGAATTATTACTAACAAACTTATAACATACATTATTGTTATAACGACAGGTTATTAAGTCTTTCAATATTAGTATTTATCTCAGGTTATACTTTTTTTTTTATGCAACTTGTGTTCCTAAAGGTTTACAAAAGTAACTTACATTTAACATACACAATAGGCTTGTTCAGTGCAACACATAGTGTGGTATATCAGTGACATGCGGTGGGTGAAACGTCCGGGTAGGCACTTCTGTCAGGTACCTGTATATCTTACAATTGCATTCCGTTCTTCAACTATATTAAACTATTGTTAATACATTGTTAAGGTAAAAAATAATGCTAGTGTATAAACACATTTTATGAAAACCTAGTAATTAAAAATAAATGTTTATTTGAAAAAGAAATAAATATGTTTATATCTGTCCACTCTCCTTCCCGTTTATGTTTTCACCCTATTATTTCCCTATACAGCAAAACTGTCCTCCAGTAAAATCACACTACGTAGCTCAACTGCTTTTCGTTGACTCGCTGCAACACACCAGCAGACATTCAATTATTAAAACATTATTATACCACTATTATTCATGTTTACAAATACAAGTGTGATTAAGCGCACTGTCGGAACTCCCAATCAAAGCATACTTTAGCACCATATTTGCTTATTTCGAATCAACATCACATTTTTGCATTACACAAAATAAATTACATCAATCCCAAACTATAACTGCATTCAACAACAGCAGCCAATACTTTTATATTACTTAAAATATGCATTATACTTATTATACTTAAAAAATACTGATTTTATTTGTATAATGATTCTAACAATGAAAAACACTACTTACAAAGCATGTGAATTTGTTATTAATGATTTATTAATTTTGATGGCTTCCCTGACTGCATGTCCTTGTGGTATATCTTATATTTACTCCAGTACTGTAATTCAGAGTTGTGTCCATATTTGTTAGAACCCCAATGCCCATTGCTTCTGTAGCATTCATTTGTTAATTTTTTTTAATTAAACCATGGTAACTGAATATCTGAAGAATATTTAGAACAGATAAATATTCATTTATATTTTGGCTGTTTGCCATATGTCTCAACAATTGAGAACAGTAAAGTGTACTCTTATGAGAATAACACATGGGATGTCTTATCTACCTCTGTGAGCAAGTTAATCCTGGCTAAGACCATAAATTGACTTTGGAGAGAAAAACAGGTTAATGTATCTGATCTGGATATATCCCCCCCCCCCCCCCTGAACTACATCAACTCATAAAACAACAGAAGTGTTTCATAATCTCTTAGCTTCTTATGGCCTTCCAGTGGAGATTGTATTAGACATTTACCCACAGTTTACATCTGCAGAGTTTTAAGAGTTTCTTCTGTATCAATCTCATTAAGTGCTTAGGATCTGCTGCTTATCATCTCTCCTCTAATGGAGCTGAAGAGAAGTTTGTAAAGACCTTCAGGCCAGCTTAAGACACTAATGCTAAAACAGGACAATCATCCTAATGTTTGGGCTGCAGATCTTCAAAACACTCTACAGCACAAGCTGCCACACTCAACTTCAGCTGAGTTTCCTAAACAACAGCCCTGTGCACGATTATTTACCCAGACTCTAGGTGTGCACAGAATTAAAGGACAAGGAGTTTATAACAACATTGCTCTGAATTCCCCTTGCATGTCCTCTGCGTCGTACAAAGATGAAAGGTATAAAAATAGGTGTGTCGTTTTCCACTATTCAATTGGGCAGGCAGATATTCCCTTGGCTTGCCACAGAACAGCATGAATGTGACTTAGCAGATGCCTGTGACCTGATCACTGTGTGACCAATGCTCTTTGTGTTGCTGCAGCTCTGTTGTTTGTGCTGCGGGCTGAGGTTTGTGCACTGGGAGAGGTAGCGGATGGCTTGACAAGGCTCTTTTGGAGAATGTGTGTTGCTTATATCTCCACCCACAAAAAACACGTTGGGGTAAATTATTAACTCAATAAATACCAGTCATCGTTCATGTACAGCATTTCTTTTTGACTTTCCAAATGACATCTACTTTATGCTCATTACAACTTCAAGTGATGCCTTCATTAGGATACTGATAAAAACACGTTGAGGATAGTACATTGTAAGTTTTGAGTCAAGACCTGCTCCAATTAGCATGGTCTTATAGGGAGAGAAGCACCATGTTTTTTTTGTGTGTTTTTTTTTAGCCCTTCTAAACTGTAGCTGTCATGCTTAAGCAGATTTACCAAATAATACACACCCCTGGGAATACTTTTTCATTGTATTTTTTGAAGAGCATGGAATATTTGTTGCTTTATATTTGATGTATATTAAAATAAATGCTAGAGGGTAAGCTATATACTGTAGATGTGTAAAGGGACTGTCAATCAGGAAACTCCTCACTTCACCAACGACACCTGAGCAAATCTGAGCCCCCTTGTGCTTGGTCCTTCATGTCACATCTAAAACTGAGGGCTGGATGACTCCAGTATCCGTTGCTACATTACTGCTGTTAGTAAAATAAATTGATGTGTCTGTGTATTACAAAGCTTCTGTTGAAGAGATTTTGCCACATTAATTGATCAACATTAAGGGAAAGAGAGTAAACACATGCAGCATACACACACATATATATATATATGACACAGAACTATGCTGCCTAAATACCTAAGCTAAGCTACATTGCATGATGAGAAAACTAAGTTAGTTGTATTTATTAAAAGGATGTCATAATTGACATTTTCCATTCTTCTGTGAAAACAATAATAATCTTAGAGGAATGGGATTTGACAGTTTATTGTGCTTTGCAACTGCCTCAGCATTCAGGGAACAAGCACATTATTCTTTGGATTTATAGTAAATGAAACCATGTCTTTTAATTGCAAGTCAATGATAAACAAAAGTAAAATAAGTAGTTTAAAAAGAGATGCCCATTTATGTATTATTCAAGTTATTTATCTGCATGTCTTGACGAGACATATAGATCTCATTTAATGAACAAAACCAAAAAAGTACTGCCCAGAGGAAAATTCTAATATTTTCATACCATAAAGCTATCTGCCATGCATCACATTATTCACTGTTGTACAGTCAACTGGCCAGATACCATGACAGTTGGGAAGACAAACAATCAATATGTTTAAAATCATGTGATCCTTAAGGCATGCGCCAGGGCTGCTCAGCCCCTGTTTCTACTGATATAAATGTTTTATCTTCGCAAATTGATTCAAATAGCTGGGCAAAAAAAAAAAAAAAAAAGTGCAGATCTGCAGTCACAGTATAATAATTCAGTCTCCAGTGTTCACTTTAATTGCTCATCGACTGGCCTTTGGCATGTAGGCTAAATGAAGCATGTGCACTAATTACTGATGTGTCCTTCTTAGCCTGGCCTGCTGCTGCTCCACTCAGCTCACACCACTTCACTCCCATTAGCATCACTAGCTCCAACTAATAAGCTGATAAATGGGGGCACTGGTACTGTCACGGACTTAAATGACACTTAATGTTCCATTTGAAGGTCAAGAGATCAGAAGTGGGCAGGGGAGGCAAATGATTGACTTTTTTTCATATGCTCAGGTCTAATATGAAAGATTAGCTATTACGGGGCTCATTATGGAAAGGACTTGTCTTATTAAGAAAAAAACACTCTTTGTCTAAGTCTCTGTGTTAGGGTTGCTAATTTTCAAGAAGCTAAGATGGGGGGACTCAATATGTCAAAATATGTTTACATAAAAGCGTCGCCCACAGCGGGGTGTGTGGCGAGATTTCTCTGGCTGCCCTGTTTATGCTGTCAGACACAAGGTGAGTAGATGATTTCCAGAGTCCTGCTAAAACAATTTCAATATATTTGTCTTGCAAATTAAATTCCAAGGCAATGGAGGTTATGCATAAAAACAGACATCTATTCCAGATTGTGCCGTTAATGCGCCATGACAGCTTTTTTTTTTTTTGTTTTGTTTGATTCTTGCAACCGCCATTAGAATAAATGTACCGATTATCCTGCTTAACTACCATGTTTGTTTGGTAATGGAAAATTACAGGCAAGATTGTAGCAACAAATGACTGAATTTTATATTTAAATTAATTTGTTGAATCCTAACAAAGTCAATAGAGCTTTTGATAAAGCTTTATTTTTGTGAAAGAATGGTTTAATGAAATAAAACCATCATGAGAATGTTCTCCACTCACTCAAGAAAGTAACATTCAGGGTGTTTACAATTGTTTATGTTGTCCAAAATGAATTTATATGGAAAATTGAATAAGACAATTGGTTTTCTGAAAATTAAATTAACTTTTTATCTTTTTTTTCAGTAAGATTTAGGATCTTTAGTAAGCATCTGCTTTAGTAGGCTGAGCAGAAGTGAAGGTTAGTTTGTACATGTACAGTAAACTATTCTGCTCAAATAACTTATTTATATGTGCATATCTCAGTCAAATTAATCATTTTGGATACAAATGTGTTTTGTATAAGATTTCCATTTCTGTTATTTATTTTGCAGTTGTTATTATTTCTGGAACCCAAATATTAAGATTCATATTCAGTCATAATTTTACATTTGTATAGAAGACAAAGTATAGTGTCTGTGGTTCTCAAACATCGGCACATTTCATGCTGTATGCTATCGCATTAATCTCAAAGAAGAAAATAAAAAAGAAAATGAGAAAATTAATAGTATAATAAATGCTTATAGTGTCCTCTATTAGTATTGCACCTTTATTGGTAATTACATTTTTTGTTTTCCTTTGTAAAAGTGCGCTGCGTATGTTATATATGCAGTAAAATGTATGTTGGCCGTATAGTTCACATTGTGGTGGTCCGCAACACCACTAATAGACGGGCTACAGTGTGAAAAAGTTTAGGAACCGCTGATCTAAGTGACATTTTGTCATCAATTCAAAATAGCTTATCTTCACCCATGTTTGTCTACCTTTTCCCCCTTTGCTGTTACAATTACCTTCCGATTCAATACACCACTGACACCACAAAAGGGTCATTGCTTTAAAAGCAATATTCAAAAAATGACCACAGCTGAAACCAACAATATGAAGGAAATACAAATAGAATAAAAAAGCTTTAAGCATTTCTCCCTGACAAGCCTATATTATTACTGTCAACGGAGGACTATCTATTTTTTTTCTAAACTGGTAAAAGCTATTTACTGTTATCAGATTATGTATTGAATTATTTGAGGATAATTCAATAAATATGAAAAGGTAAAAAAAATGTGCATGACACTTACAGCCTCCAACACTATGAAAAGACAGGTGGTGCATTATATGGATAACCATCAATGTATTTTATGACTTGTGAAATAGGTGAATCAGTGATGTGTGAAAATGTACATATAATATCTTGCTGTTTACAGTATACTTATATTATACTTAACCATACTTTTTGCAATGTAATGTAATTGGGTAAAATGTTTAATAGAAACATACAAAATAAACAGTTTGAAGAATGGCAATCCATGGAGTTGAAAAAAATGAAAGTGAATGAAAAAAAAATCTGATATTGTATTCTTATATTTTTGTGAATATATGATGAAGTTGTTAAATTCATAGAGCACTGCACAGGTTGCATTCAAAGTTATGTGGTTATAATGTATTTTGTTTAAGTTTTGGGATTAATCTTCATTTGAGACATACGTTGTAGAGTATGTGTTTAAATTACTTCTTCCTTGACACTAATTTGGCTGTGCTTCACCTACCTTGGCAAGATAACTTAATCCTGATTTAAGTTATGGCAGGTGAGTCTCCACAATACAGTTAAGGTGAATGGGAAAACAGTTGCTGTTTTAATGAGAGCCTCCCTCCCATGTCTCATAATGGATTTATGAAAGCTGCATTCAGCAGTGAAAATATGAGCTGGTAGAACATAAAGATCAGTGAAGCTACTTGCGATGAGTCTTAGATCATTTCCAGCACTAATATAACTCTCAATGCTACCAGTAGAATAGCTGTAATTGAAGAATAAAATCATTACATTTTACACAAGAACAAAGCTTAATCATTGGACAGTATTAAATATTCAGGAAAAAATAATATATATGAACATGTACTTGAATAGTGACTGTAGGCCATTGAAGGAGGCAGTAACCATGCCAGAATGTGGGAGTTTGTCAGATTTGTGATCCTGTTAATACAAAGTGCTGAGTGTTACACTTGTCTTGGTTTATTGACCCGTACCAGTAGACATTCATTGAAAATGAAGACAAAGTTAAATAAGCTATATGGAAGGACCTCACTCCCTTGTCTGTCAATTTATGACACATTACAAAAACTTTAAACTGTGAATGATTCATTCCTCAATAAACTGCACTTAAAAAAAAACATCTGTGAAAAAAGCCACCAGGAGAAAATAATAAAAACTGAAATGCAAATGAGATGATGGATTGCTGTTGAGAATTAAATACAGATTAGGTTTCGAGACAACAAACAGTTCATTTCAAAGTTCCCATAGCAGAACTTGTAAAATATTGCTCCATACCAATTTATGTTTATAACAAAATCTATATTGTATATATATGACTTGGTGTGCCAAAATAAATGAAAAATCTTTAGGAATTTTGTAGTCCGAAAAAACTTTAAGAGAAAATACCTTGGCCCTGTTGTAAACAATGTGCTGTGAAAATCTTTGTTATGATAAGCAGTACACTGACTTTATCGCTCAGTTTATGAGGATGTAGCTGTAATATTTAACTTTTCCCTGCTGTCAGTCATTGCTCCCCTCTTTCAGGAATGTAATAAAGCCATTCTGTCTTACCCACACCTTTCACATCAGACTCAGAAAGTCCTTCGCAGTTTCTTAAGTGACTCCTCCTATATACAATCTTTAAAATGGACAGGATGTCCTGCCTGATTGGGTTGATTCAGCCAGCAGATCTTCTGTTTATTGTACTAGCCAACCCTTTTACCTGACAGATACCCATGCTTGCATTACAATAAAAGGAAATGACTGAAATGATGATTCACACATTTCTGAGATAAATTGCTTTGTCCTCATCCCTACTGTCTGGCATCGGATCTGTAACGGTTCATGGAGTTCCAAGTTTCTGAATTTGGTGAGTAATTTAAAGGAAACAAATATGCATGAGTCTAAATCATTTATAAATTAAAGTAACACTTGCTGAAATATATTGTAATACCAGAATTATTGCACTATTAATTTATTCTTGTATCAGTCTTTTTTTCTTAATTCTACAGGACACATCTGTCTCCTAAATGCTGTCAATACATTTCTGTAGACTTCACACCTTTTAATTGCCTACAGAATGGTTTGAATGTTTTTTCTTAATTAAAGGAATAGGGATAATTTACTGAAATCAGTCCTTTTTCGAAGCCATTCACCTCCCAAAGCCTACCATCGTTTGTATATCTATAATGTCTATAATGATGTGTCTACAAAATGCCACTATATAATGCATTTAACGTGTAGTAAGGCAGATTGATGACACTTCTGGGAAGGCATGCCGTGACAAAATACAAATTTACACTAAAAATGTCATGAGGAAGACGAATGGTACACACTGATTTAGTTTTAAATTAAAACCAGTTTTCAACAGTAATGTGGCCATTGTCATATTTCTGTGTTTATTGAACAAAATGTGTGAAAATTAGATGATATCCTCCACTAATAACATATACTCCTTTCTTGTATGTGCTTCTGATTGGCATTCAGTGATTGGCTGTCTCTAGCTCAGCTAGGATAGGTTTACAGATACAATTTAACAACCTCTGACAAATGATTTATGGGTGCAATTTTAACCAGCTGTCCAAGGCCTTTATACGCTAGGACAGAATCTGTCTGCCTGATGCAGCTTGTAAATACCTCTGATCCTAACAAAAGCATATTCCTTAAACAAATCTCACGACGACTGACAGGCTTGCTGCTTACTTGGATTATAGTATACATTCCTGTAACAGAAATGGAAAATAATCCAGAAACATCAAAGCCACCCTGTTTGGGTTCCTAGGATGCAACAGAGAAATGTATTTCTGTGCTTTGAAGCTGTGAAGGAGATGATATTGGGACAGAAGCGCAAAATCTGAGAAGCTTTTATATATTAAAAAAAATACCTTTAGGCGATGGTGATACTGTATGCGTGCACTGTACTGGACTTGCTTAAACTAATCAATGTCAAAGCTGATAAAATGGGTGGATCAGATGCAATAAATCATGTATGGCTTCTGATGAGGGAGGGGCAGTAACATTAGCTGAATGAGCAAACACGATTACTCTTAGAAGAAAGTTTCTTTATTTCTCTTATTGTTGGAGAGCTATTGATCGGGGTCTAGACAAGGAAAAACAACATATTGACAAAGTGCTATTGACTGAAAGACAACTATTCCAAGGTCAGTCTACAATAACTGCATAAGAAATTACCCCCTTTTAAATTAGACAGGAGATAAACACTGATTTAATTAAACTTTTTGTTTTTGCCACCAGATATGGCTTTTAGTAACAAATTAGAAATTAATCAGAAATTACCTTAATGGCCCTGACCAGTAATGGGGTCAGGAAAAGCTCATTCTTCTTAAAGAAAATCAAGGGGGCCACCTCATCTGATGGAAGCTGGGTTTCATTTTTAATGCAATTAAGATGAATGGCATTCTTTTAAATATGCATTTACACAGGACAGAACATATTTAAGCATCTGCCTCTTGCTTCACTATAATAAAGTACGCAAGGTGGATTAATATGTGTCATAAACCCCACATGGTGCACATCTTTAAAGTAATGCTGCCTTTGAACTTGATAGCAACAGCTTTGAGAAGATGAGTAAAGTTGGCCCTGATTTGTAGGGGGCCATAAATGTCTGGAAGGAAACCAAGCAGAGCAGCCACAGATTTGAATATAAAAACTCACCAGAACATAACTTACCATTCCTCCCTGAAAAGATTATATTTTTCTAAGGGTAAATGCCTCCCACTGAAAATAACATTCTTTTCACAACACAATTGTACTGTGGGAATGAGTAACTGTCTTTCTGGAAAGTACAGATATCTCTGCTTATTAGGTATTCTCTCTCTCTCTCTCTCTCTATATATATATATATATATATATATATATATATATATATATATATATATATATACATTTCCATTATTATATATATAAAAAATGTAATATTGATCTATAGATTTCAGAATAGGTTTTAATGCACAATACTAATATAATTGACATACTTGAACTAAGATGTGTGTCTATATTTGTACAATCAGATGATTAGTGTGTGATATCTTACTCTTATACCGTCTTTTGTATTTATTATGCACTGCTGTAACATAACTTGCTTTGAGAAAATGCTCACCATCAAAACCAGATTGATTAAATATATATATATATATATATATACATATACATGATTGACTGATTAAAATATTCTCTTGATCTCTTCTGGATTTGAAAACTACACATTAGAAATGTTTTCAAATAATTTGACTGAACTAGAAAACAAGTTATAATGACTTCCCTCAAATTACCTCTAAATACAGGGCCATATTCATGCAACATTCTGTTGAGTTTAAGCCTTACAAATAACCATAGTTGAAAGTTATCACATATCTTCCAAAACCTTGCACATACTTAAATATTTATATAAATTATTATATATTTTTTTACATTAACATATTTCCTTTTATAAAATGCAGCTTGTTTTAAAGTAATCGTGATGCATCATGGTTGACAAATATAGCCCCTCATATTTTTACAGACGGAAAATGTATGAAAATAACTTAATTTTTCAAAGCTGCCCTATATCATTTTTTTGTGCTTTTGTTTTTGTCCTGCCTTGTACTTTGTGCTACAGGGGACATCATTCTTACATTTTCAACTGCCAGGAGAGTTCCAACACATTCTTGCTCCACAGAAGGCATCTACAGCTTGCTAGATAGGAGAAATGTACATTGTGAAATCATCATGTACTGTACTTTCAAGCCAATTGTCACTGTGTCATAACCATAAAAAAGCCAGTGTCTTGACATGTGGGAAGAGACTAATGATTGCACAAGTTTTGCGGAAGATCTAACAGATCACTAGCAAAACATATAATAGCCTGACATTGTTTGGATGAATAGCGTTGACTGGGAACACAGTTTGACAGATAATGTGTGCTTAAGAAAGAATAGTGGGGGAAGTCAAATGCCTTTGTGCTCTTTCATTGCTTTTTGTGTAGCTGTTAAATTGTAATGAACCTTATATTTATCTCCTGGCTTTCATCTGTCAAGAATTGAAATGGTATAATGGCATGTAGACTGTATACACTATGGTATATAATGAAGTAGCTATTTATTGCTATCTTTTGCTTAAACCTTTCAGGTGTACACTTTAATTGCCATGTCTACAAGGTTATCATTTATTAGTACAGTTCTTAGTACCATTCTGTTTAATTCAGATTTACTGTGATCTGGTCTACTTTTCATTCAGAACAAGTACAAACAATTATATGTCTATTCATCTGCCTGATATATTTGTGAGCATCTATTTACCTGAAGAATATATGCACGTACATAGACATAGACGTGGACATAGATATAGGTTTGTTTGGAAAAACATTGTTGCTAAGTTACAGATTCTTCATTTACATACATAATCATTCCTCAGTTTAAACAATAACTAATAAAGATAGAAGAATGTAAAGCATGCATGTATCTATAAATATATATGTTTAGGGCTGTGGTCAGTTCAAAGACCACATCTTTGGTGGAGTTTACATGTGTGTTCTTATTATATTCAAGACATTTTGCTTGAGGCAAAGAACAAATTACCCTCTCCCTCTTGGGGTTTACATGGGCTGCGATTATTTTACACTGAGTTCCTGTTAAACTTGCATCATGCATTATTCGTTTCTACGATTATGTATGCCTACTGTTACTCTCTGTAATAAAACTTATTTCATTCCATTTGTGTGTGTATTTCATCCTTGAGCCAACATTTTGAGCCTAGACGAGGTAGGATTGTGTTCTACTTGTAATTAGAACAGAAGCATTCCAAAATGATAGTATGTGTATAGTGATGACACATACATTCACATGAATACAAGTAGTGTGGGGAAACAGGACTATGTGTGTCTGTAAATAGAAATAAAAACTATTCCAAATAGAAATAAGTAAACCAGGAAAATTCTAGACTAGTGAATATGATGACATCACATGATAACATTACCCTTATTTCCTGAAGGCACACTTAGCACAGTACATGAAATCAATGCAATGACAGTGCCTATATTCCCCCCTTATGTTGCCAAAACAGTTCTCAAATTACTCTGAAAGACCATATTCCACTTATTGCACAATTGCTTCTTCTGTCAGTGTTGTGTTACACAAATAATCATCATACATCTTGTACTATTACTGTCATAGAGCCATTTAACAACAGCAGCAATACTGTTCAGAAAAGTATAATGCCATGCTTCATGAATATTGTGATGCACAAGGTATAACTGATGAACATGCGATCTGGCATTATTGCTTAATTAACATTTTTATTTGTGCATACTATTGTTACATAATTTAACCTGTCCTCCTCTAACTTTGCTCACATTACTAGACATAAAAATACTAAATTGTGGAAAATCTTCTCAGTAACCTTTTCACAAGAAAATGTTGTTAATGTGATGAAACCGTTCATAAAAGGTCAGTGTTCTCTTTATAATAATATATATTTTTTGGGAAAAAAGTAAGATGTGAAATACCATAATACTGAAACATAACAAGAAGTTAACGATCTCTAATGCATCTCTTCATGGTTAACATTGAGCACCTTTACAACTTCAAACTTTAAAGTCACAGAGATCTCTATAGGACAATGGTTCATACACTATTTATTTGTGAACCAAACTGTGTCCTTAGATAACTCCTACAATAAAACTACTTTGTCTAGCAACTTGTAAATGTGTTCTGCTTCTGTAGTAAGATCATACAGTGTCAGTTGGGTGGCATGGCCCTTTTTGTATTATTCTGATGTACAGTATAACACATAAATAATCCTACATGCAGTTTGTGTCCATCACAGCTTTTTTTAGAAGGCACATTAACCTATCTTTCCTCACCTTGACATTTGTATATGGAGGTTGGGTTCAAAATGCAATCTTCTAAAGTTCTACAAGTGTGAAATGGAAATTCTTTTACATGAGGAGTGTAGCCCGACAAATCTTGACCTATAGCAGAGCATGATATTGGTTCATCTGCTATACTGTCATGCTTAATTTCTAAGTCAATGGGGCCAGCTTGTGGGGGTTCAGGGTGTAAGGCTAAAACCGAAATGAGAAAATCAGAAACTGGTAAGGAAGAGCTGTTTGTATTTCATATCTTTAATAGAGCAGATCCTTAAAGTGCTATTCAAAGACCATCCTCCACAGAAGTACATCCATCCAAAGATAGGGAGTTATGCTGGTAGTGATGACCAGTAGTATAAATATATATATATGACTATGTATATACATAATGACAAAGAGGGAGGGAGAGAGAGTGAGCGAGAGAGAGAGAGAGAGAGAGAGAGAGAGAGAGAGAGAGAGAGAGAGAGAGAGATTGAAAAGTGCTTGAAAAAAGAATAAGCACAAAATGGGAAAACAAAGACTTCCTCAGCATTTTGGTTTTAATATTGCTAGTACATTATTATGAAAATCAGCAGACTGCTTTGAATATGCTTTGAAAAGTATCGAGATTGTATTTCTCTCTCACTAAGTCAGAACATGTGTTTTGCATTATTTATTTTGATTAAATAATATACATTTTATTGGTGTTATTTTAAAAACTGCCCAAAATACTACTTGATAAAAGGGAACACCATATATTCAAATAGACCTTTACTTCAGCTTTGCTAATTCAGAAATAATCATTTATACTTTTAACTGAATTTAACCCCCCAAACACCTATTTAACATAAGATTGCCATTACTTCCACAAAAGCACTTATAACAATGCTAAATTGTGGCTGTAGTGGGAACTCGTGAGCCATGGACAAAGTAGATTTATTGGCAGGAACCACCCCATTTTACTGGTGATCAATATGTCTGTCATTTACAAGAATAACAGCTTTCCAGGCTAATGCTCATAGCTCTGTGTCTGTAGCCCTCAGCGGTTCTGTTGAAAAGCTCTAGATAAAAGTTAGCAAGACCTTTGAACATACTACAAAAGGCAAAATGATTTACATTCATTACATTCTGATTAATAAAAACAATAATAACAATACAATAATAATAAACAGACACACACAAAGATATCTATATCTATTTCTGAACTATGTCTGCAAGAGGCCAGATGGGATCACGCCCGGAACAATATGGTTATGAGTATCATACGCAACTTAAACAGTCACGCCCAGATATGAATATACAGAACTGAGACTAAAGAGCCTGAAACAAGCAATGATATTGCTTTTGTAGGGTTCCAAATCACGATATATTAGATGAATACAAACACGTGGGTCCCGATCAAACATAAGACCTTAGAGTTTCCGGTAGCTATATTTTCAATATTCTATTATATTTATAATTTCTAAAAGGGAATTTGTTGTCATAATAATGAACCTAAGTATTGAGAGAAATTGAACAGAGAAAAAAAGAGTGCAACCAACAGAAATATGTTCTGGGATATGATTAGGGTAGAATGGGAGACAATCAACTGTTTAAGCTGTGTGATAGGCTGCCAGAGTATGTGGCAAGGCATTCAAATTTGAGAAATTACAGAAAAACATGCCCTTGAACGCATTTTCATTTGAGCACAGTAAAACATTTTGACCAGTAACTTACTCAGAATCCTAAATTGTTAGCTGAATTGCAGTCAGATTATTTGATTTGTTAAATACATACATAAATATGCCTAATATGTATGACTGCAAGTGTGTAAATACAATGTACTATTATTTACCAAGTCAAATAAACCAGATCTTCAATAATGAAAATACACAATTTGTCAAGATATGCAAAATGCTTATTTTGTTTTTGTTGTTGTTGTTTGAGAGAAAATTAATTACATGGATAATGGGTTATAATAAGTATAATGCAACTGTTATTTTTGACAACACATGACAGCTTGAATAGTATTGATCACTTGAGAAATTCATCTGTTACCATAGCAAGGTTTGATATGGTGCATTTCCCTGCCCAAATTACAGAGATGGAAGTGATCAATAACAGTTATTTGCACTGATTCTACAACATTAGAGTCTGGGGAGTCTCAGACAGTTTCTCAAAGTGGTCTGATGGAAGAATGTTTTGTCAAGCTTGTGTTTGACTGATCCTTTAATTTGTTTTCCCTTTAAAAGACTGCAGGTTTTCAAAGCTGGGCAAATTATTTGATTGTTTTCGGAAATGTGGAGTTACTAACAATCATTTTGAACAATTTCTAATCCAGAAGAAGAAATTCTTATAAAACCCCGAATGAAGTCACAATGAGGTTTTTACCATCAGGTAAATAAACAATTTGGTATTCAAGTCACGTAACCATTTATGCCACACTGAGCATATTTGCAGTAATTGGTTGAAACAATGCAGTATACTGTGACATGAAGACATTTTTCTGTGAGCATTTTATGTTGCATATTTTACAACTTACTTTTAAATTACAATTAAACGACTAAATACCCAGGTGTCATATAATCTTTGGGTAGCTGAAATGTCTATCAGCCTGTAAATGGGATCATTAACTATTTTAATTCTAATGGCTTTAACGAACTGACAAATAGTGTTCTTGGTTTGACCAACAATCAATATTGTAGTCTATTAAACAGAACCCTTTACACACTGCTCTTCCTGAGACAGTAGTGGCTTGCATTAGAATTTTGGTGTTTCTACAGCTGCAGAAATATTTCATATTTTCACCAGTCTTTTTCCATTTTAAACTTCCTGTTGAACAGAGCAAGCGTGGTTTAAAACACTATTTTAATATTTCATTTTAAATAGTCATTTGGCTGTAGCTTGTAGAAGGACTGAAACATACTGCATGGTAAAACTTGGGACAGAGGGGGCTTTTGGGACTGTTGAAATATCAGTGAACTCCTTTACTGTGCATAGTAAAAATGGAAATCAAAATGGCAAAAGGAAAAGCTCCCGTGAATTGAATATCGTTGCACAAAGAGCTGTACCATAATGGATTCCAATAAGGCAAAAAGCAATAGATTACAGAAAGAATCTGGACTGAATTGAACAGAAAAAAATAAATAAAAGATGAAATCTTCAGTGAGTTTTAGGTGCTGTCAATAACAGAACAGCAAAATAAGCACTACAATGTATCTCTCTGTGGAACAGAACAGACACAGTAAATAGTGGATACATGCTGTTTGGAGTCAACCATGGTGAAGGACAGGTAATCTTTCTATCCCTATTGTTCACTGACTGAAAATGTGCTTCTTTGACAATTTATACACTTTTATTTTGAATAACTGACAAGAATCATGATATCTATGAAGCTGCATATGTGTGTGTGTGTGTGTGTGTTTCCTGTATGCAAATACATAATACATAATAACATTAAATAATAACTGTTTGACTGGAAAAGGTGAGGTGGGTGTATTGAAATGGATTTCTGCAGAGCAGCCTAACTTACAAACACATGCAAATCCACATACACAGTACAGCGTTCTGATTTGCTTGCATATCTTTGGTGCTAAAAACTGGGCCTGCAGCAATCATTACTGATTTGTGCAGTATTCTGCTTCAGTTTTCACCATATTTTTGTCTGAAGATTTTTGTGTCTTGCTTTTGAAGATGGCAGAATTCGAGCCAGCTGGTCGAAAGTCTTGCCCACCAGCTGGCTCCAAGATGACCACTTTTGGCATCCATGATTTATGATTTTTTCCAAGGTCACTGTAGTTTTCAAACCATTACTTTACAAAATACCTAATCCCAATCCCAATCTAATCCGCACCTAATACTCTTAAAACTTCAATGACAAATCCATTTAATTTGGAGGCTAGTTTGATGAGTAATTGGTTGTTTACAAGCCCGAAAGCAATGTGGGTGAAGCATTGCCCAGAGCCATTTCATACATTTGTTTTCTAAACCTGCAACAACAGTGGGTGACATCTTAATCATAAACCATAGCAAATTGTTCCCATAAGCTTTATCTTACTGTGCAGTTTACAGTTTGTTATTCCTAAGGATTTAAAACATTATTTGTGTTACCAGTTCCACATACACAAACATACACACATATACAATGCATTTAAACTATGTCAGATAAAAATTAAGTACAAATTGATGTTCGATAATGAAAAACTTCTTCATAGCCCTCCATTGAAACTCTGTTTTTTGGTACACCTGCTTCAAATACCAAAACCTCTAATATTGGAAACCACAAATTCATATCTATAAGGATATGAATGAATGTAATAGCTTAAGTTAATGTTGGCTGATATTTTAGATAATTATCACTGTAACAAAACAAAAACAAAAAACTATAAACATCATAAACGTCATCTGAAACTAATTTTGCAAAACTTGATATAAAATAATAAATAAAAATGTTCAATTGCTATGCAAGGTGTATACATTTTTTGTATAGTCAGGAAATATTTGTAAAGTTAGGGAAGTCTCCATCACTAAAAATCAATATATTACAGGAATAATTTAAAAATATAAATTTTAATTTGCCACAATCTGTTTTACAGTATATTGTGATCCAGGAAATATTTGTAAATACAATGCTTTTCTGTAATTTATGAATATTGCATTATTATAAATATTGCATCCAAATAATAAATACAGATCTGTTTCCATTTGGTTTGAGTTCTTACAGAGTTGAACTTATTTAACTTTATGTGGTTGGTTTTGTGATTAATTGATTTCCTTGTATTATTTTGATGATTAAGAAAGAAAAAAACGGAAAATGGAACATCAAAAATGAGAACATAATCCATTTGAAAAGGATTGGGATTTTGGTAAGAGCAGAAATGAATTTGGCCTGGGCCCAGTTTGGAATGGGAGTACTCCAATCAGACTGAAAGTGGGCAGGTATATTCAGCATTGTTTCATGTTTGTGTGGATTCCAGATCTGAGATATTTAAATGTTAATAAAGTTGGATCATCATTTTGACTCTCAGAGATAAGACTAGCTTACATGTGCCTTCTGAAACATGCACTGCCAAGTCATCCGTTTAATTTCCATGCTGTGTGTCTTCAGTGCTCACAGAAGAGCACAGAGGGGACAGATGCAGCTCTCTCTGATAACACTGTGGGCTCACAGGTGCCTGGTAAGCCACCGAGGTTGCTGTTGTGCAGAAGTCAAGCCCCCAGCAAGATGCACTCGGGCAGTGATGTCTTGCCATTTAGGTTTGATGCTGAATTGTTTTTTCAATTAAATAGCTATGTTACACTAATTTAACTTAAGACTGCATTAGACTCCGATTGACTGTATGCCTGCATGAATAAGGTTTGTTTTTATGGTTAACACAAGTCTAATTTATTGGTGGTCGCACTGCATTATTAAAAATACATACTTTGGGATGAAAACTAGGTTGTTGGTTAATATGAGTCTGGTTTTTGGCATGTGTTGGGTTTGTTATTGCATTGCTCTTGGCATTTTCTGATCAATAACTATGTCATCTGTTTCCTTTCCACACTCTTACCAGTAGAATTGTCAATTCCAAACAACTTCTAGAATCAATAAAAATAATATTTATCCAGGGAAGAAAAAGGGAAATAAATTAATTTAAAAAAAATGATAAATGGTCTTAACACAGTGAAGCCAGGAAGATTACATTTATATACATTCTGACAAATGTATTGGGCATCCACTAACCGTTGTATCAAGACACCTAATACTGTGCTTTACAGACATACAAGGAGAAAATCCTACATTAAAAACGCATCAAGTAGGTTTACACTCAGTAATTTGGATTGCCTTTTATAGACAGATTTCTATCTTATTTGAAACCAAGCACTTTAATGAAGCAGTTTGTTCAGTTATCAAAGCACTGGTACACATTTAGTATGTTTGCCACAGCTAAATAAAAAAGGGAAATCGAAAAAGTAAAATATAATATATATTGACAGATTATCTGTTGGGTGGTCTGGAAAAGGCTAATCGATTGATATGTCCCCTTTGAAGGTAAAACCTACTTATCTGCAACATGTTTTTTTTTTTTTACTTGTATTGATATTTTTTGTTTGTTTGTTTGCGTAGGCATGCACATCTACCAACATGACAATGAGCCATGAGACACAGCTGGGAGTGTTACACAGTGGTTCAAGGAGAATGGCGCTGAACATATTTTATGTAATCCTTGTCTATACTCACATTCACAAACTGCCACACAAAAGTATGGGGACATTTTAAAATCCTACTTAAATCGCGCTGATAAGGACAACTATACATCAAATGTTATTGTTGTTTTTATTTTATTTTTTAACTTTAAGTATCCATTTTAAAATAAAATATATCAAGGTGGATTAATCTTACTGGCATTTTGCCTCCATTACTCCCAAGAAACTATACTGTCTTGTAACAGTGTGTAAATTCTCCTCTCACTCAGGAAGATGCTGACAGCTTTTATGACTAGAACTTACTGAAACAAGACAGCCTTGTGGAAATCTGAGAAAAAAAACATACCCAATTGTCCAGAGCAGTTGACTCACAATTATTATTGGCAAGGAAGGATATTGTGTGAGAGAACTTAACAAACACAAACCAAAGACAAAATAGAAAGACAGAGGGTTGTTTCACATAATGAAGTACAGACAACAATTAACATCAACATAAAAAGATGACAGAATTTGTGCTTGAAGGCCCAGAGCTAACCATTTGCCTGACCAGCACTAAACTTGCTGCTGATTTCAATCCCACATCACGTCAAACAATGAAAGGACCATTAAAGATGCATCTGCTATAGACACATGTTATGAGGAGAGCTGGAGCTCACAAAACCATACAGACAAGTAAAATCTAAATTAAAACTAAAACTAAAATGGGCACTAAACCACAAAGAGCAAACGAGCAAAGGGTAATCGACATACTTTATTCAGAAGTAAAACAGTTGACAGGTTGTTGTTTTTTTCAAAGATAATTGGAATAATGCCTACCCTATGGACTTTGTGGGACCTCTGATTAAGTCAGCACGCTGGGCACCAGTACATTCTAGTTATCTTGGTTCATGCCACCGGCTATCCTAAGGTCATACCCCTGGGAAAGTATTGGTACAGAGCTCTACCTCTACTTATCTCAGGTCGGAATCGCAAATGAAATCCTGACAGACCAGGGCACGCTGTTCATGTCCACAATAATGATGGACCTCTGCCATCTCCTAAATGTACAGCAACTCTGTACATCAGTCTACCATCCCCAAACAGACAGACTCGTAGGTTTAATCACACCCTTAAAGCCATGGTATGGAAGACCGAAGTAGCTGAAGGAAAAAACTGGGACCAGCTACTGTCCTATGTATTGTTCACCATTCAAGAGGTGCCCCAAGCCTCTACTGGCTGTTCCCGATTAGGATATAGCAAATAGGGATGTGCATGACAAAAAATATTTTGACTATCGATAATTCTACAGCTCTTGTCAATGACTTTTCGAACAGTCACCTCCCATTGAAAATTAGATTAAATTAAATGTGAAATGATGCAATGTGACAATTACTGCTATTGCAATAAGTTCTGAACTTTATTTGTAATTCTTAAAGGTGTGTCAAAGTGCATGGCCATGTAGTGGATGGGTGCCATTATAAGAACTACACATTACAAAATGGCCACTGCTAAAAAAAATACATTCCCCAAATTTATCCAGGACTTTTGTTTCCAAGGGGCAGCAGACTCACCTGTCAGGCATTGAGGGCTAATGCAATGCCTCTATAAGGTGATCTCTGCACCTGGAAAGGGGGGGTGTGGTAGTAGGAGGACACTGTGTGTGCTTGTTTGGAGACAAAAGGATAGACCTTTCTGTGTATGACCCTTGCTTGATCTGACTTACTTTCTGGTGTAATATATTGTTTGGAGGAGGAACTTCTTTTGTGCACTGAGCTTTGTAATGGCTAATGGAATACGAGACTTAAAATAATAAAATACAGACATTGGCCCTGGAAACCAAGAAACCACTTTGTGTAGACTGTATCAGTCCTGCTCGAGAGTGTGCAAGAAGCACCTGAGGGAGCCTCTTTGTCACAAATGGTACCTGTAGTGATCGCACATTAATAACTGAGTGATCCAAGGATCCTATCCAGTCTATTTTTAAATGTTTCCAAATTTTCAGCTTCTACCACATCTCTGGGGAGTTTGTTCCAGATTGTGACAAATCTCTGTGTAAAGAAATGTCTCCTGTTTTCTGTCTTGAATGCCTTGAAGCCCAATTTCCATTTGTGTCCCCGGGTGCGTGTGTCCCTGCTGATCTGGAAAAGCTCCTCTGGTTTGATGTGGTCGATGCCTTTCATGATTTTGAAGACTTGGGTCAAGTCCCCACGTAGTCTCCTCTGTTCCAGGGTGAAAAGGTTCAGGTCCCTCAGTCTCTCAGTAGGACATTCCCTTCAGACCTGGAATAAGTCTGGTTGCTCTCCTCTGAACTGCCTCTAAAGCAGCGATATCTTTCCTGAAGTGTGGAGCCCAGACCTGTACACAGTATCCAGATGAGCTCTAACTAGTGCATTGTACAGTCTGAACATTACTGCCCTTGTTTTAAATTCTACACTTTTGACAATATACCCTAGCATTCTGTTTGCCTTTTTTATTGCTTCCCCACATTGTTTGGATGGAGAAAGCAAGAAGTCCACATAGACTCCTAGGTCTTTCTCATGTGTTGTATAGCCAATTCAATAGATCAGGTGTTCCTGATAAATAATCACCAATAACAGCCTACTATTTACTAACAATGCGTAGTTCAAAGTCCTTGGAGTTCTAAAACGTTGCTGGTGCTGTAACGTCATGTCGTTGATACATGCATACATGCTCTATACGGAAACTAGTGTAAACAAAGTACTGGCAAGTACTGAAATAAACAAAACTTGTGTACTATGGATGAAGAAATACATTCAGATTCAACAGCTGGATACTTGTATGAGCCTTTAAATGCAAACTATTCAAATTTAGGAAATAATGAGATAATTCAGTTAATTTTGCTGTCGAAGGACATCCCTAGAGATGGCTTTCATTGATGCAATTATTGCATGACATGTCCAAGGACCTGCACCAGTGGAAGAACTATCAAATCGGTATTCCACACAGTAAACATGATTATTAGTTTAACAACTTAGTTTTGAATTATCCAATATGTCAAATTATATTAGTAGGCTTTAGCACGTTCTGAATTGTGCATGCAGACACAAATGGGAAAATAACCATAATATCGCACAGCATTGTATTTAACCCTCAGAGGACAAATTGGGTGGATCTGCCCAAACTGGGGCATCAATTACAAAGTATTAATTTGTGATTGAGACATGTGGTTTATTAGTTACATTGCTGAGAATCTGAAACACAAGAAATTTAAAAACTTTGTTAAATAAAAATGTATAAATGGTAGGACATTTTAAAAATACCTTCCTATTAGGAGATGCACCGAAATGGCATAGTGACAGCAACAATAAGCACACCTGTCAACTCTCACAAATCTCATGTCAGACTTTGTATTTTGCAAGCAGGTGTTATTTTTTCCAGATATTGTCAAGGTTGTGACCATTTCTTTTTAAATGGAAGGCTTGCTTATGTAGTCAATATGATCATCTCCTGAAAATGTGTTGACATTTTCATAAGAACAGGATATTTTGCAATTACAGACCGACCAGAGTGTTTTTATTTTTTATTTTTTATTCAATTATTAAGTTATTTTTCATTCAATAATAGTTTGGCAATCTGTGACGTAAATGCCTTAACATTAGTGTCCTTGTGGCAATGTTTTCTGGTCATAACAACAGCAAAATACAAAATGTCATTTATGCAATTAATTTAACTAAATGATTTACTTTTCTGACGTTTCTAAACACACACACACAACATATAGACTATGCTAAATCAGATCAGAAACATACCTGTGTGCTCAAGTTCCAGACAATAAAAATAAGTAACCTATGTAGGCAATAGCTGGCAATGTAGAACTGGTTTAATAATATGAATGTTTGTTTCACAGAAGGGTGTTTGGCGGGTTAACATACCAGCTGTAGATTTGTTGTAGTTCAATTGCACTGCAAATATTTTACACACGTCAAAGTATTTCCATGCAGCACTTTTCTGTGAGGAAGCCATCTTTATCTGAGGCACCTTCTAGTTTATCACAAACAAGAAACAAATCCCACCCTCCCATCAATCTTCATTACTGCTACTTAGAGAGCCAATCAAGAGGATAGGATTATATATATATATATATATATATATATTTACTTTGGATTTACTTGTCAATAGTGGCCATTGTTAACAAATAGTCGAATGTCCGACTATTCGGTCTCATCCCTAATAGCAAAGGAGACATGGGGAGAACAGCCATGCTTATAGAGCTCCCTAATCGAGAATATACACAACATGAGGGAAAGAATAGATTGCATAATGCTGATGGTCAGGGCACATATGCAGCAAACACAACAAGTGAACTGAGCCCTGGGTGTTTCAGGTGGGCAATCAGATACTAGACACCACAGAGAATAAATTCCTTGTCAGCTGGAGAGGCCCCTACCAAATCTTAGAAAAAGTGGGCACTGTCAACTACAAGGTGTCGCAACCAGAGAGAAGAAAACCTTCCCAGCTACATCACCTTAACCTGCTAAGGAAGTCGATTGAGAGAGGGACAGCCTTTTCCCTGTCTTCCCCTCACAAAAATTAAGAAATCATACAAGGTGGACCAGAATTATCACCCCTTCAACAACAGCAGACAATGGAGTTGATCAACCAAGTACCAGTAAAGTATGCTGCGTTTTGGGCTCCATGGTGCTCCACAACATTCCCGATGCTTATGACCCCACCAGAAATATGCAGCTGCCTACCTAGATGACGTCATCATCCACATCAAATACTGGACATGACATCTAAAGAAAGTACAAACATTCCGGAGTTTGCTGCAGGAAGTAGGCTTAACTTCCAATCCAAAGAAATGCGATCTGGGGCTGACTGAAACCGTATACCTCAGGGGCCTAATTTAGCCACAGGGGAAAATGATAGTGGTGATTCACACCTAGCCCTGTCCAATAAACAAGAAGCAAGTAAGAGCTTTTCTAGGTTTAACAATCTATTACCTTAGCTATTAGCTATTTTCCACCATTGCTGATGATAGTCTTGGCTATTTTGAGAATGCTGAAAACATGGAGAATAACCTTTATAGCTTTCACATGGATTCATTTAGATCCCATACCCAATAGCAGCCAGAAAAAACTCAATATTTTTTTTATTTCTACTTTCATTCAATGAACTCAATGGTCTTTATTGTCTTTTTCCAAATTTAGCTTCCTCCTTGTATTATTCTTCTTGCCTTCACCGACACTTTGTACTGACTGAAAGCAAATGAATTTAACTCATCTTCCATGGGATCAATTGGCCTATTGAATACATCCACGTCCTCGCACTGAATAGATTATTTCTTGAGAGAAAGAACTTGATCCGTCTTTTCAAAACCGTATAATTGCCACTATCATTAATGCTGTGAAGTCTTTACATTTCATATTTTATAACTGAAAAATAATTACACTGAGAAAAAAAAGTGGTTCCATACTGCAGTAACAGTAACATTAGGCTAAAAATGAACAGTCTGTTTTCTTGGTTGTTTATGTAAAAAAACAAAAACTGGCATTGATGTTTTAGCTACATTACAGTGCCACGTGTCCAACCCATTTAGGCAGATATGCGAGAAATGTACAGAAAACAACATAACAAATGCATGAACAAGTTAGTGAACAAAATAAAAAAACTCACAAAAAGCTTAAAACACTGAAATTCTTTAGTTAAAAAGCAAGAGCATTGGGTGCTGGTTGGAGCCCATTCAAACCATGTCACACAGGCACTCCTCCAACCACTCTATTTGCCACTGCAAATTTTTTGGTGAGGCGGAAGTACATCAACCAGTGGAGGATTAAAATTACAGTTTGGTGGAAAAATCTGCTTTATTTCAATTATCCTTAAAATTACTATTTTCTCTTCTGCAATTTAACATGTACAGTGCTGTGAAAAATTTGCCCCTTCCTGATTTCCTAAATTTATGCATATTGTCACACTGAATGGTTTCAGATCTCCATACAAAATGTAATATAAGTCAAAGAGAACCCAAGTAAACACAAAATTCAGTTTTTAAATTATAATTTTATTTATTTAAGGAAAAAGGTTATCCAACACTAACTGGCCTTGTGTGAAAAAGTAATTGCCCACTTAGTTACTCAATCAACCCATTAACCAAATTTAAATGGCCATTGGATTCAATTAGAGCAGACACACCCAGGCTTGATTACTGCCAGACCTGTTGAATCTAAACATTACTTATATAGAACCTTACCATCAATGTTGGCTACAAGGTCTCAACAAGCAGCACACTATGCCGCGATTAAAATAAATTCTAGAAGAAATGAGAACAAAAGTTGTTGAGAAGTATCAGTCTGGAAAGGCTCTGGGACTCCAGCAAACCACAGTGAGAGCCATTATCACCAAACAGAGAAAACTTGGAACAGTGGTGAATCTTCCCAGGAGTGGCCGGCCTACCAAAATTCCTCCAAGGGTGCAGCGACGACTCATCCAGGATGTCACAAAAACACCCAAGACAACATCTAAAAAACTGCAGGCCTCTCTAACCTCAGCTAGACCTCTCTAGGTCAGCTTTCATGATTCAACAATAAGGAAGAGACTGGGCAAAAATGGAATTCATGGGAGAATTGCAAAGCGCAAACCACTGCTGACTAAGAGAAACATCAGTGCTTGTCTCGCAGTTGGAAAAAAGTACATTGATGACCCCCAAGCCTTTTGGGATAATGCTCTGTGGACAGACGAGTCAAAAGTCGAACTTTTTGGAAGACATGAGTCCCATTATGTCTGGTGTAAAGCAAACACAGCATTTCACAATAAGAACATCATACCAACAGTCAAACATGGTGGTGGTAGTGTGATGGATGCTTTGATGCCTCCGTGCCTGTAAGAATTGCCATCCTAGAATGAACCATGAATTCTGCTCTCTACTAGAAACTTCTGAAGGAGAGTGTTCGGTCATCAGTCCGTGATCTGAAGCTGAAGCATAATTGGGTTATGCAGCAGGACAATGATCCAAAACACAAGAGTGCACCTCAGAATGTCTCAAAAGAAACAAAATTAGGGTTTTGGAGTGGCCTAGTCAAAGTCCTGACTTGAACCCCATTGGGATGCTGTGGCAGGACCTTAAACAAGCAGTTCGTGCTCAAAACCCTCCAATGTCACTGAATTACAGCAATTCTGCAAAGAAAAGTATGCAGAAATACCTCCACAGCGATGTGAAAGACTGATCTCCAATAATAGGAAGCGTTTGGTTGCAGTTGTTGCTCCTAAAGGTGGTGCAAGCCGTTATTAAGTTCAGGGGGCAATAACTTTTTCACACAGGGCCAGTTGATGTTGGATAACTTTTTCCATCCATCCATTCATTTTCAAAACCACTTATCCTGGTGAGGGTCACAGGGAAGCCTAAGCCAATCCCGGCAGGCATAGGGATTTTGAGTACAACCTTTTATAGGCTACATTAAAGCATGTCAGCATAACACATGTACTAAATTACTCTTAATGAATTTATACTAATTATAGAGACAGGTGGGTTATGGCAGGCAATACTAAATTACAATTTTAGTAGTAATTTAGTAATAGATTTATACTTATTATAGAGATGGGTGACTAATAGCAGGCAATGTATATAGGTATTGCCTGCTTTGAATTACACATTCTCAACATGGCATATCTCACATTACTTGATGAGTGGGCACACGGCATGTTACGTAGGGAGTGTGTTTTCAGGGATCGTGACGATTTTTTTTCTATGAGAGCACAGTGTGGTTTCTTAGTAGGTATCGCTTTCCAAAGCAAATATTGTTGGATTTGTGTCATGATTTGGCACCTACATTGGAAAGAGACACGACCGCACAAATGCCATTCCTGTGCATATTCAAGTCCTCTCCACCCTGGGATTTTTAGCCACCAGCACATTTCAAAGAGAGATTGATCTCCTATTGGGCATTTCTCCACTAGCATTGAGCAGTATCATACCCATGGTGTTGGAATCCATAATTTATCTTAGCTCAATCTACATACAATTTGCATACATGCTAGCTCAACAGGCTATAATTAAAATATTTTTTAGGCCATTTCTGGGTTTCCCAACATAATTGGAGCAATAGACTGCACACACATCACAATAAAGGCACCATCTCAAAATTAATTCAGTTTTGTTAATAGGAAAGGATTTCACTGTATTAACGTACATGTGATCTGTGATGCACATTTGGTTCTACTCAATGTTGTTGCCTGGTGGCTGGGTGGCAGGCACAACTCTTTCATTCTGCAGAACATCTCAGTGGGCATTCGTCTACAGCAGGGGTCTCCAACAGGTTGATCGTGAGCTATCAGTAGCTCGCAGGCCACCTATGAGTGGCTCACCAAACAATTTTGGAAGTACATGCACGCATTTAGCACTTTGCACACTGGATCTGATGATGCATCTGATATTTGCTAGCATCCCACCTTGCACACTGAGCCCGTCATTGTCATACGACAGTGATGCATCAAATTTGGAATCAAAAGGATTCGATTCGGTCAGATCTCACTTGCATTCAAAATTACATTGACCAATGATAAAAAGATGACATGGGGATTGATGTCTTAACTAACCGTTCTAAAAAAGCTTTTATGGTTAGTTGTAAGTTTTCTGAATCTGCTTGGTCTGTTATAGGAGCAGGAGGGTTATTAATGTCTCCAGATAGCGGGACATCACTGATCCTAGAGAGCGCTGTATCCCCTATGATGCGGGCAATGCATGGTAGAGCGTTGTGTCGCTGTCCTCCCCCAGTTTAACAAATGTCTCACTTGTGGGCAGCAAGTCAATTCTTTGCACCGACTTAAAAATCAAATCATTTTTTTATTTATTTCTACAACAGACCTTTGCTTTGTAGATGCAAAATTCACTGCATGTGCCACCTGTTCCGACCCAAGGTTTTTCTTTTTGTTGTTTACGCCAACACTGAGCAAAGCAAAAAGTAATTTCTGTTTTGACTATAAGCAATTCAGTTTCACTGTCTGAGAAATTACATATCTTGCCCCTCTTTGCAATTATGCAGATCTTGGTCTTTTAAAGGGACATTTTCTTACCAAATATGGTTAATTGAGGGTGGTTCTGTAAGCAAATTGTCACAAATATGCATGTGCAAGGAGATTACCAACAATCTGTCATTATCAATGTTGATTACTTACAGGTGTGCGTACGAGTTGTGTACGCATGATTTTCATGTGCGTAAGAACATTCTTACATTCACTTGTACGACAGAATTTATAACTTTTTCTACGCAATGTTGATAAATGAGGGCCCTGGTCTCCTGGTTCGGGAGGTTTATACACCGGAATGATAACACAGAGGGGTTACGTCACCGCTGCAAGCTCATGTACACAATAATCCTCAATACACAAGCATATATAAGCACAAACAAGAGCAATTATAATTGGTCCTATGTAGATAATAATATTGTGTAAACCTTCTCTGAGCAAATCTTTTGACATCAATACAAAATAAACAGTGGCTATAACCAAGATAAAATAGCCCTCCCTGTCCAAGTCTTAACAAGAGTTTTGTTTGATTGTTATGACAACACATTTTTTCATGCCATTGCAGATCCCAGTCTTGGTATGGGCAATTTATTTTTTATTTATTTATTTCAGTCCTGCATTTCTGTATGTATGTATTTATAAGCATGAAAGGCAAATCCCAGAGGAACAATACAAATATTCATTTAAAAACTTCAGATGGTTCTTTAGGTAAATTACAAAGTTGTATTTAAAAAGCAAACAAAAAACAATTTTGTCTGCATTGCAAAAAGTTAAATATACACCATATGAGAAAAATGAGTTTGTTTAAATTTATTTTTATTTAGATTTAAATTCGTATCCTCCAGCCTTTTACCAGACGAGCCACTTGAGAGCTCTTATTAACACATATTTCATACTGTATCAATTTGTTTTACTGCATTAATTTAAAACCTTTTTTTTTCCTGTAATATCAGCATAGCATAATATACCTTGATGTAAACACAAACATACATTTCTAATATACTTGAACAACATATTGTACTGTATTTTAGCTGACTATTATAATTCAGACATTATATGTATCTGGGACTATAATAAAAAGTATATTAACTCTTAGTAAGACTTCTTTCAGCTCTAACCAGAACTAAAATCTTTTGGAGTATAATGTCCACAAGCCATGTAATAAAAATACACATTTTCAAATCCTATTCTCACAACAATAAATAAGGCTGATGTATATTATATTGTTAAGCTATAGTACAGCTATTGATCTGGAAGAAAATAAAGAATGTTGAACTGTTAGCCTAAAGCACATTGAGCTGACCAAATGTTTTGCATGTATAGCTGTCAATGATTCCCTTGACTAATTATCCATTAGAAAATGAATTTAAATTATGTTTAATGCTCCATAAAAGGGGGAATTTTCAAATTAACCAAGGTGAAGAATCATCTGGAGAAATGTGTTAAGGTATTTCCTAAGTTGTTCTCGGTGGATTTGGAACCCCAATCTGTCTGGTGAAAGTGACAAATTATGCCATTCTTGAATTACAGGAAGTGTGCTGAATATGGAAATGCACAAATCAAGGAAATTAACCAAAAACGAAAGAGCTCAGACACAGCTTCTCTCCTCCCAGGGGATCTGAAATTCTTGAGATATGCATTACAGGCGACTGTAAAAAGGTTCATGAAAACATCACAGTGGTCTCCAAAGGCTCACAACAATTTGTAAGGAAGAGAGGAGAGCAGGCACTTCATTTTTATTTTTATTTGCAACTATCACATTTGTTTGAATAATCATGGTCTGGGTTAGTCATTCAGAAGCAGGGTTTGGACAACTGTTTTCTATTAAATTTATTGAAACATACAAAGAATGATTTAATTTAAAAAAAAATCTGGATTGTGTATATTTTTTATAATTTACTGTTAATCTATGGTGTCTTCACCTCTCCGGTGGTAGTATAAGCCTTAAATAACATTTGGCAATTACAAATCGAGAGGTTATGAAATAAAAAATCATTCTAAAATTAGCACAATCAGTAGCCAGTCTAAATATGTATTAATCATTTTTTAATTCCTTCAGTATTAATAAGAATAATAATGGATATTAATGAACATAATTCATAGAGCAATGTTTTCAAAAATAAAACAATCAGTTTACATTAGTATATAGGAAGCAGATGTTATTGTCACGTGGGAAATGAAAACCATTACTATCAGTTGCTTGAAATCCCCAACAGATGGCAGCAGAATAGATCATCTTACACATGCACAGTGCTGCAGCTAAGACTTACAGACTTGTATATATCCACCTTCCCTACGAAAAGCCATAATAAATACAATAACTATAGATTTGAGACATTATTCAGGTTTTATTATTTGTTGTAAATGAATACATACTTTAATTCGTAGTTATTTAAACTAATGATGGCTGAAGTGTTCGATTGAACTCTGCAACTACGAGCAGCAGAAAAATCCATGCAATGGGGCAGGACCCACAGGATTCTGAGGGAAGGCATGATTGATAACATGATTGATGATTGATCAGAAACATTTGTGACCGTGGAAAACAGAACAAAAATCAACTCAACAAAACACTTCTGTTTATTTTCCAGTTCATTAAGTTATTATTTGTTTTCTAAATGCCCCAGCTATGACAAAACCAAAAAAGGATGTGTTGTGTGTTGCAACTTCAATAAAAGGACAAGGAGCACTGGCTGATTGTTTATGCTCAGTTGCTTTCCATTTGAAAAGTTAGTGTGAGGCCCCTATTTTACTTTAAATTAACATATGCATATTTTCTAAAAGTTCTGTAAATTCTGAAATGAATGAATTAATGAATTTCTACATAGGAAATACAAAGATTCTGGGATCAGGCTAAAACTGCTGGGTTTCCAGGAGTCTAGGCCAAACTGTGAAATTCAGTGATTTCTGTTGTTTTGCTGTATAAGTGAAATTAAGTTGCAGCAACTAAAATGACTGGCAAATGATGTTATCCATGTTTAAATAAAAGAAAGATAAACAGAATACACAAAGAGAAATGATAACATTCTGGTATTGTGTTTTGGTCTTGGTAGACTTCAGGTGCTATGCTCTTAATTAGTCAATTGGCTGGAGTGTAGTCCTCCTGGAAGTGCCTGATTGGCCAGCATGAGAATGCGATAACATGCCTTTTTCTCATTGGACAGGTAATCAGGCAATCAGGCACCTGGGGCAGCTACCTACAGATATACATGTCTCAGGAAGCTGACTCTAGTTTTCTGAATTCAACAGTAGTGAAAACAATTTTGCAATAATAACTGTTGAGCGATCATGTTCAAAATGATATTCATAATGTTGTTGTTTTATTAATGATTGATTTCTATGCTTTTGGACAAAGCATTCATCAGGCAACATAACTAACAATGAACCCCTTTCCCACGTGAAAGTAGTGAACTAATAATCTGCACCTATACATGCCATGAACCATCTCTATGCTATGCAATCTATAACCTGTCCCCAACACTGTTACTTGACACTATACCCTAGACTAGAGAATGATAATATCAAAATCACCTTTTAGTGAATGCTTGGTTCCAGCTCATTCACATATTCTATGGAAGTGCATTTACATATCTATGCTCTAATACTCGGTGTATTTAGTACTATTGTATGCTTCAAAATACAACTTATCTGATTATACTATTGTTGTTTTGATAAATAACTGTAGATTATGAAACTAAACTATTTTAACAGTCCCCTCTATGTTCTTTTTATTGTCTGTCACCCTCAATAAGGGCATCGGACAAATAAGAGTCTCTGTTTATGTGATACCTAAATTATATACTTCATAGTGCTGATTACGATCACCAATTTAAATGTTGCATATAAAGCAAAATAGTGTTGACCCTTTCCAACATTAAATACACATTGCATCTGTGCATCTACATCAGGGCCTTACATGACTTTATGAGAAACTACAGGGATTACATTTATGATTAAAATCAACTATCTAGGAGTATTACGTTTCTGTGGGGACAATTTACCCTGACACAAAACAGACAGCTATGAAACTGGACATCTATATTGTTATAAGCCACTCCATTTCGTGCTAATTTACATACAAATTGTTCTCGAAATAAATCAGCTGCCACCATTACCAGGGTCAAGGAAAAAACATGCAAAGTTAATCAAATCAATTCATGGGTAGAAAAATCTCGTTGACTGGTACATGTCTCGACTATAATTTCCAGATGGTGCTCAGTGTGTTCATATATGCCGCATGTTTATGTGTATATACTGCTTTATTTATTTACTTCAAATGTGTGTCTTCATGTGTGTCTTTGCATGTTTGTGTTTAACACTGCTTGGATATAAATGTGCAGAGGGACTCTAATAAGTGCTGTGTGCTCATGATTACCTTTTAAGGTACAGATATCATAAATCAATTTCTTCATATGTTTAACCACTGAAGCATTCAATAGTCATTCAGAGTGGTCCCACATTGATTAGAATTCAGACTTTAAATATACGTATTTTAAAAATAAATACTGCATTTATATAGTTTTCCACGTTCACATATGTAACTATTAGCCTAGTCACAAGGAATCCTTATGGATTAATCAGATCTCAAGTAAAGTGTCTTGAATATATTCCCCCTTTCCAGAATTTGTATTTTCTTTTTACTGACGATGACATGTATATGTTGCCGATGCCCAAAGACCCCAGGACCTGATATAAAATCTGAATTAAAATAATCATTGCACATCAGTACATTGTGCCATTTTAAATATTGAATATAGAGTACAGTATATTCTGTTTTATGCTTAAGGTTATCAATAGGTAATTATCAAGAAAACAGTGGAATACATATATCAACACCGCCACATGATGAAATGCACTAGTTTTAATGTAACTTTTATGCCATTTTCTTCATAACATTATGGTTTTAATAATAGATGTCCTAACCATGGTACCCAGGCTAGATTCAAATTCAAATTGTCTAGCTCAGCCATTCCAACCTTTTCAGCCCCCTTGTACACTCACACACATCCACCCCACATCCCTTCGAAGCGTTTAGACATATCCATTTTGCAATTATAGCATATGTTAAACATGACAAACAGTTCACTTTCACAGTGACATTTATTTAAGCATTCAAAGGAGAGGAAGTGTCCAAACTACATCCATTTATATGGTTCCTTAATGCACTGCTATAGTCTATGGAAGTGGGCACATGTACAGCTCATGTTAATTTTCACAACCTCATGTTAATAGTATGAGAATGGCGGTATGAAGAGAACAATGCACTTGGATGATGTTACTCACGACAAGATTACTATCAGTACATCATACAAAATACTACAGCTAGGCAGCCAAAATACAATAGGTTCAGTGAGAGAGTCCATTCTCAGTCAAAGTGGTTAATCATAAAACAAGTAGATCAACACACATATTCACAGACACAGGGGGCTAATACTTAATATACCTAATAAGAGTGCTGGTGTTGCATGGCAGATGTTGAACACTTAATGTCAGTCTGTATGGATGACAGACAGAGAACAGAGATCGGGCTCAACATCCAGTTTATTCCTGTACTTGGTTTTCAGTGCCACGGGTGCTGAAAATCTGGTTTCACAAAGATATTCTGTTGGAAATGGCATCGGAAACATCACTGCCTTGTTAGAAAGTTCACAATCCAACATGAATCCAGAAATTTGTCAGGTGTGTGTGTGCAAAAATGAGTTTCAAAGCATTGTCACAAGATAAATCCACAAGGCTGTCCTGCTCTTTTGCACTGAGGCCTGCGATGTCCTCGTCACTGTGGCTGGAGAAGGGGTTCTCAATCCAGATGCACTGCACATCAGGAGCGGGGAAATACTCCCAGCTGACTCCTCAAACTTTGCAGGTGCTCCTTGATTGCATTGGCTGCAGTGATGGGAAGCTGCATTTCCTCTTTTGCCAGAAAGGCTGCCAGATTTTCAAAACACTCATCGTTGGACTGATCAACTCGTCTGGCACACACCTGCAATTTTTTATTGGTCGTCTCGATTATTTCTGGACATGAAATATGGTCACTGCTTTTCCTTGGAGAGCAAGATTGAGTCCATTTAAGTGGCTAAAAATATCGGTCATGTATGCCAACTTAGCAAGCCACTCAAAGTCACTGAAGCGGTGAGTCGATGAAAAAACCCTCACATCATCATGCAACTCGACAAAAAAGGCATGAGTACCTTGCCGTGTGAAAGCCACCACACTTCGGTGTGCATCAAAAGTTGAAGGCGATCACTGTCCATTTCCTCACATAAAACTGCAAATACACGTGATTGGAGTGGGTAACCCTTGATAAAATTAACTGCCCTGACAGCCTCATCCAAAACAGTCTTTAGATCAGCCGGCATTTTCTTTGCAGCCAGTGCCTCCTTGTGTATACTGGACAGATGTAATCAGCCAAGCCACCAATTTGACATTCTGACAAACCCCACTGTTCTGGCCAAGCCCTGTCTGTGCTTAGTCCTACACACTTTGTCCAATCAATTCTGTTTGAAACCATGAAAGTGTTCAGAATGTCAAAAATTGCCTCTGCAGTTAAGCATGTGTTAAAGGTTTGCAAAACACAAGGTCCTCATTTACCCCTCCATTATATTCATACCTGACATAAGCAAGTTTGACAGGTTTGCAACGTCTGTTGATCCATCAATCTGGAGGGCATATAAACAACTCACTTGCAATGTTGTGATCAGCTCTTCAGACACATTCATGGCCAGATCATCAATTCTGCATTTCAGTGTATTATCAGACAGAGATATCAAGTTCATTGGCCTTGTGGCCTTCTCTCCTAGCACCACTTTCAACATCTCTTTAGCTGCAGGCAGAATCAAGTCCTCCCCTATAGTATGTAGCGTCCCTGTTTTTGCCATGAGCCCACGCCCCGAAAGGAAGCTCCAACAGCATTGCATTTTTGCTGCCAGTACAATCAACCAGTTGGACTCGATCAGTTTCTTCCTGCTTTGGTATTCTTTGAGCTTGTTCTAAACAAAATCACAGGGCTTGGACACATATTGCCCATATCAAGATGATGATGCAATTTGCAGGACGTCAGAGCCTCATTAGCCAACACCTCGAAACAAACCAGGCAGAAAGGTTTGTCCTCTGTTCCCGTGCTGGTAAATCCCAGTGACAAGTACTCACGGCTGTACCTCCTCCGAAAAATGTGTTTAACAATTCTGGAATGTTCTGGGGTCTCACTCGTTGAAATGTCTGTCCTTTTCCTTTACAGAGTACCAGTTGCCAACCACCGATCCTTTTTTAGATGCTTATGTTTGATGTAGGCTATGTAGCCACGTCTGTCAATGTACAATGTGTAACTATTGGCGTTTTGATCATGATGAATTTACAGCATTTTTTTTGTTAAACAATTACTAGGAATTCATACTCATACTCATCAACAGTGTGTATACATATTTTGATATTCATCCATTGTTTTATTTTATTTTTCACTGGTTTGGTGGCCCACCTGCATTACCCTCACGGACCACAGGTTGTGAATCACTGGTCTAGCTTTAGTTGTAGTAGTAGTAGTAGTAGTAGTAGTAGTAGTAGTAGTAGTAATAGTAGAAAAAAGTAGTGGACATTTACGCACACACCATTGATAGTTCACCTGAGCTTTTCAAGGTACACATGCCTGGTATGGCAGATCAGGAACAGAGTGCCAGAGTAGCTGTCCGATCACTGTCAGATTAAGTCAAACCCCAGTTTGAGTTGCTGGAGCCATCAGCCAGAATGTTTCACTTTGAGTTTGTTTTAAACTCCTTTCCCTTAATGTCATGGTACTGGTGTCTAGGGTCATAGCCTGCCAATCTGATATGGTCATTCATGTAAACATCAATACGTTTTACAGGTTTAAGTTTTGAAAGTTTCTGTCTTTCATATATAAGACATTTTGGTGTCCAGACTCTATAATTGCATGTCTGTCTGGGCCTGTTACCTAAGATGGGCTAAATGGTTGTTAAGGGCAGAGATCAACCCATCAAGCCCTTTTCACTGCTCAGATAAGTTACATTTCAGCCAGGCCTCCCAGGGCGAAAGGACATGCTTGAATGTATATGTGCTTCCAACAGCTTTTAAAGATAATGTCTATTGGATACTATACACAAATATCTGTTCAGTAAAAGTGGAAGACAGTCAATGTAGTTATTTCTTTTTGTCCCTGTGCCATTTGATTTCTTTAAACAGCAATATTTGCTTGAATTACTGCATGTAAGTATTACTAATATTAATTAACTCAGACTTTCCTTAGTCATAATGATGAAGAAAAAGGACAGGATAGCAATTACAAGACTCAGTGTGTAGCGAAAGGGAAAATGATTGTATGCCCCATTGCACTGCATTAATGTTTTGACAGTGAAATTAATAAGAATATCATTGTGTTCCTTGTTTCTTATAACGTACAAAAATGTTAAAGGTATGATTGTGCTGCTTATGCAAGAAAGTTGTGTTCATAAGTATTCATTCATGTGTTCAAAAGAAACGTTAGAAAGTCTGTCAATTTATGTTTATAAAGGCACGTACTACTCTTATGGGTATATTTTTTGAGGAAAAGGAAATGATGATTGAAAACACATAGAATGAGTAAGAATCTGGTGTGTGCTCAACCCTAACAAAATTAAACTGCAAGTAGTCAATACATTGAAATCATAGAGGGGCTTTAAACAATTGTACAGAACCCCATCAATGGGGACTTCAATTGTACAGTGTCTTTTCATGGTGAGCAGTAACTGCTGTAGAAAGCACTGTTGTAACAGAGCACAACAAAGCACGGTATGAATGTAAAAATGCTAAATGTATTCCCAAAGCCTTTAAAACTAAATCCTTTTAGAGCTCAGAAGACTACAAAAGGTAAACCACATAACTTTTTAATAAGCACTATGTCAGCGTTCGCAAATAGGCGGCCAATAGGTCACACTGGTACCCTGTAAATGCAGTTTGTGCGCTCATAATTTGATCTACACTAAGGATAAAATATGAATTAGTTGATGATGGGTGAACAGGGGCACGCAGAAAATACAGAGAGGGATGTGTAATGATAAATAGATGTTGAACTTCAGGAGATGGGGGGACTGGGTCCCTTTTCGTCAAATTATCTTCTACAAAATACAGAAAATCAAACATTTTATTCTAGTTGGACCAAGGAATATTTGTTTACTCTGACAGCCCATTATAATTCAAAACCAACTGCTTTACTTTGCAGACAAACAGTCATAGTTTGCAGAGTCGTAAAATTCCAGGGGCATTTTGTGTCGAAACACAGCAACATCAAAAACGCCCACACCTTAGCTTATACAATTCACACAGAAAAAAATGGATACTCTGACTGCCTGATTATATCTTCCCAGCATGCTAACTTAATGATAAGTAGTGCAGTATCTTAACGGGAAATGCCACATTATTTGCTGCATAATGTTTGGCTCCTAGCAAAGAAAACAAGCCCTTTGCCATTTCAAAGCTTGTTAAATATTGTACAGTAGCAGTAATGGAAGATGTTATCAGTAATGATGAGAAAACGATTTACACTTTTGAACAGACTTTGTGATTAGCCAGAATGTTGTATAACCTCTGGGAGTGCCTGGGAGTTAGATATGTTATGTTGGTAACAGATTATATAGATTAGAGTTCAGAAATTACATTTTAAAATCTTTATAACCCTGTTTAAATTAACAGAGTAGTAATAGACTGTGAATAACCTGACAATTGCTAATGGTTACATGTCTGATATTAACATAAGGTCATTCATTAACAAACAATTAAACATTAAAGGATTGCTTATTATACATTTATAAACTGACATTTGTGTACCTGGATGATAGTGTTAAATCCACTGTGCTCAGTAATAACCACCAATTTAGTGTCTTCTAGAAGGGCATCTGCTTCCAAAGCAGAAAATCTGTCCTGCAAAACTTACAGCATTGTTATGAAATATACAGTCACAACAATGACTGTTCTAAATATATATTACAAATACAATCCTGATATTGCATTGCTGGAGTATTGGTACATTGAGCTAGTGTGAATTCTACTGTAGCTCTCTGCATTACAATATAATATAGTGCCACAAACCCTGCTACCTGGGGACCACTGTGGAGGTAGATGTAAGACAAGGTCAAATCTGTGAACATCTGTTGAATATGACATTTACAAATTGGATAAATATGTTGCAAAAAATCTAAACAAATGATGCAAAAAATAAAAATTAAAAAAATGCTGTGGTTTTAACAGACCGTACATGTTGATTATTCCTAAGCAAAATAAATACAGGTAGCTTTCAATGTCAGCTTCCTCTTGGTACATCAGTTTTACTTTCATGTTCCATCTCCAGTCCAATGAGAGTATACTTGAGAATTTCTTTTACATCTGTAATATTGCTTAATAGCTGTTATTACACTCTGGTCCATTGGCTGTAGCAAAGAGGTGGTATTCTTGGGAAGAAACATGCACTTCATCTCTCCGGCTAATAAGGTATCTTCAGATGGCTGAACTGGGGCATTATTGAGCAGGAGGATGGCTCTTTATGCCTGAGCTTTACATCTGGTACAAAATTATGATAAAACCGGTCATTAAAAAGCCACATTTCCATCCAAGCATTTTTACTTGCTGTATAGATCGCATGAAGGGCTGAGTTTTTTTTCTTTTTTTTCTTTTTTTGAGATGCTTGGCTGACTTTCCCACCATCAGTATAAGCACTGCATCTGATTTGTGTATTTTGCCTTTGAGAGAGATTTTTGGCTTTCTCCACTGAGGACTGTTTTTATTTTTTAACGTTAAAAAAAGATTTTCTGGTCACGGCTTCCAAAAATAAGTGTGTCCGATTCTGCTGTATTTTTCTGTTTACAGGTTACAGGGAGCACCGTGTTATGTAAATTTCATTCTGTGTTTGCTTTCAAATCTGACACAAAATGCCCCTGACAAAGTAAATCCTTTAATATCTGAAAAGTATCAAAGGAGTTTCACATCAAATTCTCAAATGATTTTGTTGCTTTTCCAGACCAGTGACTTGAAATTGCCATGAAAATAAATTGATTGTGGCATTACAGCAGAGAAACTGTGGTCCCTGCCCGTGCTGATGTTATATGTGAAATATAAGATCAAGCACTTTTCACTGGGGTCAGGGGGGGGGGATAAATGAACTTTTAAGAAAGCAGCTTCATAGCTAAGGCTGCTCAACTCAGCACAATCTGTCCATCATTTTACGTTTTAATTTTCTCTATATAAAATATTGTGGCAGTAGTGGCTGCCAGTGGCTTACCTGTGGCACAACATGTCACATCACATATAATTCACAGGTCAGCATGTCTCTGCATGAAGTCTGACGCATCAAACAATCAAGTCTTGGTTTTGATGACCTGCACAGACATGGTCCCAGCACTTTAAATACTAACTGAACAGCCATGCACTGGGTCTACTGGTGCTAAAGCCCAGTTTGTCAGTAAAGTAAGTCTGTAGCATCTGCTAGTACATCATTTGGATGACATGCTGATATGAATGTATAAAAAGATCTAATAACACCAACTGATCAATTGCCTAATCTTCATTTTAAACCTCCAAAACAGAACATAGGTTACAATAGAGGGAGATGATAAATTAGCATTTGAAATACAAGGCGCAAAACATTTAAATTCTTTTCGATCTAATGATGTGTGTCAAGAATTGACATGCAAGTGGTATTAAACAAAACATTTTCACTGTCCTGTTTAATTGTAATATACTGTAGTTTATATATTTGAGGGGAACAAATGTATTTAAAGTAAATTAAGTTATGCTCAATACATTGATCACACCCTGAGGGAAGCAACAAACAAACCAATCTTGGATTAATTAAAATGTATGCCTCGCTAATGTCTCTCTCTTTCTCGGGAGATTTGCATTTTTTCTCCTTTTTAGCGGTTTGTTGATAATTTTATTTATAATCTACATTTGCATGTTTGCCACACTGGAAAATACAAATAAGAGTTTATTGGCTGAAAACGTTTATTATCTGCAAGTTCAAATCTGTCTATGTGAAAAAAAAGTTATGTGGAAGGAAGCATATGATCTTCACACCAGGGCTTGAACTAGCACAGTTCCTAAATAAATGTAGGTACTTGTGTGTTAGTAGGGGTGTATAAGTAAAACACCATTGATTTTTCTTTTCCATTCTATTATTTTAGTAACTTTTGTATCTTAAAAGCATAGCCTTCAACACAATCATGGCTGCTGTAAATACAGCCAACAGAGAGCGCTTTGGTATTTCAGGACATAACATTTCAAGACTTACTGGATAGCAGAAAAGACTACATCTCCAAGATCACAATGTCAGCGTATGACTCTGTGTAGCGCAGGGACACTTTGAGATAGAAAATAAATTACTGATAAGTTTCTACTCCATTTTAATTATTGATATATCTCCACTGAGACTCCTACTTTTCTCTGATTGGCTGATGGGCGTTTAGGCCTACAGCATGGAGGAATTTGAGAATATTTTATCTCCTGCGCGTCGCTGTGCTTTGCTACTGGTTGTTAGTGAAATCAGTGGGATCTGAGGATCTGCCGTGCCGTGTCCAGTATGACAGCCCCTTTACAAGATGATGTCTCTCCTGATCAAATCAATAGGGTTGCTCGGCATTTTGCTCAGTGGCAGGAATAATGAACTGCTGATCAGTGTTACCTGTTAGCTGGGTTCAAAAATTAACCACCAAAACTAATCGCCATTAGTGTAACGCCATTAACCTTAATAATAATAAAAACTTTTCTTTTCTAAATGCATACAATTTTACATATTGGTCAAAAATTGAGGACATTTATATTAGGTGTGTCTGCTGCCCATCATCTTGTGCTTGCTAAGTGGAATTGTTGCCTAATTAGTAGTCAATCATTGTCATCTCATACAATCTCATCTTGTTTCATATTCAACTCCTTTTTTAAACATTTTTACTTAATTAAATAGGTTGAACCCAATTCTATTGTCTGGATAAGATGATGAATGTTTCAGATTAGAAGAAATTAAATACATAAATATAAACTGCTTTTCACTGTCAGCAGGCACTTCGTGTAAATGCATAAAAGTCCCCCCATCTTCATATTATTAGCCAAAATGAACAGTGTATTTTAAAGTATATCAAAATGTATTTGTTCAAGACATTGTTTTCTTTGTTTTGTGTTTCGTTCAGTGTTGTTGCTAAGGATTTAAAATGATGTTTTCCTTCTTCTCATTAGTGTCAATGCCATTTTCTTTGCTTCGTTTATTAATGAATGCTACTCAGCCCACAGCATGTGATGAAAGACAAACCTATATGCAGGATGTGTATGGTGGCATTTCGTGGCTTTTCTTTTTTCTTTCTTTTGGTGGCCTTTAAAGTTCAGCTTGCATACATTCACCAGCTCAGCAGCCCAGGAGGTCGGTTTTCATCATATTTAGAATGACTGTAAAAAGACATGCTACTATATCCACAGTGGTGGTTTTCCACTGAACAATGTCTTAGTCTAGTCAAGGCAGTTACTAACAGAAATCGTAGTGGCAAAATTACTTCTGTGCACAGTGCTTCAGGTTGTTTTGGTCACCAGTTATTCCACAATGCACTCCATATACTATATCTATGGAGCCATGTATCTGCGATTGTGTGAGCAATGCTATAAAATCAGCTTAGTTACAAGTTATCAGTGATAACTTATTTATTTGAGCCAACAAACATAGGTCTACATACTTTATACAGTGAGGGAAAAAAGTATTTGATCCCCTGCTGATTTTGCCACCTGACAAAGAAATGATCAGTCTATAATTTTAATGGTAAGTGTATTTTAACAGTGAAAGACAGAATAACAACAAAAAAATCCAGAAAAATGCATTTCAAAAAAGTTATACATTGATTTGCATGTTAATGAGGGAAATAAGTATTTGATCCCCTATCAATCAGCAAGATTTCTGGCTCCCAGGTGTCTTTTATACAGGTAACAAGCTGAGATTAGGAGCACTCCCTTTAAGAGAGTGCTCCTAATCTCAGCTCGTTACCTGTATTAAAGACACCTGTCCACAGAAGCAATCAATCAATCAGATTCCAAACTCACCACCATGGCCAAGACCAAAGAGCTGTCCAAGGATGTCAGGGACAAGATTGTAGACCTACACAAGGCTGGAATGGGCTACAAGACCATTGCCAAGCAGCTTGGTGAGAAGGTGACAACAATTGGTGCGATTATTCGCAAATGGAAGAAACACAAAATAACTGTCAGTCTCCCTCGGTCTGGGGCTCCATGCAAGATCTCACCTTGTGGAATTTCAATGATCATGAGAACGGTGAGGAATCAGCCCAGAACTACACGGGAGGATCTTGTTAATGATCTCAAGGCAGCTGGGACCACAGTCACCAAGAAAACAATTGGTAACACACTACGCCGTGAAGGACTGAAATCCTGCAGCGCCCACAAGGTCCCCCTGCTCAAGAAAGCACATGTACAGGCCTGTCTGAAGTTTGCCAATGAACATCTGAATGATTCAGAGGAGAACTGGGTGAAAGTGTTGTGGTCAGATGAGACCAAAATCGAGCTCTTTGGCATCAACTCAACTCGCCGTGTTTGGAGGAGGAGGAATGACCCCAAGAACACCATCCCCACCGTCAAACATGGAAGTGGAAACATTATGCTTTGGGGGTGTTTTTCTGCTAAGGGGACAGGACAACTGCACTGCATCAAAGGGACGATGGACGGGGCCATGTACCGTCAAATCTTGGGTGAGAACCTCCTTCCCTCAGCCAGGGCATTGAAAATGGGTCGTGGATGGGTATTCCAGCATGACAATGACCCAAAACACACAGCCAAGGCAACAAAGGAGTGGCTCTAGAAGAAGCACATTAAGGTCCTGGAGTGGCCTAGCCAGTCTCCAGACCTTAATCCCATAGAAAATCTGTGGAGGGAGCTGAAGGTTCGAGTTGCCAAACGTCAGCCTCGAAACCTTAATGACTTGGAGAGGATCTGCAAAGAGGAGTGGGACAAAATGCCTCCTGAGATGTGTGCAAACCTGGTGGCCAACTACAAGAAATGTCTGACCTCTGTGATTGCCAACAAGGGTTTTGCCACCAAGTACTAAGTCGAAGGGGTCAAATACTTATTTCCCTCATTAACATGCAAATCAATGTATAACTTTTTTGAAATGCGTTTTTCTGGATTTTTCTGTTGTTATTCTGTCTCTCACTGTTAAAATACACCTACCATTAAAATGATAGACTGATAATTTCTTTGTCAGTGGGCAAACATACAAAATCAGCAGGGGATCAAATACTTTTTCCCTCACTGTAGCCTATATGTAGCCTATTTACGGTGTGATTCTCATTCCTTTCCAATTACAATTGGTTTCTATGGACATTGAAGTCAATGGTTGCTATGGTTCCTATAAACGGAAATTAAAAGTGATTTAATTTACAAACAATGATGAATTGCATGCATTTTCTCTGGTTGTTGTTGGCATGGCAGTATTCATGGAATCATGAAAAAATATACAATTCTATTCCATCTGAGACACTTTCCGCACATTTAGCAAAAATGTTTCCAGTGTTTCCAGTGTAACAAAAAGGCAAGAAAAAAGAAAACCCATCCTTTTTGAGCAATCCCAAAAGTTATATGTATTGTACAATTGTTAAATGGAAGATGCAAAAACTCATCCAGAGCTATAAAAAAAGCACTGATGAATATACATATATAAACATTTTAAATGTTATTTGAAATGTCTGACATATAAAGAGGGAAACATATTGACATGTTTGTGTGATGACAACATATTTGCCATGTTTAAGTTCAAAAACTGAGTTTGTTTAATTTTCTTAAGTGTTTGGTATTGTGTTGATTTGAATCCAAGAATTTCAGATAGCTGCTTGCCAAATATTTCTAAGTACTTTTTTTAATCATGGCGATGTTACTATGTCTGACATTGTACCATTCAATCTCAGCTGAATCCAAGAAGACATTGGTAGAATAATATCCACAATTTCCTGATTGCATTCTTTGTGACAGATTATTTATTTCGTATTTTTGGGGGCTGTTATTGTATTTTTCTTCTGAGGCATTGTTAGAACAAACTGTATACTGCTGGCCAAAGCTATGGGGTCACCCTGAAACGGTATTCAAATTCAACTGGGAAGGCAGAAATAGGAATGCAGTATTGATCTGGATGACAAAAATCAAAATTTGTCAAAAGAATATGCAAGGTTATAATTTTCTAGCATTTTAACTACAAAAGTTTCCCATCTTTAAACTATTATTTTTATATGGAGTTAAGTTCATGCAGCTTGCATCACCACATCACCACCACGCTTATCACAAGTTATTTTTATTTTTTCCACTTATTTTACTTTTAGTCTTGCTGTGTGTCTAAGGTCACTATCCTGTTTACAAACAAAGAAACAAATCCATCACTCACTGCTAGTCTTCCTGAGGTTATTGCAAGACATTTAAAAATGCAATAATATCATTCCTTTCCTATATCCATTGTGTGTGCAGCAGTAACAATGGTTCTAAACCTTCATATAATATGAGACTTCTTGAAGGCACCACAAAGTATTTTGACAATATCTTGCTTTTTTTTTTATTTCAGGATCATGTACATGTGACCTCATAACTATGGCAGCGAATGTATGTTTTACACAAAAACAGCGACTTAGCTTCAAATCAAAAACTAAAATATATTTTAAAATATAATGTAAGCAGAATGTGGGCTGCGGTAAATAAAGTTATCAAAGACCATAGTAACAGAATACAAAAAGTATTTTTGCTCTTTAATCAAAAGAAAACAACCAAAATGTAATCAGTTAACGTTTACTTATCGGGTTCATAATCAAAATGTAATCTGTTTATTACAGAAATGTATTCGACACTTGTTTTGCATAAGCAAAGTGAATGCATTTATTGACACAGGCATAATAATTACAACAACAAGCTCAGCCAGCTAACACATTATTAACATAGCAAGAACTCATAATGAATTTCTAAATAATTTACAATATTTAAATATACCACTCTGCATACTTCTTTCTATATGATTTTCAATGTGCTCAAGGGGTTTATCTTTAGAAATGTAGGTTTTAGACATTAAACCAGTGGTTCTACATGAGATCTACATGAGCATTATTACACACAGCCTACACATTTTTTAATTAAACCGTTTCTGTTAGACACCTGTAGATACACTTATTTTTGTGTTAACTTCTGATTAGTTACATGAAACAGGGTCAAGGCATATTGAGATCTGGTGAGAATGAAAAGCAAAGATTAAGATTGAAGATGAGTGAATGTGGGAAACATGATTTTTTTTCCTTAGGTCAGCTCCTCTTGTTTATAACTTCACCTTTTATTGACAGATAGCACAGTTTTTTTTTTTGTGAACAGTAATTCTTTCTGTTAATGTATCCAATTAACCCCACTAATGAGCTAATCAGCAGTGTAAAATATGTGTAAAATCACAGAGGGTGTATGATGAATGGAGATGTACTCAACTCTTCCTATAAAGAAAAGTGCTTTATTGCGCTTGTTAAAGTGGCAATGTCTTCTCAGGCACAGAGGGTAATTCATCATCAAGGTCTGTGACAGTGCCAAGCCCTGATGAGAGAGAGGTGGCAATAAACCCATCATAAAATGATTACTCCAGAATGTAGAGCAATTAAAATGTCTCTGTGTATCAGTGTCATTGAAAGGGAGGGTGGCTTGAGAAATTCCCCAGGATACGTCCCACCTTCCTGCTTTTTTGAAGGTGATATGCAAATCACAGGTCCTTTACCAGAATGATTATAGAAAAACATGAATGTGATAGAAAAGCTGGGTATGCCTACTGTGCATTTTTTAACTTACCCTATTATGTACTTTACTGAATCCAACAAAAGGTACAAGGAACCTGAGTAATTTATCACAGGGTGAGTGACAGGAGAATGGGATAGTCTCTGTGGGCAATGTCTTTGTTGAATCAGGCTCCTAAAGATTGAAAAGGAAAATTCTGACTCATACATGACAGACTCTATTTAAATTACATTATCCATAACATGATTTTTTTTTTTTTTACTGATTGTTGTGTGGAACCTTCTGTGCACTTCTGAGAACATAAAATGTCCTTTTGTTTTGTTTCAATTCTTCACCTGCATTTAAACGGATGGCACTGTATTTAAAAACAACTCCTCACAACCCCACTTTGTTTTATTTGACTTGATTTAAATTTCTATTCTGGAAGGAAGTATAAATCAGCAGCTACAGTCCTTGACTATTGGACATACTTTTCCCTTAAGCAATTGTAAACCAGTATTTAGTATCGTGTAAATACCAAATCACCAGTTCAGGCTAGGTCCTTTTTTTTTGGACCTTGAAGATAGTCTGGCATGGAAGCACAGTGCTTTGCCAAAAAGCCTGGATTCCACAAAGGTCCTCTTAACGCTTCTTCAAAGGTGAGTGATGGTATTTCAGAAAGTGCAATGGCTCCTTACCTCTCTGCTGCACATGCTCTTCATATATGTAGGCTTAAATATAACATTTTGAGAAAAATATACTGATTTAATGGCTATAAAATGAAAGTCTGCATTTGTTTTTGTTTTTTCAAACAGAACACAAATGCCAAGCTATGTAATAATTTAGTTATTATAACTGAACTTGTTTATAATGAAAGAAAAACAGCAACATATACATCCATAGCTGCTTTATGCAATCATGGAGTTTAATTAAAAATATGATTTATTCATATTAAATGTGTACTATATACATATGTGGTGCCATTGTACACAGAGAAACACCATTAATCTCCTCCTCAGAGCGTGAACCCAAGCATTGAAGGTGATAATAAATACATCATCCTAAGTCTTTTGTGGGGGTCTGTTTATACATTTAAAGGCACAGCAGCTTGTAGACATGGTCTTTAGTCTCCCAACTGTATTGTTTATGCAGTGAAAGCTGAGATTTATTCCCTGCCACTGCAGAGTGATGCTTCATTATTAACCAGAAGTGATGAAAGCCCAGTTATGTCTGTGCTGTTTCAGATTAAAGGACTCATCCAGGAATCCTGCAAAACTCTTGCAGGGAAGATGCAGGGAAAATACATGTGTCCTATAGGAATCCTGCAGCATCTCCTACAGGAATTTGTATTTGCCCTGTCTTCGCTGTACATATTTTATTGTAGTGCTGGAGGATACTTGCAGGAATTTGTAAGACTCTTTTCCACCAAATCCTGCAAAGTTTCTGCAAGTCCTCTTCAGGGTTTGTGTGTGTGTGTGTTCGCCCTTGATAATCTTCGATGATGCTTAAAGAACAGAACAAAAAGAGCCCATCAAACATCCACTCCAGCTATATTATTTATTAGAGCGCAGACTCAGGAAACCAACAGGAAGTCAATTGTGGAAAGAGAACAAAGGGTGCCTTTGGGGCATTTAATGATAACATAACTCTCCCCGTGTGCCATGCGATTTTATAAACCATGAAAGCATTGCTCAGCTGTGTAAATTGTTGTCATGGAACCAAAGCTTAATTATGTATTGTAAATCACCATAGACGGAATCCATGTCTGGATCCATTTGCCTGTATTTTCCTGTTTTTTTTTAAACGTTAAAAGTATATATACATTTGATAAAAAAATATATTCCCAAAATGTATTTAGTGGATAACAAACAATTTACTTATTTATGTTGGCTGTTTTTACAGACCTCTGAAACACTTCACCCCCTCACTTTCACAAATACTTAGACCTCTTGGTGTCATGGTTGGAGCCATACATGTATGTATTTATTTTTAAGAATATCAAATACGTCGTACACAATTTTATAACCTCTAAGAATTCACTTTTATTCTGCATTTGTCTTTTAAATCTAAATTTAAACCACTTGAGTTCAAACGGTAGAAGTATTAGAACCCCAATACCTGAAGAAGTCAAACACTCACATGCTTTAATGATGCTTCCTCCTGAGTGGGATACAGACAGCCCTCTTCAGATATTTGGACTTATCTAATAAAATCATTGTGCGGAAAAAAGCATTCTGCATTCTGGAGACATATTTTGATTAAAACCTTTCTTCTCCTCCTTGTTGTCTGTGCAGATGAAGAGCTGCTCACTATCAGTGTGACCATTTATAGTCCTGCTTTTCATTCTGCTCATATTGTTTGGACTGACACCATAATGCTGTGTTACTCTTCTATCTCTAGCACAGTAGCTGAAGAGGTCACCTTTCTAATTTTTGCCTTGATATTTTGCTGGAAAATCTTTATTAAAGGGGGAACAAAAGATAATGTTTTTCAGCTTTTTACTTTCACAGATTTTATTGCTAAATACTAAATATTGTGTTCTTTGAATATTCACATTCACTATGAGACTGTGTAGACACAGTTTGTACATTAAATACTATGTATACAACATTATATACTATTTATACAACTATTCAATACATTAGTATCGTGTGTTCTATATTTTCAGAAGTATATTAAGCTTAAGATTAAGATTTAATAGATAGTATTGTAGCAGTGCATTTCCTGCAGTGTAGTGAATGTGCTTGAAGCATGTATGAATCTTATATTCTGCTTATGCAAGTGAAACACTTTGAAACTTGGCCTGTGATGCTCAGTGCACTCCACAACTGAAAATGTCTCCTGCCATGGTTTTTATGCCACTTAATTGCAAGACTGAACGAATAATTGAGTTAATTACTCAAGAATCACCTGATCCTTAGCCAGTGGTTGGCGACTTGTATTAATTGACTGAGGTTCTTCAGGACTGGGGTCGGACATCACTGGAATATGGCATGGAGTTAGGGTCACACGACACAATTTCTACAATCCAACCAGATTTTGAGAAGGGTGGGCAGTCCACACTTAATGACTGTCTTTTGCGTCGTGAAGGAGCACACAGTACACGATCGCTTAAGTACTATGGCAAGCCAAATTGTCATTTAGAGATATCTCAACATAACTCTATTTGAAGATATCTCGAATTGAATTACATTCAAGATATCTCAAATTGACTTCCTGTGAAATAGCTGTATGTTTTGTATGAACTTCCTGTCTATTTTAAGATATCCGAAATAGGACAGGAAGTCAATTTGAGATATCTTGAAATTGAGGTTAATTTGAGATATCTCATTTAAAGCAACAATTTGAGATATCTTGAAATGGAGTGTTAAACGAGATACCTCATATTGAATCTCAATTTGAGATATCTCAAATTGAATTAAAGATATCTGAAATTGAATATGAGATATCTCAAATTCAATTCAAGATATCTTGAAATGGAGTTAGAGATATCTGCAATTCAGTTTAAGATATCTTGAATTGTATTTTGAGATATCTCTAAATGACAATTTGGCTTGCCATATAAGTACAGGGGGTCACATACTTAACGACTGATCTGAAATCCTTTGTCGTGGGGAGCTCAGACACAGCCTCTAAACTCCCCAAATCGCACGGAAACACACATGATCCATTCAGAGAAAGAGTAAACAGACATGGACCTGGACATTTACAGGTCATGTTCGTGTAGCGCTCCACCAATGGGATCGGTGGAATTCTGCAGACCTGTGTGGAACTGCGGAAATCTGCGCAACACAATCACTGATCACGTCACCCTACACGATCGGTGCAGATCGAGTCATAAATATTAATCATGTTTAATAAAATTGTAGGGGCTTCACAAGGGATTGGATTAGAGGCCGATTGATAGCATCTAACACCAAATGTATATCGGTGGCGCTGCTTTTCGTCACGATCAGTGCAGATTTGTCAGGAGGGCCAAATCGGGATAAAAATGCATAGTGTGACCTTAACTTTAATGTCTAATGATTCTGCTGAACATCTACATGTACATCAACACATTTGAACCCAATTCCCAGATCTGGCTTCTGGGTTTCTGTGGGGCATCCAGGACTCGCATCAGTGATTCTTGTTCTTCTCTCGATATGAAACATGTGGCATATTCCATGACTGACCCCCTATTCACACTGGGTTCGCTTGTTTCATGCTTTGAAACAATGTATAAGTGTGCTGGCTGTTCACACTTGCCTTGTGTACAAACGTTCTGAGTTCATTTGGAAACGAACTTGGGTTAATTTTCCCATAGGTACATTCTGCTGCCTTCTACCACAGTATCATTTTCATTTCGTTACACCTACACCAAGACGACAATGTAACTTTCTCCTGCTCCCTGCTGTAACAAAGTCATATGAAACTATTGGAAATCTATGTAGCTGATTTTGATTGACAGGTCTGTTTGTCTGCATTTTGTTTAGAGACCTTGTAATTCACAGGATGCACAAAACTCTGTAGCAGTTTCTTTCTCTTCTACTACTTGTTAATGGGGCATGACTGCCGATTAAATTAAAACATTTAATCTGCACAAATTACATAGAGCACACATTTAGAATATGCAAGTTATAATTTAAATAGTCCAGCAGTCCATTAATATAGAGAGATGACCTTTTGTCTCTGATTAATGGCATTTTGCTTTCCTATGAGATTCTTTATTTTGTGTTTACTTCTAGTAGGTTACACAATGAATCTAATCACAGTATAATACGGAGGCAGGGTGCTATTTGAACTGGTGTGCAAATGTCATCAGATTGTCCGTAGACAATACAGCATCAGTAACCGCAGTGCTCAGGCAAACAATTAAATGTTTACTTTCAAGCTGATTCAACCAGTCTGCTCATGTTCATATTATTATTTTTCATCTGAATTATTACCATTATTTTTCTTCCATTTTGATGAAAGAATTTCATGGACATTATATTTAAATCTGATTGTTTAGTTCCATCTACTTAATTAAGGGTAATAACGAGAATTAGGTTTGATTGGATACTACCATTTAACTAAATAAACTTGCTTCTTCAGTTAATTAATCAAAAGGTTAATATGTTGGTACTATTGAACATTATTTCCTGCTTACTTTTGTAAGTTTATTGTGAAGAAAAAAGCTATTTATTTACAGCAAAGACTTCAACTAATATATTTTCCCCCACTGTATGATGCACAAATTGCATATATAAATGTATTTTGCATGTTTTTTTTTATTTTATTTTACTAAAATAAAATGATATAATAACTAAACTACTCTCTGTATTTTTTTATTTCTGAATATATTTTGCCTGGAATGTAATGATATAAAAATAATTTTCTAACATGTATCTTACAATGGTTTGACAAATAATGCTTATTGTATTTTGTATTACTGATTGTATTACTGCAGTGTTGTACTCTAAAATGTTTCTTAGGGTGTCTGGGTGTAATTGGTGTTTTGCTCCACAGCAAAGTAAGCAAGTTTGATATTTAAATAGCATCACCTCTGAACATTTATTTTGACATTCATGTGTTTATGTTATGTGTTTAAGTGGTAGGTGTTCAACAGTACTTTTATTATATGAACCACTTAATGACTGCATCCTACTTGCAATGAAAGTAAAGTGATCCGTTTTCAAGTGATCAGAATATCGGAATTGATACCATTGGTATTAGATTTCCATGATTTAAATTGAGGCTTACAAGGTTTTACAATCCTAATTACATCTTTACAAGTCTTAAGAGTATCCAATAAATTAAGACATCTTGATTAGGTATTAATTTTCAGACAATCACATGCAAGATATGTCTGATGCTTTGTTCAGATTGTTTTGTGCACGTACTCTCTGGGGTTTTACATGCTGACAGCAGTATCCTGAATACTCCCTTAAAAAGAATTTAGCTTATTACAGAATGTTGACGAAATGTCTAAAAGTTGAGCCTAGTTTTGCCTGCGAACTAAATGTTAAGTGTTCTGACGCCAATCAGAAAATGTTTAAGTATGCTGACTTCAACCAACAATCAAGACAACTTCTTGCTCTCTGATTGTTTTTGTCTGCATTTTCTGAACAGGGAGATTGTCATTCTTTTCATTCCCAGCCTTGAGGTGTAAGAAACGATATTAGTATGCTTTTTTCTGAAAGCTCCTGAGTGACTTAAAACACATGTAGACTGTTACTTTGATAGCTTCATATTTTATAAGGTGTAAACATGATAACATGAAAAGGCAGACATGCATATGAAATAGCTTGTATATATAACATCTATTTAAGCATTCTTGCAGTATTTTGTTTTGTATCCTTCTTTCCAAACTCAGTTGTACTCAGTTGTACTCTTGGTTCTGCAATGCAGAAATGCATTATTTAGCATATTAAGTAGTTCAGAAAGGCTCCCTTTTATAGCCAATTTTACAGACAACCACTGAACTCAACTATTCTAACTAAATTCAACCTAGTTCCATAAAAAACTCTGAAGTTTCTTTTCTGTATTATAATTTATTTACATTTTGTAAGTTGTTTTTTTTTCCAAATTGTTTTCATCTTGAGTTCACAGCAAATACATTTCTGCTGAAGAATAATATATTTGCTAATAACACTTTGAAGAATGTATTAAAGATTCATTAATTAAAATAGTATTCACTTTTCCAGAGATTGAGATCCTGTGAAGAAATTAGTTGTCCTTAACTGCTATGAAATATTCCTGCCACCTCTCAATCAATGGAACTGTTTATTTTGTTTGCTTGTGTACGTGCATATTTTAATCAGTTCACACACACACACACACACACACACACACACACACACACACACACACAACACATACACGTAGAACTGTACTTTACTCTGCTATTTTGTTAGATTGGTTCACAGCCGATTCGTACAAACACTTGCCAGGAAAAAATAGGACAAAAAACAACATTCATTAAATATTATTTTTGCCTGTCTTTTCTTGCTAAATTGGTAGCATCTGCAAAATGACAACCGTAGATGATTGAAGGTGCTAGGCTAGGCATATCTCAGGGACTGTATAAACATTTTGCAGTTTAAGTACAGTAAAATATGAATTAAGAGGCAAAACATCCATCATCAATTGTATCCATGCGTTAGATTCAATTCTGTTGACTTGCTCTTTTGATCACAACTTCATCCTGTTTGTACATATTATGTATGTATGTACTGTAACAGACAAGGAAATACAGAATGAAGCATAGATGATCTCACCTTCATATAATAGAGTCCTAGGTCCTGTTATGTTTAGAAAAAAGCTACTATTCTAAAAAGTAAAAAAAAAAATATATATATATATATATATATATATATATATATATATATATATATATATATATATATATATCTTTTTTTTTTAAAGTGACCCGGGACAATAAAAAAAGAAGGGATGTTTAGATCTTTAAATTCAGAACTATTACAATTTGCTACTTTGGCAGATATAATGAACAAATCCACTGTAGGCTTTGGTGTAGAGCCACTGCGATTGGTTGGGATTAATCTATCTATGCAATTGCTTGTGCTTCACTGGTAAACATGATCAGACTAGACTATAAACAGAAAGTGTATCTCTTTCTTGAAAAAGTTTTGTCCTTTTTTGTTGTTTGAAATTGTAAAATATCCTGTTCAAAACTCAGAAAGCTAGATGTTGGTTCTGACTTTTAAACATATTTATCACCATAAGAACGTTAATGTGACATATTAATGTTAATATGGCATTCTTTTGTATTCATAGAAAGCGATCATTTAAATAATGAGTTAAATAATTTAAGCGTATACAAAACAATAGCCATTTATTGAATTTCCAGCTGTCTTCCCCTCATTGCCTGGTGAATGAATAATTATCAGTCCCCCGCTGTGAATCTATCAACTCAGAGCTAACCGTCTGCCTAATCCAGATGCTTATTCATGATCCCCACCCAAAATAAAATAAACATCGGCCAAGAAAAAAACTGATGCACTGCAAGCACTATGTACATACAGTAAGTTTCATGTCTTTTTATATGATATACTCTATGCGTGTGTGTAAACTGCATATAGCAATGTTGTGCAGGACTTTGCTCAACAACAATCGGACACACTCAGATAACAAGGTTGCCATCAGCCCCTGCCTCCACTCTCACAAGACTTTACACGATGCCTTAGCGTGAAAACTGTTGTCTGAACCCACCTATCACGTCTCTCAGTGTGTAGTGGAAAGCTTTGTCAAGAAGTGAATCAGGGAAGAGTGTCATGGCAACCTAAACAGACAATTCGTAGGCTTCGATGACCCTTACTAACACTTCAGACTTCAATTTTCATATTGTATCTATTTAAAAGAGAGAAAGAGAGATGTCTGTCTTGAACAACTCCATAGAACATGGAATATGCCTTAAGAGATGTTTTAAATGTTGACTGGTTTACTGAGATTGCACCTACATGGAAAATGCCCCTGGAACTTGCACATTTGGCATTTGAATCTTATGTTATCAATATGTGCATTCATTCCTTGCACAGCATGTGGAGAACTGCTTGGCGGGCTGGCCACCTGTCAAAGGGCTAGGTAAATCTCATGTTGCTGACAGTCTTTAGGGACCAATTCTGACACCAGCAAGAAAGGCCTTGAGGATCTCAGCATGTGAAATGCAGTTCGGGTCTTACGCCCCAAGCAGTGCCAGTAGAGATAGAGAAGCATGCGACAAATTTGCCTTTTGGGAGAGATAAATCCCACTTAGTTATAAAACATCATAGTGGACTATAACAGACAGGAGATAAAGGCTTTCAGCTAACTACATGCATTCAATCCTGTAGCTCCATGGCTGGCTGGATCCATGAAAAAATATCATTGTCTTTATTGAATAAAAATAAATCAGATTATCCACCTTATTTTCATGATGGCTTGTCATTCATGACTGAAGATCCGTGGGGAACGCCACCTTGACCTTACTAGTCCTGGGGGATTTACATTGGCAAATGTAGTTTGTCTTGACTTGCCTCAGCAGTTACCACAACTTTTACAAAGGTGCATTGTGGGGCAAGAGGATTCGCTATTGTAAGAGCCTTTTTGGTTGTTTCCTCAAATCTGATTATTCAGTGGATAATTAATCATTCTTGCTCAGGTATGAGTTTCATGAAATGGATAAGATCAAATTGAATATAAAAAAAATAAAGTGACAATTCTAATTTTAACCATCTGAAAGCAGTGGTGGCATGTTTATTTTCTAATGCTTCAAATAATTCAAAGCTAGAATTAGTTTACTCACTATCTTAGAAAAATAGATATTTATATTTTCTTCTACTTATTTTCTGTGCGACATAGGTATTGTTCTCAACAACATGCAATAATGTAACATGAGGGTGAGTGTACTGTGTCTTGTTTACATAGGTCACTAATTGTGTGTGTTGCTGTGGTTAATGACTTTCTTCAGTCTGAGAGACTTGATTAATAAGATGTGGCACCTAACAGATTTGTGGCATATATATATTAATGAAAAATGGTAATTGTAAAGCTTTAGTAAAATAATTTGTGATTTCCCATGTTTGTGTTTTACTCATTCAGTTTAAATTTTTTGTTGCTGTTTTAAAGTGCCTACTGCATATGTGTAGAACTTTGTTTAATTATAGTTTCGAGACTCTGAAAGTACTCCTTATTTATTTTCAATAACCTCAGTCAGCTCAAAACTCATTCTCACAATACTTATATGTATACTTACACAATCCTTAACCTAATCTGGGGCAAAAAGCATAAAGATTTCTATAAAAAAAAAAAAAAAAAAACTATTTCAGCATGTGAAAAAGAGCACAATTTTGCATTTTTGAAGGAATGACTTAACTGTCGCATACAATGGCAAGACTTAAAAACCAGCATCTTCACAAATCAAAATTCAGTCTTTTGCAAACTCTTAGACTTTTGGTCAACATATTAATCAAAGTTTGTAATCAGGAAAACAAGCTGATCGGGTTTAATAATCAATAAGCAGCAGGCTGATGTGAATTGAATACTTCTTGCTTAAACACGTGAAGACATGCAAATTAATACCTGCCTTGTTTAGTTTGTATTTGCGTATTGTGTATTTCCTTTAAATCGTAAAAATATTTGATTTTGAAAGGGTTAATATGGGAAATTACATCTTACGAATTAGAAGCACCACCTTCATATTCTTTATGGTTTCGGATGTGGATAGACAGTGCAGTCACAAAGTTTCGAAGTTCCGAAGTTCGAACTGGTTCGTGGAAACCGATGGCAAAATTCGACACCGCTGTGCGATACGGTGAGTGGTACGGAAGACTCCGCCGTAGGATGACTTGAAACACAGCCAGATGCATGTCACTCACACGTTGCTTCAGGGTGAGCAGCTGTTTCACTTCTGTACAGACATTCACAGTGTGTGCTGAGTGGCATTCAATCGCTACAGGATCTTTAGTAATTTTGCTGACTTTGATTCTCCTCCCAGTGCTTTGCCTTCTATAATATCCATGGCAGTGAAGGAGTGCAAGGGATCCCATTTGCTTTATTAGTTATTTAGTCTTTAAAAGGCATTTTATGACCGCCTGTACATATCACGGTGACCGGATGTGACCGGAAACTAAAGTCACGCGCTTTGAATGGCCCAATCGCCCTATTAATTATTAATTATCAATCGTGACCACTCTGTATATTATTATTATTTACATGCAAATGCATTACTGACAGGAAATAGTCTTTCTTACGGAAGGTGTTAAAAGATTTTTAATTTGATTCATACTCTTTAGACCTTGTTTACTATAAATTAAAACCACATTGTCTGTTTTAATTGGGTTCATGATCTGCAGAACGTTGTGTCATGAACGTGCAGTAAAAGAAGAATAAGAAATGGGAGGCAGATGCTTTTATTGCTAGCCAGTGCCATTATCAAGATTAAAAATACTGAATGTGTCGAATGATTAAGATTGAAGTACAAGTGTGTGATAAATTAAGATACCTTTTTTTATTACTGCCTCACAATATCATTTTATGGATTTGCTTGATTTACAATTGTGAATGTCTCTTGCCTCCACTTCAGATGTGCTGATTTAGTCAGACCCACTGGTGGTCAATGGTTATACTCAATCAGATAAAACCAAGTAAAACAATGAAACTACAAATTATGAGGTAGCTGGACAATCCAAATGTATTGAGAAAGATGTTAGCATGAAGTATTTTGTATGAACAACAGTGAATCTTCGGGATACATTTAACCAAGATTATTTGCTAAGATTATTGAATTTTGGCCTGTCAGTGTCTGTTCTTGTTTATTCGAACAGCCCACATCGTCGGTTTTATCTCTGTAGAGTGTCTGTTTTTAATTAGATGTACAAAGTAATGCTTGGTGAACATATTGTAGCACGGTGTTGATTGTTTATGCACTTACGTCCTGTAGTTTCCTCACAGTGGAAACTGCATCTTCTTATATAATGTAGGAATTGACATGGATATATAGATATTAAAGATATGCTTAGAGAAACAGTAATATGTACATCTATTGTGTGCTCATGTATTTCAGCAATGAAAAGCGTTGGACTGGAGGAAAATAGATTGATAGATTGAATCTGAGCTCCTGAGTGAGAAAGATACAGTGTTTGCTCCTAAAATTGCATGCCTTCTGGTAAAAGTCATATACATCTTTAAATGAAACTTACAGAACAAGTTCTCTACTTTTAAAAACTGCAATTATTTTATATTAAAAAAAAAACATTAATTTCCACATGAAAATTATTGCTACAGGTCAAGGTCTGGGTAGCTTTTTCACTTTTTCATGTTGTAGAAGAAGAAGAAGAAGAAGAGTCATTGTTCTTCCATAGGGAAATAATAATTCAAATCTCAGTTAGCTTGAAGTTATTCCAAAATAGATATTAAACCAGTTATTTTAAACCAGATCTTCATGGATTAAAAACAAGATAAAAAGGTTGATATGCAAGAGATCAAATAGAAAGGTTTTAACTCAGAACACATAGGAATAAATTTGCTGATGGTTTTTGTTCGTCAAGTAATATTTTATTTCAGATTTATTTCTGAATTTCACCCCCCCCCCCCTCAGAACACAGATATTAACTGCAACCATTTCATACTGCTTTTATGTGTGATGTAGCAGTTTGGATGATAGTACTAATGATGCTTCTAAGAACATTGCTAAAATAAACATTATGGAGGAAGCTTTATTTTCATGTAATGTACTGTACGTTGATTGAAGAAATAATAAAACAAACCGATTATCTCTAATGGTGCCTTTCAAGACCCTCTGTCTCCTTTCTGTAAATGAATCCAGTGATCTAGTGAATTTATAATCGCTATTAGAGGAAGATTTCCTATAGAGGTTTAAGGAACAAGTTGTGGAGTCCTAAAGAATATCAGTATATATTCCCACTTGTTGGAACAATTATAAAGGTAACATGACTGTAATGACTGTAACTGTAACTCTCTCTTCATTGTCCGCATATTACCTTCGGAAATATATTAGTGAAGAATAATGACCTTTGAACCAATGATGCTTGAAAATTCCAGGTCTGAGGTCTAGGAATATATGTGGCAATAAAAAAAATATTTCTAGAAAGCATTTTAATATCATTTTTTTATTTTTATTTTTGAGCTGGCTTTTCATCTTGTAATACCCATTCTTAAAACTATGGGATCATCTGTGCTGTTACGTGAATGAGAGAAAAGGAGCAAGGAGAAGGAGTGAAAGAAAAATTACAACTTTAAGAATCTGAAGAGAAATCAATGTGACATTTTAATACACTTTGAAGTTTCTTCACAGCTTGAACTCCCTCAACTTTTGTCTCCTTTTATTCCCTCTGTATTCATTACATTTCCATATAAAGCAGCCTCGCCTGTGAAATACCAGCTATCTCTCCTGGAGAAATAAATACTTGCCACAAAGATAGTGACAATCCATTCAATTAAAGCTCCATCTTTGAAAAGCTGATAATAACTTTGATCATTGCATTTGTATAATTAAGGAAGAGGCCTTGTGGTTTAAAGGCCCCCCTCTCCCGTACTTTTTTCCTAGCCTTTGAAATGGGGATGGCTGATGTGTTCTGCCGAGGCAGCAAGCATCGTGGGTAAGTCCCAGGATCCTTTGGTGTCACATCTATCTGCATCCCCCAGACTACCGGCTCGTTGTGCCGGTGACAGTGATTAGACAGACCCCCCGCTGGTCACAGATGGAATGAGGCTGAGCGATAAGACGAGCCTCCATCTTCCACACCTCAGATCCGCCAAGGGGGGAGCTCCTTCATCACAGGCGACCCTGATCGGGAGCCATTTAAACAAGTGCAAGAGAAATATTGGGGTAATTACTGAGCGCAGGGAGGGGGTAGCCACTATCAACAGGATTGAGAATGCCAGCCACTGAAACAGCTCGGAAAAAAATTCTTCACTGGGCGGATTAAGTGGCGCTCAATCTGTCAAGGCCTTTGAAATAATAACTGCTGAAAGTTTCCTTTCTTAAAGCTGCAGGGTAGTATGAGTACCACGGAAGGGGTAAAAGGGAGGGCGGAAAAAGGATTTAAATCCTTTTCTATGTGGTAATTCTTAGTAATTTTGTTTTCCACACGGATGTATTGCCACAGGGCTGTTAAGCTCAGAACAGCAAAGCCGAAGAAACATGAAGAATGGGATGGACAAAGCCAAAGCATTTCCTTCTTAAAACCGAGGGTGGCCAAGGCAGGTATAAATGCTTCACTCCTTCTCTAAGTAGGTATAGGATGAGGGGCAATTTAAATTTCTATTTGGTGTTGTTGTACTCCTACTTATTTAACCACTTCATCCCATATGAGGCATTCAGCAGTTTTTGCTGAGGTAAAAGCTTCAGGGCTTTCGCAACACGCTAAATCACATCAGTGGAAACTCAAAAAAACTGCATATTGGGATATTCGTTCAGATTCTCATTCTGTATAAATATTCAACAGCTGATATATATACTATACACATATCACCGTGGAAAGAACTCACTTTAATACCCCAAATGGATTTAGAAATGTATGGAAGGGGTATTTATTAAGAAGTGTTTGAGAGTAAAGGATAAAGGTTATGATGGTTGAACAAATCTCAGGTTGGAATTGCTGATAGTGTATCAAAGTATATCAGTCAAATGGGAATTTCTCTCTCTAATACTGGTGTTGGACAGATACAGCTTGCTGTATGTGGTCTATTTTATTTTCAAAAGATGCATACATTTTCAGAATTGTACAAAATATGAAGACTGTTATAGACATATAAAAGACATATAAAAGACATACCAAACGTTGATCAGAGATGTCTTCTCTTGCAGTGTGGATTGTGTCTAAAGTACCAAGGGTCATTTTTAGAAGTGCGTTCAGTGTGTCACTCCCCTTAACAGCAGAAAAGGCCATGCTGTTGTGCTCCACCGACCGATTATCTCCATGATTGCCTGCAGTATGCTGTGGTGCTCCTGGAGAAAAAGGAAACCAGCAATCGGACAGTGTCATGATGGATGACAAGGCAGACAAGGGAAGCACTGGAGCTCATGTCGTAAGGTGTACAGCACTCAAAGACATCTGAGACATAATTCCAAGAGCTCTGCCAAAATATCAGTGAGGCAGGTCTGTGAACACTTCTGTGTTTCACTATAATATGCACACATGTAATACCTACCCAGGCACCTTTTCCATTAGTTAACATTTGATGCTAATTGTTACAAACCTGAATGGTTTGGCTCCATCTTTCTGGAAGACTTGTTATGCAGATATGTGTATTAACACAACCTAGGTTCTACAGACTCTGAAGTGACAAAATCAATGCTTCACTCAATGATAAGTCATCCTACTTTCTCCATGACTGTGAGATATGTCCATATTTTATTATTGTGTCTTAAAACTTATTTTTATAAACTTTTATAAGGTGTAAATGATACTGATAGTACAATCATTTTTGTTATTTCTAAGATATATTTTGTATACATATGGCTTAGTGCTAGTGCTTTGTTACATACTTGTTGTAAAATAGTATGTCCACAGCTCTAATGTACTCTTGGGACTTCTGAAGGCATGGTATTAAGCTTCTGAACTTAATATTAACTGAATCTGGTTTGAAGATGACAGTGTTAACTGTCATACAGACATGTATGTATTTATACCTGAGATTTTATCATACGTTTTTCATCTGAGAATGGCAGGTGGTGGGGGATGAATTCTTGTTTAAAGGATTTAAAGCATCGAATATTTTAGGGAGATGGTTCAAATACATATTACTCAAGAGAGCAATGGAATCAGTCCTGACTTAGACAAATAACACAGGGGGTAGATTTGCAATAAAATATCCCCAGGACCCCCCACAGAAATACCTATTTCAAGGAGACTCTTATCAAATCCAACAAGACCCAACTTGAGGTCCAGTAGTATTAGCAATAGATAAGCCACTTACTCAGATCATGTCAACTGAAAACGTTTGTGAAGTATAACACTGTCAAAAACATTCAGTCAGCCAAGTTGGAAACCTGAAAGTAATACTTCCTCTGTGTGGAACAGGAGTCTGAATTATTGAATCCACAAATGAAAACTTGTAACCAAGCACAAAACAGAAGCTCTAGACATAACCGACAGAAAGCATATTGTAAATTATGCTAATTGGCTGTTTTTCCTATCATAATAACAATAATAATAATGAAAAACTATATACACAAAATCACATAAGAAAAAAAACTATAATTCCTGAATAACCATAGTACAATTCTCTATTAACAAAATCTCCGAACTGACTTTTTTGTAATAAGGGCCGAAATGGATTATATGAGAGGATTCAGTCATTAACACAGGCTCTCTCATTAAGGGCCCCTGTGGCATTCACCCAGCTATTAAAAATGTATTGTTTCCCAAGCAAACAGATCAGCCCAGCGCAGGGGATTAATTGAATGGGGAAATTCCATATGAAGAATGTCACACGAACACCACCCTTATTAAGTTTCATCAAGAGGCAATTTTGAGGCGCAAATGTCAAAATACTAAACCTTAAAAGAGCAGTTTAACCCTGCATTTTATGACAAAAAGCTGACCGAGAATAACACAGAAAATCTTATAGCTTTGTAAGCTCTTTTCTTGGGCTGCATTTCCTCCATCTATTGTTATTGTCAATTCTAGTTGCCAACAAAAATAAAAGAGTTACAGCAAAATGTGCAACGAGAACAATAGGAAATGTACATGTATAGTAAGGCATGTGTAGTAATTGTGGAGTAGTGATCTTTGAAGACAAAAAACAAAATGAAAAATATTGAAAAAGCATTTATTCTGCAACATATCAAGATCACACTAGACATGAAGCAGAGAATGGCATATAATGTTTAAATAATGTGTACATGGGCAGATATTCTAGTCTTTTACACAGGAATTTTGTTGTGCATAAAATTAAAGGTTAAGTAATCTTAAAAGTTTGCAAAGTTTTCGTAAAAACGTATTTCACCACAAAGAACAATACAAAATAACAAAAACTTCTTCTAGATTTTTTTTCAATGTTGTCAGCAAAGCCGAGGAGAAAGTCAAATCCACGCTCCCCAGTGCACCCGTTCTGTGGTAAGTCTCCCTTTGATTAGTCAGCATTGACAAACTAGCATGGTCAGACTGAGCCACCACAAGCCAGAGACACTGCAAAAAGCTCATTGATCTTCTCAATGAGATTCAAAGACTGCCATTTTAAAACTGGGAGAAATAATCCATTAATTCTTCTGGACAACTCCCAATCTGTGCAGTTCAATCTTACTAATAAACAAGCTACTGAAAAAGTGCAGTAATGATTTTGGATGCAGTATACATAATCCTGTCATCTAGATTCATGCTCAGGCTGATATGTGGCAGTACACTAAGAAAATCTGAATCATAATAAAAAAATCTGTGACGCTTTTTACTATATTTTGAAGGGGATGCCATACAACATTCTGCTGCTTTTACCAGTAGTCATTATTGCTCAGTTATACTATAGGAAAGGATGGAAAGTTATGTGAAGTTTAACTCTAGCACATGCAGTACCATCCACTGTTGGTAATGCACAGAGGGGACATGTGAACATGCTGAGAGTGGGGTACATCAGTATTCAATTTGAAGCAAATAAGAAGGTTAAAACATAGTACCATGTTGTTATGGGTAGAACTCCATTAATGGAATAACCTTGTTATGCTGCAGTAGCAATGTCATAATGGCTATGCATTGCAATGGATAGATATCTACTGCACCAGACAAACAGAACACATTCTATTTTTGTGTCGTAATAGAAGAAAAGAGGATCCTAATCAATGCATAACCCAGTAGCTAATTTAATTAATCTTGTCCATGACGATTGTGTATAAGGAGGCATTACACAGATAGTAGCGCACTTGAATCTCAGTTTCCTCTGTAAAAGGAGAATCAATCTGGGTTCTAGAGGGCTTCTGTTAGCATGGACACTTTATAATACAACAGTGCATTGTTTGTAGCCACCTTTACACAACCCTGTCTTTTGTCATCACTTATGCTCTTTGTGCTGGAGCTCCCACATAGCTCAGCCAGTAAAGGACTTCACCCAAATACAATAAGAGCCATACTACCTTAACATCAATGGTCTGAATATAAGTTTGCCCATTTGGTTTGAGTGCATCTTGTCAACAACCCCTTTTGCTGGCTGGCTGGTTCCACGATTAAGCAAAGATGATGCAAGTTATCCATCGAGTCGAGAAACCACCCAGAGGGGCAGGGGCTGTGCAGTTACCCATGAGAACATGTGAACCTATCTGTATCAGAGCTGCCTATATGCAGTGTATCACTCCAAAATAACACCTTTTCTGTCTGCTATACATAGTTACACACACACCCCTGTAATCCTCTTTTGCCAGAGCTGGACTTCTGTGGGATAACCCAGCTCTGTGTGGTTTCTCGTTCTCGGATAACCGGCTAAATTTGAATTTGTTCGTAGGGTATGGGGGACCATTCAATTAAAAAAAAAAATGTTTTAATGTATTATGTACCAAAGTGGATATATCACTAAACTGTTGAGACTCTTGGTTATTTCTGCAGGATTTAACTGAAAATCACCTATTCGTAAATATCCATAAGATCATTTACAAATAATGTGTATTTATAGCTGTATAAGTATATTAATTGCAAACAAAACAGAGTGGGAAAATAGAAAGTGGGGACTATTAAAAATAGTCATGATGCATCACAAATGAGAGCTTGACGTTAGTGTGAGTCATCCATTAGAATCTGGAACTTTACTATCTATATAACTATTTTAAGACTCGTTCAAGGCAGCATATTAGGTCCTGAAGGATTGCATGTGGCCCCTGGGATACTCTTTGGGCATCTCAGGGTCAAGGTATCTTTTAGTAGGCCCCTACACCACTAGGCAGATTTCACAGTTCAACATCCGCAACCTTTGCATTGCAGGCCTTCTGGATCACAGTAATAAAAGGGGAATATACTGGCAAGCATACTGTATATCTCAAATGATTATACCCAGTTGCTAAATTCCTTCTAGAATTATGTGTTGGATATCAATTGCTAATTTAAAAAAAACAATGCACATACATTATCATCATCAGCCTTTGTCAATGCACTTGTGGATTAAGGCCTCTCTAACATGTTTCTACATATTTCTATCAACAGCAAAAATGTCTGACCTCATCCTCCCATATTCTATGTGGACTTCTACTTGGTCTTTTTCACCTCTCTCTTTCATCCGGATCATCTTCAGAGCCAGGTGGTAAAAGTTAAGAAGCTGAAATTTCAAACCATGCTGAATTTCCCCCAAATAATTGTGCCAAATAAAGGCGCTGCTATTTTGCATGGAGAATTTTGTACTTATCCATTTAATTTAATCAAAGCCATGCATTAACCCCAAATAAGTCAGTATGTTTTAAATGTTTGTGAAATACTTTGATTATCTAATTGGCCAAGCTGTTGCCGTGCTGTTCCTATTGTCCCTCATTACATTCAACAACCAGTCTAAAGTTCTACATTCCATCTGTTGAGGAGTCTATTGGAAAGTGTTCCCTTGCTTAGCTTGGTCCGTCAATATGGGATACTTTTCCTGCAGCAATAAACGCATCTGTTACTCTCTCTGTTTTTGTGGATTTGGTGAAGCATTTCTTGAATGATTATTGAAGTCATTTAAAGCGACCATAAGAAGCATTTTAAGGTTGTAAATGGCCATTTATATAGTGCAAAATGTAGTTTTATATATTTTATATATATATATATATATATATATTATTTTTTTTCTTAGTTTTTCAGTTAGCAAAAAGATTAAAATTTCTATATATGCCAATTTCATTTTTTTTTTTATCAATGAAAGCTTGAAATATAAATGTTACTATAACATTATCAAATAAATGAAATTTTTGACAGTTTTTTTATATTCTGAAATGCAAACCTGCCACATGGTTGGATAGATTCATTCATTAGTTTTCTTGCCAGTCACATAGCGAACCTCCAGGCACAAAAGCTATGACTTTTATGCAGTCTGGTTTTATGCAGTGAAAAAAAGGAAAATAATTAAAATATGATATTATTCTCACAGGAAATTGGATGATATGGCTTTTTTTTACACAGATGTCCTAGTACATTTTACATTTGTTTATTTTTTAAACGCAGCTGCTGTGCAGTGTGGTCCATACAATGCATTTTAAGTTATTCAGATGTGTAGTTGAAATGAACAAGACGAGGCAGGTGGTTTGTAATGAAAGAAGCAGGGCAGTCAACAAAAGTGCTGCAGGAATGCACCGAGAATACATCTCAAGCAAACCAGTGTACTTTACTTGCTCTTGGAAAACACTGACTGCCCTCAGATAACAGTGTTATTGAGAGGAGTGAAGGGCAGAAACACCATGCCAGTGCAGGGGACAGGCTTGAGGGCAAGGGTTGGCAACATCTGAGGGTGCAACAGAGCCACCCGGCAGGAATGTGGCTATATGAGACTTGTGTGAGACTGACCCAATGATCATCAACACAACTACGAATCCTGGACCATGACTTATGGTCCTATTGGTTGTATACGCTATGTAATACTATAGTCACTACTACCTTTATCACAACCACTGTATTAATTGTTCCTGTTCCTGACTCCATCTGATCTTATTCTCTACCAACTCTCTGCAGTGATGTAGAAAGAGATTACTGTAAAGATTACTGATAAAGTCACTCATGGCTTCCACTTGGGAATCTTTATAGTCAATGGGATAGATGAAGATTCCTAAAGTATGCATGTTGGTTCCAGTATGAGGACCAATTTCAAAGTAAAGAAGGAAAAGGATAGCCCATGTAAAGTGTCAATCCGGCAGCGTTTTATTTATCTTGGGCAGTTACATTAGCAGGAATGAAGACCAGCCTAAAGTCAGTGGATATTTTCCAGCCCTTATCAGTGTCCATGCTGACCAGAGGAGCCAAATCCAATGTGATGCCAATTTGTTGACCTCTAACATGCCATGCAGCCCAGAGCCAGCTAGCCAGTGACATGAACAGCAGCAGGAGGAAAACAGTAGGAGGTCTGACTGAGGTGCCAAGAGCAAGGCAGGAAACAAGACTGGAGAGGAAGGAAGGCAGAGCAAAACAAACGTGTCTAAGAGGGGCATAAACCAGGGTTAGCAACGTGCAGCATCTGGGAGACCAGAAAAACACAGCAGGGAAACAGCATGCTGCTGTCAGTCACCAGTTGGATACTATTAGATGAGACTCAATTATAAAGCAGTAGTAACTAGTTATATGTTGTAAGAAACAATGCTACAATGTGGTAGAGAGAGTTACTACTACTTACAATATGAATAAAAGTGAGATTTATTCAAAATATTATAATTTCCAAATTCATACTTTTTTAAAAATATCCACATCAAGCTTAATGTTGTACAATTTCTTATTGAATTGGTTTTATAAATTGTGGGGATGGCTTTATTTAATATTTTCTATCTTTTCGCTCATAGGCTCAACGTATTAACAGGTTAACGTGTGCGATTAATATTTTTTTGGCCTTATTACTTTTTAATCATGTTTCTCTATGACCTATACTAAATACACAATTATATTACCTATAATAAATACAAAATGCAGTATACATAACACATATACCTACATCCATCCCTCAATGTATAATTAATCTGATCTATACCTTCAGACATGCAAATATTCTTTATGGTCACTTTTTATATGTTTGGCCATAAATGGCTCTAAAACTTTCTCCTTTTACACTTTGTTTAGTATTGTGGCTTTAGACGAAACAGTAAAGAAACTTCTACAAAGGCATCTTCAATCATGGCAAGGCTTTTTGTACTCTGCATCCTGTGGAATCCCTGCTGAATATATTTGCGTCTGAGTCTAAAAATCCTTATCAGTTGTATCAAAGTCCACAAGGCAAGACAGACATTTGTATTATTTATTTTTAGCAGAGTCACTTTCTTCACTCATGATAGCATTAGCAGAAAAGCTGCACTGATGAATTATCCATAGCATATGGTTTATATAAAGAAGATTAATTGATGTACTGTCTTGATTGTTGTTGTTACTCTTAATAATTTGGAGGACAAAAAGTAAGTAAGACTTCTAAGGCAGCTTCATTTGTTTAAATTTGTTTAACATAACCCAATTGCTCAAAAAGTAGTCCAGCTGAATAGATATGACAATTAAGTACAACCTTCAATTGAAAACTCATTAATCAAAGTCATAAAAAATGACAGTTACTCATACAAACATCTAGAAGTTATAGGTGTTGACAACTATTTTCTGAATAAACGGGATCACATTTGAAAGTGAAACACTTTTGAAAATCATTGCATGAGTGCTGGTTTAGAAGCTAGATGAAAGGTGGGAAGCTCTGATATCTATTTCTCATGTCATACATAGCACTGCAGTGCAAATATGTTTGGGACAGACATTAATCCTGCCTCCCTATAAAACTATGTGATCTTTTAGTTTGTTTCTCCCTCTGGCCTTGGGTATAATTTATGCCAGTGAGGAGTATATTTTTATTCAGCTGTAAAAAGTTTAATGTAGATAGAAACACATTAATTATTACTAATTGACAATGCTGAGCACTGAAATTCCACCTAATTTATTTATGGCTGACTGCTGCTGCACAATAATGAGTATACCAAAACCTATTTCTATTTTACTAACTTTATTGTATGGTTTTTAGTTAACTTCTAGTACAACGTTAAAATGTTCACATTTCCTGCAGGGCTTTACATATTTTTACAATTCTTTCCTTTTTACTGGTACTCAGTTCATCCCAGAAATATGCCACAGGATTGAGATCTCATCATATCCACTTTATTTTCCATCACCTGCCTTTTGTTTTCTTATATATAACCCCCAACTGGCTTATTTTCTCCTGTACAATACCCTGCACAGTTGTTCACTGATGTTGCCTTATTAGTACATTTACAGCCGCACAAAGCTTCTATACATCCCTGTGTACACTCATTATTATGCATTTTTTAAATATTTTCCCTACCAGAACCAAACCAATCACACTGAGTCATTTGACGAATACATTTTATTTACTTTTAGATTTTGTTTTCTTTCCTGATGTTTTCTTGTGCTTTTTGATCTAAAAGCTCTTTTATTCCTTCTGCTTGGCTACACTACTGAAAGACTTCTTTCTATCAACCTGACCACCTCCTCTTTTATTCTATTTCTTACCCAACTGATTTATTGACACCTGAGAAACATTCGTCAACTCGCTCCTATACAATATTTGATGTGCCCATTCTGTTTCTACTGACCTTGGCAACAAAGTTGTTGCCTTGGTGGTCTGTAGTGCTGATTTTCCTTCCTATGCTGTTCATGTGCATATACATTTTGGTACTATAGAATATAAAGTCAGTGTATAGGTGTGTTTCCTCTTTCTCTGTGGCCATATCCTTCACCATGTAGAATACATTATTCTGAAAATAATTGCTCGTATACTAACCATGTTTATCCATGTTGGCCAAATGGGTTGTTGAGTATATTGAAGGAGATGGACAAGTAGTGTTACAAACACGCTGCTAAAGCTTGCTCAGCCACCCAGATAAGTAGATACCATAATGTGTAAATGTACAGTGCATCCGGATAGTATTCACAGTGCTTCACTTTTTCCACATTTTGTTATGTTACAGCCTTATTCCAAAATGGATTAAATTCATTATTTTCCTCAAAATTCTACAAACAATACCCCATAATGACAACGTGAAAGAAGTTTGTTTGAAATCTTTGCAAATTTATTTAAAATAAAAAACAAGAAAAGCACATGTACATAAGTATTCACAGCCTTTTTCAGATCTCTCCAGAGATGTTCAATCGGGTTCAAGTCTGGGCTCTGGCTGGGCCACTCAAGGACATTCACAGAGTTGTCCTGTAGCCACTGCTTTGTTATCTTGGCTGTGTGCTTAGGGTCGTTCTCCTGTTGGAAGACGAACCTTCTCCCCAGTCTGAGGTCCAGAGCGCTCTGTAGCAGGTTTTCATCAAGGATGTCTCTGTACATTGCTGCATTCATCTTTCCCTCGATCCTGACTAGTCTCCCAGTTCCTGCCGCTGAAAAACATCCCCACAGCATGATGCTGCCACCACCATGCTTCACTGTAGGGATGGTATTGGCCAGGTGATGAGCGGTGCCTGGTTTCCTCCAGACATGACTATTGCCATTCAGGCCAAAGAATGGTACAGGGTAGGGTACAGAAAAATGTTTCATCAGACCAGAGAATTTTGTTTCTCATGGTCTGAGAGTCCTTCAGGTGCCTTTTGGCAAACTCCAGGCGGGCTGTCATGTGCCTTATACTGAGGAGTGGCTTCCGTCTGGCCACTCTACCATACAGGCCTGATTGGTGGAGTGCTGCAGAGATGGTTGTTCTTCTGGAAGGTTCTCCTCTCTCCAGAGAGACACACTGGAGCTCTGTCAGAGTGACCATCGGGTTCTTGGTCACTTACCTGACTAAGGCCCTTCTCCCCTGATCGCTCAGTTTGGCCGGGCGGCCAGCTCTAGGAAGAGTCCCGGTGGTTCCAAACTTCTTCCATTTACGGATGATGGAGGCCACTGTGCTCATTGGGACCTTCAAGGCTACAGACATTTTTCTGTACCCTTCCCCAGATCTGTGCCTCCATACAATCCTGTCTCTTAGGTCTACAGACAATTCCTCCCATCAAGTTGTAGAAACATCTCAAGGATGATCAGTGGAAACAGAATGCACCTGAACTCAATTTTGAGTGCCATGGCAAAGGCTGTGAATAGTTATGTACATGTGCTTTTTTTTGTTTTTTATTTTTAATACATTTGCAAAGAATTTGCAATGAATTTAATACATTTTGGAATAAGGCTGTAACATAACAAAATGTGGAAAAAGTGGAGCGCTATGAATACTTTCCGGATGCACTGTATATGAAAAATTTTCTTGTTTTAGCTCTTCACATACTAAAAATGTATACATGTGCTGTACAACTACAAATGGAACAAGGAACTAAATACATTGTATCCAGAACTAAATTGTGTGTGTGTATGATTTTAGCTTTTACATCTTGACAAAGAAGAAGGTGAATTGTTGTAAGACTCACAGAAAAAAAGAAAAAATATGAAGAAAAAACATAAATTACTGGTAACACTTAATTAATCATGTGATAATTATTCCATCTACTTTTTCTGTAGTAAACATAGATGTCAGAAATTGTTCTCCACATATTAAGTGTTTTTAAATCCCCCCCATCACCCCCACCAGAGAGGTCTTCTCGCTCCAGTACCTTAACAAGACCCTCATAAATCAACTTCGCAAAAAAGGTCCACTATGTTTCAGCTTACCAAAATATCCCAGTGGTTATTCCAATTGTCCTTTCTTGTCCTTGTAAAGGAAAGATAACAAGGGGACATTATTTATTGGCTTACATTTAACTGTGTTAAGCTCTTAATTTAAGCCGTATTCATTGGTTTGTTTGTGCCTAATTGGCTACGCAATGTCCAGGGTATTGCCTGGATATGATTATTGTTATTCTTTTATGTAACATTGCGATATGGTACTTTATCAAAGTCATCCTTGAATTTACTGAATTGCCCACTTCCTTTCAGTTTCACTTTAGTGCCTTTTTCAAATTCGATCTGCACACACAGACACGTGCACTCGCTCTCAATTTGAATATGTATCTGTGCACATTAATGCGCAGTGATGCTGGTAGCGGCACGGGCGAGGAGCAGACCCCTCTCTTAGTGAGGAGGAAAGATTGTCTCACAAAGAGGAAAACAAATGCCCGTAAAGTGCAGGCTGTGTAAAATTGGGGATGCTCGGCTGAACAGGGAAATGGGAAGGGGGAGTGTTCAAGGCATGAAGGTCACTGATGTAAATTCATGAGAGGAGGGCGAAGAACAACTGTAGTGCCTCTGGTGAAAACAGCACATGCCTGTCTCCTTGCCACGACATAATGAAGTTGCCCTGGGTAACGTTCTGCCAGCTGGAAGTGCTTTTGCACAGGTGGATGCAAAATATGTCGATCCTCCGGGGCGTAAACCTCCTAATGTTTTCTAACAATAGCAGTAATTGTGATAACTTTTCACACTTCAGCAGTAAGAAGGATAAGACTGCACTGTCTGGGACAAACACAGGCTGCCTTATGGTGCCGAACAACTCTATTATACCTGTTCTACTGGTGCGCACCCTAATGAACTTCTTCCCCAGTATACCACATGGGACATCAATCTTGTAAGCATTTTTTTTTATAATACACTAAACTTATCACATGTTATGCTTGTTATGCTTTTTCCCTTTTCTTGGTAACTTGAAACTCCTTGGTGAAAAGTGATAAAAAAAGGATCATGTTGAGGATCGAGTGGGTTTCTGTTTCAATTCAAAATTGTCTTTTTTATCATCATATCCTAATTTTGCCAACAGTGCACACACTCATGATAATGCAATGTTACAACTTTGTGGATAGTATCTTATAGAACAGAAGTAACATAACTTTTCTGAAGTGTATTATTTATTCACGTTTATTTTATTGTATGCTTATTCTAGTATAGGGCCTGCAAATGAACGCGGTCATACCCGAGGTGAGGGAGGAAAGGGTTACAGAATCTTCCCTTCTGTTGTGAACAATTGTCATCTTTGACTGGAGCTCTGAGATGGGTGAGGAGCAAAAATAAATCATAACAATATCTATGTGAACTTTCAAATGCCAACTGTGTCTTTTCGGGAGCTTCATCTTGTGTTTTATACTGAAACCCATCTGTAAAGTCATGCTTTACTGGTCCTTGCAGATATGCTCACTGGCTTCTTCACTACTGGCCTGAAACATACTGCAAATGGTATTTTTACCCTCTGGTTAATAATACACATTTTGAGCTGAAATCGAAATGACTTGCGGTTATTGAAACCCGGGGTAAGCCATGATGTTTCTCAAGTGTTTCTTGGCCTACCTTCATTACGCACAAAACCAAATTAACAATGACAGTTGTCTACTGTGTTGTTTTATGGCCTTCAGATACATGTCTAGCATATCTTCTTTTATGTATTTACGATTTGTTTAACCAATAAGTGGCATTAAGTCTGTGCTAACGATGATACTGTATATTCTGCATAACCTTAGTATTCAAAATATTTATTGTCTACAGTATACGAGTGGTCCACCTAATTACTACAAGATAGTCATTATGTCAGTAATGGAAAGTAAGTAGAAATTTAAATGAATATATATATATATATATATATACATACACTATGTGAAGCACGAGAAAATTTATAAAAATGAATCTGTTTCTTCTTCAAACTAAGTCAAGAAAGTTACTACTCTTTGTTGTTTTCCTTATAATATTTACATAAATGAAAAAGCAGTCTTCTAAAGACAATTAATAAGTCAGTAACATGCAACTATTGACACACACTATTAACCATCTGGATTGCAATGTATTATTATACAGTAAAACATGTCATCACGTAACACAGTGCTCAGTCTTGGCATTGCCTTTGTTCCATGCAGCTTCAGCACATTTTCCAGTTTCTTAGCGATTTCCCAATATGTATTGTCATGTCCTGTCCCGTCACTGTGCACATCTCCCAGCACAGCCATACAGTTTGATTTTGATTGGGGTTTATGTAGCAAATACCCTTTCAATTAATTAGGATCATTCTACCATGCAATTAAGCAAAAAACATAAGATTAAATCAAGAAAAATATAAATAATGAATCTACTAAAAAAAGTGAATACATAATATCATGAATAATACATGTGCAAGAAGTGAAAAGAGGTTTGGCCTTTTATGCAGAGATGCACTGGTTTCTGAGTAGAAAGTTGAAAATGTATTGCTGAACCAACCTGAAGAGTAAAAGTTAAATTGTGCAAAAATAAATAAAAAACAAAAAACAAAAAACAACATCACTTTACTTCACAGCCAAACTTTCTTACTCATTTCCAAGTTTGAATGTTCTCCTTTTCCATTTATCTCCTTCCCTGTTTTTCATTTACTGGGAGGTGCATTACTATTTCATGTTTTTAACAGACATGAGAATATACAAGTGTACATCAATGGACACTGACAGGTAACGCACCATTGTGCAACAGAGCCTTTGTCAAAGTTTGGATTCCCATGGTTGTGTTTTGAATTGTACATTCGCATCATAGCACACAGATCATTTGAGTCGATTACGTTTTCCGACTGTGTTGGCTCTGCAGGAAATAGACATTTCCACATTTCGAAATCATTAAATATCGATCTCCTGTAAGTTCAAAAGAATACAAATACAAATTATAAAAGGCACAGGATCTTCATACATTACAGGAAATTGAATTCCTCTGAATGGGTTCTCGTGAGATCTTTAATCACAGGTACTCTTTTTTTCTTTTATGCTCTAACTGAGAAAATTTGACAAACGATACCCATTTGACTATTTTTTTACAATTTTGCAGGATTTTGAGATACAATGATTTCATCTTGTATGTACAACAAATCAAACTTCAGAAACAGTAGGGTGTCCTAATGCACACAACAATACACCAGAGAACTGTTTCTACGGTGCTTAGAAAATACACAGGTTGCTTCAAACTGCTCAAGTATCAGGTGTGAAGGTTTTAATATTGTGACCATACAGGGATAGCTGATAGGATGATTAAAAAGAGATCCCTTTGAAATATCTAACAAATACAAAAAGTAGAACAATGGACAGCAATGAAGTTTATGGATTAACAACTAATTCAAGATGGTTGAGAGTGTAATACAGATTTAAGTCTAATGGTTTTTACTTGGATTCATGTTTTCAGTCCATGGATTTGAGTAAATAAGATTAAGAACAGTAATTAAATAACAAAACTGAAAAAATGTACATGTGAGATTCTCATTCAGGAAACCTTTGAATGTCAGGTGAGGTGATATTTAAACTAAAACATGTCATTAGCAATAATATAGTATGGACATATTCTCTAACTATCAACATATGTCTGTGACACCAGAACTACTTCATTCCACTGCAACAAAATATTAAGTGTTTCCATATACAAGTGGATGTGGATTTCACAAACACAAATGCTTGCATAAATTAGATTTGTCCTGTATTTCTCTTAGGTTGTTTATGTCTACATTAACTGAATAATGGTATGTAAGGAAGTGGGAGGATTTCAAACAGAATATGCACAATGATCAACTGGAGACAGCAAGTGTATGATACTTAAGTATAGGAAAAAGGTGCTGGTGTATATGGAATATGGATTGTAATCGTTGTGTATTTGATTGATGATCACAGTGTCCTCTGAGACAAATAACAAAGGGAGAGTCTTATTACTACATTTGGTCACAAGGGGAAAGGTTGGCAGATGGAGTGTATTTGGTTCTGTGTGACCATGAACTTAAATTAATGTAACTCAAGGTCAAATAGCAAATATAGTGTCCAGAAAGGAGACATTTGTGTAAAACAAAATGTGTACATTTATCAAAAATGTTTAAATAGTTAAAATTTGATCTTAATATAACTAAATGTTGTATTATGCCATTTACACTCCTTATAATCACAAATGCTTCCTTTATAGATAAAAAAGCACAGTAAAAGCTCATCAGATAATGTTCCGTATTCTTAGATTAAAACAAAAATAAGGGGGAAAAAAATCTCATCAAGGGCAATTTCAAGAAAACAGTTATTATTTTGAAAACTCCATGAAGGCTTTTAAACGAATTGCTATGCACTACTGAAACACTTCACAGTGCTGTTATGAATGGTGCAAAATAAGAACAAAAGGGGGGGAAAAAAACATAGCTGTCAGACTTATTTTTTACAGTCTGTATTTTCCAGTGGTTTCAGTCTGTGGGAGTACCTCCAATCTGCTGCCACAGGGGTCCTTTGAGGGACAGGAATATATGACATGTAGATCCATTTCCCTGTGATATCTCCTTCTCTGATAACATTTGAAGGTTATTTGTCCCCCCTCAGCTTGCCTTATCATAAATCATTCTGGAGTTACAATGATAACTATTTAGTACAGCAGTAGACTTCCTTTGCCTTTTTTTTTTGGCTAGCGTATCCAGATATATAAGCAACAAATAACCTACATCTTTGATTATTTAATCTCTCATGAAGAAGCCTCCATGGTGTTCGTTTTGTTTCCCTTGTGTTTTTCCGTGATCACTTCATCTCCAAAATACCCGACCTATCTCCCTGGCTTGCACTATTAATCTGTGTAGACTGTATCTTTATCATAACTGTCTGGAGGATGTATGTAATAACTATCAATTGTTGTATCTTTCTCTAATGTGATCTATCTCCTCGTCTTGAACATCCTCATTACCAGGTTCTGCTGTGTACTACTCCCTGGTTTCCAAGTCCATTAGCCTTCACGGTAACTCAGTGTGACAAGCAGAGTATCTGTCATCTCTGGACAATTTCATGACTGTGTTGTGAGTGTTGTGAGTTTTTACATAAAATGTAGTCTGAAGGGGGAAACCTAAGGAGAAATGTTTCATTTAATAATTTTAAAATAGTTAACCTTGCTTACATTAACCTCTGTTAAACTTACTATTATTTCATTGTCCTTGTTTGTGTAAATCGAATGGTTAGGAAATGGAGACAGGATCAATAATGCAAAATCAGTTTTATGAAGGAGAAGGGAAACTGAATAAGAGTCGAGGCAAAGTAAACAACTCCTAGAAACCTAAGACATTAGACATGTGAATTCTCTTATGGTTACAATTCCCTAAATGTACTTTTATATTACGATGTATATATCAGGATTATATGAGCCTTATTCATCAGTGATATACAAATGCCAGAAATATGGGGATTTACCTAACGTTTCCCCTCCCAGGGGTTCTGTCAGGTTACAATTTCAAAACAGAAAATTCTCCAGACGCCTATGCTAGGCTATCCTAAAGAGGTCATTGCACAACAATCCACAGAGACGGGCTTTAAAACCTCTCTGTAAGAGGCTGGGATAAGAAAAAAAAACATTTACAGAGTTCTCTAGTGAATGGCAGGAAACATCTGAAACTTTCCTGTCAGATCAAATGGTGGGAAAAATAAATTAGGCTTGACTTCTATAATCTGAAACAACTGCTAAAAGGTTTTGGCATAAACAAGAATGGGCATTAAATCTGTCTGTGTATACAAATAATCTCACCAAATACAGATATAATTGACTATCTAATGGAGGGAAAAAAGGGGTTTATGTTTGTACAGTGAGGGAAAAAAGTATTTGTTCCCCTGCTGATTTTGTCTGTTTGCCCACTGACAAAGAAATGATCAGTCTATAATTTTAATGGTAGGTGTATTTTAACAGTGAGAGACAGAATAACAACAAAATAATCCACATAAACGCATTTCAAAAAAGTTATAAATTGATTTGCATGTTAATGAGGGAGTGCTCCTAAACTCAGCTCGTTACCTGTATAAAAGACACCTGTCCACAGAAGCAATCAATCAGTCAGATTCCAAACTCTCCACCATGGCCAAGACCAAAGAGCTGTCCAAGGATGTCAGGGACAAGATTGTAGACCTACACAAGGCTGGAATGGGCTACAAGACCATCGCCAAGCAGCCTGGTGAGAAGGTGACAACAGTTGGTGCGATTATTCGCAAATGGAAGAAACACAAAATAACTGTCAGTCTCCCTCGGTCTGGGGCTCCATGCAAGATCACACCTCATGGAGTTTCAATGATCATGAGAACGGTGAGGAATCAGCCCAGAACTACACGAGAGGATCTTGTTAATGATCTCAAGGCAGCTGGGACCATAGTCACCAAGAAAACAATTGGTAACACACTATGCCGTGAAGGACTGAAATCCTGCAGCGCCCGCAAGGTCCCCCTGCTCAAGAAAGCACATGTACAGGCCCGTCTGAAGTTTGCCAACATCTGAATGATTCAGAGGAGAACTGGGTGAAAGTGTTGTGGTCAAATGAGACCAAAATCGAGCTCTTTGGCATCAACTCAACTCGCCGTGTTTGGAGGAGGAGGAATGATCCCAAGAACACCATCCCCACCGTCAAACATGGAGGTGGAAACATTATGCTTTGGGGGTGTTTTTCTGCTAAGGGGACAGGACAACTGCAGCGCATCAAAAGGATGATGGACGGGGCCATGTACCGTCAAATCTTGGGTGAGAACCTCCTTCCCTCAGCCAGGGCATTGAAAATGGGTCGTGGATGGGTATTCCAGCATGACAATGACCCAAAACACACAGCCAAGGCAACAAAGGAGTGGCTCAAGAAGAAGCACATTAAGGTCCTGGAGTGGCCTAGCCAGTCTCCAGACCTTAATCCCATAGACAATCTGTTGAGGGAGCTGAAGGTTCGAGTTGCCAAACGTCAGCCTCGAAACCTTAAAGACTTGGAGAGGATCTGCAAAGAGGAGTGGGACAAAATCCCTCCTGAGATGTGTGCAAACCTGGTGGCCAACTACAAGAAACATCTGACCTCTGTGATTGCCAACAAGAGTTTTGCCACCAAGTACTAAGTCGAAGGAGTCAAATACTTATTTCCCTCATTAACATGCAAATCAATGTATAACTTTTTTGAAATGCGTTTTTCTGGATTTTTTTGTTGTTATTCTGTCTCTCACTGTTAAAATACACCTACCATTAAAATTATAGACTGATCATTTCTTTGTCAGTGGGCAAACGTACAAAATCAGCAGGGGATCAAATACTTTTTTTCCCTCACTGTATATACTTTAAATTTTTTCCTACTAAATTTCAGTACATTTTATGATTAGTTATTTGTGTATGAATTGGATTTATCTAGGAGAAATGTGCTAAACATTTACAGAATGACTGAGAACGTACTGATGGGTTGATACATTGTAAAAACCATGTGGCACCCAGTCTCACATCCAGACAATCTCAGGGATGTCATTGTAAAGGTTTGAGTCTTAGGGGATACCTGCACGTCGCAGTGATAGTTCACCCCAGGAATGAGTTAAAGGTGATGTACAATGCCCTGGAGCTATGACAGGAGCTTTAGCATTGCATGTCAAATTTAAATTGCTTTGACCTTTCCCTTCTCAGGCTCATTCCAATGTGCCAGCAGGGGAAATTTTAATGTGAACCTAAAATGTGCTTCAGCCTGCGCAAGAAGGAACATGGCTGAAACTCAATCCCCCGTGAACATTCAGATAACATAAATATAGCTGAATACCCCCCCACCCCCCCGAATAAACAAAAAAGTAAACATTCCTATTAAAAATGTCTATCATAAATTCCCAGGAAACCCTGTTTTGTTTTTCAATAAATAAAATGTGTTTAAACTGACAAGATGCAACATTATGGCAAGTAGCCACACTAAAACACTCATTTAGTTATTTAATATCTAATGCAATTTGCGATATAGAGACTTATACCCAAAATATCTTAACACAATTGAGGATGGTTCTATTGAATAACATTAAAATATGTTATCACTCTATGATTATTAAGCAGTTTGCTTAACAGTCTAAAGTTCTAGGTTAATGGCCAAGGGATTGTGCTTGAAATGTTCATTAACTTGTTCTCTTTCCTTGAATAACCGCATCTTAAAAGCTACAAGGGATCTTGGACTATGGAGTGTCATTGGATACCAAGGCTTAATGTTGTGTTGACAGAGGATGTGTGGAGGTCTGGTCTGTCAAAGTCAAGGCATATAACCACTATTCCCAAGCCACAAAGCCTCAGGCATGGAAAGAAAGGAAATCTAGCACAGATCTCTAAAACTCAGTCTCCTCTGCTTTTCAGCACCAATAATGTAGGCTGGACTGTTTCCTTATATAATAGGCTCTTTAATTTAATAACTTGAGACTTAAATAAGGACAAACTGTAATCGCTTGTAAAGATACCCCTTATGAAGAGCCTTTGAAACAAATTGCATGCAGACACAAACTACCAAACAAACAAATCCATGGTTCAGCTAACCTCTACTGCTTCTTTTCCCGTCTGATAATCAATTCACAAATCTTCATATTGTACTATTGACCACTGCAAACAATGATGTTCAAAACATTCTGAGTGCACAGCTTTATATGAGAATATCCTGTTATTTTCCAAACAATGTTTCGCATTTGCAGAAAACACCAAGAGGAGAATCAAAGATCAACCAGAGAGATATTATATAAGAATTTAAAGTTTATCTTGTGGAAGACAGTTTATTTTTATCTTCTTCAAATAATTTAGAATTGTGTTAAACAGAGTAGCTTTTTTCATACATTAAATAGAATTTTAAGTTACAGGTAGAATTATACGATCTTTAAATTATATGGTTCTGCTTATGGCATAGTTTTAAATGCCCCCTGCTATGCTCTTAAAGGGCCCTATATACAGAAGTAAAAGTAATGGGAGGCTCTATCAGATGATGGCTATTATGATAGATTGTGATTGGAAGAATTTAGTACTGTGATGACTTTGAGTTCATGGAATAATAAATAATCCAGGTGCGAATCCAGGACACCACTATGTGCAAATAACATCTGTGACATTACATCTAAATCTCAAATCCCTTTCATTGTGAACTCTTCTAAATAATGTCATATTATACAAGGTGGCAGAAAATATTGTGCTCTTTTCCCAGGCTTGATCCAGTGGATAATAACTACAAGAATTCAGGCAGCAGACAAAGTACAAAAATTAAATTCAGTACAGGTACTCTTTATTACAGAGCTGCGAGAATGATTTTGAAACATCAAGGCCAAAATGTCGGAGGCTTGTAATTACAGCTTTACCCAGTTTACCAGTTAAAAGGCACAAGAGATTAGGGAAATAATCAAACAGTTGACTTCTTCATCGAACTGAGCTAACAAGACTAACATAGGAATATGAAATGAAACCTCTCTTGGCTTATGTGGCAATGCAGTAATGTAGCATCAACATGTGTTATGGTTTTTTGCCTTTATTATTTAATTTAATATTTTTTTGTGAAAAAATGACAGCAAAAATATTTAATGTGACTATCAAGAATAGAACAGTTTTTTTCGGAATGAATTGTCTGAAAGTATACAACTAATTAAAACACATAGGTTTACATGTTATTTGAGTAGTTATTTTGTTACAGAGACTGTATTGGGGTTTGTGTATTTTCAGCCAACTACTGGATGTACATCTTTCATTAATGTAATTCAATATAGGAAAACAAATACACAATATACACTTCCTTCTTCCCTCAAGAGTCACAATTTTGAATTCTGTATTTCCAAGTGCTTGTTAAAGTATAGTAACCCACATGCCCACCCACCCATATGAAAAACCCACATGCCATATCAGTCATAGTTCACTTTACACATTGGGTTAGATCTCTGGACTCCAAGTCCAGAGATCACTGGTTTGATTCTATGAGCCACATGACCAAGATTACTCAAGCTATAGCACAAATTAGTCCAGGTGCATAGTAAACAACTACTATATTAAATTAAACTAAACCAGGATTACCTTTAATCCAGGTTGATATGTATACTCTAATCTGTACATAATCTGCTCTCTGTATTGCTTGTGACAGTGCAGTCATGAGTGCAAAGAGCAGTAACATGGCATGCGTGTTTAATGAAGATATGAAGAAGGCAGCACATAACTGAGCGACACTGGTGTCCAGAGTGTTCTCTAGACTTTCTTTCATATAAAGCTCTTAACTGCCTCGGCAGTGAATATTATACACATACATACACACACACAATGCCTATAGAAAATCTACACCCCCTTGAACGTTTTTCACATCTTGTTGCCTCAGAGATTCATGCATTTAAATAAGGATTTTTTTCCACTTATCTACACACCATACTCCACACTGTTAAGGGAAAAAAACTTGTTACAGCCCAGAGGTAATTTGTGTACAGTATTCTACCTTAAAGATCAAGTGAATACACTTTTGAAATCCCCACATATATTCTTACAGTTCTCCAGGCTGCTGTCTGTGTGACATCACTCACAGCTGCTATAAGCCTTTCCCCAAACCATGCAGTGCCTGTATCTGGCATTTCCCCAGAAACTGCAAGGAACATTACACTTCAAAGCTGAAAAATACGAACAAGGAAGCAATCAGACAAACAAACAAAGATATGGCAAATTTGCTGAAACAGCTGACATAATACACGTTGATCTTTAATGCAATATGGACTTTTAAAGTGACATTAGGGAGGACAACCCCAGCCTCACGCCTGAACAGGCATAAGTATTTGGCAACAAACACACTTTCCTTTGCAGCAGCACCTTGGCTCATTCCAGCTAGTGAAAGCTTCTGATGGCCTCAACCTCTTGGCCAGTTCAGCGTTCCCCATAGTCAAGCAAGACTAGGCAAAATCAAACTCTACTTACCTTCTACTATATTCATTTATTGGGGTTGCCTGAACTCCTGAAATTTGTATTTTTAAAGCATACATTTTAAGGTATAAAGCAGAAGCTCAGAAAACTAAATAATAAATAATAAATAATGATAAATAAATTATAAATAATCATCAGAGCTCCACAATTGCTGTGTGATTAATATTCCACTGTAAATTAATGCATATAGTTCTTAACCACACGGAAAGCTTGCTTCCCCTCATGGCTTTATAGATAAGTGAGCTTTAAACTGCTTAATTTAGTCTAGCAGGTATCAGTAAAACTACTGTCAGCTCCCAAAGCCTGAAACACAGGATTCTGGGTATTCCTTCCATTATTATTTTACTTTTTGCAGTCAATGGATATAAATGTCAGTACCTTGAAAATCAATTTTTTAGTTATATAAATATATGGATGTAAATTTAGGGTCTCACTTGACTTTGAGATGTATGACAAGAATGAAAGGTCACCATTTCAGCATTAAACTAATGGATTGAAAATAAATCAGATCTCTGTGTTTCAATAAAATAAAAAGTTTCCTGCTGCTTTACTTTCCTCGACCTTTGTGTGTTTAAAGAAAGGGGAAACTTTGATGACGTTTTCTTTTAAGAACTGCTGACTACAACTTTAACTTTGAATACCATAAATAATAAATAGCACATAAATCCTCATTGATTTGAAGAACAGATCTGTGTTCCCCTTTTTTGTAATTCTTTATTGAAATGCATCTTTATGAAAACTTAAAATGATAGCTTAATTACTGGAAGTGCTGAGGATATAACTTTCAAAAACAAATGAAAATATACTGTTGGACAGATGCCTCTCTCTTAATAAGCACAAAACAAGGAAAGTTTCTTAACATTATGATCTGTTGCATGTCACGAGTCTGTTATCTACAAATCTAGTCCCCCAATGATCTTGAAGTCAGTGACTTAATTGTTTTGTGCTATGTATTATTTATTTTGTAGTAGTATGAAGTGACAACTTTTTTTACCGGTACAAAAGATATTAACATTACATATATATGTGTGTGTGTGTGTGATATGACTGCTAAACTCAGCAGTGGGAAGCATGTGTTGTTTCAAGACTACCAAAGCTGAAGATTAGTGCTTTCTTATGGAGAAGTCTTTTAGTGTACAAATCATGCGACAGTTTGAGACACTGTAATAAAAATCACCAATACAGTAGTTGGGAAAATACTATTTAAAAACAACACTGAAAACTCCCAGCAGGGAAAAATATTAACAGCTCATTTCTCATTTCATTTCAGTGTGTGAAGTTTCATATTTTCTATTCATCATGTAACCTTTCTGTGTAGTAAATCTCCTGTGTAATTTGAACAGAAACTTTCCATGTAGTAAGCTACAAATAAAATAAAATAAACGTTGCTGTGGGGGAATAACAAACAAAACAAGCACTTCAAATTGTTAATCATATTATAAAAGCATTTCCCTGTAGCCTTTATACTGATCAAACAGTAATTGACTTTGTTTAAACTTAATAATTAAGCCAAATATCCTTTGGGACATACATATAATTCATTTCTGACCACATAAAAAACTAAATGTAATTTAAACAAACAGAACCAGGCTTAATATTTAAACCATACCTAGTGTGCATTGCATGTTATTAATTATATTTGAATAAATAAAATGATGGATTTAGCAACAACAAAAAGGGAAAATATGTACACAAATAACTGCTTATTGTTTCAATTTATATATATATATACAGTGAGGGAAAAAAGTATTTGATCCCCTGCTGATTTTGTACGTTTGCCCACTGACAAAGAAATGATCAGTCTATAATTTTAATGGTAGGTGTATTTTAACAGTGAGAGACAGAATAACAACAAAAAAATCCACATAAACGCATTTCAAAAAAGTTATAAATTGATTTGCATGTTAATGAGGGAAATAAGTATTTGATCCCCTATCAATCAGCAAGATTTCTGGCTCCCAGGTGTCTTTTATACAGGTAACGAGCTGAGATTAGGAGCACTCTCTTAAAGGGAGTGCTCCTAATCTCAGCTGGTTACCTGTATAAAAGACACCTGTCCACAGAAGCAATCAATCAATCAGATTCCAAACTCTCCACCATGGCCAAGACCAAAGAGCTGTCCAAGGATGTCAGGGACAAGATTGCAGACCTACACAAGGCTGGAATGGGCTACAAGATCATCGCCAAGCAGCTTGGTGAGAAGGTGACAACAGTTGGTGCGATTATTCACAAATGGAAGAAACACAAAATAACTGTCAGTCTCCCTCGTTCTGGGGCTCCATGCAAGATCTCACCTCGTGGAGATTCAATGATCATGAGAACGGTGAGGAATCAGCCCAGAACTACACGGGAGGATCTTGTTAATGAGGCAGCTGGGACCATAGTCACCAAGAAAACAATTGGTAACACACTATGCCATTAAGGACTGAAATCCTGCAGCGCCCGCAAGGTCCCCCTGCTCAAGAAAGCACATGTACAGGCCCGTCTGAAGTTTGCCAATGAACATCTGAATGATTCTGAGGAGAACTGGGTGAAAGTGTTGTGGTCAGATGACACCAAAATCGAGCTCTTTGGCATCAACTCAACTCGCTGTGTTTGGAGGAGGATGAATGACCCCAAGAACACCATCCCCACCGTCAAACATGGAGGTGGAAACATTATGCTTTGGGGGTGTTTTTCTGCTAAGGGTACAGGACAACTGCACCGCATCAAAAGGATGATGGACGGGGCCATGTACCGTCAAATCTTGGGTGAGAACCTCATTCCCTCAGCCAGGGCATTGAAAATGGGTCATGGATGGGTATTCCAGCATGACAATGACAAGTGGCCTAGCCAGCCTCCAGACCTTAATCCCATAGACAATCTGTGGAGGGAGCTGAAGGTTCGAGTTGCCAAACGTCAGACTCGAAACCTTAATGACTTGGAGAGGATCTGCAAAGAGGAGTGGGACAAAATGCCTCCTGAGATGTGTGCAAACCTGGTGGCCAACTACAAGAAACGTCTGACCTCTGTGATTGCCAACAAGGGTTTTGCCACCAAGTACTAAGTCGAAGGGGTCAAATACTTATTTCCCTTATTAACATGCAAATCAATTTATAACTTTTTTGAAATGCGTTTTTCTGGATTTTTTTGTTGTTATTCTGTCTCTCACTGTTAAAATACACCTACCATTATAATTATAGACTGATCATTTCTTTTTCAGTGGGCAAACATACAAAATCAGCAAGGGATCAAATACTTATTTCCCTCATTGTACACCATAACATTGTACATTGTACATTGTATCAGCCATAACATTATGACCACTGACAGGTGAAGTGAATAACACTGACAATCTCATTATCATGGCACCTGTCAGTGGGTGGGATATATTAGGCAGCAAGTGAACATTTTGTCCTCAAAGTTGATGTGTTAGAAGCAGGAAAAATGGGCAAGCGTAAGGATCTGAGCGACTTTGACAAGGGCCAAATTGTGATGGCTAGACGACTGGGTCAGAGCATCTCCAAAACTGCAGCTCTTGTGGGGTGTTCCCGGTCTGCAGTGGTCAGTACCTATCAAAAGTGGTCCAAGGAAGGAAAAGCGGTGAACCAGCGACAGGATCATGGGCGGCCAAGTCTCATTGATGCACGTGGGGAGTGAAGGCTGGCCCGTGTGGTCTGATCCAACAGACGAACTACTGTAGCTCAGATTGCTGAAAAAGTTCATGCTGGTTCTGATAGAAAGGTGTCAGAACACACAGTGCATCGCAGCTTGTTGCGTATGGGGCTGCGTAGCCGCAGTCCAGTCAGGGTGCCCATGCTGACCCCTGTCCACTGCCGAAAGCGCCTACAATGGGCACGTGAGCATCAGAACTGGACCACGGAGCAATGGAAGAAGGTGGCCTGGTCTGATGAATCACAAGTTCAAGGTGTTGACTTGGCCTACAAATTCACCAGATCTCAATCCAATCGAGCATATGAATCCAAATTAACATACATGTAACATACTTTATGTGAACGAAAAGACACAAATTCACCCATTTTCTTTTGTAGTCATGTTTGTATTACTTTAGTATAAATACATGTTAATTTGGATTCATATGGTTTTTTTTTCTGACTTAATGTGAACGAAAAGACACAAATTCGCCTGTTTTCTCATTGGAAATTGGTAAATTTCAAAATATCACTGTCCTGGTCACAAAAGCATAGTTTGTGGGGAATAACAGCCATTTTCTATACTTTTGAAGTATAAGCAATTAGGAAATAACCCTTACTACCCAGGAACAAAAATTGTGTTACATAGTGTAATTGTATACTTTATAGAGTACAAAATGATAACCTGTAAAAGTACATTAATTTAGATCCTTCTGTTTGTTTGTTCAGTCCAAGAGGAAATGGTATTAGTGAACAAAATAGGGTCCCCTTAATACAAAAAGTAAAGAAAATGCCTGATTGGACAGAATGGGTACACAGCCCACCAACATCACTGGAATGCATCTTTAACACTAGACATTAAGAAGCCCCTTTTAACCCATTAGCTAAAGTTAACTGCTCCACTGATAATGAGTTGAGATAACCAGAGCCAGCTAGGGTTACCATATTGAACTATCAATACAGAGGACACTGCACAAGGTGGGGGGCTGGAGATGTAAATAAAGTGTTATGACCTCAAACAAATATTTACATGCAAAAAATCTATTTATTAATGTCTTTATTAAAGTTATGAGTGTAACATTAAATCCCTGGACCCTTATGTAACATTATATACAGTGCAAATATATAAAAATAGGTTAAATTAAAAACAGCACTTCAATACATGGTTGTGTGGCAAAAAGGTGCTCTAATGCTTTACCAATAAATGCTTCACAAACACTTGAGCTAAAACATAATTTATAACAATCGATAACAAACAATAAATAACATGAACAATTAGTATTATTTTTTCTAAAAAATAATAGCATGTTTGTTTTAGTTAATAAATTAATGTATATAACAAGTATTAACTTTGCAGAATAATGTGATTATATGAAAATACATTTTAACACTATAATATGGTAATATAGTACAAATATAACTGAAGAAACAGCAACAGCTAAACACTAGTGCTGTGAGGAGGTGTGAATATGTCCAGTCTGCTGGGAGCCGCGCTATCTCTGCTATCAGTGTTTCTTCAAAGGAAATCTCTAAAACATCCTGATGACTTTCTGTTCATAATCAACTTTTCTCTGCCTGTCAATCCTGTCCTCTCACTCACTCTCCCTTCTCTCTCAACTGAACTTTCCTTTTGTAGATTGTTAACGCCCCAACAAAATAAAGCCTTCCTGATTGGTTGATGTAGTCTTTACAGACGCCAGTCATTTATTAACAACCAATAGTTGTTCAGAAAGGCTTGACAGACGAACACTATCACCTCATACGTCATCGCTCATATCTGATCGAGCTGCAGTGCTGCTGGAGTGGAAGGGTTAAACTCGCACAAGTCTGTAGCTCAGTGCTGGGAAAGGACCAGCAGGCACATCACATCTTTAGATCATTAAAAATCCAACCGGCTGGAGATTAAAGGACCGAAACAGTCCGGTAAAAACTCAATGTATGGGAACCCTAAAGTAGTGTAGCTTAGCTATCACCATTCATCAAACTGTCAGTGTCGTAGCAGAAATAAAATTCAGCACAGCAAGACTATTTAAACGATCAGCTTACCGTGAACTGTCTTGTCTTGAAACTGACCTGAAGTGTGGCTGTGCGCATGCGCAGTGGAGAGCAGCGTGCAGCCGCAGTGTGTTTAATTCAGAACCGCTCTCACGCACATGGATTCTTGCCGGGTGGCATACACACAAAACTGGCACAATTAATAACATAAATAAAATAAACTGTGGCAAAACGTATCACATTGTCCAGAATATGGACACGGGAAACTGACTATGAATTAAACTTTTTTTTTTTTGATTGGCTGGGGGGGGTTGGGGGGCACTCAAGGGGGCCAGTCAGATTTCCCCCCCTTGGCTCCGCCCCTGATTATTATTATGATGATGATGAAAGTCCCTGAAATGTAGCTAGCATAGTTCAATCATACATACATCAACAGATATCTTATTTATTTAAAGGAGGAAAATGTACATTTCAAGGTATATCCATTAACAGTATTATTATTGGAAACACTATACAAACCAGTTGAGAATCTCTTCCTGCATTCAAATCTAGATCTGGAAGTCCAGAGACATATTGCATGGCCCAATGTTTTATTTCTAACTGAAATGAAAACTTGGCTTAACTGTCAACATAAGGAAACCATTTCCAGCGACACCTCCCTTTGTTTTGTATTATACAACGTTTTGAGCGAAATGTCTAAAATATCAAAAAAATTTCTGAAATGAGCCATGTTTCTTGCTTCCATGAAAATGCCAACCCATGGTCCAGGAGATCAGTAGCTGGAAACACACCTGAGAGTCTTTTCTCTTACATTAAATGTGATGTTATACAATAGTTCATAGATCTGGAATCTTGAATGTCATCTGCAAACCACTTGCAAAAAACAAATATTAGATTGTTTAGTATTCATTCTGTATTTCACACTGAAAGGAAATAATGTTACTGTTAAAGTAGAGCTTTAGTACGGAAGCCGAGGAGTGCAAAAGCAAATCAAACTCGTTAACAGGACGTAGCAAGAAGAGAAAGGGCTGTAACATTTGAAACCCATCAGCAGCATCAGAAGAAGGCGCTGCTGCTACAGGAGAGAGAGGGGCACTAACTCTGAAAACACGCCAGCAACCAGTGGAGAGAAAGAGGTGGAAACACCTGAAACATGACAGCGGCATTAAAACAGCAGCGACATCCCAGAGAAACAGCAGCGACATTTAGACAACGCGGGGCGGAAACAGGCTCCTGTGGCGGAAATAGCTGAGGTGGAAATAGGATTGTGTAACGGAAATAGGATTCTGTGATGGCAAAGACATTTTCCATGACGCTTGCCTAGTTTCCCATTTCTGCCATTTTGACACATCGCTCCCGGTGTTTGTGCACAATCTCTGCTATGTTTAGGGTCACCGTGGCTCCAGAAATCGGAGGACGTGAGACAGAACAGGATTGGGACTAAATTGAACTACATTAATGTGTAAATTAACAATTTAACTGAAATGAATAATGGTGCTATTACCATCAACAGCAATTAATTGTATTATACTAATAATTAAATGCAACCAGTTGCTATTTACTTTCTATTTTGTTAATATTTAATTAGCCAGTATGTAAATATGATCAAAGCAACATCCCTGTGTTCTGTAGCAAATCTGCCACAGGATTAATCTCAGCAAAGGTTTAGCTAATGCAAGTTATAGGTAAATATACTGTTCAGTTTAGGTGGAATTTGGAAATCCTGTTCTGTCTCAAAGCGTCCCTATACAATTATCTGGAGCCATATGGTAGCCCTAGTTACTGATGTATTTAATTGCAGAGCTGTATCCTGGTAATGGGCTATTAGCTTAATAATACTCTTAAATAAGTGTTTATTATTATTATTATTATTATTATTATTATTATTATTATTATTATTATTATTATGTATTTATTTAGTTAGTTAGTTAAATGGTTAATTTACACATGAATGTAGGTCAATTTAGTCCCAATCCTGTTCGGTCTCACGTCCTGGGGTCACACTACGCGATTTTAAGCCGAATTGAGCCCGATTTGGCCCTCACGACAAATCGGCCCTGATCGTCACAAGCAGCTGGTCGTGCAGTGAGAGATGGGCTGACACGCCGCTCCTCCGGTCCGATCATAAGCTGGTCGGAGCCACTGAGTTTATTAAACCTGTTTATATTTACGACTTGATCGGCGCCGATCGTGGAGAGTGACGTCATCAGCAGCCAATGAGAGCCGAGCTGACTGAAGCAGAGAAAAGAAACAGAAGAATACACATGACAGGAGAATAAGATTTTCATACGTATTTATTAAAATACTTCAAATACCAATGGTTGTTTGGGCACAGGTTATTTAAAATACTCTAATACAGGGAAAATAATATTTTCAAATACCAATTAGTATCTGTAATTGACCAGGTCTGCGCTAAATATCGACCCTACACTGCGCTGCTCTCACTGTGGGATGGATAGAGCCGGTGTGTCTCAGTACAGCTCTCAGAGTGCAGCTCTCTCTCACGGCCATGTCTTCACACTCATCCTCTTTTCTCTACGCTTTGTATGTTTGTCCGACACGAACACGGACAGCAGCAGCAGTGTGTGGTCATGTTCTTGTTGCGCAGATTTTCCGCAGTTTTGCACAGATCTGCAGAAATCCACTGATCCCATTGGTGGTGTGTTGCCCTTCTCTCTGTGCGGATCACTGTGTTTCTGCGGCATGTGGGGTTGCAGGCTGTGACGCAGGGGTGTTGACCACTCCCTTGTGAAACAGGCTGCGGGCTCACGGCTGTGGGCAATTAGCACCGTGGCGACTGTGGCGGCAGCCGTGTTTTATCTATTTAATCCCTCTCCTTCCCCGACAGCTAACCGTAGAGAAGGAGGACTGCTTCTACAACCCCTGACTGCCCGGAGCACCCCGTTTTGTGGACGTTTGTGTGTTTGTTTTGCTTTTGTTTTTCCCCTGTTTGTTTGTGTCCCCTGGATGAACCTGAACGCTAATAAAGCCCTGACACTACCGGAACTCAAGACTCTCTCTCTCCCCGTTGTTTGTGTCTGGCTTTCACATTTGGTGGCCGATGTGGGGAAGCTCTGCGGCATAATCATCCTGAACTCCCGACCTGGTGTTTGGAGGGACAGCTATGGAGGCAGCTTCCGTGGAACAATTGCTGGCTGCAGCGGTGCAGCTGCAGGCTCAGCAACAACAAACCCTGGAGACGCTGGTCCAGCAACTTCAACTTTCCTTACCATCTTCAAGCACACCACCCAGTGTTGCAGCTGACCGGAGTCGGAGTGGGCGGTACGCCTGGCTCCCTTGTTGACTGGGGAGACGCAATCTGCCGCCCAAGTGCTCCGTCCAGAGGACACCCTAGACTACAAAAGACTGATGGACAGTGTCCTGGACCGCGTTGGGCTGACGTCGGACGGCCAGCGCCGAAAGCTCAGAAGCCTCCGGTTCGAACCCGGCTCCCAGCCCCAGGTCATTGCTGGCTCAAGCCGGAGGAGCACTCTGCCACGGAAGTTGCCGACCTGGTGGCCCTGGAGCAGTTCCTCAGCCATCTCCCACGTCCCTCCACAGAGTGGATGCAAGCCCACCAGCCCTAAGACCTGGAGGAGGCCACCAGGCTTGCCGAGAACCACCTTGCTGCCCGGGACAATGCCACCTCCCAACGCCCGAGGGCGGGTGCGGGTACCCTCCCACCCGTTCCCAAGACCCTCTCTGACCCAACTCCCCCGGATACCAGCATGTCACTGAAAACTCCAGTTCCTAAACCTGTCTCTCCCTGACCCGCTATCCCTTCCCCCCTTGCCCGTCTCAAACACAAACCTTGATTGGTGGGGAAACTTATAAGATGAACGTGGGGCTTGCCCCTCGTTTGCCATTCCCAGTAGTCCTAGGGCGGGATTGGTCTGAATATCTGTCCAATATTAAAGATCCTAGGCTCTCGTTGTCTGATTTGGCTAGGGCACAATTGAGACATGGCTCTGGGGGCCGATCACCCTTAGTGGCTGCCAGCGATGAGCGGGGCGGGGACAGCCTCCCCTCCGACTCCAGTTGTGCAGCAGCCGACAGTACGGACCCGGGGGAAGGAATGAGTTCTGGAACTCGAAAGCTCTCTCCTTTGATCGGTCCGTCAGAGAAAAGCTCCGCGGGGTATCGATTTGTGCTAGTCATAGTGGATTATGCCACTCGGTACCCGTAGGCAATTCCTCTACGGACAATGTCAGTGACTAGGATCGCCGAGGAGCTGTTTAAGGTCTTCACTAGGGTGGGGATCCCAAAGGAAATCCTGACAGATCAGGGCACTCCCTTCATATCACACGTGATGTGTGACCTCTGTAGGCTGTTTGGGATAATGTCCATCAGGACCTCAATCTATCAACCCCAAACCGACGGCCTAGTGGAGCACTTTAATAAAATGCTAAAGAACATGATCTGTAAGTTTGTGAGCACAGACGCTCGGGACTGAGATAAGTTATTGCTGCCCCTGCTGTTCGCTGTACGTGAGGTTCCCCAGGCGTCCACCGGCTTCTCTCCCTTCAAGCTGCTACACGGGAGGCGGCCCAGGGGAATCCTCGATTTAATATAGCAGGGATGGGAGGCTACCGCCCCCTCCCAGACCTCTATGGTAGAGCACGTCCTGGACCTGAGAGTTCGACTATCGGCACTGGGGAAAATTGCACAGTCGAATCTCTTACAGGCCCAGGAGCGACAACAGCGCTGGGGACCAGGGGAGCCCGGTTACAATTGTTCACACTGGCGGACAAGGTACTGGTGTTACTCCCAACTTCAACATCTAAGCTGCTGGCTAAGTGGCAGGGACCCTTTGTAGTCACACATCACTTAGGGGATGCCGATTATGAGGTGTGTCACCCAGATCGTCGGAGAGAAAAGCAGATCTACCATCTCAACATGCTGAAGAAGTGGCGAGAGGAGGAAGCTTTATGTGCGCCTAATTCCTCCCAAAATAAACCAGCTGTTTCTGAAGTTCACATTGATCCCAATTTAACAAACACCCAGAAACAGCAGGTTCACTCTTTATTACACCGCTTCCAGCATGTCTTTTCTCATCAACCCGGGCTCACACCTCTTATTGAACACCATATCCACACGACACCTGAGTGCGTGTAAAACACACCCCCTATTACAAAAAGCAGGCTGTCAATGCAGAAATGCAGAAGATGTTGGAGCTGGGAGTCATAGAGAAATCACAATCGGAGTGGTGTAGCCCTATAGTCTTAGTGCCAAAGCCTGATGGCAGCACTAGATTCTGCGTTGATTATAGGGAGCTTAATGTGGTGTCTAGGTTTGATGCCTATCCGATGCCCTGTGTGGACAAGTTGCTGGACCAGCTGGGTGCTGCTCACTTTTTTATGACACTGGACTTAATCAAGGGATACTAGTAGATCCCCCTCAGTCCAGCGTCCCAAGAGAAAACCGCTTTCTCCACTCCTCCGCACTATGCCTTTTGGGCTGCACGGGGCCCGCGGCCACTTTCCAAAGGCTTATGGACTGTGTACTCCCCACCAACGATATGCCTCTGCTTACTTGGACAATGTGGTGATTTTCAGTAAGGACTGGAATAGCCACCTCGTCCACGTATCAGCTGTGCTCCGGTGCCTTCAGCAGGGGGCAAACCCGGGCAAGTGTGCAGTTGGGAGGAGGGAGACCAAGTATCTGGGGTACCTCTTGGGGGGGGCAGGTACGGCCAGTCATTGACAAAGTAACTGCTATCGCCTCCTGTCCACCTCCTAAGTCCAAAAAGGATGTTCGGCAGTTTTTGGGGTTTGCCGGCTATTATCACCGGTTTCTACCGGACTTTACCACTCTGGCTTATCCCCTGACCGAACTGACATGAAAAGGTGCTCCAGATATGGTCCAGTGGACGGAGCAGAGCTTTCCAGGCTAATAAGGACCGCCTCTGCCAACAACCGGTATTAAAATGTCTTGACTTCTCCCTTTATTCTACAGACCGATGCCTCGGAAGTTGGAGTGGGCGCGGTCCTTTCCCAGAATTTTGGGGGTCAGGAACACCCGATTGTCTTCCTTAGTAAAAAACTATAGATATAGCACGATTGAGAAGGAGTGTCTCGCCTTCAAATGGGCTGTGGAGACGCTCCGCTACTACCTCCTGGGGCGTCCCTTCACCCTGGAAACAGACCATGACTCCCTGCAGTGGCTGCACCGCATGAAGGACCGCATCACCCGGTGGTATCTCCCTGCAGGACTTCAACTTCCGAGTGCGTCACCACCCCAGCCTGCAACATCTCAACGCCGACGTCCTCTCCCGTCCCTTTCTCTCCCCTTCCCCTGTCCCTTCCTCTTCTCCCTTCTCTCTCTCTCCCAGCCCACCTGTCAGGCGGTCCTTTTCTGGGAGGAGGGGGTGTTGTCTGTCACGGCACAGCTGCTGCTGACGCTCGCTGATTGCTCATGTGCTCATGTGCCGCAGCAGTGTTGACCGCTCCCTTGCGAACAGGCTGCGGACTCACGGCTGCGGGCAATGCGAACCGTGGCAACTGTGACATCAGCAGCAGCTGTGCTTTATCTATTTAACAATATTTACATGTATACATATGCGCTAACATTTAAAAAAACGAATTGTATGCCCTTACAGCATAGCATGAAACAGCATATATCAGTTTACTTTAGTTGTTTGATCATGCAGTGTTCATTAGGAAATACCATGCATAGTGAATGACTTTACTATAATGGTCTGCTCATGCAGTGTTCAATTGGATAATTGTCTGTAAACATGAAGAGCATGTGATTAGCTTCTAAATAAGCATGATTCTTTACAAGAAAATGTAACTTAGCATAACACCGATTATTGCAAGAAAAAATACATTTAAAAATTCAAAATTGTGATGAATCCCTATGTTTTGTTTGCTTTTATTCATATAGCCAGTCCCAATTTGTACATGTGATTAACACTATTTCTTGCAATGGAATTACGCATGAATTCATGAGGAACATACTGGAGAAAAGAAGACCCTTAATAACCATGAATCATAATTAATTCATACCCTCTTACTTGCTCTCCAGGGGGTTGTGAAAAACATGAATTAATGTGTGAAGACATGATATATATATGTAGCGTAAGGTACACTTATACATTTCAGTTAAAGAAGTGAATTTAAGTATCACCTTATCAAGAATACTAGAATCTTGTAGAACTCGATTTCTGCAATAATTGGATGCAGACACCAATTCCAAAGATATAAATTCTCAAATGTATTAAAAACAAAGATAAAATGTAGCACTACACTAGTTATACAAAAAGGGAAAAACTAATTAAATTTCACTCAAATCACTTCCGTGACCAAATCAAAGACCATGGAATCGCATATGATAACACACAAATCGTTAAACAAAATTACAAACACACTGACTACAATACCGTTAGTAAGACGAAGGTGAGTCTCTCATTACTATTGTTAGTCGGACATTAAATAACTAGTGCAGGTTAGTATTTATGTCAAATAACTTCTCGTTATATATATCAGTCTCATTTACGTTTGGGTGCCGAGAAAGATTCTATAATTTCTTGTTCACAATTCTCCCTAATTGATTACTGTGCAATGATTAAGGATAGGCAGGGCCACCTATAATCTAGTGTCTATTAATGTGTGTCAATTTCAGAATAAACAGTTAAACAGGAATGAGAAGATATTTCTCGGCGTTGACAGATTTTATTTCTAAAATTGTCAAACAAAACAGTTTAATGCAGCACACATTTATATTTACACATTCTAAAGTTTATGACTCACAGAATAACATTTCTAATTGATTTCTCAAATGTCATGAATAATAAACTCCAAACTGTTAAACTTATCTGTCTCTGTCTCTCTGTCTTCGGGATCAAATAAAAACACATGGCACGAGGTCCATGTGATTTGGAACAAAGGCAGTCCGGTTCAGCTTTGTCCAATAACTTCCACTTCAGTCGATGCTCCTGGAAGTTGGGGTTTTGCGAAAATAGAGTCTTTTCCAAACAGATTTTCCACTGGTTTGAAGGCCCCAAGGCTGTGCACAGGATGTCTTCTTGGCAAGCAGGGTTTTCCACCGTAGTTACTTGAAGACAAAGTCTTTGAGGAAAGCAGGGCCCTGTTCGTTTCCAAGGGTCAACTTTCGTAAGACTCAATAGCTATTTAAATGACTGTACACTTTTGTATTACAGTCGACTTAGTCAATTGTCCAGCTGCAAACACTCCACTGATCAGATGGGTACAGGCGGGCAGGCGCAGGTTCTAATGTTTTTTACTTAGTAAAGTTCTTTAAAGAATTCTTCGTACGGCTCAATCTCCTTCTCCCAGTTAAACTCTTCTGTTCCTGGCAAAGACTTGCTTGGTTTCCGGTTCTGGTTCTGGCAACAGAGCTAAGTTGGGTTGAGGCAGCGAGTTACCGGTTCAGGTGAGAGAGAGAAAGTGGTGGTGTTACCTTTTTATGCCTGATAGATCATAGGTGATTGGTTCTTGAGTTTGCGAGATTGGATTTCGGTTTCAGACCCCAGTCTCCTATTGGAGGAGGCTCGATTTATGCCTGATGTCAATCCATGCCATCTTTTGGAAATGCCGGTTGGCCTGGGTTCGTAGCTCTGTTTCGGGATTTCGGCTCTCACCCGCTTCAAAGGGGTTTATTACCTCCCGGCCCTATTCCCCAGACATTTTCACAGCAGGGATTCCAAGCGATTTGGCCCATTCTAGGTGAGCCATACTCCCAAGACTGTCACTTTGACGTAGAACAGTTCATGGGCCGATGAGCTCAGGAATTCTGGTAACTTTTGGGTAGAAGTCTTCTTTAGATCAGAGCTTCAGCTCAGGGCTAGAATGCTCTTATCACAATACACCCCCCCTTAACGCTACATATTTGTGTATATATACACTCACCTAAAGGATTATTAGGAACACCTGTTCAATTTCTCATTAATGCAATTATCTAACCAACCAATCACATGGCAGTTGCTTGAATGCATTTAGGGGTGTGGTCCTGGTCAAGACAATCTCCTGAACTCCAAACTGAATGTCTGAATGGGAAAGAAAGGTGATTTAAGCAATTTTGAGCGTGGCATGGTTGTTGGTGCCAGACGGGCCGGTCTGAGTATTTCACAATCTGCTCAGTTACTGGGATTTTCATGCACAACCATTTCTAGGGTTTACAAAGAATGGTGTGAAAAGGGAAAAACATCCAGTATGCGGCAGTCCTGTGGACGAAAATGCCTTGTTAATGCTAGAGGTCAGAGGAGAATGGGCCGACTGATTCAAGCTGATAGAAGAGCAACTTTGACTGAAATAACCACTTATTACAACCGAGGTATGCAGCAAAGCATCTGTGAAGCCACAACACGTACAACCTTGAGGCGGATGGGCTACAACCGAAGCAGAAGACCCCACCGGGTACCACTCATCTCCACTACAAATAGGAAAAAGAGGCTACAATTTGCACAAGCTCACCAAAATTGGACAGTTGAAGACTGGAAAAATGTTGCCTGGTCTGATGAGTCTCGATTTCTGTTGAGACATTCAGATGGTAGAGTCAGAATTTGGCGTAAACAGAATGAGAACATGGATCCATCATGCCTTGTTACCACTGTGCAGGCTGGTGGTGGTGGTGTAATGGTGTGGGGGATGTTTTCTTGGCACACTTTAGGCCCCTTAGTGCCAATTGGGCATCGTTAAATGCCACGGCCTACCTGAGCATTGTTTCTGACCATGTCCATCCCTTTATGACCACCATGTACCCATCCTCTGATGGCTACTTCCAGCAGGATAATGCACCATGTCGCAAAGGTCGAATCATTTCAAATTGGTTTCTTGAACATGACAATGAGTTCACTGTACTAAACTGGCCCCCACAGTCACCAGATCTCAACCCAATACAGCATCTTTGGGATGTGGTGGAACGGGAGCTTCGTGCCCTGGATGTGCATCCCACAAATCTCCATCAACTGCAAGATGCTATCCTATCAATATGGGCCAACATTTCTAAAGAATGCTTTCAGTACCTTGTTGAATCAATGCCACGTAGAATTAAGGCAGTTCTGAAGGCGAAAGGGGGTCAAACACAGTATTAGTATGGTGTTCCTAATAATCCTTTAGGTGAGTGTATATATATATTAGGGCTGTCAATTGATTAAAATATTTAATCACGATTAATCACATGATTGTCATGAGTTAACTTGTGATTAATCGCAACTTAATCGCACATTTTTATCTGTTCTAAATGTAACTTAAATTAATTATTTTCAAGTTTTTAATACTCTAATCAACATGGGCATGGACAAATATGGATGCTTTATGCAAATCTATGTTTATTATTAGTGAAACCATACTTAACATAGAGCATGAAGACTAGACATGTTTCAAAGGTCATAGATGTTTTTCAAAGAACTTGTTCATGTCTGTTAGACACATGAAAAAATAACAGAAATACCAGGTTCCCATTACTTATCTTTCTTTGCACTGAGCAATTTACTTACACAAGCCTGTTTACATTTAGTTATCGCTGTGGTGAGTCTATTGCCTGTGGAGTTGTCCATCCGTCTCTGCTGCAAATTATCTAGTGTGCTCTGCCTTTGGTGAGGGGGAGGAGAGCTCTCTGCATCAGTTGTATGCTTCGCCATCAAGTGATATTTTAAACTCGACATGCTGCGGTGATAACTTAATTCACATCGACAATAAATGCAGACAACTTTTGTCTTGTCGACAGAACCATCAGACATCGTTTTGTATATGAATTTTCCGTTCAGAAGACCTTTTTCTTTCTCCATTTCTGTTTGCTGCTGCATCCTTTCCTGTCTATGGCTCGCTATGGCTGCATCTCCATTTCTCCAACTACGGGCTATGCCATGGGTCAACAGAAAATGCGCGCTGCATTAATTGCGCGTTAATAAAATTAGTGCCATTAAAATAAATTTGTGTTAATGGGTTATTAACGCATTAATTTTTACAGCCCTAATATATATATATATATAATATGATCAACTTCATTTATTACAAATGAATTCCATATGAATAACAGCCTTTAAATCATTATGAATTCACATACTTGAGTTCATCTGAGTTCACAAGAATTACATCATGTATTCATGTGTTTTTCCTGTGTTGTACTATCGGAATTCATGAGGAATTAATGCCCATCATTGTAAAGTGTTACCGCTTTAGAGCTATAGAGCTGTAGAGCTTTGGAAGCAACACATTAAAATATACCAAATATATACTGTATATCATTAAAATGTCAAAATAGTCATGCAGCAATATCCTGCAAAAAGTGGTCCATTTGCAAACCATGCTGGCTACAGATATCAGGTCATTAAAACCACTTCACCTGGGGCACAGATTTTATAATTTTTTTAATAAATTTGGTGCTTTCCAGGACTCAACAACAATTGAGAATTCTATAGTAAAAGTTGGAAGAAAACTGCAGAATTAATTATAAATCAATGTTCAACTGATCAATTGTGTTATGAAGCAGACATCTAAATACTGCAGATCCAAAGGCCACACAAAGAGCAATGAATCCATCATCTCCTTAGCACAGTGGTTTATTGTCAAATCAAACTAGCACAGCTATTGCTGTAGTAAAGGTTCAGCAGCTTTTTGAGGTCAGATCTTAAGAGGAAAAAATCCAATATTTTCACTAAGCCTTTCATGCTTTTTAAAAGTTTATTGTATTATTAGCAGATCAAAATAATATAGGCTGCCTGGTGGTGTTTTACCCACTGTAATTTCAAATTTAATGAATGGAACATTGGTTGGCATGTATTGAGTGATGGCTCCATGAGATAAAGCATGTCACATAAAACTTTACTACCAGGAAGGTAACAGTGTTGTCTCAAACCTGAGAGATGTCTACAGGCACTTCTACGAGATGTCTGGCATCTGTTCATCATCCTGCATAGAAATATGAAGAGTTCCTGACCACTCCAAGTAAGGCTGACCATGAATAACGGCGGAAGTAAGAGATATAAAGAGGCAGCTGTAAAAGAACACAGATAAGGCATGTCAAGAGTTTAAAGGTGAACAATATTATAAGCTTGAGGCAGGAATTCTAATACCCATAACTGTGACAACATAACATTCCGGGTGACATCATCACCATGCAGTGTGCCATCCTTCCCCACATTGATATCACTTTAATGAAATTTGTGGAACACATTTGACCCTGAAAGCGTTATCTGTCATGGCTGCTTCACTCATTTGCTGTCAAGATTACCTGGCCTGAACCATTTCATAAAGGATCAGGTAAACCCACAAAAATATATCCCAGCATTCATCATACCAAAGCTTACAATATCTTGCAATTTAATAAAGCATCCTGAATCAGTTATTGATTAATCATATACATTTAAACTCTATACTAACATGTTTCTTAGTTCAATGATGAACTGAACTATTAGTTGATTATCAACTCAAAGCTGTCAACTGAATTCCTAAAAGGAGTATAGACATGGTAACACTTTACCATGCCTCCCTAGTTACAGTGTATTTACATAGTAGGTACTCAGTAACTACATATGTAGTTACTCATAAGTACAATGTAATTATACATTATCACAATGTACTTAATGTGTAAAAAGTGGGCCATGCCTGGTATAGCTTCAAAGGTGGGCATCTTTACCAGAGAACTGTGTACTTACATATAGCGTTAATCAATGTTACACATTTAGTACATTGTTATAATGCATAATTACACTGTTCTTATGAGTAACTACAATGTAACTACACTGTAATTAGGGAGACTTATTGTAAAGTGTTACCATAGACGTACTGGGGGAAAAGCACTGAATAGAAATTAATATTAACTTATCTTGCATGTATGCAAAACACACTGTTTGGATCTTTCTAATTCTGGATGTCCAGTGATGATTTTTCACTGAGGGGGGTAGAGAATCAAATCTACCTTGACTGCACAAACATCAGCCCTATTTATCTCATAGTCAATCTCATCTCAGTACTCGGCAGTAATGAGCATGCCATCCTAGATGACATTGAGTTCTGTCCTTCCATTTATGCTTATTCCAGCTCACACCATGACAAATACTCCTCCAGATCTACTGAGATGTGCAAGACGATTAAGCAATAATTGTTCATCATACTGTTTCCAAACAGGCTCCCACCTGTACACCTGGCCACCAGTATAATTCATACATCTATATTCCACCTGATAGGGCCCCTAACCTATTGGAAACCTTCTCAGATGCATCAAAGAGAAGATAAACTCAGACTGAGGGTCATTTATATCAGCTGCATAAAGCCATCTGCAACTGTTTATGTAGAAATTCTAAGCCCTGTTACATTTCAAGGTCGTTTCTCAATTGGATAGCATTTGCAAAAGGTTGCCAGCTTGACATCATTTGAATAGATTGATCTCCCCAGCAGCTGTAACTCTTCTGCACACCCCACTATGTTGGCTTCTGACTTTTGTTATTAACCCTCCACAGTTTAGGAGAGATATGATAGCCTAGACAATGAGAGAACCTCATGTTCAAGCGTCCTAATGTCTATATCCATGTCATTATTATTTTACTGATGTATAATTTGCCTCCAAGCCATTACACATTCAGTTAAGACCATTCTTAACTCTGATAAAAATAAAGCAAAGAGAGACGACCTCAACAGCTAATCTTGAATGGTCTTCTCTCTGAACATTCAGAGATAAGATAAAACCTTGTTTGGTCACCTATCCGCTTTGTTTTCTTGGACCATATCATCAATTTTTTTCTGCACATAAATAAAGGAAGAGCTGTATATCAGTCACCAAGGTCAACAAAGTTATTGGGGAGCATTTGCTTTCTTATGATTTTTACATTAATTTATAAACCTTTATTTTCCTTTCTGTTAAGGATATTTCCTGACATTTACTTCCTCATCTTTCTGTGTATCATTGGCTTTGTGTCTATGGTTCAGTATGAGATCTGAACAGAACGGGTTATTTCTATCAGAATACTGACAGGAATATGGAGTTCTTCAGTTCTTAGGGTCTTGTAAAGGTGTCTGAAAAATACATAAATACACATGACCTTTGTCCCTGCTTGTAAAAACACTGATACTGATCACTAGTCATCATATGAAATATGGTCATTGATTTAAAAAATCCTAACTGCAGTGTACAGTGACATAAACCCAGGGCTTGTGAAGCATAATAAGCTGAAATGGTCAACAGCAGAAAAGTGAAGATGAACTCACTTTATTAGATTATCCCCAGTTTGCGAACAATAATACATATCCATCAAAAACTATGGAAAACAAACAATTCCTCATCTGATATGCAAACCTGTAGATTCCTTAAATTATGTAACAATTCAAACATTTAAAAGTCTGAACTTTAAAACTTGATATATGTTAATTAGGGGGTACTTAGGTAGGTTAGTGGGTCTCAGGTGCCTCGTTTTCCTCCGGCCACAGATGCTGCAGAATCCCAGGCTATCGGAAAACCCCTATAACAGTCTGGATTGTCTTTTGTGTGTTTGTATGCTTTAATTAACCTTCCTTTCACAAAGGAGTTTGACGATGCTCGTGGCTATGTTTATTTGCATTTGCCCCTTTACCTGATCAGTGTACCATTTTATATATTTGCCCTTCATCACTCCTTTTTTTGGGTTGTTGATGCCAATGTCCATTGGCTGTAATTTGTCAATGCAATTAGTTGGCACTTGAACCGATACAACCCCATTAACCTTCAACCAATCCTTGCACTTACTTGCCCAATACCCTCTAAACACATTAAACAGACTGCATGTTGATCTTCAGAGTGAACAAAATCCTTAATATCTAGCTGCTTGTAATGTAAAATTACCATTATGTGTTATGTCCCAGTAAGATGGATATTTGAGATCATATTTGAGAACTCTGGATGTCATCGATCAGTTAATCCATCAAAAATTACCTGTGGAGAAAAGAAAGTGCCGTCTGCTGTGCCAGCAAGGAGAGCAGCGATTCTGTGTTGGTCACCCAATCCTGTCACTGGTACATTCTGTGAACCATTGATTTACATCATCCAGTTTCCACAAGGGATAAAGTTATTCACAGTTTGGTCCCAGTTTATTATTATTTGAGAAGGTATGTTGTGCTGTTCAACAGATTCTTCTAGCTGCGGGAGGAAAAGCTCACAAATTGCTGGAAAGTTGGCAGGTTCCGTTCCTTTACTTGTATTCCTAAACCTCTTAGACCATCCTATGTGATCAAGTCAATTTCCAATGTTCGCTGCAATTTTCACCCATACAAATATTTACATATATGGTATATACACTCACCTAAAGGATTATTAGGAACACCATACTAATACTGTGTTTGACCCCCTTTCGCCTTCAGAACTGCCTTAATTCTATGTGGCATTGATTCAACAAGGTGCTGAAAGCATTCTTTAGAAATGTTGGCCAATATTGATAGGATAGCATCTTGCAGTTGATGGAGATTTGTGGGATGCACATCCAGGGCACGAAGCTCCCGTTCCACCACATCCCAAAGATGCTCTATTGGGTTGAGATCTGGTGACTGTGGGGGCCAGTTTAGTACAGTGAACTCATTGTCATGTTCAAGAAACCAATTTGAAATGATTCGACCTTTGTGACATGGTGCATTATCCTGCTGGAAGTAGCCATCAGAGGATGGGTACATGGTGGTCATAAAGGGATGGACATGGTCAGAAACAATGCTCAGGTAGGCCGTGGCATTTAAACGATGCCCAATTGGCACTAAGGGGCCTAAAGTGTGCCAAGAAAACATCCCCCACACCATTACACCACCACCACCAGCCTGCACACTGGTAACAAGGCATGATGGATCCATGTTCTCATTCTGTTTATGCCAAATTCTGACTCTACCATCTGAATGTCTCAACAGAAATCGAGACTCATCAGACCAGGCAACATTTTTCCAGTCTTCAACTGTCCAATTTTGGTGAGCTTGTGCAAATTGTAGCCTCTTTTTCCTATTTGTAGTGGAGATGAGTGGTACCCGGTGGGGTCTTCTGCTGTTGTAGCCCATCCGCCTCAAGGTTGTACGTGTTGTGGCTTCACAAATGCTTTGCTGCATACCTCGGTTGTAACGAGTGGTTATTTCAGTCAAAGTTGCTCTTCTATCAGCTTGAATCAGTCGGCCCATTCTCCTCTGACCTCTAGCATCAACAAGGCATTTTCGCCCACAGGACTGCCACATACTGGATGTTTTTCCCTTTTCACACCATTCTTTGTAAACCCTAGAAATGGTTGTGCGTGAAAATCCCAGTAACTGAGCAGATTGTGAAATACTCAGACCGGCCCATCTGGCACCAACAACCATGCCACGCTCAAAATTGCTTAAATCACCTTTCTTTCCCATTCAGACATTCAGTTTGGAGTTCAGGAGATTGTCTTGACCAGGACCACACCCCTAAATGCATTGAAGCAACTGCCATGTGATTGGTTGGTAAGATAATTGCATTAATGAGAAATTGAACAGGTGTTCCTAATAATCCTTTAGGTGAGTGTACATACCAATGTCTAACTGCTAAAAATGATTACAGCAACTTCTTAAAGTGAGAGGTCATTTGGAATGTGTGACCTGAGATCAATTGTATTGTTTTATACCTACCTGTCTAGCAAGGCATGATATGCCTTAATTGGAATTGTGTTGCATTGCTTGTGATTCTTTCATGATAGCTGTGTAAGCGTAGGCCTTGACAGCCAAAAAGGACTATTACATTTTGTGTTAAATATTTACATGTTAGTACTGCTGTACTATTTATGACATTATCTTTTTTCATTGAAATGTTAACATCAGTGTTGTCATGCTTCACCTTTTCTTCTTTCTCTTGTATCCCACTATCATTGACCCCTAGGGAGCAGACCTTCAGTCCTGCTGGGTTTGTTGTCTTTCTAGTTTCTTGGCACATCAGGGAAGCTTTTTGGTAGTTTATAGAGGACACGACGTGGAAATCTGTAGCACACTTAAATACATAAATAGATGGCATGCTGTGTTTGGAACGTCTCCACAAGGATGTGTGTTATTAGTGACCAGAAATCTATTAATGAGGACCACTCATATAAAACCTTGGTGGGTCCCAAATCCAAGTCTAATGCACATTTCTTTGTGAATAGTTTGTGAACCATGAAGTTATAACAAGTAGAAATCAAGTTTATAAGAGCTGCTTCAGCTATTATTCCTTTTCACATCTGATTTCACCTAGGGACCGTGCACTTGTCACTCACTGAAACAATGAAAGCGAAACTGGGAGAGAATCTTTCTGCTTTCTTTTTACATGTCCTCATTTTGTGGGGAAAATATATATATATATATATATATATATATATATATATATATATATATATATATATATATATTTGTTTTTTTATTGTAATTAATATTTCATATTTCAAGCCTTAACCTTCATAGTGGGTGGTTCTGTTTTGCTAAAATATTTATGCAAAAGTGCCCATATTCATTTGTACATATTCTACTATGAACATATGTTGCTACAGCTATATTAGCAAGCAACAAGGAATAAATGTGAAAAAAAATATATAATTTAAATACCAATAGACAATGACAGGTATTGCATACATTTGCAAAATAACCACTTAGTCAAAGGTTTGTTGCTTTTAAATTATGCATGTACTTCATGGAACTGGCATAGTGTGTGTCCCTGCTTAGGCTTGTGTTGAATATGAGAGAAGAGGTGCAGACAGAGGGATCTTTCTAATTTAAGAAAAAAACAATTACCTTCACACATAGGAGGCAATGTATGCTGTTGTAATGATTCGTCTTCCAGCACCTCGAAATATATTCAGTGTCTGAAATACTTTATAGAGTACAGCGGTGGTTTTACTTGTCATAGAATATGGAACTAAGCTTTCAGTAACATATGTAAGGTATAACCCACTCTGGGCCCTGTGGTTCCTTTGAAATGTACCATAGCCAGTAACCCCTGTGGAAGTATTATTTTTCAAAATGATATCATGAGTTACAAATGACAAAACTAAAATTCCTTTTCAATACTTTAAACAGATTCTTAAAATGATTATCTCTAAATCTTAAAAAATATATATATATATATGATAAACTAATGATAGTTAATATTCATATTATTATTAATAAATATTGCCATAGATTGTTAGGGTTTAGGGTTGTTTTTCAGTAATATTCTTTCTTCTAGTAATTATTACAATTAATTTCTCCTCTCAATAAGTGTTTTTACACTTTTAAATAATGGGCATGACTTGCTTTTCCCTGCTTGCCTAGGTTTTGTAGAAATATGAGTAGAATATGAGAGGAATTGTACTGATTAAATCCACTCTAAAGAGCCATATTTAGATATATTTTCCAAGGACCAAACATAAAATGTTTTAATTACTTTCCAAACCTCCTAATAATCCCCTATTGTGGTGAACTCCCAAGTACATGACAATGGCTGTCTGCCTTCCCATTTCTCATTTAGGCTACCTGCGAGAGATCCGTATGCACCCTCCCACTTCTTTCTGCTTGCATAACTGTGAAGTAAAAGAAAAACATTTTAAAAACTCATTATCCATTATTAAACTCAATTACTTGTGCGCCACTGCAATTCTCTTGCATTTGCTATATTCAGAAAATAAAATAGTTTGTAACTATGTTACAGGTAAGAGTAAATGTAATTTAAAGCCCTTTCATCTCATTAATGTTTTCTATCCCTCATACTAGGTAATGACCATCCATGCCACATCCAATCTTTAAGTTCATTATAAAACCGATGCCCATTTAGAGCACATTTATAAAGATTTGTCCCCTTTTTTGTTACCTGTCCTCTTTTTCAAGATTATGTTTTTACCATTGACACAGATCAACACAGGGGCATCACAGGTTTGATTCTGAACAATTAAAAGATCCAGCAGCTCTTAGGTTCAATATATATATTGTGTAATAAGAGATATGCTTTGGGTTGGTCTATCTTTACCAGATAAGGTCGTTTTTTTTGTTTTATGATTTTTTGTTTTAGCAATGTCTTATGCCTCTAGCCAAAGACTGTGTCAACCACATAATACAATTAAGTGTTGATGCTGTGTCAATGTTTACAATCTAAAGTACTGGAATTATGTAATACTATTTGTTCCAAATGACTGCTTTCTTTCTTTCATAATGTACTAGACCACATCATCATTTAGTTACCTTACCTCGATTTTAAGATTAAAAAGTTGTCTGCAGTGAGCTATAGGTCTACACTGCTCCAAACAAGTGACTGACACTCCAATTTCATCATTAAGGTAGTTAAACATAATTAATAAGCCCTGAGATGTGGTCATATGGCAGCCTTGCACATTACTAAGACAGAAGTGCCTGCAGCCTCAAATGTGTTCTTCTGTGTCTGCTATTATATTCTCTAATTTCTACTGGCATCAGATGAAGATGAAAGATGCCTAATGCCTGCATGATACATCTCCCTGCATTCCTGGAACTGATTGGTAGGCCACCCACTCCAATCATTTTCCTGTACTGGTACAGAGGTGAGACTCCCCCTTGCTCATTTACATATTTTCTTTTTAACAGGATGATCTAGCACTGGTGTCCACAGGAACGATAGAGCCTGATTAATGTGCAAAAGCTGAAGTTACAGCACCCTTGATGATTGAAGAGCCCATTATAATAGAAGAAGAAATTGAATAAAATAATGAAAAATTTAACAGGTCCTTGTTTTTATATACTTCTGAATAATGGCTTTTAGGTGCCTGGAGACGACTTGGGCCACTTTATGAGCCCGGGAAAGTTCATGGAGGATTCCAATAATTAAAAAACACATTGTGTCTGTAATATTATTACCAGGGAGAAGAAATATATACATCTGACACACGTTACAATATATTAAAGTTTTATACACACTTAACTACACACTCGACACACACGTGCGCACGCACACACACATCTATATATATATATATATATATATATAAGTAGATCAACAGCTACTCAAAATAGTCAAATGAAAATAAATGAAGACACAAAGAAGCATGGATAGATGTATGCTTGGAATACCATGAATAGAATGAAAAAGAAAAGAATGGATCTGAGAACAAATCAAAAAACCTGATATTTCAAAATGTGAAAATGATTAATTTTGGATACATTCCAAGAAGAACAGATCAACGATGGACAAAGGAAACTATTGAATGGATACCAAGAGGTGAAAAGAGACCTAGAAGATGACCACATAAAAAATGGGAAGATGAAATCATAAATTTTGCAGGCGAAACATGGAAAAGAGAAACTGTAGATCAAAGCAAGACAAAACATCTTGGGAAGACTTCATCCAGCAGTGGATCAATGATGGTGATATTATATATATATATATATATATATATATATACACACACACATACATACATATACAAATATGTTGAAGCATGCTGTTAATTGCCACCTTAGATAGAGATCAGCCTAAATTGCAATTAAAAAGGCAGTTTAAGATTACATAATTTCTATAATTATTATCACGCATGATGATGATGATGATATAATAATAATAATAATAATAATAATAATAATAATAATAATAATAATAATAATTAGATCAGCACTTTAGAACTGTACCATAACCTGAAACAAGCTCAGACAGCATTAATTGTCACTTAGCTGACATACCTAAAAAATACTGTGGTGAGGACAACGGAGGACAATTATCACGTTAGCTAAGGTATAAAGCCAGTTATCTGAGTTTCAGAAAGTAGGCTGGTGAAATACGTAGGGAGAGGAAATTGTAATGTCTTGCTCATCTTTGATTGCCAACTATAGTATGTCCAGGGTCATCAAAACCACGGATATACAATATTAATGTAAAGAAGAAAAGAGCATTAGATGTCTCAATTTGATTGCTGCATTAAAAAGTCTTGATTCTCTCCACTTCCAGAATCGTCACGGTTTGTTTGTAATTTGTTTTGTACAATCAGAATGTTTCACTGCTTTATTTCCCCGACCGTTCCTGTATCAAAAAACATACATATTATCATCATCATGTGGGGCACAGGGATTACACTGAAGACAGAGGTAGTTAATATTAATTACGAATTCATATATTATTTATTTATTTATTTATTTATTTATTTATTACAATAAACAAGATCTTACATATGGAAGCATAGTAGAGGACTTAATTAAAATGTAAATGCTAAATGGAACATCATTATGCAATCCCACAATTGCATAATCATGTTCCATTTATGCACGCATTCTTTGGGGCAAAATTAAAATGAAAATTAATTAATTTCCATATACTAATACGCACATTCACAGTCAATATTAAAATGTAAATGCAAAAGCCAATTGCAATTGCATTTTCAAAAACTTCCCCTGCTTTGTTGGGGTTTATTCAAATGACTATGTATTTGTGAAAACAGCAAAACAGCTCCCCTCTTTGCAAATACATGTCCTAGCTCTTGCGCCGTTTTCTGGACAAAATGGAAATGCAAATGTCAAACGATATTGTAAATGTATGGTCAAAGACTACTATTACAAATGCATGATCAACCCCACTTCAAGATGGACTTTATTCTATTGATAATGCAATTGTGAAATGAGAGAAACAGCATCATACCTCTTACGCCCTTTTGCAGACTAAATGTAAATGCAATTGCAATCGCTGTTGCAAATACATGATCATGCTCTACCGACCTCTGAATCTCTGAACATGCCCACAGGCCTGAAGCGCTGCCATTGGTCAGTGCTCTCTGTTGACGAGAGAAGCGCTCGAGTTCAAGTATTCACACGGCTCCTGGAATTACGATTATTTTGAATGTTACTCTAGCTTAATTTATATAAAAAAAAAAAAATGCATATGATGACACTATTGACTGTAAACACTTTAAAGGGAAGTAAAATTAGAAGTGGAGGTGCACTGTAGAGTGACAAGTGTAGGTTCTGTTGGCTAATTTAATATATCGATCAAGACCTAGGGTACCAACTAACACACATTACATTTGCTACAAAGTAGTGGCAACATTGTGTTAGAACACAATTATGCCAGCCCATCAGATATAAACACTGTGTAAACAGAGTGTTTAACTCACATTAATTGCACCTATTATGTGTGCATGCATGTGTGTGTTCCCTGTACAGTGTTTACAGTGAACACTGTCATCATATGTATTAAACATTCGCACACACAAACACAGTATTGTCTGAACCATAACATTTTAATATTCAGCTAATAAAAGCATGATGTTTTTGATTAATGTGAAATCAGTCTTCTTATTTCTGTTAACATCGGCCATCTGGGTTTATTGTTTACAAACACTGTTTTCTATATTTACTTGTTGTTTAATTAACTCGCCAACACATCATGTGCGTGGCATTTGCTTTAAGAAACCCCATAAAATAGTCTAACTTTGCTTTATATCCTTTGTGTTAACTATACCTGACAAACAGTATAAAATAAACGAATTACCGTGGGCTCAGTGCAATATAATTTGTGCAATTAATGTGAGATAAGCTCTCTGTTTGCACCGAGTTTATTTCTGATGTCAAAAGTGATTCGGCACGAGGGATGGCATTTTTGCGTTCTATATTAACAAGTATAGGTCTTGATTGATATATGAAATTAAGAGAGTAACATTCAAAATAATTGTAATTCCAGGAGCCATGTGTCAATACTTATACTTGAAATGGAGCGCCTCTGTCGTGAACTGAGCACAGAGCAGAGAACAGAGACCGCTGACCAATAGCAGCGCTTCAGTCCTGAGGGCATGTTCAGAGGTTCAGAGGTCAAAAGTTAAAGGTTGCAAGAGCTGGGACATGTATTTGCAAAGAGGGGAGTGGTTTTTCTATTTTTGCAAATACACAGTCATTTGAATAAAGTCCAACAAAGCAGGGGAAGTTTTTGAAAATGCAATTGCAATTGGCTTTTGCATTTGCATTTTAATATTGTCTGTGAATATGCTTACTAGATGTGGAAATTAAAATGCAAATAGATTACTGCATTTTCATTTTCATTTTGTCACAAATAATGCGTGCATAAATGGAACATCCATCCATTTTCGAAACCACTTATCCTGGTGAGGGTCGTGGGGAAGCCAGAGCCGATCCCAGCAGGCATAGGGTGCAAGGCAGGAATACACCCAGGATGGGACGCCAGGCATAAATGGAACATGATTATACAATTGTGGGATTGCATAATGATGTTCCATTTTGCATTTACATTTGAATTAAGTCCTCTATATGCTTCCATACTTACAAAGCAAAGCAAAGCGAGATAGGATTTCTCTAAGTAAATGGGCTGGGGAAGTCCAGTCCAACAGAGACACACAGAGATGCAAAAACACTGCCACAACTGCATAGCATTGAACTCTAGTGATTACAAAAGCAGACACAGCAATCAAATGATTTATTGTTCAGCAACTTATTATGCAGATATTCTGAACTTGTGTGCTGCATGGCATACACAAGAAACAAATACATTAGATATCATTTTGTTGCCAGAGTAATTCTGTCATGGAAAATACACTTCTACAGGGAACACAGTAAATCCACAAACCTCCCAAACTTTCCAATCTTTCATTATAATTATTTATGAACGTGGGAAAGGGTTAAATCCAAGATCAAATGATCACAAAATATCAATGTTTCTTCTGTTTTCTGCAGTTTTCTGCACAGGTAAGATCTGCATTACACCTAACCCTCCTATCATAAATATTCAAGACCTGGTCATTGAGATAATACACATATAGTTCAGAAACTCATTTTTTGGTCCATGAATGTTGACCAAATCTTTTTTTTCTGGCAACATTGCATGTTTACAATTAAACTTGTTAGGATTCACAATGCCCCTGTAACAAGTCCTCAGAGTTGAGTGTGTAGCGGTTTACAAGATTGTTGAAAAATCTATGTAACAGGCCTAATTAAGCACAGTTTGATTTAAGGGTTCAATTAACAATTAAAAAGCTCAATTGGACTAAGTAACAGAAGAGTCAGGGTGACCTCAAAACCAAGATTAGGAAATGCTATGTCAAGGAAAGCATTCAGATTCCTAACTAAAAAATACTTTGTATGAAAACAACAAATCTGTCTCTTTAAGATCATTGGAAGCTTCACCTTACCATCCTCCGTGTCTTCTCTTGGAGTGGGAATGCAGCCAGGAAGACATTTGCATTGAACAGTTTCTGAACAAGATGGAACAGCTTGAGCAGATAACTAATGAACAAACCTCCAAGAACTATTTTTGCTGTATCACCCCAATTAAAATAATGCAATATGTTGTTTTTCAAGAGAAGCTTGATTTCCTTTTTAACTCTGACTTTACTGAAGTGTGAAATAGTGTTGATCTGAATACATACTTTTGCATGAAAAATATTTGCTTTAACTCCTGCACATGTAAGAATCAATAACAAACCTTACTTGTTATCCTAATAACCTACCATCCTGAGGGGTGAACTGAAATAGTTTTTGCAGATTAATGGTTATGGATATATTTAATAAACCTCTACACACTCAACCCTATGTGAGCACTTGTTACAGGGGCATTGTGAAGTTTAATTGTAAATATGCAACCTTGACAGAAAAAATATATTACCATAATTTATTATGTATAATTTATTTAATTTAATAATCTGTTTGCCTATTTTAATGTGTATTGAAGTAACAATAACATGTTTTATGTATTAACAGAAAGTGGTTGGCAAACCCCTGAAGCAGTCACTGGAAGTTTTCTCACTTGAATAAGTCAGCAATTGCAGAGAGGTTTTCTATAAAGGGAAATGTGTGAGGCATTCATTATAGAAAGTTTCTAACACATTGGAACTGTAGTTGCAGTATCAACTTTTATTTCAACGGGGGTGCCTTGGAGCCTCACATGTACATTAATAGCTCTTTAATTTTCATAACTTAATTTTGCTAACGGTGGTCTTTTTATTCCTGCATGCTATGGCAATATGGTTCTGATTAGAGCACAAACAGCATTTCTCATTTTTAGAATTGCAGAGTTGTGAACTGTTTTACCCCAGTAGTAATAATTTTAAATTATATTCTCTAAGCACACACATGTACACACACCTGCAAACACAGACATCATTATACAAGTTTTCATTTGTTGTTATTCATGTTGTTGATGATGTTTTCTATTCATAATCTCCGGACAGCAGCATTTGACCACTTCCCGATGAACAGAAAGCACAGATGACTGGATTTGTCTGTTCCAGATTATGTCATGGCTCATCACTTTGCTATCAACTGTTCAGGGATGTGGCCAATCATGACAAAAATGAATATGGTTGTGTTTTGTTAATTGCTCTTCTTGCCATTCCCCCTGCCCTGTACAAGTGGTACAAATGGAATCAGAACATTTTGAAATTAAAACTTTAACATCAAGTGTAAAATAATGTATGTGTTGTGTGTAATAGTAAACATATTTAGCAAGGATTTACAACTTGCCATGATCTTATCCATAGCATATTTATTTCCATTAAGTAGTAAGATCTTATTTTATATACATTTGTACAGATTTCACACCAAGACAGAAAGAGTAACCATGATTTTGGGAGATTTTTTTTCATTCATGTTTCCATTATTTAAATCACAACTGGCAAAGCACATAAACCAAAAAAGTATGCTTTTTCTACTCAAAATAGTCACCTGTCAGTGGAGAGATCCAGTTATGTGGATCAGCCCACAATGCTTTTGCTGACATACTTGGATATAGGTATAAAAGACGAATCCAAACCAAGGCTTCAGACAGGAGATAAGAAGGACATTTGAAGTGAAGTCCAGAATGCCAGGCGAGAGTTTAGCACAATCCATGGAGGAGGCAGGAAGGGCAAACCGCAGGGGTGTTTGGCAGGAACAGTGGCAGGGGGTGCACTGTGTACTGCAGAACTATAGCAAATCAGGATATTGGCAGAATTAATCTGCAACTGCAGGACTTGCTGGTCTGTTGGGGGTCCACACCTTGATAAACTGAGCACTGGAATTCGTAAGCTGTTCCTTATAAAAACATTAAATTGCAATTGCACACAAACCCACAACATGACAAAACAACATGAGCACAGGGTTATTACAATTAATGTATATGTAAATAAACTCTGGATTACTCAATTCTCTAATATTGTAATCACCGCAAGTATTTTTTTTATACACACGTAACCTTGTTAAAATATGTCTAATCAATTAGCTTGTACTCTCATTAGATATTACTATTAGCAATAAACAGATGCTGCTGCAGACAAACCATACAACTACACCCCGACTAACTCAAGAGACAGGCTAGGGTTACATCATAAACCCAGGCTGAGAATTGCTTTTATGCTGAGTTAACTAAGCACCATTGTCCTATATCTGTATTTGGGTGTTCCCTTTCAAATCAAAAGACAGCCATTACCTAATGGGAAGAGCCTTCTGACCTGCCAATAATTGAAAATATGTACCAAAGCTGCCCAATAGGGGCCCTGCTGGCAGGAAGAAGAACCGCCCCTGGTGTCTGTGAAAAGTCTCCTTCTGACTGCAGCTCAATGGCACTTCTTTCACCTCGCCTGTGCTTTAGTGTTGTTTGCTTGCGTTCGCATTCAAGTTTTGAGAAGTGTTCTCACCTGCTCTTCAGAGTTCGATTTCATTTTTGCTAATCCTCTACAGAGTGTTATTCAAATTTTTTGCCTCATTGGAGTTCAGACTATGGTCTTTTTTAAGTGTTATTGCTTCTCTTTGGAAGTAAGTGCGCGGCGGAGTCTTACTTGGAGCCGGCCACGGTACCTCCACTGAGATCTGCTGTACGATTATTACCTCCTGTACCATCCGTTCTTCTTTTACATATTCGAGTGATGAAGGAGAGGAAGGGAAGAAGGAGATTACTCCAGCTAGAGCAGCCTAACCACGGCTGGTCAGCTGACCGCTCCGCTTGATCTTCTCCGCTATTTCGCAGACGTCTCTCAACAACTTGATACTGTCGACTTCGACCAACTTTGTCATTCCCTCGACCTCTCTGTCGACATCGACCTCGGATTTCCACCTCTCGTCAATCCCTTGTCGACCGCTCGACCACATTCGTCGACCTTCATGCCACTCTATCGACCTCTCGACCTCGTCATCATCACATCGACACTATGAAACTCTGGACACCTGTGTCGACCTCTCAATCCTCTTCGTCGACAACCTCGACAAAAACATCGAGGGGGACATTATCTGCGCTGAGGAGTTTGGTGAAGTCCTTCTGTCTCGGGACCTGTCAATCTACATAGAGGGTCTGGACGAAGGAGACAGATCTTCTAATCGGGATGAAGCCGAAGGGTTCGTTTCACCGGTGTTCCGGGTGCCAGGGCAAGCTGCCCTTGGACGACTGACACGACCAGTGCATGCGCTGCCTGGGTGAGGAGTATTCCCATCGTGCACTGACGGGAGAAGGGGGCAGTGTACACTGCACAGGCCTACTTTATGCAGGCCACACACCATAACCCTGCGTGCACATCTCTGGGGAGGAGAGCAAGGTGATCCCGCTCTAGGTCATCCAGACGCTCAACTCCACGGACTCCTCCATGCTGCAGGAGACAGGAAGTGGAAGGAATAGCAACTCTGCTCAAGTTCTAGGAATTTAAGCACAGGCTGGCCTCCACCCAGCAGATGGTAAACATCATGTGGGAGCAACTTCCACCGGAAGAGGACGCCCCCCTCCCCCCTCCCCCCTCCGCTACCACCACCACCATCGGAAGAAGCGCTGTCCCGTGTGGCATCACACTCGGATATCTCGGATCCTCCATCTTTCACCGAGGAGATCGAGGCGGTGAGTTCGGTGTCGGAGCACTTTCCAGGGCCGAGCATGGCCTGATGAGACATCCGGTTATGGCAGTGGATATCCCATGGTGCCCCCGGGAGGTTCCAAAAAATCGGTTAGAGAGGGAGAAGACTGCTAAGCCTGCAGAGACCCTTGCCCTTGACAATTACGTGGATATAATACAATCCACTTGGAGCCAGCCAGCATCTGCTCCTGCAAACTTCTAGGCAGGCGGATGCCATGTACGCATGGTGGGGGAAGAATAGAAAGGACTGGGGTCTTTCCCACCGATAGGGGACTCGGTGTCCAGGTTGGTGCAGGCGAATGCGCTATTAGGCAAGACCCGCTTTGCCCTAATAAGTAATGCCAGACCACAGACGCCATGCTGAAGAAGGCTTATTCCACAGAGACTTCAGCGGTCCGGGCTAATAATGCACAGGCCATACTGATCCTGTACATGGGTTAACTGACGGGATGCCTGAGGGAGCACCAGTCTACGGCAGATGTGGAGGAGTTGGAGCTGGTGAATGCCTACATGATGGACTTGCTGCGAGAAAGGGCGAAAGCCATGGGGAGGTCCCTCGCAGCCATGGTAGCAGCCAGATGCCATCTGTGGTTGACGCAGGCTAAACTCCAGGACAAGGAAAAGTCTGTCCTCCTCGATGCTCCCATCACCCCAGGTCAGACGTTTGGCGAGATGGTGGACCTCTCCATCGAATGGTCGGCAAAGGCCCCACCCCCCAACAGAACGACCAGTCTCGACCAAATTATAAGTGGTCTGCTTTCCAGACTGGTGTCTGGCAACTGCTGCCAGAAGATGGGAAATCTGCATTCACGTTGAAAAGTTTCTGTCTGCCATCTCAGCATGCCATGATAAGATTGACGATGTCTCCCCAGGAGCCCATTTCCTGGCGATCCAGTTTCTGAAAGGTGCGAGACGCTTGAGGTTACCAATAAAGGACACAATTCCAGCCTGGGACTTAGAATTAGTGCTGCAAGGACTGAGCAGTGCTCCCTTTAAGCCCCTCAAGGTAGCCTTCCTTGTAACGATTATGTCGACAAGAAGAATTTGTGAAATTCACGCCTTGTCTGTGGATAAAGCCTGTCTAACCTTCTTGGAAAGCAATGACTCAGTCACTCTCAGGACGAACCCGGCCTTCCTGCCCAAGGTCGTGTTGGCGTTCCACATAAACCAACCTATTGTCCTGGAGTCTTTCCATCCCCCTCCACATACATCAGATGAGGACCGCAGACTACACACACTTTGCCCTGTCCGGGCTTTGAGGTGCTATATGAGGCGGACTGCGCAGAGCCACAAATCCAACCAGCTGTTTGTCTGCTACGGTTTCACCACCAGGGGGTGGGTGGTTTCGAAACAGAGACTGGCACACTGGGTGGTGGACGCGATCCGGCTCACCTACAAGACTGTTCCCATGCCTGAACACATCTCAGCGCACTCAACGAGGGGAGAAGCCACATCGTGGTCTCTTTTTCACGGTGCCACACTTGAAGATCTGTGTAACGCTGCGACCTGGTCTGGTCAACAGACCATCACAAGGTTCTACCGCCTCAATGTGGCAGACCGGCTGCGCCCAAGCTTGGGCATCCAGGTACTTCAAACTGCTAGCCCTCAGGCACCGTGAGGCTCTTCTATCCTTGTCATTGTGGGTTTAGGTTTAGTCAGGTGTCAGGACTCATGACAGCTCTGGTATAATCTTCCCATTAGGTAATGGCTGTCTTTCGATTTGAAAGGGAACAATAGGTTATTATCATAACCCCGGTTCCCTGAAAAAGAAAGACAGCCATTACTCTTCAGGTCAGAGCGACCCCTTCCTGATTATGAAATGGCAGGGAGCTGCAGTCAGGAGGAGACTTTTCACAGATGTCGGGGGCGGGTCTTCCTCCTGCCAGCAGGGCCCCTATTGGGCAGCTTTGGTACATAATTTAAATGATTGGCAGGTCAGAAGGCTCTTTCCATTAGGTAATGGCTGTCTTTCTTTTACAGAGAACCGGGGTTATGATAATAACCTATCATTATACAATGGTCTGTACTGTCCAGGTTTTCATGACATTAATTTCAAGTTCAAACAAATTAACCATAGAGCAAATTCAAAGCAGTGTCATTTTAATATCCCTTTATACATTTAGTATATATTAATATACTATATGGATTTATATATAGGATTTTACTCAAGCTTCTTAATATTAATATTAAGACATTTCTAGAGGTTGAAATGGAGCTTCAGGAAACAGTGTACAGCAGTTTGATGGTTATTTTCCTTCTTGATACTCCTGCTTTGCATATGGAAAAGACAAACAGAATGGAGAGTATTTAGATATTAAATGGGTAGATAAGACATTAATTAAAAGGGAAATAACTTACTAAAATATTTATTTATGGATGGATAAGCTAATCAATTCAGACTTTTTCATACATTTTACAGACATTTTCATTTATTTATAATACACATTTCGCAGACTATACTATATTTCCGGGGCAGTAAATATGGGGCAGCAATAGGACTACTATCCATAGCAATTTCCATCTCATAACATGCAGACCTGCTTGTAGAAAGCATGCTGGGAATATTCAAGGAGTATTATAGCTTTCATGAAAAATGCAAACCTTTGCTTCTGGCAAGTTTAAAGCAAGTTATCTTCATTTTAACCTAACCTGAGGTACTCAACGTTACCCTACATTACACTTCGAATCTCCCGAGTTTTATCCAAGACTGCTGTTGTTTGCAAAATAAGAAAATAAATTGACCATAGACCATCTTCCTCACAGTAATGACACTGACATAGAAAGCTTGCTGTGACAAAGATAATAGTAGGGCATCCCAACATAACCAGATGTTTTCCACTGGTACTCTCTCTTAATGACTTGGTTGCTGTTTGCTAAATATAATATTAAGGAACAGCAGGGGATTCTAGGTAAGTAATATTTTGAATTCTCTCATTTCCTAATAGATGTTGATTATTGCAGACAACCAATATCTCTTATTATTCTTTATAGACCATCCTTATTGTTCGTATTGGCAAATCCAAACCAAAATGTTGGTGTCTATCCATTTCTTTTAAGAAAATACAGCACTGGTAGTTTAATGCATCTACAGTGAGGGAAAAAAGTATTTGATCCCCTGCTGATTTTGTACGTTTGCCCACTGACAAAGAAATTATCAGTCTATAATTTTAATGTTAGGTGTATTTTAACACTGAGAGACAGAATAACAGCAAAAAAATCCAGAAAAACACATTTCAAAAAGTTATACATTGATTTGCATGTTAATGAGGGAAAAAAGTATTTGATCCCCTATCAATCAGCAAGATTTCTGGCTCCCAGGTGTCTTTTATACAGGTAACGAGCTGAGATTAGGCGCACTCTCTTAAAGGGAGTGCTCCTAATCTCAGCTTGTTAACTGTATAAAAGACACCTGTCCACAGAAGCAATCAATCAATCAGATTCCAAACTCTCCACCATGACCAAGACCAAAGAGCTGTCCAAGGATGTCAGGGACAAGATTGTAGACCTACACAAGGCTGGAATGGGCTACAAGACCATCGCCAAGCAGCTTGGTGAGAAGGTGACAACAGTTGGTGCGATTATTCGCAAATGGAAGAAACACTAAATAACTGTCAGTCTCCCTCGGTCTGGGTTTCCATGCAAGATCTCACCTCGTGGAGTTTCAGTGATCATGGAGGATCTTGTTAATGATCTCAAGGCAGCTGGGACCATAGTCACCAAGAAAACAATTGGTAACACACTACGCCGTGAAGGACTGAAGGTCCCCCTGCTCAAGAAAGCACATGTACAGGCCCGTCTGAAGTTTGCCAACATCTGAATGATTCAGAGGAAAACTAGGTGAAAGTGTTGTGGTCAGATGAGACCAAAATCGAGCTCTTTGGCATCAACTCAACTCGCCGTGTTTGGAGGGAAGGAATGACCCCAAGAACACCATCCCCACCGTCAAACATGGAGGTGGAAACATTATGCTTTGGGGGTGTTTTTCTGCTAAGGGGACAGGACAACTGCACCGCATTAAAGGGACGATGGACGGGGCCATGTAGCGTCAAATCTTGGGTGAGAACCTCCTTCCCTCAGCCAGGGCATTGAAAATGGGTCGTGGATGGGTATTCCAGCATGACAATGACCCAAAACACCCAGCCAAGGAAACAAAGGAGTGGCTCAAGAAGAAGCACATTAAGGTCCTAGAGTGGCCTAGCCAGTCTCCAGACCTTAATCCCATAGAAAATCTGTGGAGGGAGCTGAAGGTTCCAGTTGCCAAACGTCGGCCTCGAAACCTTAATGACTTGGAGAGGTTCTGCGAAGAGGAGTGGGACAAAATCCCTCCTGAGATGTGTGCAAACCTGGTGGCCAACTACGAGAAACGTCTGACCTCTGTGATTGCCAACAAGGGTTTTGCCACCAAGTACTAAGTGGAAGGGGTCAAATACTTATTTCCCTCATTAACATGCAAATCAATGTATAACTTTTTTGAAATGCGTTTTTCTGGATTATTTTGTTATAATTCCGTCTCTCACTGTTAAAATACACCTACCATTAAAATTATAGACTGATCATTTCTTTGTCAGTGGGCAAACATACAAAATCAGCAGGGGATCAAATACTTTTTTCCCCCACTGTATTAAAACATTCAAATATCTAATGAATTAATAAAACACAGTAATTTATAATTTTATGCAGCTTAAGTTTTTCTAAGCTATAACAATTCTGAAATTGCCTATTGCTTATTGTTTGACAAAAGGTGGTTTACTTTCTAGGTAAATTTCACTCCACAAACTGCAGGAAGGGAGGCAATTAAGGCAGCAAGCACCTGGCTTTATTGCTTGTACTCCTTAGTAACTCAAAGCACATCATAGATTCTGTTGTGCATTAAGTTGCTCAAAATATTTTTTTTCATAGGTAGTGGAGTTGCTATGTCATTAAGTAAAAGGACAGAGCAAGAATGTGTTTTGTGAGTCTTAATCTTTTTAATAAGACAGCAGTATGCCTTTGTTTTCCATTTTTCTGAGTAAATGAAGCATTATTGACCCCTTAGGCACTCCTTAGTGCTCCGGGTTCCTCACTTCTATTAATGGAATAGATAGCATGCCCACTGAGAATGGTAGAGTATGAGGTATTTTCAAAAGTGCTTACTATAAAAAAAGCCAAAGCTTTAGGCTATTTATGTCCTTTATGAAGGAATGATTTGTGGTAGTTATACAACGCCTTTGGCATTTATTCCTTAATTATGATAATTAGATGAATGAGTGGGATACTTCTCTGTGAGCAATTGTGGGAAGAAGTGCTGTCAACTTTAAATGATTATTTTCCAATAGATTTAGATTCCAGTCTTATACTGAATTGGAAAGACAGGGAAACACTGGTTGGCAGAGTATCTTTGTTACAGTACTTTTCAAAGACTCTGTGACCAAGTGAGAATGTGGACTTTCCTTGCTGAAAGAAAATAAAAGTAATTGTGCGTGTGAATTCTGCCGACATGGTAAGAATATTTAGTAAATGAAGTCTCCTTCTTGACAGGACTGCATTAGCGTTTGTTCTCCCACAGCCTGAAGAAATAAAATTATGGGTGTTTCAATTACTTCCTGATGCCAGAGGGACCCTGTAGAGAACTGTACCAGGTGGGATAACTAGGATGCATCAGTAGGCAATAAAATGAGGAATACATTATTTATGAATGAATTACACAAATATTTACTGGCCCTACAAGACAGAGAGTGCAGAGAGAGAGGCACGCAACCCAAAACAGCATGTTCACTTTACAGTCAGGCCAGGGAAATACATTTTGGACTCTGTGAAACAATTCATCCATATTCATGGTATTTCCTGTTCATGTTGTTTTAACACTCAAATATTGTTCTGGATTTAAATAGTTATGAATGTAAAAACAGTCCTGCTAAAGAAACTAGGGCTGCAGCTATCGATTAATATGATAATCGATTATTCTATATATAAAACAATCGATTTGAATAATCACAAACAAAAACATTGTTTTATTATGAATGCATGTTTATGGGATCCTGGTGCCAACATGGCATCCTATTCTAGAGTTCACCGAACTCTGTAAATACAGGGCTCTGACTGCCCTGAGGAGGACTAGACATTTTACATTACATTTAATCACTTAAACTCCAGATGAAAAAAATCAAAACCCTGCCAAGGAACCATTTTTAGAAAATAATTATAATAATGATTTATAAATGAAAATAAAAATATTAAATAAACTGAAACACTAATAATACACAATACACAGGAATAGATATGAAAATAATAAACAATACACTGAAACACTGTAATAAACAATGAACAGTAATTATCAACTAAAACTCAATCTATCAAAACCTGTGCCATCAGCAGCTTGCTCTTTGCAATATATTGAAATGTTCAATGTTCAATTATAATATAAAACTATTTATATAATTGTAATACGTGAATGGATTGCCGCAACAGACGGAAGACTTCTAGACGCGCACAGATACATGGGGGCTCTCATGCTATTGGATAAAAACATGGCATGATCGCAGTCCCCAGCTTTCAATTCACATTCTACAGTATCAACACTGGTTTTGGGAGTGACATGAAACTATATGGCACCGAGAGTTTCCATTTGATGTGTGTGCGTACATCACGGTATTGAAGTGGTTAAATGCTCAGTCCTGTTGTCCTCCATGGCGCCCAGAGTCTACATTTCAAAAGTCTATATCTACAATTTTATGTAGAATTTGACATGCCTGAAACATGCACATACAGTGAGGGAAAAAAATATTTGATCCCCTGCTGATTATGTATGTTTGCCCACTGACAAAGAAATGATCAGTCTATAATTTTAACGGTAGGTGTATTTTAACAGTGAGAGACAGAATAACAACAAAAAAATCCAGAAAAACGCATTTCAAAAAAGTTATACATTGATTTGCATGTTAATGAGGGAAATAAGTATTTGATCCCCTATCAATCAGCAAGATTTCTGGCTCCCAGGTGTCTTTTATACAGGTAATGAGATAAAGGTAGTGCTCCTATTCTCAGCTCATTACCTGTATAAAAGACACCTGTCCACAGAAGCAATCAATCAATCAGATTCCAAACTCTCCACCATGACCAAGACCAAAGAGCTGTCCAAGGATGTCAGGGACAAGATTGTAGACCTACACAAGGCTGGAATGGGCTACAAGACCATCGCCAAGCAGCTTGGTGAGAAGGTGACAACAGCTGGTGTGATTATTCGCAAATGGAAGAAACACAAAATAACTGTCAGTCTCCCTCGGTCTGGGGCTCCATGCAAGATCTCACCTCGTGGAGTTTCAATGATCATGAGAACGGTGAGGAATCAGCCCAGAACTACACGGGAGGATCTTGTTAATGATCTCAAGGCAGCTGGGACCATAGTCACCAAGAAAACAATTGGTAACACACTACGCCGTGAAGGACTGAAATCCTGCAGCGCCCGCAAGGTCCCCCTGCTCAAGAAAGCACATGTACAGGCCCGTCTGAAGTTTGCCAATGAACATCTGAATGATTCAGAGGAGAACTGGGTGAAAGTGTTGTGGTCAGATGAGACCAAAATCGAGCTCTTTGGCATCAACTCAACTCGCCGTGTTTGGAGGAGGAGGAATGACCCCAAGAACACCATCCCCACCATCAAACATGGAGGTGGAAACATTATGCTTTGGGGGTGTTTTTCTGCTAAGGGGACAGGACAACTGCACCGCATCAAAGGGACGATGGACGGGGCCATGTACCGTCTAATCTTGGGTGAGAACTTCCTTCCCTCAGCCAGGGCATTGAAAATGGGTCGTGGATGGGTATTCCAGCATGACAATGACCCAAAACACACAGCCAAGGCAACAAAGGAGTGGCTCAAGAAGAAGCACATTAAGGTCCTGGAGTGGCCTAGCCAGTCTCCAGACCTTAATCCCATAGAAAATCTGTGGAGGGAGCTGAAGGTTCGAGTTGCCAAACGTCAGCCTCGAAACCTTAATGACTTGGAGAGGATCTGCAAAGAGGAGTGGGACAAAATCCCTCCTGAGATGTGTGCAAACCTGGTGGCCAACTACAAGAAACGTCTGACCTCTGTGATTGCCAACAAGGGTTTTGCCACCAAGTACTAAGTCGAAGGGGTCAAATACTTATTTCCCTCATTAACATGCAAATCAATGTATAACTTTTTTGAAATGCGTTTTACTGGATTTTTTTGTTGTTATTCTGTCTCTCACTGTTAAAATACACCTACCATTATAATTATAGACTGATCATTTCTTTGTCAGTGGGCAAACGTACAAAATCAGCAGGGGATCAAATACTTTTTTCCCTCACTGTAATCCACATGTCTTCCATCACAGTGCATGTATGCGCAATAGCCCACGTTTACAGCATAACTTAAAAATTACTTTACACTTAAGCCTGAGTTTCCCAGCTTAACCCTCAGAGGAAAATCAGCCCGCCTGGGGGTGTAGCTAGAGGACTAGGGGGCCAATTTTCTGCCTAAACTTCCGCCCCCTTTTTACCCTTAAAATGTTTTTTATTTGACAAATCTGCATAGCAACAAATTGTTTTAACCAATAGCAGAGATGTTTATTGAGAGAATTAACCATTCAAAAAGGTTTTAAAACAGAGGTTTTGTATTGGTTAAAAAAAAAAATACCAGTCTCTTAGAGAAGACGGGAAAAGATGGCGGCACGCTGAAAATGCTCACTACATGAGAGGGCTTTTAAAGGAGTCAAATGGGGGATCTTTTGAACATTTTACTGCATCTGAGACTGGTAAAAGTAAATACAATAAACTTGTTAGTATTGTAAACTTTTAATTTGGCACATTGATAAGTATTGTACAAAGTTTTGGAAGACAATTTGGAAGAGTAAGATTAATAAATACACAGTAATAAGTCTTTCAACACAGCAAGGTATGATTTCTCCACAAAGAAGAGAAAGATCACATTTGCCCTGAGTCGAACACACGTGTTTACAGTCAATGCAAAGTAAGCTATGTACATTTATTATTATTATTATTAGTAGTAGTAGTAGTAAATATTACTGGTACACACAGCACAAGCCGACCGTCCAGTTAGTTTCATTTTTGTTTTGCGGTGTAATTCTGACTAGTTTCTATACAGGTGTGCTCCTTGCAAAACGTATATCTCTTGGACAAGTATTTGTAAACATCTGCGGTTTTTTTTTAAAAGAACATTCTGGGGATTCATATGAATATGATTTTTTAAGTGTTTATAAGCCAGGTTAATTCTGAAAACTGGGATGTTTTGAAAAGAAAAATGGCGTCTTTATATTTTCGTTTCTTTGCCAATGTACATTTCTGTATACATTGCAAAAAGAAACAAATTATAGAAGAATGAAAAACGTCAGTATCTTATGTTTCTTGTGATATATAGTTTTCATATTATGCTTATATGTATTTATGTAAAATTAATTAATTAATTAAAGTTAAGTGCTGTGATTTTTTTGAAGAGCGCTCTAGGCCTGACATGTAGAGCACCCACTGTGGGCCTAGTACTCTGAGGGTTAAATCAATTAATTTGTTCGATCTTGCAACCGACAGTGGCACATTTGTAGTGGTTTCAGTAAATCTCAGGATGCACCGATGAAGAAGTAACAAGTTTATTATACAAAAACATAAATACAGGTTAACCCGGAGCTCTCCTCTCACATGAAGTGAAGAAAAGAACTAGCGATGAGAGTTGGAAGAAGCCTTTTTGTATCTTGTGATGAACAATAGGTTACAATTGTTTCTGTTGGAAGTGGTCTCATTAAAATCCAGTTGTACAGGTTTTCAGTTTAGCACATGCATAATAATGCAGTCGTTGATTAAGTCTCCAAGAGATTGTACCACGATTGAAGACAAATGTAGAATTACGTGCATGTATAGGTATGTCAAATTCAATGTTGAATTTTGGATATAGACTTTTGCATAGATTAGCATGACAGAAAACCTTACAGCAACAGCAAATACAACACTTTTTTCAGCGCAATTTCATAATTAATACCACAGCTGCCCTATTACTAGAAATGTTGCAAAAACTTAGCATGCATTTCGTTTCAAGTGCTCAAGCTTGTGTTGTGCTCTTTTGGAAAGCTAATTCTGATTTACACAGTCCACAAAGCACCATATGGTTATCATTCGCTCTGTCTTACAAATACTCCCCCAGTCACCCTAGTTTTGTTTCGTGCGGTGGCTGGCTGTGACGTGCAGGTTCATACTTTTTTCCAGTGAGGTGCATACAGGTGGATGACAAACCAAGTACTGCCACCTACTGCTGTTTGGAATGAAACTTGTTCTCACACACAGTTAGGAATACGGTTCAATGATATTAGGCGAAAGGGCTAAGAGCAATTATATTAATAAGAACGGCTTAGAGGCAACATAGCTAAATTACTATTCGATGGCTGAAATAGAAGTCGACTAATTGTTGCAGCCGTAAAAGAAACCTTACCCCAGTGTTGTACAATCTTGTAAATAAGTATACTGCATCACACACTCCTGGATCCCCTGCAGTCTGGCTTCCGCCCATCTCAATCCCCTTGGAATCCATGACACTCCTTCTTCTTCTGCTAAGAACCTAGGAGTCACCCTTGAACCTGCGCTCTCCTACACTCAGCACATCACCACGCTGACATGCATGTTCCTCCTGAGCAACAGACGCCGAATCCGTCCCTTCCTCACCAACTACTCGACTCAGCTGCTCATCCAGTCACTGGTCTTCTCCCGCCTGGACTACTGCAACTCCCTCCTGGCCAACCTGCCTGCAACTACTACCCGCCGCTCCAGCTCATCCAGAACTCTGAGGCTCGTCTGATATTCTCTCTGCCCCGATTCGCACACGCTACTCCACTGCTCCGCTCCCTCCACTGGCTCCCGATACCGGCACGCATTCAGTTCAAGACATTGACCCTCACCTACCGCTGTCTCGACCACACTGCACCAAGCTACCTTCAGTCCCTCGTCTCCCCATACATTCCCTCCAGACCACTGCGATCTTCCGGTGCCAGAAGACTAACCCTGCCTCCTCTCCACTCTCCTTCCTCCAGAGCCGCTCCTTCTCATCCCTGGCCCCTAAATGGTGGAACGACCTTCCCACTGAAGTAAAAACAGCAGAGTCCTTGACCTCCTTCCGCCGCTTACTCAAGACACATCTTTTCAGACAATACTTGTAATTGTAGTCCTTTATTCTCCGGTAGGATAGCACTTTACAATGTTTTAACATGGTTCTTGCGTTACTTGTACTCATATTATTTTGATTTCCCCTTTGCTCCCTTTCCCGTAGACCTTGACTGAGACCTAACATCTTGTCTGCACTTACCTTTTACTATCCAGGATGTAACACCTCATTTATTGTATTCACTTGTGTAAATTGGAATTTGTAAAATGTATTATGCTTTGAATTGCTTTGTATTATGTAAATTAGAATTTGTAATGTTTGATGCCTTGTTCTGAACTGTATTTTTGTATTTCGATTATGTTTTGTATGTCGCCCTGGATAAGGATATCTGCCAAGAAATAAATAATAGTAATAATAATAATAATAATAGGGGAAAAGTAATAACATTCCTCTCATGGAAGACCATTTCAAAATTACAGTAAAATAACTGATTGGTGGAATATGGCATTTTATTTTAATCTTTCAATCTACAAGGGAATTTCATAACATACAGGTAACACTTTACAGTTGGTCTCCCTAATTACGGTGTATTAACATAGTATGTACTCAGTAACTACATCTTAGTTATTCATTAGATCAGTCTAATTACGCATTTGTTAACATGTTCTTAATGTGTAAAATGTGGTCCATGCCCGGTATAGCTTAAAAGGCATCCTTATCCTTACCAGACAAATGTGTACTTACATACACCGATCAGCTATAACATTATGACCACTGACAGGTGAAGTGAATAACACTGACAATGTCATTATCATGGCACCTGTCAGTGGGTGGGATATATTAGGCAGCAAGTGTTAGAAGCAGGAAAAATGGGCAAGCATAAGGATCTGTGCGACTTTGACAAGGGCCACATTGTGATGGCTAGACGACTGGGTCAGAGCATCTCCAAAACTGCAGCTCTTGTGGGGTGTTCCCGGTCTGCAGTGGTCAGTACCTATCAAAAGTGGTCCAAGGAAGGAAAAGCGGTGAACCGGCGACAGGGTCATGGGCGACCAAGCCTCACTGATGCACGTGGGGAGCGAAGGCTGGCCCGTGTGGTCTGATCCAACAGACGAGCTACTGTAGCTCAAATTGCTGAAAAAGTGAATGCTGGTTCTGATAGAAAGGTGTCAGAACACACAGTGCATCGCAGTTTGTTGCGTATGGGGCTGCGTAGCCGCAGACCAGTCAGGGTGCCCATGCTGACCCCTGTCCACTGCCGAAAGCGCCTACAATGGGCACATGGGCATCAGAACTGGACCATGGAGCAATGGAAGAAGGTGGCCTGGTCTGATGAATCATGAGTTCAAGGTGCTGACTTGGCCTCCAAAGTCCCCAGATCTCAATCCAATCGAGCATGTGTGGGATGTACTGGAGAAACAAGTCCGATCCATGGAGGCCCCACCTCGCAATTTACAGGACTTAAAGGATCTGCTGGTAACGTCTTGGTCCCAGATACCACAGCACACTTTCAGAGGTCTAGTGGAGTCCATGCCTCGATGGGTCAGGGCTGTTTTGGCGGCAAAAGGGGGACCTACACAATATTAGGCAGGTGGTTATAATGTTATGACTGATCGGTGTATACTGTTAATCATTTTAACACATTAAGTACATGTTAACAAATGCATAATTACACTGCAAAAAGTTACATCAAGGCCTGTTAAAATGGGACATCATCCGTGATATACATATACATATACCTTTTAAAAGCAGGTGATCAAAAGAACGGCACATGAAAAGTTGAAAAGGCGGCTTTTCAAGTCACTGACCTTTACTTCTCCAGAGATTTTCCTTTACAATCTCAGCCAGACCCTTTGAGTCCGCTTGCATAAATAGGAAACCAAAAGCTTCACTTTCCCTTCTGCTTGACAACATGTCCTAACCTTTGAATTGCCAAGTCATCTGCTATGTTTCTCACGAATCACTGGATTTTTTATAATCCGATGGTACGGTTTTGGGTGCTGGGGTCAGGGGAGATGACCCATGGAAATGATCTGTTTCATATCAGTCTGAGAACAAGTTGGAATTACATGTAGTTTTGAGCAGACAGGACGGATCAGCTAATGCCACTCTCCTTTGTAAATGCCATACCCTCTGGTAACGCACCCTGACAACAGCAATTAGAAAGAAGCTTGCTGACATGTATTACAATAATACAGCTTTTCTTTCAAACTCAAGAAGGGATAAGTACACATTTAAAACAAAGAAAGCAATGGCAGGCCACACAGGTTGGCATTTATTTCAACAACACAATATTAAAATAGACCTCACAGTGCTTTATTGCCTGATGTGTTTACAACAGAACAATGTACAATGGAAAAAAATGACCTGTTTCATAGTTGTATTGATGATGTAGCAAAGATCTTCACCATGAGAAGATAAATAAATGCATGTCTACTATTAATTATCGTAAAAAGTTACATGGCATACCTAGTAAAATGCATGTCAAATATAATCAGTGGGAACTTTGTATTGTTCTTTTTCTGAAGCTTGTTTAAAGGCTATACAGTCCTTTAAATCTCTATTTTGCCATTTCCTGTCTATGCATGCAGTGCAGTGCTCTGTTATTGGCAGTTTCTTTATTTAATTAAAATATATATGTGTAGGGCTATAGTTAATCAGAAATATAAATCAGTCAGTCAACACTGGGGATGCAGTTCTTTGAGGTTGGCAAATCTGTATAAAGGTGCTGACTTGTGGTAAAGCTATAAGTTTTAAATTTGTATGAATCATACAATGTTGTGCAAAAAAAAAACAATACTGTAAAATAATCACACAGAATAGATGAATACAGAGGTATTATGTCAAGGACTGAGCACAAGCAGTCAGAGCGAAAACCTATGCCCCACCTGCCAGCTCTTTCCAGATGGACACTTCTCATTTCGTTTCGAATTCGAACAGTATCAATTGTTATTAGTACAGTAAGAAAGTTTACAAACGAGAGGAGGCCATTTGACCCATCAAACAGTGACACATCGTCAGACTTCAGACAAAAAATAAATGCATGTTTATGTGGTTTTACAGTAGCTATTATGTGTATTTACCACCGTTTATTTTTTTTTAACTGTTTCAATGTTCCACTGGTAGCTAAAGTGATTATCATGCAGAGTGGTGCCGAGGACACTACTGAAGCCGTGGTGGGGAAAAAAGTAAAAAAAACATAGGGCTTATAAACCATTAAAAATGTTTTTTCTAAAACCCTCTAAACTAATAGAAAGTATTTTTGAAAGCTATGATGCATTTGAATTAGGGCTGTAGCTATCAATTCATATGATAATCGATTATTCTATACATAAAACGATCGATTTTACATTACACTTAACCACTTCAACTCCAGAAAATAATTTTGAAAAGAATGATAATGAATTAATGCCTGAAATTACTTTAGAATGTAAATATATTATGAATGGAATACAAAAAAATAACCAAATTGTGTTATTCATTACCCCATTATGTACTACATATCCAGGTTCAGTAAAGAGATAAATTACAAGGTTTTTTGAACAAAGAAAACAATGCAAATACATTTTTTATTTTATAAATAAACTTCTGTAATAAAAATTTACAAAAATATTAAATAATGCACAGAAACACTAATAATACGCAATATCATTCATATGGATGGAATTATTGATAGTCAAAATATTTGTCATGCACATCCCTCACTGTCTGAAAGGGTTAGAGTAGTATTTGTTTTTGATGTGCACAAGGCAATTTATTTCCCATACGTATAGTGTAGGATCAAGCACACAATCTATTTGAAAAGACAAAAAACTGTGGTGCTTCTTATGTAAATATATCTGACTATTTATTCTGTCTGTTTATCTCTCTGTGTGTAATTTACAAACTAAATTATAGTTGACTTCCATACAGCTCTAAAAAATACTGTATTAATCTCCCTCTCTCATTTCTATTTTTACAGATGGTTGAGGCTAGCAGCAAAAGCAAGGTGTGGGACTTTTTTTTTTTTCTTCTGTTGCAGTGGTTTGCAATATCTGCACAGTGAAAGTCAGCCAGGGATCAAACAAAGCTAGCCTAAAAAATAAGAGTAATTTGTGGACACACCTGAAGAATATGATGAGACTCAAAAAGAACAGAAAGGGGCACAGACAGCTATTCAGTCAACGCAGCCCACTCTTTTTCAAGTATTTGACAGGACAGCACAATGGTCCCCAGCTGACCCAAGATCAAAAGAGATGGACACGTTGATTATGGAGATGCTCGCTACAGACATCTAACCATATGTCTTTTCTGTTGAAAATACAGGAAGCAGCATTGCATTCACAACTGATTGTGGGTCAGGCTCAACTGAAGCCCTGAAGAGCCTCACTGCTAATTTTATTAACCAGAATTGGAAGTGACTTCAGGTTGTCCTGAATGTAAAGGCCATGTCTGGGTCCCACACAGGAGAGTACATCAGGCAGATGTTCATGAACATGCTTGAAGAATGGCATATTGAAAAGGAACGTGTGTTGCTGGTGCTACGAGACAGTGGCGCCAACATGGTTAAAGGGATGAGACTGGTGGAGATGCCCGTCTTGAGCTGCAGTGCACACATTCTGCAACTCATTATTAATGATGGCCTCAGCTCTCTGAGAGTAGTGGGGGACATACTGGTAAAACTCAGGAGATGTGCCATACACTTTAAGCATTCAGCAACGACTCTCTGCCATTCAGGAGGAAGTTGATGTCCCTCAACACTCCATTATTCAAGCTGTGCCAACCAAGGTGGAACTCAACACTGCACATGCTCCAGAGAATGCTGGAGCAGAAGAGAGCTCTCACTGTGTACTCCAGGGACCATGGACATTTTACATGTCTAAGTGCAGAAGAGTGGGATGTAACCTCAAACCTGGTGAACACCCTGACCCCATCGAGGAAATAACGCTGGAAATGATCAAAGAAAACTCCTTTGCCTCATGCATTATACCCTATGTGTTAGTGCTAAAGTCTCTGCTAGAGTCACAGGTACCCACCAGTAGATGAATCCAGGAATACTTAAGGAAGACTATGCTGGAGACCCTATCAGAGGGCATAAATGAAGAGCTGGAGCGTTACTGTAGAGAACCTGTGATTGACAGGAAGAAAGGCAACCCTCTTGAGATGTGGATCCAAAACAGTGGCCACTTTAAGGGAGTCTCTACCGGCAAGGAGATACCTTTGCTCCCCACATTCCTCTGTCCCAAGTGAGAGGGTTTTCAGTACTGTTGGAAACATTTATGAGGACAGGCGGAGCTCTCTTTCAGGAGAAAATGCAAAGAAGCTGTGCTTTCTGCAGTTTAACCTGCCACTGCTGAATTGGCAGTATTGAGGACTGAAGAGAACTTTTCTATTTGTGTGTGAAATTGTTCAGATAACATGTTTTATGTTCTAATTTATAAAACATGCAAGTTTTCATTCATTTTACTTTCTAATGTATATAATTTATTTTTGCAATGTTTGATTTTGTGGTTACTTATGATAATTAATGTTAAAATAATAAAGTTGTTTATTGTTCAAATGTAAAAATCCTGCCTTTAGTGCATATCTTTGTCTCTTTGAGAGCAATATTTGAGGAAACCATGCTATAAAATGTCTGTTTTGCATGCTAACAAAATAAGTAAATATCGGCATATATATATCGGTTATTGTATAATGTTGCTCCCCAATTATCGGTATTGGACCCAAAAAAACTGTATCGGTCAGACTCTAATCATGACCCATACATGTAACAGTAGCTTCCTGCTGAGCGAAAATGTGTAAACACTGACATGGTCTCTCTTTGATGTGTTCGGTTTAAAGGCTATATCCATCATGACACTGCAAATACTCCTTTTTTCTTTTGTTATTTATGAGTATGTCAGAACTGTTCAATGGTTTTCTGAGATGTAACAAATTCCAAATGTGTTTTGATAGTTTTACAGAAATGGAAAGAGAAAAAAAGGCCCAATGCAATATTAGAAACACTGCTGAATTTAATTGGAAAATGATTGTACATACCCAGATTTTAGAAAGCTGGTTGAAAATTAAGTTTTGGAGTTTATACTAAAGTCTCCTAACTTTAACACCACTGAAATGTTGCAATGTGTTATTTAGATGAGAAAAGGTGTCAGCAAAATGCTTGCAAAGCTTTACTACATTTCTGCCAGTTAATGCATTTTAATATTCTGTATATTCCTTTCTTAGGTGCATGTCAGAAAGATGAAGCCATATTTTATGACTACCAGTGTACAAACCCAAAGAATGAAAATCTGGGATTAAATAATAAACACAAAAGCATTGGAGTTTGATAAGGTTTAACAACGGACAGATGTATCAAGGTTTTCAGAGTATTGTTTTGACATTATTTGTGGGCAATTCCAGCGTTATGGATGTGACATTTGCACACAAAAATGCAACTTTGTTGCCTTATTCAAGGGCTCATTTAAACAAATAACTAAATATGATACACTATTTAGATAATGTGCTTTTTGAACGGTGTCATATTAAAATTTTAAGGTTCAAAGTTTCACCATTAGTTTTTTATCACCCAAAAAAACATGCGTTATGAATGTGACAGAAATGGACAAGGATTGCTAGGTCACTTAACATGTTCTCAAAAGTCTGTGATTTGTAGAACGTACCATCAGAACATTTAATGCCATTTTGTAAGGACAACTTAGCAGCTCCCAAAAATCATATTAAGAAATACATCAGGTTTTTTATATTTTCATAATATAACTCAAAGTGCAGCGTTATGGATGTGATGCTGTCTGAAATTAAGGAAATGTATTTAAATCTTTCTTTAAAAACACTTTAAATTGTCATTTGTAATTGGAAGCCAAGATAAACTGAAATCAAGACAAAATTCTGGTTAAAGCCCATTTATTATAGTATTGAAATTTGTATTCATGTTTTTAAATATTTAAAATGAGATATGTGAATAGTAAGAACAATTTGATCAAAATAATGCAGAATAATAAACAAAAGACATGTACAATAAGGGATTTATATATATATATATATATATACACATACCGATCAGCCATAACATTATGAGCACTGACAGGTGAAGTGAATAACACTGATAATCTCGTTATCATGGCACCTGTCAGTGGGTGGGATATATTAGGCAGCAAGTGAACATTTTGTCCTCAAAGTCGATGTGTTAGAAGCAGGAAAAATGGGCAGCGTAAGGATCTGAGCGACTTTGACAAGGGCCACATTGTGATGGCTAGACGACTGGGTCAGAGCATCTCCAAAACTGCAGCTCTTGTGGGGTGTTCCCAGGGTCATGGGCGGCCAAGGCTCAATGATGCACGTGGGGCGCGAAGGCTGGCCTGTGTGGTCCGATCCAACAGATGAGCTACTGTAGCTCAAAATGCTGAAAAAGTTAATGCTGGTTGTGATAGAAAGGTGTCAGAACACACAGTGCATCGCAGTTTGTCGCGTATGGGGCTGCGTAGCCGCAGACCAGTCAGGGTGCCCATGCTGACCCCTGTCCACTGCCAAAAGCACCTACAATGGGCACGTGAGCATCAGAACTGGAGAACGGACCAATGGAAGAAGGTGGCCTGGTCTGATGAATCATGAGTTCAAGGTGTTGACTTGGCCTCCAAATTCCCCAGATCTCAATCCAATCGAGCATCTGTGGGATGTGCTGGACAAACAAGTCTGATCCATGGAGGCCCCACCTCGCAACTTACAGGACTTAAAGGATCTGCTGCTAACGTCTTGGTGCCAGATATCACAGCACACCTTCAGAGGTCTAGTGGAGTCCATGCCTTGACGGGTCAGCGCTGTTTTGGAGGCAAAATGGGGACCTACAGAATATTAGGCAGGCGGTCATAATGTTATGGCTGATCAGTGTATATACACACACACACACACATACAATTTAATTAAGGCTTAAAAAATATCAGCAAGGAGTATTGGTGTAAATTAATCAATGAAAACTTTCAAAACGGGTGCATTTTACCCAACACTGCTATTTCTTGGTAAACTTTATAGCTTCCAAAACATTTAAAACTTATTCAGCCAGGACTGCTTCACTGAAGTGAAATCTGTTTTGGTTAACGACAACTGGAATAAGTTTCCTGACAACCTGCTCAACCCCAATCCAGCCTTTGTCTTCCTTTGCTGGCAAGACCGAAAAAATTATGATGACAGATTTGTTTATAATAAACTGCACCTCAAAATTCTCAGAGTCACATTCTGTGACCAGACCCACAAAATGTCTAGTAGATTACCTGTAATAAGATTCTCTTCGATATTGAATGTAGTAATCTTCCTTGATAGAATGCAGTGTTTGCTGACATTCTGTGATTAATTACCAGTGTCAGTGATAGATGAAAAAAAACTACAGCTGGATTTTTTTTTTTTTAATTTAAAGGCGACCAATCAGATTACAAACACGCCTCCTTTCTCCCATCAACAAGGAAGTAAGTTGTTGACCAAAACAAAGTAGACGTGCTGTACAAGTACTTGAAAACGGAGCCTAAAACAATTGGATAGAAACATTAAAGTGGTAGCATACATGTTGTTGTTTTCAAATTGAAAGAAAAAAAAAGTGAATTGTTACGATGCAAAGTTTATAGTGAAATCATTTTAAGAGCTTTTAAAGAAGTTAAGATCCTGGTATAGGCCGGGATATAATCAAATTGCACGGGACTTGCGGATCACTTTACAAAACGTAATGTTATCGCCTTTTGTTGTTTTTGTAAGCATCTATTTTCTCCCACTCATAAACAAAAAGCGATAACATTCCATGTTGTAAAGTATGATTCGCAATTCTCATGAAATGTGATTAGGTTCCGGACATAGTTGATTAAAGGTATGCATTTCATTTGGGCGATATTCTACAGCATTTCAAATGATAAATTATGCCTTGCATGTACACGCATTTTTTAACTCCTTGCCACTCATTTTTCATTAAGTTATTAAAGTTATAGCCAGACAAAGGAGCAGTCTTGAAACTATTTTAAATTAAGCAGATTAAATATATAAAAACTAGCCCTATTACAACGACTGCCAGTAGTCTGGTGCTGTGATGTTAATATGAATTATGGCAAGACAATGTGCTACCATAAGTGATGCAATTTGTATTTTGCTTTTACATCGTAAGACGTATTATTTGCAATAACATCATTAAATCAATAGGGACATTATTGTCACGTCAATAACGGTAACATCCATAATGGTCACATCCATAACTCTAATTTGGGCAATTGTTATTAATAATGGGTAAAAGTTTTTATCCCATAACATAAGTTTAAAAAAGTTAGCTTTGCATAGAAAGTTTGAAAAAAATGTAGTGTAGCATACAACTTTTATACAAACTTTACCAAGAAAACGTTATGGATGTGACATTGGTTTTATTTATAAACACCATTATTTTGAATGGCTGTAAAATAGTTTCCTTTTTTCTGTCAAATTTAATATTATTAACTTGGTATTACATACCCATTGAGTGCCAATTGGGCATATTTACAAATGCATAAATAAAACATGTATCCTATAAATGAAACCTAAAAATGAATGAAAAGGCATAAAGTGAACCAAAATAATACAGAATGCATAAATATACACCTTTTAGTAAAAACTGAGAAATACATATTTTTGATATAGGCATTTTTTTTTTTCATGGCCAGGGTCACTTTATCATGGAATTGCCCTTAGCTACATCTTGAACTAAAAATATATACAGTGAGGGAAAAAAGTATTTTGTACGTTTGCCCACTGACAAAGAAATGATCAGTCTATAATTTTAATGGTAGGTGTATTTTAACAGTGAGAGACAGAATAACAACAAAAAAATCCAGAAAAATGCATGTCAAAAAAGTTATAAATTGATTTGCATGTTAATGAGGGAAATAAGTATTTGATCCCCTATCAATCAGCAAGATTTCTGGCTCATTCTCTTAAAGGGAGTGCTCCTAATCTCAGCTCGTTACCTGTATAAAAGACACCTGTCCACAGAAGCAATCAATCAATCAGATTCCAAACTCTCCACCATGGCCAAGACCAAAGAGCTGTCCAAGGATGTCCAGCATGACAATGACCCAAAACACACAGCCAAGGCAACAAAGGAGTGGCTCAAGAAGAAGCACATTAAGGTCCTGGAGTGGCCTAGCCAGTCTCCAGACCTTAATCCCATAGAAAATCTGTGGAGGGAGCTGAAGGTTCCAGTTGCCAAACGTCAGCCTCGAAACCTTAACGACTTGGAGAGGATCTGCAAAGAGGAGTGGGACAAAATGCCTCCTGAGATGTGTGCAAACCTGGTGGCCAACTACAAGAAACGTCTGACCTCTGTGATTGCCAACAAGGGTTTTGCCACCAAGTACTAAGTCGAAGGGGTCAAATACTTATTTCCCTCATTAACATGCAAATCAATGTATAACTTTTTTGAAATGCATTTTACTGGATTTCTTTGTTGTTATTCTGTCTCTCACTGTTAAAATACACCTACCATTAAAATTATAGACTGATCATTTCTTTGTCAGTCGGCAAACATACAAAATCAGCAGGGGATCAAATACTTTTTTCCCTCACTGTAAGTATCAAACTACGTGGACATCCTAATTAAGGGTAAGATTGTCCAGCATACCTAAACATTGATTAGGATAAGGATTGCATTTCTACTGAGTTAGTAAAGATGGGCGTGGACTGATAAAACGTTACAATTTGGGGTTTCTGATTATTAGAGTTAATAATGAAGAAGATAGGTAGGTAGGTAGGTAGGTAGGTAGGTATGAAGGAAGCGATCGTATTGGTGTAATTAGAAAGTTTGAATTGGATTGTAGGAATGTTCAATTTGCAAAACTGAGTTAAAATGCCCTTGAAGCTCTGAGTGGAAGCCGTTACAGAGCCAAGGTTTCAGAAGTTATGAGGATGAAAATCAGTGTGCAGAAATGTCCCAATGTTTTGAACTGTCAGACATTCACAGGATCGATAACATGCTTAGCTTAAAGTCAGAATTAAAGGAAACTCTTAAGTTAAAGCAATCAAAGGAAAAAATGGTAAATCAATATTTATTTGTATTCAATTACCATGCAACCAACTCAGATAAAACATAATTGCTTGAATGCATTATGGTGATTAATGTTTCTTTCCCACTAACAAGCCGCGGCATGGCATTTCATTTTTGCAGCTTCTTAAACAGCATGAATAAGGAAGGATGAATTCTCATTACAGTTTATTTTTCTTCCTCTGCAGCATCTTAAAAGTCACTGCCATGTACAAATATCTACCATAATGAAGGCCGGTAATAATAATATCCCTTGCACCGAGACATGCTAAAGTATATACTGCACTGCATCTACAAAACTCACTAAATTGACTTAATAATTTCCAAATGAAAATGAGAATGTAAATGAAAGTTTAATTCATACACAGCTAAATGTACAAAACAGAAGGGAATTTTCAGTGACTCATGAGTCTTTTCCTCAGTGACAACAAGTATAGCCTCTGACGGAAGAGATTTTACAGAACTTTTTTTTTTCCTGAACAGTAAGTACTATTTCAGATGGCGTTTTGAACATGCTCCAATTCATCATTTGGCTGGCCCAATAGCCTGGAAACTGACATCTGCACACCACTAGTGTTGGTCATACCTCACTGCTACCCCAACTGCCACCAGTCCACATCAACCTGCCACCCTGAGCTCAAACCAGCTGTCAACATAGTATTTTCTGCAATTTGATTCTGCTGTCACCAGGAAGGGAAAGCAGCAATTGGCTCAAGCACTGCTGAGAGAGTGCCTGCAAGTGGTTGGACCCTGCTTAGAAAGCAAAAGGTACAGAGGATCCCTGGGAAGGTCCAACATGCTAAAGCCACCTGACAGCGTTACCTGTCGGCAGAGTCGTCGCTCAGGTCACTCCATGCTGACTGATATGATTGGACAAGTCACAGTGTGCCTCAAGGCCTCCCACACAGTGATTTTTTAATCAAATGTGTCATTGACAGGAAACATTCACTTGGTCTGGGCTTCTTTACCAAATTAAACAATTGTTATAAAAATAATTGCAATGACAAGGAGTCTGGCAGCCTTTAAAAGATAAGCTTCACACATTACTGCACAAGGCAGAGAACATGCTCAAGTGTAATTGCTTAGACTGCATGCTTGGAACCTTTTTGAAAGACCGCATTAACCCATTTCCCTCTGCCACGCACTATGCAAGAGCTCCACTCAAAACAGAGGAAATTTAAAGAAAAGAAAGAAGAAAAACAGGAATGGTGTCATGAAGCCAACTTTTTCAATCTGTAATCAAATGCTTTCATCAGGTAACAATCTATTTCAGTGAACTGGTTTTTCATTAGTCTAATTTATGTCATTATTATTATGATGATTATAATTTGATGAACAGTTCTCTGGAAAAAGGGTGTCTGGTGTTTCTCGGTCCTGTTGCCTTTACCATTCAAAGATTAAAATAAAAAGATGTCTGATGACTAAAATTCATAATCTTTTGGTCAACAAATTGACCAACAAAGGCATCATACTGTACTTCTGTATAGAACGCTCCACTCCCTGCTTATACAACATATTTCAAGGTCTGCATGGCCAACACAAACAGTGCCTTTCAGATGATTTCTTCCTGATATAGTTGATGTAGTTGATGTTGGCTTTGTTAGACAAAAGGCCAGTATTCTAGAAAGTTAAGGGCTTATTGCTTGTCTTTTTTTTTTTTAACAAGTCTTGTTTATAAGTCTTGCTTTGACTGCCAGACATCTTGCCTGAGTGCTAACAAGAGCCAAAATAGCACTCAAACACAAAAAGATCAGCATTTGGAAACTGTCCTTTCACTAATATTGAAGATATTCTCAGACACTGATATTGATATTGACAATTTACCATTATCCCATGTGACTTCAAATACGAGAGCTTCATTATTTCCCGTTCAGGAAACTTTCTAGAACATTAAGTCTGTTCCTAAAAGGAGTTTTCCATCCTTTAAATAAAAAACGAATTAAGAATCCCCACTTGTGGGTTTTCTTTTATACCCACCAATTTGAAATTATTCCAATTATTCCAGACAGCAGAATCCTGTCAGCCTATGAGATATGAACATGTCCTCCAAACCCTTGCATCACCCAACCACCTGCTTCTCCTTACACCATGAGCCAAAAACAAAAACAACAGGGCTTGCAGATTGGAGGTAGGCCAACCAGTCCTTTCTGATTGTGCCACGAACTCTTAGGCATCCAACCAGTAACAGGAATCCTTCAGCTAACACTGCTACACCACAACCATTGCAGCACTTGGCCAATGAGGTGTCCCTGCCTGGGAGCTCCTGACCACAGTCAGCTCATGGCATGACCTGGATTTGAACCAGCAACCTACAGGCTATACGGCCCTTACTGAATTCAGACCACTTGTTCAATGGGGTGCTTGGGATGCCCTTCTCATAAGAGTTTCCTAATCTGGAAGCAGTATCAACACATCTTGGAGAATTATCCCAGGGTTTTCACACATCTGGCACAAAGTATCTAAACTAGATATTCACTAGACAGTTTAGATTATTATACACACATCATTTTTAAAAATAAGTAAAAGACTTTCATGTTATTGCTCCAGCTTTTGTGTCCTCTTCTTCTGGAGAGGAACAGCATTGTCCCTGACACTCAGCACATTGCAGGATTCAGTTTACAGTCACTGCAGGCCAGCTGGGGAATTATTTTAAATAGTGTGATCAAGAAATTACACATAGTCTTTCTGGTAAGCTACATGTCTCATTAAGGTCCATTATTAAAGCATAACTGTGCAATAGTTTCACTGAAAATAAATATATGAAATGCCACATTTGAAAACATATATATATATAATTTTTTTTAATATCTGGAAATATTTTGTACTGTCAGTTTTTTCCCCATGTTACATAACTGACTGGTCTACAATTTGTTTATAGCTAGGTTAAAAAAAAAAAAAATTATGTTGATTCTATACACCAAAGGTAGTAAAAAAAATTATGTACTACCATTATTTAATAAATTATATACATGTTAGGTAGCAGAATAAGTACATTAAGTACAAATGCATAATTACACTTATTATGAGTAACTAAGAAGGAGTTACTGAGTACCTACTATGTTAATACACTGTAATTAGGGAGACCTATTGTAAAGTGTTAAAGATGTTATTTAAAAAGCCTTTTATTAGCAATTCTGGTCAAAAATATACAGAGGGGATGTCTTCTCTAAGTCACAAACAAAAAAAATGCAATATAGCAACTGAACTGTTAAATAAATTGCACAAAATTAAATTAAGACAATAACCTAATCTATTTAAGAATGTGATTTCGGCATTATTCAAATTATCCCAAAACATAAAGATACAACCAAGACACAGTAAAACCCTTATATTTCTCAAATTACAAGCAAGCAATGGAGTCAAATTATGCATATTGAGAAGGTATTTAGCAAATTGGTGGAAAGATTTAACCCTGTGAAAGAAATGGCCTGCTGCTAGTGCTAATGATAAAATGCACTTGACCTAAGAATTGCTTGGTGCTTTTGGCACTTAATGCAAAGCAGGTTCGCTCTCTGTCTCCGTCATGCTCTCCTTGATGAGAAGACTAAATTGAAGACGACATCGGAATCACACAACAAAGATATAGACTGCACAGGAGCCATTAGTCCACGCACTAAAGCAGCGAAACTCTATAAAAACCCAGTCGACTGGAAAGCTGGAAATCTTCTCTGCAATAAACACAGCCAATGAGCGAGGCTTCTCATTTGAATATATAACACACATTGCCTTTTTTCTTTTTTTCTTTTTTTTGGCAACACCTGTTATTTAGCGGTAATGGTTTTTCTAACCTGTCAAAGTGTTTAAGCTGAGGAAAAGGAATGGGCCTCCAGCTGTGCGGTTTTACAGAGAAAGCTTCTGCAGAGAGATGTTAGTTTAATGAAATGTGTACAGATTGTAATTGTGGTAATAAGAGGGCAATTCCCCGGGGAGCAGTCAAGAGGCGGCAAGTGCAATCAACCAGAAAACAGGGACTGTATCTGGGCCCAGTGAAAAAGGGGTAAAAAACAGAGTGTTCGGCAAGAGAAACATAATAAATAATTGTGTCTCATTTACTAAGCTACATATGCTTTAAAATAGATTAAAGAAGTGTTATGTGGCTTCAGGCAAGGGGAAATACCTTCAATTTGAGTCCTAGCTGTCTCTTCTATTTTTAATCAGTTAGGAAATCCACTTGGGACACCACTTTCCAGTGAAAAAGTAGCTCTATTAACAAGCCCTGTACAATTAGAATTCCTCACCAGAGCGGACAGCCAGAATCTACAATATATAAATATTTAAAGTATAAATTACAATAAAAATCACATCCTGGTAAACACAGTTTACGGCAATCTTGTCAGAATGATTAATTGGTAAACTGATATTTAAGGAATAATTAATATGAGTTTGTCAATTAAAATTAAAATGCCATTTTATGTTAACATGCTGTATTAAAAAATAAAACAAATCATTTTTCTTCAGCCAAAGGGCAAAGAAAGTCTTGTAAATGGTAATTTAGTACAAACAAACACGCACAAGCTTAAGCTAATTTACTGTATACACACATATGCATCCATTTATTTGAAGTTCAATTGATACAATGTTATTTATTTATTTAACTTTATAATTTTTTTAAATGAAAGTATATTATTTATCAATTACATCTAAACAGTTTTAGTCTAGAGAAAAATACATGGATTGGATTGGGGGAGTGTGTTAGCTTTTGAATGTCTTCCTTGCGATAGATGATAGATACATGTGACTAATTCTGTATGTCAAATGTGAAAATTAAAATTGTAGCTTACTGTATGTGCTCATCAGATGTGTATTTAATGTTTATTCAAATACATTTTACTGTACTCAGTATACACTTAATTCCTATACACTTTTTATATTTATATTTTCTCCAATAGACTTCTCCCTCCCTGCAGCCTAACTTTGATATTTATGTTCTTCTGCAAGCTTATTTACCTTTTGATATTGCATCTCAGCTATATATACAGTATAAAGAACACAAATCCATAACCCAGTCCCCACGCTTACTGCATATTTAAGATTAATTAATGACCTCGTATCACAATGCACATTCAGTTCTTAATGACATAACAGAGCCTGTCCATCATGGAAAACAACAACAATCAAAACAAACAAAACCTAACCACTCTTTTGCTTTCTTTATTCGCTTTTTGGTTTCATGCTCACCCACACGATCTGAATAATAATTTCTTCAGAAAATTAACAATTATAATTTGAACAGCTTGCTAAAACTTAATAAAAGACTTTGCTGAACTAAATACTTACGGATTTCTTCACACAGCTGTTGCCACTTACTTGCCCTTTCGATGCAAGTCACATAGGAAGCAACTCAAGAGTCAACAAGGCAGCAATGATAAAACAAAATAATGCATATCAGTATTGCAATAATGAGATGTTATGGTCAAGTCAAGGCACCCAGCTTAATGATTTAATCCAGGTCCATATCTACATCACCAATTTTTGAGATAAAAGACAGGATTGGTAGAAATAACACTTTTATATAAAAATAATTCCAATGCAAAGCTAACATCAATGAACAGCTACCATCCCTTGTGTCATGTCATGTACAGTCAGAGGCTGGTTTGTGGTCAGTTAATAAGATAAAGCTATATTGTAAAGTTAACTACTAAAGCCTATCCTCTGTATATGCTGTGCCACAGTTTGTTCAGTGCACATGTGGTTATTTACAAGCATTACTTGCAATGTACCTAATTTTATTATTAGTATTATGATTATTTTTATCTTGTTCTGGTGACTCGCTGACTCACTGTGCTGCAGACATGCTGAATGCTAGGGTAGCCGTACAATACATAAGTCAAGCAAAAGGCTTCTGTTCACAATCTTTTTTGAGGCTGTCTAAATATATGTATGTAAAGATTTCCTTGCAGCTGCATAAGCCAAGTAATCATTTTAAACTTTAAAATAAATGTCTACACCAGCAATGAAATATAACAGCAGTATTATGACATTGGCAGGTCTCCTAACCAAAAATACTGTTACTTGTCACCTTGGAAATATACCACAGATTGCAAAGTGAGTCTGTAAGATTGTATTTTCTGTCTCTGACTTTAGCTCCCACATGTCACATATGAGAGTGGGGAGCATACATTATATTTTGGATTTCTTTTAATGTTTTGATCTAGCTAAACATTTTGGGTTTTCTTATCCATTGCAAAATACAGTACAGTACAACTTAAATATACTGAAGTAAGCATATATGTCTGTTTGAATCTGTGTACTAAGATTGTTATTTTTCCATGATATCAAAGATATATGTAAAAGTGATATACTACTACCTTTTTATTATGTTTCTTAGCATATGCCATTATCCACAGCATCTTAAAATTGGGGAGCAGCATATCAGGTTCTTGAAGACCCAATTTATGGCCAACATTATGGCCAAGACAAATGTAGTGTAGCACTGTTCATTACAAGATATAAAAGTGCCTCCTGCAATACAATGGAATTACTGGGAAAAGCAGGAAAGTCTGTGGGTAAAAAAACCCATTCCTTAAATGACTTTAAAACAGAAGGATATGCTTTAATTCCATCTGGACAGAATGTTTGCTTATTTAGCGTTGGGGTGCTACACTTCTATTGCTAATCAAGAAACAATGCTCACTTTACTAAACTACACTTAGATTTAAAGGCTCGGGGCCCTGGGTAAAATACATAAAAAATGTAAATACTAAATGTCGGTCCCTCCACTTAGTAGAAATTCAATGTAAACTGGTGCAAATACCCCTACTAAGAATTAAACGAAATAAGAATAAACAATTACAATTGTGTATGGAACCAATAAACAACATTTCACTATACAATTCTAAATAAAAAAATATAAAATATATAATATTCTCACAGTAGCACGGGCAATACAGTATCTCAATTTCATTATAATTACAAATAAATAATAAATAAAAACCCTTTCCAGTGGGCCCACGTACATTACATAAGACTACGTGCTATACTCACTCGGTAGCAGCTATACTTTTCTTATGCTATATCCAGCGCATATACCCTTCAGAAAAACAAATGAATAACTTCCTCGTGTACAATACATAATAATTTAAAGTAGGGTATGCAATGTTTTCCAGAAACATTTTTTGTTATACTGGTTGAAAGTCTCTTCACATCCTGATAGCAATCAATAATTGAAATGGTCTAAATGTAAAAAATATATATATATCTTCTGTGGAAGGGACAGGACTAAAAAAGGATCGACCAATCATTGCATTCGGGCTGAATGTAATGATAGGATCTCCTTCCTGTCTGTCAATATATATTTGCATACCGCCGCGCAACTTGTTCGCGCAGACAATCACACGTCATCAGCGCGGGAACCTTGACGCTGTGCAGAGCGAGCGCCAGAATGGAAGGCGAGCCGCAGCTGCTATTTTTATAAACATAATATCCGTAAATAAGATGTTTACGTTGGTTATTATTGTAATGTCTGACCTGTGAATGAGACGTGCGGTTCTGAAACTGTTGCGATCGATCCACCCACACGTCTCTCCTGGCGCTGAGACTCCGCTCTCTGTGCGCATGTGTGGTAAAGGGGCGTGGCTCTGGAGACGCTCTGAAGCGAGGGCGGCTCTATGCTTTCAAAACAAGCGGCTACTGCCGCCTCTCAGGATTGCAGACCCGAGCTTTAACTGGTCAAACTGTAGACCGCATTCATAAATAGTATAAGCTGCACACTTACTTGTTTTAAGCTGAACTGCAATACACGTCTGTCACTCCTGAGTCAAACAAAAAACGACTCACTCACTACTACGCAATACGCATCAATCTCTGGACGCCCCCTCTCCAATGCACGTCATATAATAGGCGAATTGCTTTCACCTAACCAATCAGCAGTGTTAGCAGCAGTGAGCAGGGTAGGGTGTGACTAATGTCTATGGTGGCGTCGCAAATCGCACACTCGCTTCCTCGTCCCCTTCCCTTGCCGGGCGGCAGTACTCCGGTGGCCATCTTAAGCGCTGTCCCAGTCCCTTAGGGAGCGAGTGAAAGAGCCTGATCGCGCTGTTTGTCCCTTCAGGGTTCCCTTCGGCGGAGTGTACAAAAGAGCGCACTGATGCGGAAGTGTTTTAGCGCTGAAGTCCCAGAACTCTGTGCGTTAAAGGCCCCGAGACAAGTCCATTGGGAAAATATGGCAGCGGCGGGTGCATGTAAATGTAATGTAGACCAGTGGTTCTCAAGCCTGTCCTGGAGTACCACCTACCCTCTTGTTTTTTGTTCCAACAGAGCTCTCAATTACTTAATAGAACCCTTAATTGAAGTAATTTGGTTAAATTTGACTCTTTAAATTGTGTAGCTGATAAAAAGTTGGTTCCTTAATATTTTCCTTAAACACTTTTATACTTAACTTAAAACCCCTACTGTTAAAAATAATTAAAAGGCTCTAATTAGGAAATTATTTGTTCAATTAAGGGTTCAATTAAGTAATTGAGGGCTTGGTTGGATCAAAAACCAGCAAGGTAGGTGTTACTCAAGGACAGGTCAAATAAATTATAATACATAGATAATATACCATTATTCTATTATCATGATTTAAATATATGATTTGAAAGTTCAGCCAAAAACGTTTCAGTCCCAATCAATTAATTAATTACTAAAGTAGTGTAAAACTAGGAGGTGAAATAAACGAACAATATATTTGCACATTCTTAGTATTCATTATTATTATATCTTGTACAGAAGTGTATCCCATTGAGCACTTTTATCATCACCCTACACCCTACATCCTCACTCACTCAAGTGCACACTCTGTGACGTCAGCACAACGTCACCCAAAGTGTACACTTGTCGAAGGGTGTAGGGAGCAAGTATGCGATTTGGGACGCAGCCTATGTGTATTCTATCCAAACTATTCTAACTATTTAAAGTAACCTTATGTAAACAGACAAACTGTCAGCGGGGCTACACCAGAATGAAACTCCAGTGTACTTATTGTCCGTCAATGTGGTTGCAGTCAGTAAACTGCAAGTATAAGGCAACACTTTTCTTTATCACTGTTCCATAAAACTGTCCCAACTACACATTTACGGATGGATGTATCATACAAATGTTTAACTTGTATATTAAACCAAATAGTAGTTTCTACTCAACAACAACAAAAAAAATGTAACAAACAATACCCAGAATAAGCAAATTACAGTTGAGGAACGTGATAGTTCATCCCTGTATTGGATAACACTTGATTATGTGTATCTGAATATTAACATAGCTTAATGGAAGTGCTTTGTCTGGCAACATTTTTAATGGCTTGTGATCACAATAAAATATACAATGCCTTGCAAAAGTATTCAGATCCTCTCACAGTTTGTTGCTTTAAAGATTGCTGTTATGACACTTTGAAATAGAAATTAATTAGTGTTAAATGCACAACCTACTCTACACATTCAAAGCAAAAACAAAAGGAATGTAAATAGATAATGAATATGATATAAAAATTGAAAAGTCATGATTGCATAAGTATTCCAACCTAATTCAATTTAGGTGTACAAAATTACCTTAACGAGCCACACAATTTGTTGAATGGCTTCTGCCTGTGTGCAATAACAGTGGTCCTCAGGAATTCAGAATAATAATACCTGTCTCTGTGAGGTTCCTTGGGTAGATAGTGAATTTCAAGCAAAGGCTCAACCTTGAGAAAATGTGCATCAGTCAACAATATCCAGAACACAACAAGTATTTAAAATAGAAACGCTTTTGAAAAATACATTCCTTACCAATATTTCTACACATCTGGATAACTTTGGGAAAATGGCCTGATGAATAAAGTAAAATGCAATCACTTTCAATATGTCCAAAATGAGGAAGGTTGTCCTCAAAGCTATCTGATGTTAAAATAGGGACCCCTGCTGGCCCAAATTGTGTGCATTCCTGTATGAAGACACTGATCACAATTACACTGGGGTCAGGACCCTGAATAGGCCATGAAATGTTTTCAATGTTTTGTGACAGTGCCTGAAAGGTATGGTAGATGTATGGGTTCCCTACTTAAAATGCTTTAAATGTTGAAAGTACACAGTTGTCCATAAGTTACTAAAATAACACATAATTAAGGTACTTTTGTACTCCAAGATTGGCGCTTGAGTCCTTTTTTTATCAAACAAAATCAGGGCTCCCCACACACACAGTGAGCAGGAAGTACATTTTCTATTGGACAACAAAATCAATGGAATATCATCTTTATAAACTGGCAGTTGTATCCTACAGTAACTACAATGTGTATTACTAAGTATCACTTATTAAAATGATAAAGCCAACATTTTGTGGTGAGTAAAGATTATGGATTTTGTAATAACTGGGGTAATAAAGTTAATCTGTGCCATTATAACCCAGAATTCATAGTGTTTTCCACACTCTTCTGTAATGAAAATAAATCAGTAAAATCATTTGGCTTTTATTATTCGTCACAACTGATGAAGCATAATGGCCCCACACAAGGGGATTTACTTCAACTTTATTCAAAGACATGGTTAATTGATAAACATGCTCTTCATAGTGAGTAACTTCAATTAGTAAAGGTTCAATTCTTCAAAGGTTGATGAGAACAGATTATAAAAAAAAGCAATCTGGGATAGGATTTTTCCGTCAGATAATACCCAATGTTTCACATTTATTAATGCATGTACATATTTGTTCATTCATTTTATTTGTGTATGTCACTTAGGCATCTATCCATTATTCAGTTTCATTTTCCATATTCTTCTTCAGTGCCTGAATACTTTCTGTATGTCATTTATGTTCTGTGACTTCAAATGATGCATATCAGGGACATTTATCATTATTACTGGAATGTCATTAGAAAGGGTAATCCAGAATGATTCATTGGAAGGAAGTATTAAGTCATATAATTCTTATACTTTAATGGGTAATGTAATCCATTGTTATCAGTCGCTTATGGTCTCCATTCCAGCAAACCAGAAATGGCACAGATTGAGCCGCTAGTGTACATCTGAGATTCACCACCTGCTGAAAGGGTGAACTGTGGCTTACTAAGACAGATCTCAACATGCACCACACCTTCTACAACAACTGCAGCAAGCCACAGGGCTCCACTAAACAAAACCATGTGACATCACCTGCATGTTATATCCAAGAGTGTCAACCATCCATATAACCCAAGACTCCACTAAGCACAGTCAGACTGGTGTAGATGGTCAGTGGTTATGGACAACATTTGCATGATTCCTGTTATGACAAAGTTGAAAGTAGTGAAATTAGTGGTTACCATGGTTCCTCTTGATGAACATTGGCTTTACTGTGACTAGTGGGACTGATCATCAATATCATATCAGGGTCAAGATGCTATCTACTAAGGAAAACAAGAATCACTGTGTAATTGGAATGATGTCCAAGCATGACATTCACATGAAGCTTATCACTTCCAGAGAAGAAATATCTACACTTCTCCTTGGCCATCAATGTTTTCAGACTCATCTCCCATGGGCCTTCCTTGTAGTATCCTTGACAGATGTCTCTAACAATGTAAATCTTCTTCCAACTAACTTGCAGGAGTTGACTATGGCTCTTGGAGAGTAAAGGCACTGGATCCCTCAGGGGGGCTGCACTGACTCATTACCGACATAAGACCTTTCTGCCAGGCCTGCCACACTGCAGTCTGTGGAATAATATATTACTGACACCAAGTGAACCACGTCTTAACATGAGCATCTGATAGGCCCGTCAATTAAGTTCTAGATGACAATAATGTTTCAAAATCATAAATGTAATGTCCCTTTTACTGGGTGAATTGAATCCATAAATGATTTTGCAATATCAACTAAATATTTCCTACCTTTTGTGTACAATGTGGTTAAAATTATTTCTAATTCAGAATCATATCTCCCAGGCTGAGTTTTGATGTAATTTGTCTTCCATCAATGCTTTAAAATTATTTTATTTCAGAGTTTGAAGGGCTATGCATACTTTTAATTTGTAATCTTCTTATAATTTTACACCCGAAGTAGCAGTATGAGTTTAAACTATAGAAGTATGTGTTGCAGACATTAATGGCACAGAAAAGCTGGCTATTAATGGGACAGAAAAGCTGGCATATCAATAAGGAAATATGAAGGATAAAAACAAACCAAAAAATAAGTAACAGTAATAAATTCCATGCTGCATTTAACACATTTTAATTATATCTACACATTACAAGTTCCAATTAACACATTTTGGAACTGTTCCTGGTTTTATAGCTTACTTTAAATCTGAGGAGGCTATCAGCTTTGAAACAGTCATAACTATTAAGATAATAATTGACTCATTTCAGTTTTTTAGACCTCAGGTTATCTAAAAACTACAGGGCCATTCGTCCTTCTAGGGACCAAGAGTGAATATCATTGGTCTCATACATATGGTTGGTTTAATAGAGTGCGTTTTATAAATAGATTTTCAAGTTTAATGAAAAAAATCATTATTTATAGACTACACAACAGAACAGATTCAACTGAATGGAAGAAAAAGTCATCAAGGTCAGACAACGGATCCATCCATTGCTTTTAGCATCACCGTGTAAGACTGCTAAATGAAAAAGAAGCATAAATACTCAAGCCTGTTTAATTAACTTCTGCTCTGATGTTTCCACATATCAATAATTGACAGACTCCTTAAGTGCTCTGAGCTCTCTGTTAATAAAGCAAAGGTCAATCCTCACCCTTGCTAGGGTTGGTGCCTCTGCTTCTTAAACATGACCTTACTGCTGGAAGCATGAATGGGATTAACACTGACAGCTTTTAAAAGTGCACATGTCCTCAGGTACTGCTGATGACAAGTGCAGACTTGCAGAGACAAGTTTTGCAGACTCTTGATAATGGGTTCTTTTAGAGCAGTGATTAAGAGTAATGCAGTACTGCAAGGCAATACGTAAGAAAGGAGATTACAATAATCATACCTCCAAGTAGGGGACCTGTGTTGGCAACTTTGACTTTTCCTTGTAAGATAACAACATTGACCTTTCGAAATGATGAATGACATCGAAAGCTCTGTAAGCCAGTGCTCTTCCAGCCACAGAGCAGGCCTTCAAATTACTGCAAGAATGAATTAATACAGATCAACAGATACATCTCAAAGCTGCCACTGCCCATTGTGATGCTGGAGGGAAAAAAAGATGAGCTGGACTGAAAAGGATTTTATTTTAATGGAAACATTCCAAAGGTATATATATTTATCAAGTGATCACTTACACAAAACTGAGAAAACAAATATTCTAATTTGTTATTTTATTTAAGGGAAAATATGATTAAAGGTTGTCAGCTTCTCCCTCTCAGGCTCTGGGGACATGGGCACCATCATCAAGTCCCTCCCTTTCTCATATGGGGACACTGACTCTTATGGGCCATACTTCACACAGAAGAGGCCAGCTGGGCCTGCTCATCCTCCCGGGCTCTGTGGTGGATGGCATCAGTGGACTGCATTTCCACAATCAGGCGCTTCTGCTCTACCAGGTGCAGGTGGTTTTCTTGCATGCAGCGGCACAGTAGGTTTTCTAATGCAGTGGTGTCAATGGTCTCTTTCTTTTGTACTCCTGGCTCTTGTCTTCAACGAACGTTGTTACTGAGACAACACAGTCTATGCCCGCATTCTCCACCAGTGTGACACCGCTGGGGGCTGCCACGGTCTGGGCTCTTGAAATAGGCAGAGCCTCAGGAGACAGACACAGGAACAGGGGTATATATAGGGGTAACCATGCAGATTTATTTATAGGATTGAATAAAAACAAAATAAAACCAAAACAAAACCCTAGCTCCTTGTTGAGCCTAACCACCCAATGAAAATAGATCCCTCTCTAAACATAAACTATGAAGCAAAACACCAACCAAAAGGCAAACATCCAACATGTCCAAATCAGAATCCAAAGAATAGTCAAAGTAAAACGAGTGTGAGAGAACTGCAACAAAGAAGACCTGATAACTGACCTGGATTTCAGCTTCCTGCTGGTCAAGAGCTGCCCTGGCATGATTCATCCTCCCAGGGCTCTTAGCACTGTTACAATATATACATGTTTCCCTAGTATAAACTGGACTGTACACTGTACATGTTGCCCTATAATGCATTAGCTTCTTTTTAATTAATTGTTACTGATTGTAAAACAATTAACATATTCAATTGACTTGTTTTCAGAATTCTTTTGTTAGAAATCAGGGTGGTTATTGGATATTTCAGAAGGACAGGGATGTCTTCGGCATGGCTACAGTCATTGCATAATTGGTTTAATTGTGCTTTCGTTTTGTTTTGGTTATGGTTTTTCAGTTACACCCTCTGCCGAAATGGTTTCTTAATGGCACACATAACCTTTAAAATTTCAAAAGTCAAAATGACTCACCCCCTTCCCACCCCACATTTCCTCTACCAGTAATTTGTAATAGGAAAGAAAGGACTGAGCGATTTCCATTCATTCTCAGTGAAATCAGCTGAATTCTAATGCTGTTTGATTACATCTCATCCTAAAATGTCAAGTGCATTTCCATTTAAAGTGCTTGCTTAAACAGCCATGAAAATGGGGAACACCCAGAAATCAGAATACATCATGACTGATTGGAGTCTCTTTGTGGTGAGCCGTCATTTAAATCAGCTTTCCTTTTTTAAAACAATGCATTTAACAGCCCATCATTTCCCTAAATGAGCATGATGCATCACAGCAGTAAACTGACTCACGAGTGTCATTAATAAAAATAAAAATAAAACAGGGAAAAAAAAAACACGGAGCTCAGCAGCGACTCATCTGTAAGGTGGTGTCCTGCCGCTTGCATCCATAATGAGCTCTGTCAGGATTTCATTATTACACTTGCCTGGAATAACAAATGACATTTTATGTGGAGGGGAGTGAATACACCATTTTTCAAGGATCTAAAATACCTTTTTGAGTAGTTACTTCTGCATCACACTACAGCTTTGATGTGTAATACCTAAAGCATGTGAGATCATCACACACACACACACACAATTATATTATTCATATAACCAATAAGATCCAACAACCCAAAAGTTTCATAACACATACATAGAAAATAGCGGAGTATTGATAAAATGTATTAATATATTTAGGATTTTGCTTTAATTGCCAAGTGGGGACCTGAGCAACCTTCACCCTACAAAGTGAGGACCCACCTGTATACTGGGCTCTTCAAAACCATTCTGCTTTTCACAGTAAGCATGTGTCCTTGTAACAAATTCAAACATTTAAAACCATCAAAACATTGCATAAATATAATCACATATATTCATAAATACATATATCCACAACTGTACCGACACTGCGGAGGTATATAAAATATATATTTACTTCCAAAAATACATTGTATGGTGCAGCTCAGATGTGCCTTGCCTGAAAACCCCAATCTATCCATGTGTTACTATGAGTTTTAACTGGAAGGAACAATCCAATACAAAAATAGTGCAAAAGTAAGAGAAACCTTAACCCATCGGCCTCTGCATCATGTTGTGAAACTTCCATGAACCCAGTAAATGTATTGACTGTGTATCACCAAAGCAGAAGCAGTTGAGGTTATGATTGGTTCCCATGCTGTGGGGGAGAAATGGGATGTGGGGATTCCAGGCTGGGTTGTTGTGATGTGACCCAAACTGCCTTGTCTCCATGCTCCACCGTGTGGAGAGATGATGAATTTAAGATAACTCGCTGTGTTAATAGAGATGCTAGGGGGAAATTGACAGGTATCATGAATTTGGAATAGTAGTTTAAAACACGATACACATCTTTGTCAGATGTGTTTACTTTTTAGGATTATCTGAAGGGGTCTTCAAATCTGAGGCATGCCTTATGTTAGTCTATCAACAATTCAAAACAAAATAGTCCAGTTTCAGTCTAATGCAGCTGTGCCTTACAGATCAAAGGAGACTGTAAAATGGGAATGTTTCCCCACTGCTAAACTACAAATAACCCCATGCTGTCCACTAGATACAACTTTCAGGATTTACACCTGTTCAACAGGAATTAATAATACAGACCTAAAAGAGAGAGTCCCCTTTCATAAAGCAAAGCAAATACTAATTGGGTTGATTTCAAGTTTGTGAAATCACTATTTTAACTTTAAATGAAATCCCCTTTGATTTATTATTCACAGCATTTCAGCACTAAACCCACTATTGTAGCTGTGTAATTAAGATATACTTCTATTAAACTGAATTTCCCCAGATTTGTTTTTTTCCATTATATATTTAATGTATTCATACCAGCTTCTACCCAGTCTTAAATAGAAAGGCTGTGCAGAACAGAATTCAGATTTATTGAAGATCTAATAAAGGTTGTGTGGGTTTAACCAGACTTTTGTTTCAGCCATGACAAATATCACATGAAATTTGAATACGTCAATGTAGAAAAATGGAAAGCATAACATGTTCAGATTATTAAGGCGTTTATGGAGATCTATCAGCTTTACCAGGGGAATTAAATCCATGGTAAGTGAATTAAATAATCTAAATATTCTATCAGCTATAGCATTGAGAAAATTCTAACTGTGTGGAATATCTTTTTCAACAATCAAAATGGAAATTCTGGGTAGTTTGAAAAAAGACTCCTACATATAAGTTTCTGGTTTGTACAGCCTGAGCTCAATAATAATTTCATGAGCTGCTCTTAGTAAATTTATTATCCATATGGTAATGCTTGACAGCAGCTGAATCGAATGTGCTATTACAATGTAATGTACCCACAGTATTTTAGCTATATGGTATACACCAGTGATACTCAGCACAGCCCTGTAGGTTGCATAGGTAACGTAAATACCTCAATGGCTAAAGATGTGGGAACAGTGTCAATTGAAACCAATTAAGTAAATAATGGATTAAGTCATGAAGCCATCAAAGTGGAACAATAAAACAAAAGACCCCATGTTTCCCTGGGTCCCCCAGACTGCGGTATAAACCAAGAACTGCACATGAAGGGTCTTACACCAAGACAAGGCCGTTTTTTTTCAATCCCAAAAGTAATGAATATGTCAATTTAATGTTAAACCTTTGCTAATTGTACACTTAGGGACATTTTTGCAATCTGGAATTGTTTTTGTAAATCATGTAAGTTGCATGGTTTTGTTTATATCTGCTGCAATTTTGTTTTCAGTTCAGAACACCTTTCTTAGGGAAAATGATATTATTTTAAATCATCTTTATTCACTACTCTACCTTTTTTCACCATAGTGTGCACTCATTAGACCAGATCACCATTAGCCTGGTGCTTAATGATCCTGTTGCATAATGGTATGAGAAAAGCTGTGCAAAATATATATATATATTTTTAAAGGGTTTTGAGTTGTTTCCAATGGGCTTTGTTTTGCAATCATATCTTCATAAATGTTACCTAAGTTTGTCTGCCATTGACCTTTTTTTAAAATGAATAAAGCATTTGTTTTCCACTTAGTGCTGAATGAAATGAGAAGCCAAAAAAGCCCTAAAGGTGTCATTAATCACTTTTTCTGAAATGAAAGTGCTTTTGGCTCCATTGTGTTTGAATATACACGTCCATTTCATGCTTTAAGTTTATGTGACATCTTCTGCAAAACAGAAATATTCATATAAAAAAATACAGGGAAAGACTCTATATACTATATAATGCTATCACGTACCATCATGTATCTTTGATCGTGTGTGCCACACTATAAAACCACATAAACACATAGTATGATGTACCGCTTGACATGTTTCTTTATGTAATTCAAATTTACAATGAAATGTGACATTTCAGCACATTGTGTTCATTATGGGGGAAAAACAACCATAAATATACAGTTTTTGTTCTTCCATGTCCTGCCCAAAAATTACTTTAATGCTGTGTTTGTTTTTCCATGGGGCTGTACCCTGGAATTCTCATTGTTTTATTTTAGGAGGTTTGTAGATTCTCTGATGAAATACAGCTTCTAACGTACAAATGTTATTTTTAGTTTCTTTAAGAAATACAAGTTATTATTATCATTTTTTTTTCTGCAATTCCAATGCCTTTTTTTTGGTAGGTGACAGGTGACACAGACAGACAATACAGTCTGACAATACTGAACTGCTGGCAGTTATCAAAAGGAGTGAGCAATACCAATAGACTAGGTGGTAAAAAGTGAAACGTTTCATTAAAAAATGTTTCAGTGAAGGTCTTGATCTTGAAGATAAACTTCAGTGTGGATGTAGTCTCAATAAGAAAGGAATTTTTTATATTTTTACATCCAGAGTGAAAGAGCCTTAGGGTTTGTACAAATGAGAAACAAAATAAGAGTATATTTACTACTGCTAATTTTTATAAGGAGAAATATGGTTGGTTTGCCCGTGATTATGAAATCTGTGCTCCCCCAGGATTTTGAATATTTCTAATATTCATCTTACTTACTGAGCAAGAAATATTAGCTGGCAGCATTAAATATCCAGAGAAAGAAAGCACATCACAGTTCATGTAAAAGAGAACAGCACCAAAGAATCTAAAACGTCAATGAAAGATACTGCAGAGGCAAAGAAACAGACTAAAATAAATATTGACAGGGTGGCTAAGCTTAAACAGACAGGTATTGTATATATTATAAAGGCAAAAGAACAGTGAAGGGTTAGGGTTTAGCGTTAGGGTTATCTCAAATTGGAGATTGAGATATCTCCATTTGAAGATATCTCAAATTCAATTTGTTATCTCAAAAGGGCTTCCTATTCAATTAAAATACAATTCAAGATATCACAAATTCAACTTTAGATATCTCAAATTCAGTTCGAGATGTCTTGAAATGGGGATAATTTGAGATATCTAAAGTTTAATTTGTGATATCTTGAATTGTATTTGAGACATCTCGAATTGAATAGGAAGGCCTTTTGAGATAACAAATTGAATTTGAGATATCTTCAAATGGAGCTAGTTTGAAATATCTGCAATTCAATTTAAGATATCTTAAACTGTGTTTCTAGATATCTCTAAAAGACAATCTGATTTGCCATAGGACATTACTAGGGACCATGGATTACTGTCTGAAATGTATAGCTGCCATGGGACTGTGAAAACTGTCAAACTGCAGTTTATTAATTGCTTTGAAAAACAAAAGTATGAGAACTTTTGCTCACAACTGTCTGCAATCTTGAGACAGATTTTTGTTTTGTTTTGATTCATGTCACAGGCACTGCTTGCTCTGTGCCCCAACTGTAGAAATCAATCCTGCTTAAGGAACACAGTTAGCATTCACAGTTTACTGTTATTTCTGTTTTAACCCCCTGTTAAGAAAGAAGAAATGACTTTGCAGCTGCAGCTACAGGGGCAGACAGGTCAATTACAAATAAGAACAGAAAATTGACAGATAAAATGTAAAAGTGAAGAAACACTGTCTTTGCTTGTTGGAACCAAAATTCCCAAATAAATCACACAAAAACTCAGACAAACAAAAACAAAGACTGTCGTACAGAATTCATCTAAATTCAGGGGGGTTATTATTATTATTAATTATTAATATTATTCAATGTTCTACACTGTCTGTCATGTAAAGTCAATATTTGTTACATGCATAACTCCTTATTTATTATAACGCTTTACAGATTATGTAGGATAACGAGGATGACGATCATTATCGTAACTCATTTGGTCCCAAACTTTTAAGTGAAATACATCTCTGTGCAACTTTGAACACATTAGAGCTGGTTAAACAATTAACACTGGATCTTTTCTCAACAACTGGTTTGGCTTGTCACTTTCATGCTTATCCTTCTGATCATTGTGCCGTATTACCTCAAAGAAACTGTCGAGCGGCTGATGTTGCAGTCTTTATAAATAATGTCAGTGATGCAGGTCGACTGAAAAATTTGCATTATTTGAACAGCTTCAAGATTTGTTTTACAGCCCCTTCTGTTTTTTTTTCCTTTGAATTTATCATATAAATAACATGAATGATATACCTTGTAATGCTTGGTAATGACAGTTTATTGAATTCTGAATTTTGAACAGATCTGTTGTGCGATTTATTTAATTTAATTAGTTCCCTGATATAAAACAGTCAGTCTGATTAAAGATAAAGACAAGCTGGGAATGAACATAAATAACTGTCTCCAGCCATGGCTCACACTCTTGGGAGTGTTTATTAATGACAGAGGTATATTTCCCAATTAGATTAAAAGGGTCTAAAGAACAACAGCACGATACTGTAAACTATTAACCTGTCTCTTGTATAAAACATTGAGGGACGGAGCATTGATTAAAACTAAACTGATACGTTATTCCCATCAATGTATTGTTTATCAGCGGCTTGGGCTGCCTCGAGTACAATTTACCTAGCAAGATCAATGTGCCGACACCACTAAATTCTTTGTGCTCTGAAGATTTATAGGAATGAAAAGGCTGGCTAAATCATTGCTGCAAACATCAAACTGATTTATTTTGTGTAATCGTCAAAGAACCAGTGGGGGTAGAGTCGGACAAGGGTGTGTGTGTGTGTGTAAATCAAAACTCTACAAAGAAAGGTATTCACATCTATCTGCATCTGCTAAAGGGTATTTAAACTTTTAAAATATTATTTATGTATTTGTTTTATTTTATTTAAGACCCTATCACCCTGGTTACAGATGTATATTAGGACACAGAGAGACACATACGTTAGAATTAAAGACATTAATTTTACTTCTGGTTTGGGGCCACACAAAAAAAAAAAAAAAAGATTTATTTTTAATATATCTTCTGTTCTTGGTGGCTCCCTGTAAGGAAAATAAACAAAAGAAATACATTAAAAATGATTGGATACCAAAACTAAATGTGTTGCGAAGGACAGCATTCATTTAAGAATCCCTGTAACACCACAGTCATCCATGAAAGTGCCACTCTGAGCAGCTAATGCAGTTTGATCTATTTACAAGATTTAAACAATCATACCATCTTAATAACTTGATGAAGGTATGCACTGTATGTTTGGCTTTAAAGAACTAAAAACATGTGTGACATATTCTCTATTGTGTTGTCTATATGCAAATCCGTTCCCAGATCATGAAGAGAGTTACTGGAGTGTAGTATTCACTCTCATTCACGTGTATTCTGTGGCTGACCTCACCCTATATTAAAATTGAATGCACACTGAAGCTTAATAATGGTTCACACACCTCAGACAGTAATACATATAAATATGAAGACATCTGGGTAGACAGAGCATCAGGCTATGCTATCCCTACACTGACAACAGACAGATGCAGTGATACTTCTTGGCTTATTTGCTGTTCAGAAGATTTTTAACTGGTGCCAAATATCGTTTGCATCTGTGGCCAAGATCATTACTAAGTTCAACAAGGAGAATATCACTGCTTGAGCAAAGACATCTGGGAGGCCTTCAGCAGTGATGCCATAATGAGAATGCGCTCTTACTGGCCAGGCCTGTGCTATCTGTCAGCATCCTCTTGCCGATGTCACAACACAGATGATGATAATGGTACAACACTCCCTCTCCAGTGACTGATACTGGAAAGCCTTTCTTTGCAAAGTAATAGAATTGTCTTGTCAGATTTGAATATGATGGTTTGGGTTTTAATTTGGCACGGCAGAAAGACTTGGCCTGGGCGTTTACCGAAGTGTGTCTCAGTTCTAACGGGCATATTGACATTTTAAAGAAGCATGTACTACTGCCGTACCGATCCTGAGATCTGATACCCATATGCTCAGGAGAATGGCGCTACATGGCACATTTCATGTGTGACCACATTCTGGAAGAGAAACCCAGACATGCAGCTTCATCCCTAGGTACCCCAATGCCAAGATATGAATCTAATCAAGCATATGTGGGAGCATCTGGATCATCAGATGAGAGTATTCAGTCCAATATGTTGAAATTAGAGGAACCCTCTTACATGGATATGGCAAGAAATTGAACCATATTGTGATACAAACTAATTTTTGTTCCATGCCAGTTGTCATCAGTCTGCATAAACTATGAAACAAAGTGAAATAATAAAGGTCAATTCTCATATTATCGTTAAAGAAATGTACAGCAGGATAAGAGCAAATTAGCACACACCACACATGCACACATACACACACACACACACACGCACACATATATCCCAAGAGATGAAAAACGATGGACAGAGGATATTGGAAGTTATGTTAGAGTGACCTGGAAAATAATCTCATGGGAATCTCACCTTTACAACTATCACTGGTTTGAAATATATTTGTTTTGTTTTTGTTTTTGATGTTCATTTGTGTCATCTGGTATTTCGGTATGGATGCTTCCTGGAGTGATCACTCACCTTTCTGGAGGCCTAACCGGTACTCAAGGCAAAGGGATGTTGAGTGGAAGACTGCGAATGCATGAACTTGGCACGGTTCAGGAGAGGGTTATTTAGAGTCGCATTGAATGTCCCCTTCAAAACTGTGTCCATGATGGCTGGGCTTAGCTGTTGAAATACATAAATACATAAATGTTAAGAACTACTCATTTTAGTGGCATGTGCACTTAAAGGCATCATAGCAATGTGATCTATTGATTTATACTTTAGTTCCTTACAAAATTCATACCAAACAGGATATAATTCTGGTGCAAAGGCCTTGTCTGCTTCGCTTTTTTCCTGGAGCAAAAAGCTTTGAAAATCTTTAACTGCAGTTTCCTCCCCCCAAACCCCGCCCCCCACCCCCACCCGTTTTGCACATTCTATAAAATACCCAGATCATATATTCCAAGCACACCATTACCTTTGAGTAAACTGAATCTTAAACCTACTAAATGCACTTGAGTTGACCGCAGCCTTTGAAGCAAGACGCTTTCTAAAGTCAAAAACAAACCGTTAATGTGATGAACCCCAACCTCCGCTGAAACATAATACTAAAAGTGCATTGAGAACGTAGGGGATTCAATGTCATGCTGTTTGTAATGTGAAAGAAGGTAAATTAAAATCTATAAGGTTTTTTTCTTTTTTTTCTTTTTCTTTTCTTTTTATCTTTTTCACATAACAGTTGCAGCTCTTGACATTTAATTTGAATGCTGTTAGTAAATGGAAAGCGCCTCTGAAAGAAACAGTTCTGATGAAACAAACAACACTGAAAGCCGTTTCCAGAAAATGTTCTTTTTTGTTTGCCTTTATAGATAAAAGATAATTTGAACTTGAATATGAATCAAATTAGGACGCATATGTCACAACTGTGGCATTCAAAAGAAATCAAGATAAGATTATTACTTTTACCTAAATTAACTACATTCGTATCAAGGTGTTACCATATGTTTTTTATTAGGCCTAATGTTTACCCTGAAGGATGTAGGGCTTTGGAGTTCAGACATGTCTGCATTTCAAACACGGTATGCTTTCTCAGTCCATTCATAAATCGTTAAAAAGCTATCCATTGCTCGTGGAACTGAGTTGAATATTAAAACATCTGGTGTTTTAAGGGTGGGGGGTTATTTTGACAGGGTGCCGATTTAAATGATTACATTTTACATTACAATTTGCTCTTCCATGGTTTCCTATTGTCACAAACATTATGAGAACGTGGTCTTTAGTGCGATTCCACACAGACATGAGAAAATCTAGCCTAATAAGGGAAATTACTTTTGATACTGAGCTCCCCTTAATCATTTGCAGCAGATGGTATAGTTTTGCTGTATTAAAAAAAAAAATCAAACAAATAACAATTATTTCACATTGCAGGCTAACAAGGTGTGAGTAACTGCCCATCGAAGTGACATTTGCAATGTGTCCTGCTGAATGATTGGCTACCAGGAAACAGATGTGCAGGTAAAAGAGGTGCAGATGTTGCTGTTACATTGTTACAAGAAGATTTAGTAACTGGTATAGATAAATATGGCTGTAATTATTAATCAGCATGAGACTGGTCTTTTATCACTCTGGGGAATTTTACTGGTAGCAAGAAACTATTTCTGCATCTATACTATCTATGGTTTTCAAACCCAATGTGTATCAAATGTGTGGATATATATAAAATATAAACCATGAATCGGTGAAACGTAGTACAGGAATATCTTTGGCCATTTTGAAAGTCAGTATATTAAATACAGTCTGATAGTAAATATTCTAGACTGAAGAAAAGCAACCGCATACATAATGGATGTAAAATCTATGAAGATTGAATATCACATTTTGTTGATATATAAGAATGTATATTTTATCTCATCCACAAACATTTGCTGTTTTACTGAAAGGGAAATGCATCCTAAGCTGGTCACCATGAAAGGCACATTGACAAAAGCATCAATATGCTCTGGTTTCTTGCTAGTCTGAAGAAAGAACCTAGTCTGACAAGAGAATGTTTGAAGAGGAAAATTATATAAATTGCCTCAGGACAAACTGAACCCCAGTTGTGTCAGAGCACATGCCAGGTTTTAAATGGACAGATAATCTTTCCCTTTTCTATGAACCAGCAGCACTGGATAGACTTCCAGTCTCACTAATAAAAGACAAAATTGCCATTTTATTATATGTTATCTCTAAGGCCTTGCTGAGAAAAATGCTAATACCTATATAAAATGAAACCCTAACGAAATAAAATCTTCATATTAGCGTGACTACAGTTGCTTCTACAAATTACTCAGAAACACATTTCAGAGATGATGTAAAACTTGCCTTTTACAGGTAATCCACACAGCCATCAAATGTAAAGAATAAATAATTCCATCAAGATATCTGAACTCATAGCTGACAAACTTGCTTTAGGTTCCAGTACACGAATAACGTTAACTGTAACTTAGCAGTTACATCTTGGTACTTGTAGTAGCACCGTGGTTTTGTATTACAACAACATATCAGGGAGAGGATTTTACAGTTGATCATAATTGCAATACAATATTGTTGAAGGCACTGACATTTAAAATGGCATATATATTTTACAAGCAACATTCATGTTATCTTTGCATCAGGCTTTTTTTACAGCAATGTGTAAATCAGATACCAGTATATTTGTGGTCAATAGGTGGTCTTTCATTTAAAAGCTGATTGATCTTTCCAGCAGTGCAACTTTCACACAGTTTGGATATTCTGCCAATAAATGTGGATTCATGATTTTTTGGACGATACTAAGTGTACAGCTCCTTCCTTCTGAAGATCCTTAAAGTGTTACCTGATCTCCAATAGCATACACAATGTCGAGACCCTTTCTTTTTGTAGGACGCAATCATTGAAAATGTTGGAACACTCACAGTTAAGCAAGTCATACTGTAGATTTAAAGGATGCCCAAACTTTAAAGTGTGGATTGAAACTCCCCAAAGAAAACGATCTGCATTGCAAGGAAATATCACAGATCTGTGTTTTCACACATCAATACAATAAAAGAAAATGTTTTCTCACAAATGACATCTATATGCATCCGAATAGTCATTAAACAGGGTGGCACAGATGCTTTTAATGATTGTGTTTTCCTTTTCAAAGAAGAAATGTGATCTTTCATCTTCAAAAATGTCTGTCATCAAATTGCAATCCAAAACGTATACTTGCTTAAAGTTAAGGTTTTAATAATACAGCCACTGAGACCCTTATTGTACTGAATTACACAGCTTGTATCCTTTCCAGATGAATGATGTCTGCTTGCCTTTCAGCTACATGTTTCATATTGATGATGAAACCTGAGCTTTAATTTATGTAAACGGCCAGACGTAATAACAACAGTAATGGCATGATTACCAGCAGAAAACACTCTGGACTCAGAGGTCAAGGAAATTGGAGCAACAGTTTATTAGTTTCAAATGCTGGATCTGGAGGGAAAAAAAATCAGTAAAGGTACACAAACCCTTGTAGATGCAATAACTTTAAACAGAGTGTGTAAATCTGTACTCTTTTTCAGCATTGTGAGTGAATAATATATCTTTTTTGTACAGGTTAAGGTCTTAATAAACAGACAGTGGCGATAAATCTGGAACGTGAAATAGCATTAAAAACAAGTCTGTTTAGTTTAGTGAGAGTTAATTAATATGTAAAGGCCTTAGAACATAAAACATACCCTTGATGTGCTTAAAAAATACACAATTTCTAAGTATCGCACAGCCCAACAATATTGTGTGGCTTTAAATACAACACAAGTATTAATGGGGAGTAAAGTGTCCTCATCTAAAAGGACAGTACTATGTAAGGTGATGGTGTTAAATTGGTTTAATAGGTTTACATTTTTAGCAGATTTTCATTTTACAACTGAGACAGTATTTTATGTAGTAATATAAATTGGTCAGTATTATTAAACACCACATCTGCAGGTGATGAAGCTGCACTAATGTGCCACACTTTACACACCTCAGAACAGTTGCCTGTCAGCAGGGAATGGTTGTCTGGGCTTAACAGTCTTGCAGGGGCTAGGTAATTGTTTAGTTGTATTCAACAGCATTTGTTTTTTTTCTGTTGCATTATCTCACTCCACTGGTGTCAATCCTGGCATACTTTGACCATCCTTTAATCCAAGGAAAGGCCAAGGTTATGTAGCCTCCTTGCTGAGTAACCCTTTTGCCCTCAAATGCAAGCCAGCTCATGTACATTGTTACACTTCCAGACGAATGATGGAGACCGAGGCAGACAGATAAATATATACATAATAAAAGTTAGAATCATTCTGAATCATTGGCAGCAGCAGCAGCAGCATTAACAACAACAATAGAAACAGCACAAATTTGGAATTTACTGCAGCAGGACTATGCCGACTGAATTGCCTTTGTCTGGTAGTAAGTACTTTGTGACTTCCACAGCTTCTTTGATGGGAATGTTGAAACTACTTCAAAGTGTACCCTTATCACATCCTCCTAAATCTGTATGCTTTTATGTATCCAAGGGTTCCTCCCGATTCCTTTACCAGGCTGGATTATCTATGTGTTAAGGTCATTATTGATGTGTTATTGCAAGTTCACTGTGGAGGTGCTCTTTCTTGACTCAACGCTGGTGCCTTAAGTTTGCTATTGATAGTAATAGGTTACCCAGGGATTTTAAATAGAACAAAATGTTAAGGTGATCAAACACTGCCCAGGATATCATCCCTATTGGGAAACAGAGGAAAAGTGCACAGAGCAGCTAATTAGTTCAAATATTCTTTTGCATGTTATAAGCAGATTCCCATTAGGTAGGGTGTTGTTGGACAAGCTGCCTAGGTGAGCTCTTTAACCAAATACTGGTTTTTCCTATCCATTAAAACGACCATTTAAAAACACAGACTTAAAAACCACACATATATAAATGCATGTGTAAGCTTTTCTCCACAAACAAGCTAACAAAAGATTGTGCTCATGAAAAAACCCTGCAGGTTGTACTGCATCTCAAACTAGTTAAGTTTATCTTTAACTAATGGAAATATAGCGTTTTATTTTCAGTTTGTTGAATTTACTTTTACATGACGAAAAAAACAACTTAAACAACAGGATCAGTCTTAACGATAGATTTATAATACATCATTACAGTGAGGGAAAAAAGTATTTGATCCCCTGCTGATTTTGTACGTTTGCCCACTGACAAAGAAATGATCAGTCTATAATTTTAATGGTAGGTGTATTTTAACAGTGAGAGACACAATAACAGCAAAAAAATCCAGAAAAACGCATTTCAAAAGTTATAAATTGATTTGCATGTTAATGAGGGAAATAAGTATTTGATCCCCTATCAATCAGCAAGATTTCTGGCTCCCAGGTGTCTTTTATACAGGTAACGAACTGAGATTAGGAGCACTCTCTTAAAGGGAGTGCTCCTAATCTCAGCTCGTTACCAGTATAAAAGACACCTGTCCACAGAAGCAATCAATCAATCAGATTCCAAACTCTCCACCATGACCAAGACCAAAGAGCTGTCCAAGGATGTCAGGGACAAGACTGTAGACCTACACAAGGCTGGAATGGGCTACAAGACCATCGCCAAGCAGTTTGGTGAGAAGGTGACAACAGTTGGTGCGATTATTCGCAAATGGAAGAAACACAAAATAACTGTCAGTCTCCTTCAGTCTGGGGCTCCATGCAAGATCTCACCTCGTGGAGTTTCAATGATCATGAGAACGGTGAGAAATCAGCCCAGAACTACACGGGAGGATCTTGTTAATGATCTCAAGGCAGCTTGGGACCATAGTCACCAAGAAAACAATTGGTAACACACTAGCCGTGAAGGACTGAAATCCTGCAGCGCCCGCAAGGTCCCCCTGCTCAAGAAAGCACATGTACAGGCCCGTCTGAAGTCTGCCAATGAACATCTGAATGATTCAGAGGAGAACTGGGTGAAAGATGAGACCAAAATCGAGCTCTTTGGCATCAACTCAACTCGCCGTGTTTGGAGGAGGAGGAATGACCCCAAGAACACCATCCCCACCGTCAAACATGGAGGTGGAAACATTATGCTTTAGGGGTGTTTTTCTGCTAAGGGGACAGGACAACTGCACCGCATCAAAGGGACGATGGACGGGGCCATGTACCGTCAAATCTTGGGTGAGAACCTCCTTCCCTCAGCCAGGGCATTGAAAATGGGTCGTGGATGTGTATTCCAGCATGACAATGACCCAAGACACACAGCCAAGGCAACAAAGGAGTGGCTCAAGAAGAAGCACATTAAGGTCCTGGAGTGGCCTAGCCAGTCTCCAGACCTTAATCCCATAGAAAATCTGTGGAGGGAGCTGAAGGTTCGAGTTGCCAAACGTCAGCCTCGAAACCTTAATGACTTGGAGAGGATCTGCAAAGAGGAGTGGGACAAAATCCCTCCTGAGATGTGTGCAAACCTGGTGGCCAACTACAAGAAACATCTGACCTCTGTGATTGCCAACAAGGGTTTTGCCACCAAGTACTAAGTCGAAGAGGTCAAATACTTATTTCCCTCATTAACATGCAAATCAATTATAACTTTTTTGAAATGCGTTTTTCTGGATTTTTTTGTTGTTATTCTGTCTCTCACTGCTAAAATACACCTACCATTAAAATTATAGACTGATCATTTCTTTCAAACGTACAAAATCAGCAGGGGATCAAATACTTTTTTCCCCCACTGTATATAATAATAATAATAATAATAATAATAATAATAATAATAGCTTTTTCTTTATGCACCACAATGACATAGTTCTGCAATATAGCATGCACTTCACCTGAGTCGAGATTGCATTTCACTGTGAATTCACATGCATACTTTCCATAAGTAGTCTATACAACTATTTTTCTGTACATTCTAACAAAAAGTAAAGATATGCAACTGTTTCAGTCTCCTTTACATTTAACATAACGTCTTGTATTCTATGCATGCAGTATTCAGAAAATCCACATATATATTATGTAATTACACAAAAGCTTGAACATATTTTAGCTCTGCATTCAACTGACTACAGCACATAATCATTCTTTAAGAGGATTAACCAAATATAAATGCAGAAATATCTGTTTTATCTTTATCTAGGTTATAGATTGTATTTCATCTTATAATGCAAATATTAAAATGTGTTAAATAAGCCATTAAATACCCCAGCATTATAAAGATATTTCCATTTTGTAAATCACCATTGCTACTCTGAACCATGGGCATTTATGGCGTACTGTATTTTACGGAGCAAGCTTTTCTCACAAAGCACTTCAAAGAAACAGCTTCATAGAGCCCGGAGCATTATGAGAACATCTATTAAGACATATTAATGTATTGGAAACATAAGTGGCCTGAAATGATTGCTGTAATGTACCTTTACAGTAATTATCAGGGATGTTCATTGGGCAAGTTAAAGAAGTTGATCAAATAAATGAATGGTACTTTGACATTAATTGTCAAAGAGGGGGCATTAGCAGAAACCTTTATTCCTAACAGATAGTCAAGGGTGAAAGAGTTGCAGCATCACCTGATGTACTATTCACTGAGTCATTATAAGGCACGATTACTGAATGTCATTAACTGAAACTGACAAGAATTTCAGGGGACATCAAGGCAGAAGGTGTGATGTGTGGCTTTGTTTTTGACAGAACATGAATTTAATTGACATGTTCCTAACCATGTTGTGATGGCTGATTAACTCGGATAAATCTTGACAAGGCCCTGGGATCAATACACCACCAGCAATCAAATGTGAAGGATGGGCAAAATGTGCTGCTCATGTTTGAAACCTCTCTTATCGTCTAATTTGATATTTTTCACCTTACTTAACATGAGTCCCAGTCACCAACATGATAATGCACAACAGCAGGGAGATTTCAGTCCAATTTTCCAACTCACCGCCACAACAGAAAAACAATCATGCTTTCATTACACATAGAGTCCGTGCAGTACCCTCTCACAAAATTTAACTGTTGACAAGTTGGTCAAATGTGTGAAGAGAAGCATTTACTTTACTTCATTTTCCACCATCATTGGCTTTATTTGATGATTTTGAACGACAGTAACTCTCGTGTGAGTTGTTGTGACAGAGCAGACTGCCCTTGATTAGCTGATGGGGTGGAGATTCACTGACTGAGCAGTATGAGAAAGCATCTGAATTCCACATTTAATTGCACTTTGCAGTCAGGTAAGAGACCCCCAGGTAGAAGCCTGAAGTCCTATGAAGTGCAAAAGTCTGTAATTTGTGTTTAACATTCAAATTGTGTTTATTTAATTGTGTTTACGTGCTTGCTCCCTTCATGCTTTTTCTAGCATTTCTTTCCTGTTGCTGTTGTTCCTTTGAACTTGTATGCAGTGCTGATACCACAATATCACTGGGGGGCGGCACTGGCAAATTGTCGAATTGGGAGAATGGAATGGCAGTTTGTTGATCAGGGAATACGGGACAAATGAGTAAATCTGTTACAGGAATTGTAGGAGGGTATACACACAATCTGAATGAGTATATGCAAAGTTCCCTTCAAATGATGTGGGCATTCAGCATATGCTTTCATATGCCCTCGACTACACCACTACGTATTTTTTATTTTATACATTTTTCTATTGGCCAAAGTTTACTTTCTATATAACTTGTGTATCTAGATTTTACATTCTTTTTTCTTTTTTCTTTCTGACATAGATGCAAACATTTTTTCATTAATGGCTTAAACAGTATCCTTCTACACTATTATCTCCCTGGGTGACTTCATGTATTTTCATAAATGAACCTTGTTTCTGCTGCAGCATTTCATATGCTTCCACACAACATCAGCCATGCTTCAAATTTCCTCATTAAACTTTGACTTTACACTGTCACTCTGAAACAGATATAGTGTTATTATATCAATTACGAGGTCTCAATAGCTGCATTTTCAAAGACTGCAACTGAACGTGTTTAAAGAACTCCTGCTACAATAATGTTTAATGCTGCTTAGCCTATTAAGACAATGGGGCATATTACAATTCCACAGATTTAATACTGCAGGTAGTGCGAATAAGATGATTTCTATGATTATAGATGGGTAACATAATGAATGCAAAAACCTCCAAGTCTGAACTTCCATGTCTGAAATACATATTTTTCACTTGTTGAGTGCATTTTCTCCAGTTCCTTAGAATAGCAAATTATTATTTTTTGCATATTGTAGCACTCAATAGAATGCATACAGCAACAAATATTCTGGAATGTCATAGCCACAGTTGTTCATAGTGCTCTTATAAAAGTTATGGAGAAAACAGAAGCTTTTCATATCTTGTGTAGATCTAGATGTACCATGTAGTTGACAAAACTATTGATAAAGTCTCAGAAACAAACCCCTAAATATAAATGGGAAAAAAGATGTTACACTATTAGGTGGACAGGAGTCAGACAGGAATGTACAGAAACATGTGACTTATTTAACTAAATACACAAACTTGATAGTAAGACTACATTTTGCACCATGGAGACAATATTCTCAGCTCAATGACCTGCACCAGTCTATGTGCTGCACACTAAAAGAAAAAAAATCTTTACCCCAATACAGTAACACTGATATATCTCACCCTAATCGTGTATCACTAAGACCATGAAATGAAATCGTTTCATGAAGTGTGTATGGTGAGAATGATTCCACAATACTGTTTTGTTAATGTGTTTTAAACCCATGATGTGGTTTTAAAGGATACATATTGTAAATAATGTGCATGCTATCTTAATGTGCAGAACATTGTTTGTATTATTTTCTGAATAGGATATTTGTGCTATTGTTTTAAAGTAATGTAATTTACACTAATTTGTCCACACAATAGTAAGAAAGTTTTCTGCATTGTCCTGAGTTCTACTTTGACACGTGTTGCAAAAGTCGATCAGTGGGGTATTCATTTTCAAGATGAAAACATAATGCAAGTTCAAAACAACAGTGCCTGAGTTCCATCACATTGTCAGTTTATTGTTATTGAAAGCATTTTCAATTCTTCCTGAGAGTAAAAGGGAAATAAATAAATAAATCAAGTTGAGGGCAAATACAAGGGGCCCTAATGCATCTCAAAGCAAAGGTCACATCTTCAGACATTGAGGTCACTGCAGCACAGAATTGCTCAACTTCATCATGTGTCTTCAGAGCAATTCTAGAGCTCAAATCAGACTGCAAGGCCTTTCAAGCTGGACTGAGGTAGAGAAACATTGTTTGGCCCCATAGTTTGAAGAAAGTAATTTGAACAGTTATTTTATATTATTGGATGGAGATATATATATATATATATCCATCCAATAATATATATATATATATATATATATATATATATATATATATATATATATATCTCCATCCAATAATATATATCCTTACAATAAAGACCTTTTCAGCATTGTTCAATACATTTTCACCACGATGACCAGTGAAGCGGTGCGATTCTAGGATTTACTTGCAAAATGGTTGTAAACTAAGATTTAAGCAAATTACAAAGAAAAGCTGGGCAATTCATTCAAATGTACCACCATATTTGCTACCATTTGCTAGTGAAGAAATTATTTCAAAATTGACACTAACACAATAGACTACAGTGATACTGTTTTGTTTACCCTGTCTTGAGTGTGTGCAATTGAAAATGAAAGGCAGATATCTTTCATTATTATTGTTATTATTATTATTATTATTATTATTATTTTGCAAACAGCGTTCAATCATTTTCCAAACAATATTAAATGGGGATAAGACAAAAATAAAATAAAATTGAAAGAGATGTTTCTTCACTCCCTGGCTCGACTTTAATTGAACTCCTGCTGGTGGCTTTCTATCCAGGGGCAGTCTAATTGATTGATTGTCCAGCACCAGAATGCTAGGAATGACAATTCCTCATTAGCTGCCCAATCACACAATTACTCACCTGGGACAGATATCTAAAACATAAAAATTGACTTGGGAGAATTTTGTTATTTTTTGTGTGAACTCATTGAGTTTGTCTCGCTGCAAATGACCACTTTGGACATAAAATTGCACTGCAGCATTTGTCATTATTTGAAACCCAATAGAACATGTAAAATTCGATTTGTGCACTCCAGAAGTCTTTATTTATTTCGAGCACTGTTTTTGCTAATTACACAACCATTGGAAAATACGTCTCTAGTCAGAAGGAATCAACAAACATGTAGGCAAGTAATACATTGTAAATAAGCAGCCCAGGGGCAATTGCAAATTCCAAACGCAAAACTTGAAACAGAAAGGGACACGTGACTTTGAAATTTGTTCTGAGACAAAGCATGTAAAATTGTGGTCTGTGGTTTACTTGTAGTCCCGGAGTTCCTTTAGTCGAGTAAGGCTGGGATTAAATGAAAACTTTGACTCACCCAATAATAGAAAACTACAGAACTGTACTCAGTTGCGGCTTAATTTTTAGTTAGATGCCACTTTCTTCTAATCAGAAATGTAACCGCTATGATGTACAGGTTTTTAGTTTTCTATTAGCAGGTGGGTCAAAGTTTTGATTGAATCTGGCCCAAATCTAGGCCAAAATAAACTTTATTACTACTATATACATCTATTGGTGGTGTTGCTTAACTCCTGAAACATTGCCTAAACTATTTAAAAAATGACTCTACAAGACCCCATTTTGTAAAACCAAATTCAAATTCTATCCCAATCAAACTATCTGAAACATTGATTCTAGCTTAATTCCTGATTCCTCATTACCACATGTAATCCTTATAGGTTGAGTATTTGTTATCCCCGCATTAACTACAAATAATAATAATAATAATAATAATAATAATAATAATAATAATAATAATAATAATATAGAACTTGACAGTAGAATTAATTGGATTAATTAATTTATGATATATTTTGCTAAAATATGTTTACTGCAAGCAGCCAGCACTCCTAATTGTTTAAATTGTGTGTGTGTGTTTAACAGCAGCAATATAGTTATTATAAATTTAGAGTACGTAATAAAAAATGCTATTTTATCTTCAGTTTTAGGATTACTTTCCACAACCGGGGAATAATGTCCTGATAACAGTGGGATCTCAAGATCCTTGTGACGATGGAGGAGCAGCTGTTTCAAGTTTCTCTTGACAATCACTTGTAAAAACCTGTCTGAGAGAGGAGCTTGTTCAGTGCTTTATGAGCATCGCTTGGCTTTGAAGAGGGCCTTCAGGGCATGATTGGGAATTGCATCTGAAATTCATTTACGGACTATTTATTAATTTTTTTTTTATTTTTTTCTTTTAAACGCTTGTAAAAATAGATAATGGCAGTCAGTTTGCAATTGTAAAAGCAATAGCAAATAAATAGTCCTGACAGAGAGGTCATTTCAGTATAACAAAATACATTGATGTGCACTGGCCCCCACCCCCCATAAGCACGATAAAAGTGCCCATTTTTCTCAGTGAGCCCCTGCCCTTTTAATGTTCTCTTCATGTTACTGACAAAACATGTAAGCATGTAAAAGCAGCAACACACAAACAGATACATGTTGGGTAGCTTGAACAGGGACTGATGCAGACAAACATATTCAAAGTTATAAAGTTAGGTCCATAATTATTTGGACAGTGACATAATTGTCATCATTATGAAAGGAAACAGTCAATATGTGCTTTAAGTGTAGCCTTTCATCTTTAATTTGAGGGTAGTTACATCCAATTCGGTGAACAGTGTAGGAATTACACCCAGTTTTATATGTGGTCCCCCAATTTTAGGGGCTCAAAAATATTTGGACAAACTAAAATAATCATAATTAAATTGTGAGTTTCAATATTTGGTTGCAAATCCTTTCCAGTCAATGACTGCCTGAAGTCTGGAAACCATAGACATCACCAGATGCTGGGTTTCTTCCCTGGTGATGCTCTGCCAGGCCTGTAATGCAGCTGTCTTTAGTTCCTGCTTGTTCTTGGGGCGTTTTGCCTTCAGTTTTGTCTTCAGCAAGTGAAATGCTGCTCAATTGGATTCAGGTCAGGTGATTGACTTGGCCATTGCAGAACATTCCACTTCTTCACCTTCAAAAAGTCTTGGGTTGCTTTCGCAGTATGCTTCGGGTCATTGTCCATCTGCACTGTGAAGCGCCGTCCAATGAGTTAGAAGCATTTGGCTGAATCTGAGCAGATAATACAGCCCTAAACTCTTCAGAATTCATCCTGCTGCTTTTGTCAGCAGTCACATCATCAATAAATACAAGGGAACCAGTTCCCTTGGCAGCCATACATGCCCATGCCATAACATGCTTCACAGGTGAGGTGGTATGCTTCAGATCATGGGCAGTTCCTTCCCTTCTCCATACTCTTCTCTTCCCATCATTCTGGTACAAGTTGATCTTTGTCTCATCTGTCCAGGATGTTGTTCCAGAACTGTGCAGGGTTCTTCAGATTTTTTTTTGGCAAACTCTAAAAAATCTAGTCATCCTGTTTCCTGTTTACATCTTGTGGTAAACCCTCTGTATTTACTCTGGTGAAGTCTTCTCTTGATTGTTGACTTTGACACAGATAGGCCTACCTCCTGGAGGGTGTTCTTGATATTAACTGTTGTGAAGGGGGTTTTCTTCACCAGGGAAAGAATTCTTCTGTCATCCACCACAGTTGTTTTCCGTGGTCTTCCGGGCCTTTTGGTATTCCTGAGCTCACCAGTGATTTCTTTCTTTTTAAGAATGTAGCAAATGGTTGATTTGGCCACACCCAATGTTTTTGCTCTCTCTCTGATTAGTTTGTTCTGATTTCTCAGCCTAATGATGGCTTGCTGCACTTGCAGTGGCAGCTCTTTGGACTTCATATTGAGGGTTAACAGCAATAGATTCCAAATGCAAATGCCACACTAGACCTTTTATCTGCTTACCTGTAATTTAACTAATGAGGGAATAACACACACCTGGCCATGGGACAGCTGAGATAGCTGAGCAGCCAATAGTCCAATTACTTTTGAGCTCTTAAAATTGGGGGGACCACATATAAAATGGGTGTAATTCCTACACTGTTCACCCAATTGGGATTTAACTACCCTCAAATTAAAGATGAAAGTCTACACTTAAAGCACATCTTGTTTCCTTTCAAATCCATTATGGTGACATACAGAGCCAAAATGATGACAATTATGTCACTGTCCAAATATTTATGGACCAAACTGTATAAAGGTATTCATACCATGGATATGGAAGTATTCTACGAAGAGTAGACTATTACTAGGTATTTGAAATGTGTTTAAGTTTCATATGGTATGGATATTTGTTACTTCCTCGTGAGAATTATACAACATACATTGAAAACATTGAAAAAGCCTAAAAATCTTCTTTGAGCACTTATTTTAATAAACAGGTAAATTAAATAAGTTTCCTCACAGCCTTTTAGCATACAAGGCATCAATAATATAACGTATCATTAAAAAATTATAAATTACAAATAACATGGAAAATGTAAGCAAAATCTGGAATGGGTTTAGTTGCCAAATGCAATACCATTTAATCCCATGTGTGTGTTGTCTTTAAGAACACTTATATATGGTATATTGAACCCCAGGGCATCTATGAGAGTCAACCTTGGCCTTATCATTGACTTTGTAAGTGCTTTTCTATCAATGCTGGTTGTTTTTTTTTTTTTATAGAGCTTGTATAGAGCAAGAAATGAAGAACATTGGCAAAGAGAAAGTCAGGCACCATACAGAAGAGGAAGATTTTTGGTTTCTGTAAAGTTAAACCTCTGTACCTTTAGTCAACTTTTCTATTGGTCATGATTTTCAAAGGGATTTTCAAACTACATAAAAGTTATTCTGATATTAGTTTTATATATATATACAATAGGCATATACATGATCTGGGCAGATTAGGCCCCCAAGTACTTGTTGCTTCCTAACATTATTTTACAATATATTAATAGCTTCTAGGTAATATAATCCTGTAATATACACATCTAACCTTTCATAATGTCCATAATATAGGACACCTTTTGGATCAAGGCTTCTACATCACTAACACCATCCTTTATAAAGCTCAGAAATCAACATATAATTCTACATACGCATAACCTTTATTACATTGTTGATATTAAAAATATATGATTAAGTTAAACTCCTTATTTCTGTACCTAGATTTATTGTTATTTTTACCAAGACAGCTTTTCTTCATTAATCATGTACTTTGTTAAAGGTTTCCTGGGGGTATTTAACCTGTGTTAATCCCACAAAAAAGCAAATGTTCACATGAAACAAATTATATGAAACAGAATGAAGCTATTAACATGAAAATAGCACTCTAGACGCGTAACATGAAACTCTGAAATATCAAATTAGGCTCACTAATTTGAAAAATACCCTGTAACATTTACTATTCTAAATGGCAAGTTTCAGTAGGTAACCAAGTGATGATGAAATCGTCTCAGTCTTGCCCAATCCCCCCCAGAAAGGATTGCAGCATAGAGTGAGTCGAAATCTTTGCCTTAAAAAGTTACTTTCTTGTAATCTCCTATCATCGCCGAAGGGACAAATTGCAGCAGGAAGACAAAGCAGCCGACACATTACCGTATTGTATTTAAAAAGCACACAAGCGGGAGCGAGAAAGGAAAACTTCCTAGGACGAGCTGTGTCATGTCATCAATTACGACTGCAACGTGCTAATGACTAAAGAGAGGCAGGGGAGCCGCGACGATGGGCACATCCATCTTGCTGCTGGACAACAAAGGTGTAGCCAGCTCCCACCACACTCTGTCTCCCGCGATCCCCTGCCATGAGCGCTTTCTGACACAAGATCAGATAGAAACAATGTTACCTTTCTTTCATTCCCTACCGCCTGAAAGGCACCTTGACGGAGACTGCTAATACTGACATTGACATACAATTCCCCTGCCTCTACCCGTATGTTAAAACGTCAGAGAACAATATGATTTACAGTCCCGTCGACAGTATTGTGTGTGGTAGCGTAACATACTAATTATGTGTGCCCTGTTTGCTTAACTCACCTTAACTTACCTCTATGCCTCCTTGATTCTAATTTATAAACGCAAAGGGTGACACTTGTGGTAATCAAGATTCTCATAATCCACATAAAGCAAACCTCATTTCATTGGATTTGGGCACAACTGTGTGATTGTAACTACAGAAGCAGGGTTTATTCCACTGTCTTTGTCCTGTAAAATTGTTTCATTCCTGCTGATGAATTTCATCTTATAAATATATATTAGTGTTCCAGCCTAGATTACTACGAAGATTTTCTTAGGCAGCAATAAAAAATACAAAAAAAAACTGAAAATACTCGTAAAATGGTCAAATTAATTGGGAAAAAGCTCTACCCTCCCAAGATGACGCCAGTGATATTAAAGTGAAAATGGCCGATTTTATTTCCTAGGGGAGTGTTCACTGTGTGAAGAATCAATTTTGAGCTAAGCTGTTTGTACACATAATCACAAGTTTTCCCAGCAAACTACATTGGTAGATAGATATAATGAATATAAAAACTTTCTTAGCACTTCTAATAAGCACCCTCACTGTCTTCATAGAGCACTTCTCTGATTGAAAGTGTTAAAATTATGCTTCTGTGCATCTCCCACTTAATGCGTGAGAACGGTACATCAAGGCTACACTGCCTGCAAAGCCTACAGCTTCGCCACAGGACTGAGGAGCACATGACTCTAAATTTCCTTCTGTGTGAAGGTTTGAAAACACCTTTTCAGAATGTATCTTGGAAGATTTAGCAGTTATCTGACACTGTCTGCACTGGGGTAACACAACTTATACAAGTCATGTATAACATATAATGCCAAAAAAAGTGTAAATCGCGCTTCTATCGTTTGACCTTCAGAAATAACTTTCCAAAATGTTCGTGTTTGCAAAACCAATGCAGAACCAGCAGCAGTGCAATGGCTTTATTTATGTTTTTGGCCATATTGAATTGGTATCTGTCCTGCTCATTAGCAATCTTGTACTTATATTTCTAAAAATAACAAACCAACAACAGAAGACAAAGAAAACAGTTGTTGTGAGGGTCTGCACATAGTGAACACTAGAGTGAAAATGTCAATATTGCATTGGCCTTGCCCCAAATTCTGTGCAGGTCACTGCCAACTTATCTTCGGAGGGTAGTAACAAACACACGCGTGAAGGAGAATGATGGCAGGCGACTGTCTTTTCATCTTGGATCCTATTATCAGTGGAGGTCATCAAGGTATTTAGCCCTGGAGGATATAGAGGTCAGGCCAAGCTATCTCCATCTGGCATCGCTGTGTCTGTTCAGCACCGGTTGGACTGACTTGATAAGGTGAATCATTCCTATCCGGCGTTTTCAGCGTGTCCCCAGGCAATGTACTTTTCAACTCGAATCCCCATGTACTAGTGCCTGTCACAGCTTCTCGGAGACAAGATAATTTCACAGAGCACACCTTGTCACTATACAAAACCCCTTTCTTTTTCAGAGCAAACTTTAATAATCCAGATCTAAAAGCTTACGTATCCGGTACCCTGACATTTGTTTTGAGGGCGTTCCCCTGACTTACTACCATATTCTCTTTATACATATCATTATAGATACACTGATATACACCTAAGGAGAATCTTCTTGTAGAATAAAACATTTATAATTTTAAAAATGTCACCAAGCCGAAAGGAATACAGTACATCTTCTTGCTTTTAACCATCGTTGAATGGATAAATAAATTAATAAACAGATCCATAGGGATCCATCACAATAATAGTATATTTGGTTCTTCACGTTTTTATTTTCTTAATCGATGGTCCATGACAGTATAAAGTAATTACGTCTGCTAAGATTCTGAGATTTGTGTTTCTTTTATAGTCATAAAAATGTTGTAAGTTAGTTGTGGGTAAGTGAATCGTATACAGTATAATAAAATATGTGCTATGAAGTCTGAAGTGTCTCACAGATAATTAAAAAAACAATGGCGCAAAGATAACTTCTTCATAATCCTTCACAATGTCTTATAGACACAGGGAAATGTTTTTGGTAAAGACAGTATAGTAAGGGGACCGTGAGAAGAGAAAAAAAATGTGAAGTATCAATGTTATAATAGGAATGATTTAGACATATGAACAAGTACTATTTCCTTTATGTTTTGCCTATACTTCTGCTGAATGTCACCAGTTCAAGCAATAACTTCTGTTTTTAATGAACACAGCAGCTTCCTTCGCAAACACAACATGCAGTGTCTCGAAACATTAAATGATACTATTTTTTTTTGTAGGAGGCTTCTCTGTGTGTGGAAAAAAATAAAAACGCATTTCTCTGTCTGTTCTTTGGTTCAGAAGTTTTAATTGCTGTAGTGTTTAAAATCATATCTTCTTCTTCTTCTTGAGATGCTGTATTCAAATAGGCTGTTGCCACCATTATCGGTAATTAAGCTTGTCTCTAATCCTGTGAAAAGTACTGTGAAATGTACTGCATTATAAGCGAGAAACCCATCACACTGCAGCACATTTTAAAGTGTGATTGCGTGGTTGGGGGTTTGCATTCAAGTCATCTGCTATCCAAACATTCATTTCAAATAATTACTGTGTGGGAAAAAGTAACACTTATACCTGTTTTATGGAAATAAAAGACCACATTTGAAGACCTTTAGCCATTACAAATTAATTTCTATGACAGAAGGTTTTCAAAATAGTTGGTATCCCAAAAAAAAGGTGTGTGCAACATCATAAGGCCATGAGTTAAAAATAAGAAAGAGAACTTCACATGAACTGACTCAACTGCAGTTATATCCACGGGATCAGTGTGTCTTAACTAATACAACAATAAAATTAGAACAGTAACTTAATCCATATCAAAAGTAATTTACACAGTGATTACTTGAAAAATATGTCTTGTAACTGTGGAATCCATTTAGCCCTGATACTTTGGATGTAGATAATGGATTGATTTTCATCATGTGTGACTGTATAGGTAAAAACTATTTACTTGTACATAACCAAGTGGTTGTGAATGTCTGCATTGCAAGAATCTGCTTTATTACACAGCATGTTGATAACACAAGTAATAGCTAGAAATGGAGGAGCAAAAATGTTTGTAATCCTGCATTCCCAAATGTCAAAACATTGTAATATAATATACATCATTTGTATTATTATGTTTTTCTAAAATATGTCACATTCATTTCAGTTTTCAGTCATCAAACGCAAATTCTGCCTTTTCTTCTTGCCTTTTTGATTAGATTGAGATGATTTCCAAATCTATTTTTAGAATTAAATGGATGGAAATGTACTAAGTAGAGTGCAAAATACCAAAGAGCATCTTAGCAGGCAGCATTAGCTGAAGCCCCGAGCTCCTGTGTAGTGTAGCCCTGTTTGATCTAAAGACCATTTAGACATGTCCATATCTGTAACCAAGGTTACTTAGAAAACATTTACTCTTAGTTAGAAGATGAAACAAATGCAGTTGATCCAGAAAATATTGATTAAACATAATTCCTAAGACAGTGGTTAATGGAGGAGTAAATGTATGAAAATAATGATAAATTGGTACTGCCTTATATGCTTTTCTTTGTTACTCTAAGGAGACATTGGCCCTGATTAAATCAAAACTTTGACCCACCCGCTAATAGAAAACTACAGAACTGTACTCAGTTGCGGCTTCATTTTCAGTAAGATGACACTTTCTTCTAATCATAAATGTAACCGCTATGATGTACAGGTTTGTGGTTTGCTATTAACGGGTGGATCAAAGTTTTGATTTAATCGGGCCCATTGTCTTTTACACATAATGAAGAAGATTACCTCATAGGCTGCTGGACCCGGAGTAAGATCTTTCGTGTCCTTGAAGCGGTCCTCTCTGGACACAAACAAAGCCATCTTCGGACTCGATATCACCACAGGACTATAATGGCCAGGGGCTTGGAATAAAGGAAAAACACTTATTCTTTCATTTAACCTTTGAAATTTGAGTGTTTGTGGCCACCAAAGATCAAAACTTGGAAATGTTGAGGTAGCTTGTGAGGATAGTTGACTTTTGAATGTGTTCCTCTTCAATATTTACCTTCTTTCTGATTTGCTGGTGCTATGAAGCAACAAAATGTTTTCTTACCACAAAGTATATAATATAATATCATGATTATGAAATACACTGGTTTAAAATCTCTGTGATAGTTAGCTCTCAGACACAAGGAATGCACCAGGAAAGCCCAGAAACATTTGTCTCAATCAGTCTTACCTGATTAAATAACTGCAATAAATAAATAAGATGAAACAAAATGCAAAATGAAGGATTAATTTAATTATGCCGTAACTCCAATGGGAAATGTGACATTTACATTGTGAAAAAAGCCAATACACTTTCAGATCAAAAATAGCAAAAACTAATTAAGAACAGAAGCCCAGGGGTTCATATTCAACATTTCCACAAGCTTTTATTGAGTACTATTTCTTGACCCTCCGGTACTTTAAAGGTGCTTACTTGTACAAAAATTAGATTGCTTTTTAAGTTCCACTGCATATTGTAAATTTTACTTTACCTGGAGGACACAAATTTGCAGGGTCTCCATCACTAGCGAAAAGTATTAAAAACGCTGAATCGCTAGATGCATTCTAATCAACTTTACCCCCAAAAAATTGCTGGAAACTGATGGAAAAAAACACACTTATTTAAAAATGCAAATGAAAAATGCAGAAATCATTCTGGAAGTATGTTTGAGTGCATGCTCTGCAAATAAAAAAATCTATTTATATGCAAATAAACTGTTCATTAGAAGTTTGAGCGGAGACTTTGGAGCAAAGGGAGGTATAAATTATCCAAAGAAGTCATTAATTTATCAATTTTAAAATATAACATTTTTATACAGCGGCTTATTTGTGTTAATATTTGGTTAAGTCCAAAGGGAAATTGCTAAGCATCCCATCAAAACGAGCTCCTGTTTTCCTGGTTGCAATCAGCATCAGCTTAGTTATGAAAACTCTTGTTTTATTGGATAATACTAAAAATCTGCAAAATGTTTCAGGATCCAAAGCCAATAGGCATATATCCTAAGATTCAGGTGTATTTTACATGTGGCAGTAATTGGTTAAGTAACACTTCCCTTCTCTTTACTTCATCATTTTTGGGGATATCATTTTTTAAGCTCAATGGCAGTTGATATAGTATATCCTTGGTAAACATAGCACCATATTTTGTAGTTTTTTGTCTTTTGTCTTTTGAGTCTGCTAATACAAATGCAACAGAAAGTAATTGCTTAAAGTAAGTTTTGATACTCTTTAAAACACAGTGATGTGACTATATACAGTATATAAGAGTGTGTTACTGTAGTGTAAAAGGACTTCAGATAGTGGAAAAAACGCCGCAGTAGTAACTTTCTTCTGTGCCCCCCTGCCCGTTGCAAAAAATTGCATTCCTTTCTTTTTCTTGGTTGTGCTTGGTTAGATATCATAAAAACACTGCATGAGCAGGCATACACAGTCAACATTGACTTTAATAACAGTTTCCATGTAAAAGGAGCTCTCTCAATTTAAGAATAGTGCTGTTCGCTCCTTCTCAGCCACTGCCCCTTACACCAGAGGATCTTAAACTGTGGGGCAGGGGCCAGTGGGGTCTGCAAGCTCCCTGTACTTCCAGGTATTCCCTGGAAAGGTTATAAAAATGAGACCCCACTGCAAACCCCAGACTTAACATCTAAACAAAACTGTAGCTACTGAAGCAGGAAGAATGTGTATTAACTGAAGATATCAGATTTGTTTCGCAATACAATTACTGCTTTCTGAGACATATGTACTTGTACCATACATTTACATCTGCTGGGTAATTTCTGAAAAGGTGCAACGAATGTAGAACTATTGGATTTATTTTTTTAAATAATTAAATTAAACAAAAGCTGTGCAGCAAATTGCATATCTCCGTCAATGCTGCGGTTAAATTCATTGACATCTTATAGTTTATTCTTCAAATATCTTCTAATGGAAACTGCATCCGTGTTATTGGCACAACATGAAAGCAATTTTGTGAAACATGCAGCTATTAATAGGATTAATAATGATAATCCCATTACATTGATATTTTGCCCTTGGGCAGTTTTTGCTTTAATTTCCCAATTTTCATAGCTTCTTTGAATACCCAACTGACTTGAGCTCTTGTGAATTAACAGTAAAATCTTGAACTTTTATATGTCAAATATGGGTCAAAAGCTAATACATATCCACAAAGACATGCATATATATATATATATATGTGTGTGTGTGTATATATATATATATATATATATAAATCAATTAAACTGTCAGTTTACATTAGTTAAGGCAGCTATAATTAAAGGAACAAAAGCACTTAATACTATTTTATTTTTACTTTTTTTAATTAGCATTAAATAAGCTCACTTGTGATTAGCCTGTGTATCTGATTCTAACTTATCTCATTAAGGCTTGGTTCATTAAGTCCCAAAAAAAGACCACATTGTCATAAAAAGGCAAAGCTGTTATCAGAGGATTTTGAGCTTATAATAGTACTGGAAACTGTGCAGATTGTATCGATGTGTCACATCATTAAAGTTTTTTTCCTCTTTTCATGTAGAGGGGTGAGCTGAATTGAAGATCTCCCAGAGGTGGTGTATCTTTTCATACCAAGTTGTGTTGCACGAGCCATCAATGCCTCGTAATACCACGGTGTCAACTTTCTAGTGCATAAGTGAAGTTGATGGCGCCTGGGAATTGGCTGCTGAAAATGTTTTGAGTTTTTTTTCTGTTTTCTTTCTTGATAATGAAAATGGCATCTACATTTGCCCTGTACAAAATGGGTATAAAGGTAGGCCTTCAATGAATTGTTTTCCAGTTTGTCCATAAGAATAAAAAGATTGACCAACATTATTTTTCCCAAGCAGAACTCGAGGGACTAGTCCCTGAACAAGAGATGCAACTTGAGATGCCAGTCAAAACAATGGGGAAAGCAAAAGTGTTGGCTAACCTCAGAGGTCAAGACAAGCATAAAACAAAATGCCCCATGCAATTATATATAGTAAAGGAGGTTTGGTTTGACCACACTTGTGTACCTTCACTCTGCTTACTCTGACCCCAGTGGTGTGAAGCTGTGACCTTTCTTTCCTAAGAGCACTGCAATACACACACATTTCTACTTATTTTTTACTGAGAAAACGTCATTCATAAAACTACCACTTTTTTTAGGAAGCAAACCAGACAAACCACACTTAAAATTGTGTAACCCTGCAACACAAATTGAAACATGCAAGAGTGATGGATTACATTTCTCTGAGATTCATATTTACACCCAAAAAAGTCAGAAATATATAACATGTTTATTGTATGTATGCAACTTGACATGTAGTTGAGACTGTAGTGCTCATGGCACTGTATTCTGTTGTGTTTAGTATTGTTCATGTATTATATATTTTATTTACTGTACCTGGGAAGTCTGGATCACATCTGATGAATACTGAATGCCTGGGAGCTGTGCTGAGGAAGGAGCCCTGCCTCCTCTTTGCTCCATCGGTGCGAGGCGGGACATAGCGCTTGCCATATGTTCTGTCAAAGGATTCTGTGACATTGTAGGAGCCTGGAGGAGGTGTGTCCTGAAATATGAACAGTGAAACATTGAAAATGTCGAGAAGGATTCTGAATGGAAAAAATCTGGATTTCAGAAAGTCAAACACCTGGTGCAACTTTGCGTCAAAATTCACATTTTCTGAATTAATTGTATGTTTATTAATAACATGTTGTCAGGGTTGTGCCACTCAGATTACGATTTCGACAATTTTGCCTGACAGACATATTCATTGCTTGTTCTTCATGCTTTTTAAGCTTTTTTACTCCACATTTTCCAGGACATGATAAATGCAATAGTTCAAAGGGATGTCATTTAAATACTTATATCATATCAACATTTAACAACAGCCAAGGTCAGTATATATTTATTTTAATATGTTACAGTCAAAAAGAACTTTAACTAGGCTGTACATTTTACATAAGAAACTATAAGCCCAAGGAACACTAGATTGGGCAGCTTGTAAGAGATAATCATATATAAAGCATCAGGCTAAGTTTAACTGTACTGCCCTTGAACTCAAAATGCTATGCTAAACTTCATACAGGGTTCAACTTTGGGTGCACAGATGTAATCTTAGTATGGCGATAACAGTGTTTGTATATGGCGCTATAAATTCAATCTTCCACATAACAAATGTTACTGTATTAAAAGGCAAGATAATCAAAATATTTTAACAGAAAATATCAACAGGTATCGAAAAGCTGGTACAGTGATCAATACATTGAATAAATCATAGCAGTCATTTTAATATACCTTGATGAACATTTATAAAAAGGTAAACATCTGCAACTGGTTGTAGGCTTTTTCAATTGCGGCTAATACAAGTCCTTGAGGGTTGTAATTTATGCTGCTAAATGATAATTACCCATTTTAACTAATTATTATTTCTTTAATTAGCACAAATTAACACTTCCAAGGTCTTAGGCTATTGCTTACTTAAAAAGATCTATAAAAATTACTTGACTGTGGACACTGCAAATTAAAACTTTCATGAGGAGCTTCCAGAATGTGTACTTTAACAAGCACATATATTTGAGGTGTAACTGATTTACTCAGCAGTTGCAAATTTAATTGTCAAAGGGGGTTTTGATTAATTCTGAAAGTAATAGAGAATGAAACATCAAAGACTACTGCACTTGCAGATACTTCGAGTCCATGTTGACTAAACTCAAACTGCAGAGAGAAAATATTCTAGATTGTTTTGTTTCTTTATGATTCACATTGTGTAATTGCTGACACTGGAGAAAACTATTCAAAATGTTTTTCCCCAAACTTCTTTTGGTATAATATCAAAAAAGTAAGATCTGTAACAGACTCTGAATATGAACAACTTGCATATGAACAGCATTCACACCCAATCCTGTAATAAAGGTAGTGAAGACACTCTCTCACATCTGAAACTGAAGTCTGGCAGGAGTCTAGCTGACAGTTTTAAGGAGTGCTTTACTGTCACAGATTTTCCCATTACATTGGGGTTATTAAATCTAATAAGAAGAAAAATCAGTGTCCAAATTACATCAAGAGCTTGACCTCTGATCAGTTGCAGATGACAAGAATGATCTCTCACAGCGTCTGTCACCCTAAGCACTGTCAAACGAGGATAACTAGATCATGCTACTCCTTGCTTCACCTGAGCCCAGCACTGATGTCATGATTCACTGTCAGGCACACGAGGATTAAAATATTACTCAATTTAATGGCATGATCTACAATAGCCAAAGACATATACCACGTTGAAGGTAATCTGTTCAAAATAATGTAATTTGCTGCTTTCTACTGGATTCTACTTGACTGCGGTGATGGTGAGTTAGAATCTGTGAAAATGTATTTTTTGTTTCTCTTGTCTTGTTTGCTTGTCTCTAATCAGCTTTTTATGGCACACCTAAAGAAATACCAAAAAAAAAATATATATATATATATATACACACACACACTACTGGTCAAAAGTTTTAGAACACCTCAATTTTTCTAGTTTTTATTGAAATGTACGAAATTTAATGTCTCAATGTACTCAAAAAATTTAAGCATAAAACAAATAAACAATAAGAGATAAAAAATAAATCATGGAATCGTTCAAAATGTAATCCCTTAAGCTGACAAACCCCTCTGGTACCCATAAAAAGGGCACCAAATCCGTGTGCTTCTCACGTTTACCCCCGGGGGTTTTAATGACAGCAGGCGACTCTGTAAAACCTCTGCGAAACTGTAAATTGGATTTGTTTGAGAATGAAACGCACTGGTAGCCAAGAGAATAAGCTTTCAAAAGAAGTGCCAATTGTAGGAATACAGTGTAACAGGAGCTGCGCATAACACTGCCAAATAATGCTTAAGAGGGTGTAGTAACACAGTATATAACACTGAAATGTACATTATTTTTCAGTTTTTGGTATTTTAAAATTTTTGCTTAAATTTCAATAAAAACTGGAAAAATGAGGGTGTTCTAAAACTTTTGACCAGTAGTGTATATAAATGTCTTCTTGTGCATACGTGAAACTACCTTGTGCACTATTTATTTCCTGTACACGCCACATGGATTCAGAAAATAAAAAGATGTTCCCGGTATTCTCATAAAATAAGTTTCATGTGTGCACAAGAAGACATGTATATAACTTTTGTTTCATAATGTCCCTTTAGGGGTTGCGTAGCTTTTCATACCAGAGTGAGTGATTTAAAAAAAAAGAACTAATTTAAAAGTAAATACATGAAGTTTGACCACCTTTTTTACTTGGATTTTCCATTGTGAAGGCCATACTTGCTAGTATATTTTTCTCATGATCAGCAGAAAAAAGTACAAGATTCAAAATAGATCAATTACAAGAAGGGGATGTATCCCAACACAGTGTGAAGTCTTGCATGCAGACTAAACCTATGCATCAAAAACTTTCTTCACATCAGAAAAAGGAGGAAATAATGAAAAGATTGTCAGGGGCGATTCTGAGGGGGGGCCAGTGTCCCCATGACAGCAAGCTTGGCCCCCTGTGGCCCCCCCCAGAACCAAGGACAAAACACTGTCAGCAGCCCCCAGCCACCCACCCCCCCCCTTATAGCACCACGGACAAAACACGGTCAGCACCCCCCCCACTAGCACCACGGATAAAACACCCCCCTACTCCAGCACTGAGGAGAAATTGATGGCGTGCCAAATATTACAACTGGCCCCAGCCAGGCCCCCCATGCTGCAATGGTCTAGAACCGCCACTGAAGATTGTATCAAGACAGTCACTGTAACAGGTGAAAATGTTGATGAAAAAACACAACTAGAACAGCTCAAAATACCAGACCCCAAACACCACTCAATCAGAAGATAAATACACCATACTGTATAAAAAATGAGCTTTAGTACCTCAGAGCCGTCCACGGATGGATGGAAATGATAAGAATGAAGAGCTGTCCACACAAATCGCATAATGGGGCTGAATTTTCTTCAGTCATGTTGTGATTGAGTCAATAAAGTGAGATGTACAGACTTCCGAAATGACTTAACTCTTTCAAGCACAGAAACAAAGAATAACTAAATATATATATATATATATATATATATATATAGCCTATATACACACTTTGGCAGGCGTGAAATATATATATATATATATACACCAATCAGCCATAACATAGACCTCTGAAGGTGTGCTGTGATATCTGGCACCAAGATGTTAGCAGCAGATCCTTTAAGTCCTGTAAGTTGCGAGGTGGGGCCTCCATGAATCGGACTTGCTTGTCCAGCACATCCCACACATGCTCGATTGGATTGAGATGTGGGGAATTTGGAGGCCAAGTCGACACCGTGAACTCATGATTCATCAGACCAGGCCACCTTCTTCCATTGCTCCGTGGTCCAGTTCTGATGCTCACGTGCCCATTGTAGGCGCTTTCGGCAGTGGACAGGGGTCAGCATGGGCACCCTGACTGGTCTGCGGCTACGCAGCCCCATACGCAACAAACTGCGATGCACTGTGTGTTCTGACACCTTTCTATCAGAACCAGCATTCACTTTTTCAGCAATTTGAGCTACAGTAGCTCGTCTGTTGGATCGGACCACATGGGCATGGTGCCATGATAACGAGATTATCAGTGTCATTCACTTCACCCGTCAGTGTTCATAATGTTATGGCTGATCGGTGAATATCTCAATAGGACAGTGGAACACATTTATTAAACAGAATTCTGGTGTTAAGAGTAAAGGAACCATTCTTCCAGTATTTTGAATTCAGTATACCTCTTACCATGGCATACTATCGCAAATACAGATATATTGACTAGAAATAGTATGGCATTGGTGTCACAAGACAGGACGTACATGACTCTTGAACAGAAATTAGCATAATGAGACATAATTAGCTATGATCCTGCTATCCACTTTCCTAGTTACATTGTCACATATTTCCAATTGATACAATGCAACAACAATTAATGTTGAATATAGTTATGATAAAGCATTACCATATTACAATGGGTAAAATATATTTGTATTCTCAGGCTGTCAGTTTTCATTAAATGCCAGTTTATTTATAAGTGTATAGGTATGTCCTGGACCACATTTTAAATGGTATTCAAATTTTAGAGATAGAGCAGGCAGTTGATGGAAATCATGTAATGAGACAATTACAAAAAGGGAAAGGCTAACCTGTAATTTCTTCATATGTCATTACATTTTAGATACTGGCAGCATCTTCATTTATAAATCTCAGATTCCTACTGTCATTGATGCACAATTACATGTGACGAGCTGTGGTCTCTACTTAAAGTGTCAGAGATTGAAAAGTCAGAATGCAACCAATTACAATCATACTCCGGTAATGATTTCTTGTGTAATATTTCTTGTCATTAGAATGACATTCCCTGCTTATGTGCTCGACATATTTCTGACAGATTCAGTAATTTGAAACCTGACACAAAGAAGAAGAAATCTGATATTTCTCTTTAGCATCTGTAATAGCACTGACAAACAGATGCAATGTATTAACTTGAAATACAGTTTCTCCCAACTCTAATGATAGTTATTATTCAACAGTTAGGAATTATATATAAATAAGTGCATACACACGTGCATGCATATATGAATATATAAATGCCAACACACATACATATTAGTGCTTAAATAAGATCAATCTGTAGAGCCTGAAAAATAAAGATGCCTTTACGAAAATCTTCCTCACGCCTGGGCCATATGCACTCTAGTTTATGAGAAAATTTCAATTATGTGAAATAATCAAGTTGATACTGATAATAATATGATAGCATAGGTGATTAAACTGTCACATGGTTTTGGCTTGACTTATTACAAAAAATATTTTTAATAATGTTTTAATGGGCTTTGAGAGAAGCCTACGGGATATTACGGAAGTTGCAAGGCAGGACTGTATTCAGTTTGGCCAGTTTACAATGCTTCGGCCAACAGGAGAAGTCATTTAGTCTCTTTTTCTCTCATATACACAATATATACATATATACATATAGATAGAATGAGAGAAAGAGATCAGAAGACTAAATAATGAAATGTCGAGTGTTGATTGATTCCAATTTTGTCAGCATCTAGGCTATTATATATGTATATATGTATGAAAGCAAAGCTAAGCAGTCCTCCCTGAACATGCACATGGCTCCCAGGATGATGAGCTCATGATCCTTTTCATAATATATATATATATATATATATATATATATATATATATATATATATATATATATCTTAATTCAAAATCCCAAAAGCATCTGCCTGTTGATTGGTCTGTCAGTTTAAAAATAACAGTAAAGTAATTTGATCAGAATATTCAGAACAGAGAAGACCCTGTCAAAAGCAGGACATGAGAAGTCATTTTAATATGTCTGAGTACTTTCCTTTGGAGAAAACAATTGAATAAATTTGTAATGTAACTAAACCTATTGTGGTCAGCAATGTAACAATCAATTTCATCATCTCTGCAGCAGCTGAGCAATCCTTGGGATCATCCCCCTGTGGTAAATCACATTACATGGCAAGCGTAAGGAAAACTGTGACCTCTGGTTCATTCCGATGCACTCCGATTGCTGAACCAAATAAATGGGAGTTTTATCAGCTTCTATCGTTTGTATTTATTTGTTTGTTTATTTATTTAGGCTATCTATTTATCTATATGAATTGAGAATCAATTAAGAAACTGAATTTTTAATCTCAAAATCTAGCTTCCCTGCAGGGATTTTCTCTCTATCGCAAATGTAATTTTTATGTCAGACCACTTGCTCCAGAATCCTCTTCTGAGGTTCCTTAAACAAGCTATCCCCGGGGGAATTCCTGTGACATCGACTAAGGGTAATGGACTGTATCCCAGAGTGCCTCAAATAAGATGGTGGCAACCAGCCTGGAGATAAAATCTGTCCAGTTTCTTAGTGAGAAACTGTTTATTTCATATCAGGAATATATATTCATCACATTTTAAATGGACAGCACCCAGGCTGGAGATACTACTGTAAAGAAAAGTTTTCCACCTCTGGCAGAACAACTGGCACAGCAGAAGGGCTTTAAAATAGCCTTCAAGAAATTAACACATCAAATTAAATTCAATGAAAAGGTGTCACTGACAGAACTAGCCTATAAGAGATAACACTGAAAAAATATGGCAACATCCTAATATTCACACAAAGGGCTGGTGTTCAGTAATTCACAGGTATGAGTCTACTGGGGCTGCTCAAGACCAAACCACAGCACAGATATTGGAGTACTTCCCCTCGGTCACTTCCCTGAAGAAACATTTGCTTGGTACATCATAAAATATTGCAGTGAAGTCTTGTGAAGGCATCATAAGGGTAAAAAATAGGGTAAAAGCACAGAAAAACATTAGCAGAATATGAGAAAGAAATATGTAAATGTGGGTTAAAAGCACAGGCAAAATAGGGTGAGAGTAAAAAAGTGTCATTCAGACTATTTTTAACTGAAAGTAGTTGAAAATAATTTAGGTGAATTTGGCACTAGGTTTAGGCTATGGTCAGGGTTCGATTCTCCAGCATGTATGGACTTCATTTGTATTGTACTTTCATTGAAACATGGGTACTTGTATGTGTTAGAACTATTACTGGTGTAAAACAGGAGAAACAGGAAGACACAGAACCACTTAATTCATTAGCATCATACAATACTCCCAGTAAGGGATCTTTTAGGTTAAGGGTTTATTTTTCTTTATGATAATGAGTCTAAATGCACAATGAAAAAAAAAACTACTTCAATCTGAAAGGAGATCTCAAGTCTTAAAACTCAAAACTTGAAAGTGAACACTTCAGCCTGTGATTCACACTTGGTTAACAAGCAGTGTAAACTGCATTGTGTTGCCTCCAGAGAGCAGAACATCATTATGGCTGTTTTTGTTTTTTTGCAAAAGCCGTGACTGTCTCTTAGAAATGGGAATTATATCTACCTTCCTGCTGAGGCGCAAAAAGTTAATATATTTCAAGTATGCGCTCCCTGTCAAAATCCTATGCATCTGTGATATTTTTATGTAACGTTGCAAAGTCAGACAGATTAAAACTGTTTAAATTTTGAGGATCAATAACATAAATAACAGGGACATTTACTGCCTATATTCCATTTTGCTTTCTGCAGCCTCAGCAGTCATTTTGTTTAATCGTTGTTAGCTCTAGTTAATGAGTAAAAATGTCATGACTTAATGATGTTTTAGAGGGATAATAAAAAAAGAAATGATTATGCAAGCTTGGTTCATATCTTAGTGGTATGTATAGAAAATTGGTTAATACACCATATAGGTATATGTGACCCAGATAATTTCTTTGCTCTTCCCTGTCAACAACTTTGGATTATCAATTATTGTCTGTCTCTTTTTTGTTTTCCTTCACAAAAGACTTATTGGTATAAGGTTTTTGTGTTTAAGAAGGAGGAGGGGTTTTGCTATTTTTTGGTTATGTATGTATTTGAATTTTTTATTAAATACAAGATTATTACAAGATGCAAGTTATTACTCCACACTATTGGACTAGAACTGAATAAAACTCCAGCTATGCAAACATTTAGCAAACCTAAATTTGAATTATTCCAGGATTGTACCTCCTTTTCTGCAACTCTCCCCTCACATCTGGAATTCAACTGTGCGAGCCAAGTGTTTATAATAGACTCATAAATAGTCTATTATAAATAGCACTAATTTCTGTTGATGAGCAGTGGCCAATGTAATTTAATTTTCCCTTTAGTTTCTGCTGTAGAGTCTCCTTGAGTTTGAGGATGTTGTGCAAAGTACCTCTACACAATGAAGTCAACACACTGCTTACGTGATTACATGAAGTATTTTAAGGAAATCTTTGCTAATATATCTGCAGAGAATGGGAAAAGAAAATGTAAATATTGACTTATGTTATGTGGGGATAACAAAAGAGACAACCACCAGTTGTTTTTGGCTCCTCTAAAGCAAGGGCCACTCAACACTACTGGGGTCAGTCTGCCCAGTAATTTTCTATGTTAGCCCAGGCAGCATACAGGGCTGTGGAAAAAACCTTGGGCTGCAGGCGTGCAGTTAAGATGGATTACAAGGTCTACAGATCATCCATTTTCCAACTACAAGCAAATTATTGTAAAAAGGAAAATCACACTTTGTTTAATTCATCTAAATATAGAAAAGACTTATAGGCCACAGTGTGTTGTAAAGCAGAAGCACGCAGTCTGAGACAGGGTCCTCTATCATCGGGTCAGTGTTGCATGGCAGAGACAACATACACTCCAACACCTATGAATCTATCAACAAGTTATTTTTAGGTTGGGCTTCATTCATGTTTTCTCTCTGTGTTGTGACAGAGGTGACAGAGAGCCGCATGAAGTGGTATCACTGTGCCTTTCCGTGAGAGATTCCCAACAATGTGTTTAAATAATGCTGTAGACACAGGGCAGGGGATCGTTTGAGTGAATACTGAGCCTTAATACACATATGTTGAACACAGCTGTTTTGTTCTAGCCAACCCTCCAAGTCTATTCCTATTGTACCACACTGAACACGTAACATAACTTTTGATGTGAGGCAACACGAAAAATAACACACTGATTGGCCATTTAAATACCACTGAATGAATGCATGTTGAAATCCACAGTGATTTTAATGTAATCATGGCAGAGGAAAACTATTGAAGTTGCTGCTAATGTAAATTAACTGCAAATCCACGCATTTCTGAATACTCTCCCTCCACCGCTGGTCTAAAATTCAACGTTTTAGGAAAATATGAAGCATATTCACAAACCCACAGTTCATTACCTGCCGTACTCCAAGAGAGTCAAATCATTGACAGCAAACTCAACCGACCAGGGCAGAAATGGCAGATGCAGACCACTGAGCCAGCAATACCTCACAAGAGACTTGCTCAATAAAAATGTTATTAAGAGAGCAGTCACAACAGAGGTTTGTCAATATTGATGTGTGATGTAGTGTTTGGTTCTTATTAGTTGCATTGACTTTCAACAGTACAAAATGCCTTTGGGTTAGATGCGAGACAATCTTGAAATTACCATTTACACAACATACATATGAATAAAAGGCATCAATTGTCAATGGTAATCAGTATGAAATATTACATGTAAAAAGTAATCAGTAATCAGTTACAATATGTAATTGGTTTTCTTTTAATTTGTATATAACTACTTACGTATTTATTGTTTATTAAATCCCCATAAAAAGTTATTAAACCGTGCCACAAATTCTGCTACTAGGTTGAAAAAAAAAATTATATATATATATATAAATATATATTGTTTTAGACAGCATAGTGATTTTTAACATGGGTTGAGGTCCAAACTGTCTGTATACCAATATAACTGCTTTATTAATTCTTTGATGACAATTGTCTTCCTGTGAAATATTATCTCAATTCAAACACAATTTCTGCTGTGGCTTCGATCATTTTTAAATCAGTGTAAGTGTACTCAATAAACATATGTTTAGAAAAGTGACTAATTATCATGAGTCATTTTACATTAAAAGATAATACTAGATTTAAAAGTCTATCAATACAGAAATGTAGGTTTGTTTGTATTGTTACTATAATTATTTAACCTTGAATTCTTCAGGTTTCCTCTGTATTATCTCTAATACATAAAAAAAATATTTAGGAAAGGTGTAATTATATCACCCCTAATAATATACCCTCTCTTCTGTATCTGTTTCCGACTGAGAAAGCTTATCAGCACGGTAGATATTAATAAAATACACTCACAGTGTCTCAACAGGCAAAAACAATATGTTCAAAGCAGCTCCATTTGTGAGCTCCAGTGACATGTCTGATATGATTTATGTTGCCTCCAACCTGCCGTGAAGTAGACAGTTCCCTTTGGTGACAGAAAGTATTCAGTAAATCATATCAAGAATATGGTACAACACATTTATCTATATGAATCCCCATTAATTTAAGAATCTGCTGTTCGTTAATGGATGACACAAAATGCTCTTGTAGCCAAAGGAAGTACACTCCCACAGAGCCTCATTTTGAGATGGAAATATGGCACAACTGTCAATGAGACAAATACGATTGTGGAGGGGAGGAAGGTAGAGCTTGTATACCTTTCCTGAAATTGAAAAACAGACAAATTAAGAAAACATTTATATTCCTCTTTTTAGATTCAGATATCCAGAAACATCATGTTTTCCCTAGAGGAAGAAGAGTTTTTTAAAGTACTAAACAGACAGAGGATTTTCTGTCTATGACTAGCATGCTTTTCTTGCCTTGATTCCTTTACACACAATCTTGTGTTTCTCTAGTTCTCTACACTGCAAGCAAAGATACCACCTTGAATCCATCCTGACTGATTTAAAAACTATGCAATTCTCAGTAGTAGGATAAAAGTGGTGTTGGTGGATCAGTTTGTGGCATTTATTCTTCTGGACAACCAGTAAAGCACTCTGCTACCTGTAAAGCACCAGGTTCTTCAGGATGAAACAAAATGCTGTATCTCATTGGAATGTATTATTTTTATATTCAACCAAAACAATGAGAGCTTGGCTTTTGAAACCCAGGTCAGACCAGATCCAAATTTTTAATTGATCTAAGTGGACAAACTGGGCCTTAAAATGTGGTCAGTAATTGACATCAGAAGATATTCAAAACCAGAAACAAAAATTATTAAACAATTACAATAAAAAAAAACTTCCTAACCACATCCAGAAGTGTTACACTGTAGGCTGTGATTATTTAGCATTTGTTTAACATTACTACGAGCTATTGTTCAGTGTAACTGTGTGTGTCTGGCACTGTCTTTGTCTGTATTCAGATATTAAGCGGCCATTAATTGTGCTATTAGCAGTCCTGCGTGGGAGGGAGGGCCATCCTGACCAGCCTTGTGTCATTCAACGCAACACAGGTGTGCACTGTCCTAATTAGTTATAGGTTTTTTTTTTTTAACCGCCCCCCACACCTCTGCGCCAGCAGTCAGCGCGAGCAGCCTTCAGTGCCCCCCTTCTGAAGGGCCCCATCTCCAAAGGGCAGGGACTCGAGCTGTGGGGACTCAAGCGAGGAGAAGACTGTGAGGAGACGCTGCACAGCAACAACAGACAACCATGATGATCTCTCCGATTCCTGTCCTGCTCACTCCATCTTTTCGGCGTGCACCTGCGCGCCATTGTTTCCCTAATCCCTCCAACCTCATCTCTCTGCCTCTCCCCTCCTCCTCCCTCCCCTGTACTCCACTCTCTGGAGGCCTATGGAACTGCCACTCAGCTTCCAACAAGGCCGACTTCATCTCCGCCTTCACCTCCCACCAGTCTCTGGATTTCCTCGCACTCACCGAGACATGGATCTTCCCAGACAACTCTACCACCCCTACTGCATTATCCTCTCTGTTCATCCCGTCCCACTCCCCTTGTCTTACCGGGTGGGGAGGAGGAACAGGGCTCCTGCTCTCCCCTTCTCTCCTCTTCTCTGTTCCCCCCTCTCTCTCCTCTATCTTGGCCAACAGCTTTGAATTCCATGCAGTGGAAATCACCTCTCCCTCTCACCTCTTCCTTCTAGTTCTCTACCGTCCACCTGATCCACTCACCTTCTTCCTGGATGAACTTGACTTTCTTCTCTCCTCTCTCCCCTCGCTGTCCTCACCTACCATCCTCCTGGGAGACTTCAACATCCACCTCTCCAACCCTTCCCAATGTGCCGGATTTCTTCCTCTCCTTTCACTCCTTTAACTTCTCTCTCTCCCTGTCTCCCCCACTCACAGTGCAGGCCGCCAGCTTGACCTCATCTTCGCTAGAGGCTGCTCCCCTTCAACACTCTCCGTGACACCCATGGACATCTCAGACCACCAGTTCATTCTCCTCTTCTTCCTTCTCCCTTTCCCTCCCCTCCCTCCCTACTCCACCCACTCCCTCTGTCACCTTCCACCGTAATCTCCGCTCTGTCTCCCCCTCCACCCTTGCCTCCACTGCCCTCACTCTCTTACCTTCCATTGACTTTTTTTCCCATCTATCTCTCAACTGTGCTATCTCCTCTTTGTTCTCCTCCCTTGACTCTCTCTGTCCTCTCACGTCTCGTTCTGCCCGTCCCTCCCCTCCTCAGCCTTGGACCTCTGTTGTTCTCCGCTCAACCCAAACTAGTCTACGTGCCGCTGAACAGAAGTGGAAAAGGACCAAACTCCCAGCTGCCCTCGAACTCTACCGCTCTCTACTGTCTACATTCTCCTCCTCACTCACCTCAGCCAAGAAGTCTTACTTCCAATCACTCTTCGAATCCACTGTCAACAAGCCTCGCAAACTTTTCTCCACCTTCTCCTCCCTCCTTGCCCCCCCTCCCCCTCCTCCTCCCTCATCTCTCACTGCTGATGATTTCGCCTCCTTCTTCTCCCCCAAGATTGCAGACATACGCAGGCTCTTCAATACTCCACCCCCCTTTTCTTCCTTTCCTTTCTTCCTTTTCTTCATTCTCACCTCTCTCAAATACTGAAGTTTCCGCTCTCCTCCTACATCACAAACCCACAACGTGTGCCCTGGATCCTCTCCCTTCTTGCCTCTTCCAAGCGACTGCTCCTGATCTTCTGCCCTTCATCTCCTCCCTCCTCAACTCCTCCCTCCTCTCTGGCTGTTTCCCCTCTGCATTTAAACAAGCTGCTGTCATCCCATTGCTCAAGAAACCAACCTTTGACACCACCTCTCCTCACAACTACAGCCCTGTCTCCCTACTCCCCTTCCTCTCAAAGACTCTCGAGCGGATGGTCCACCATCAGCTCTCTGACTTTCTGTCCCAACACTCACTCCTTGTTCCTCTGCAATCTGGCTTCCGCACAGCTCACTCCACTGAGATGGCTCTCCTGGCAGTCACTGATTCCCTCAGCTGTGCTCAGGCCGCCTCCCTCTCTTCAGTCCTCATCCTCCTTGATCTCTCCACAGCATTAAACACTGTCGATCACTCCATCCTCCTCTCCTGCCTCGCTGATTTTGGAATCTCTGGGACTGCTCTCACCTGGTTCTCCTCCTACCACAGCGACTGGACCTACCAAGTGACATGCCGAGGCTCCTCATCCACCCCCCAACCTCTCCTCACAGGCGTTCCCCAAGGCTCCGTCCTGGGCCCCCTCCCGTTCTCTCTCTACACTCGCTCCCTGGGCCCACTCATCGCATTCCATGGTTTCTCCTACCACTTCTACGCTGATGATGCCCAGATCTTCCAGTCTTTTCCCTCTTCCGACCCTCTCATCCCCTCTCGCATCTCTTCCTGTTTGCCTGCCATTTCCGCCTGGATGCACTCACACCACCTCAAGCTCAACCTCTCCAAATCGGATCTCCTGTTTTTCCCCCACTCTTCCTCACCTTCTGCTGATCTCCCCATCTCGATCCCCTTGGAATCCACCACACTCTCTCCTTCCTCTTCCGCTAAAAATCTAGGAGTCACCCTCGATCCTACGCTCTCCTACACCCAGCACATCACCACGCTGACACGCACCTGCAGATTCTTCCTGAGCAACATACGCCGAATCCGTCCCTTCCTCACCGACTACTCGACTCAGCTGCTCGTCCAGTCACTGGTCCTCTCCCGCCTGGACTACTGCAACTCCCTCCTGGCCGGCCTGCCTTCAACTACTACCCGCCCACTCCAGCTCTTCCAGAAATCTGCGGCTCGTCTGATATTCTCTCTGCCCCGATTCGCACACACTACTCCACTGCTCCGCTCCCTCCACTGGCTCCCGATACCGGCACGCATTCAGTTCAAGACATTGACCCTGCACCAAGCTACCTTCAGTCCCTCGTCTCCCCATACATCCCCTCCAGACCACTGCGGTCCTCCAGTGCCAGAAGACTAACTCTACCTCCTCTGCACTCCCCTTCCTCCAGAGCCGCTCCTTCTCATCCCTGGCCTCTAAATGGTGGAACGACCTGCCCACTGAAGTCAAAACAGTAGAGTCTTTGACCTCCTTCTGGCGCTTACTCAAGACGCATCTTTTTCGACAGTAATATTAGTCCTTTATCCCTGCTAGATAGCACTTCTCAGTTTTATTATGCTTCTTGTGTTTTCGATTTCCCGTAGCCCTTGAATGTGACCCTACATCTTGACAGCACTTAGCTTTTACCATCCAGGATGTAGGACCTCACTTACTGTACTTGCTTGTTTAAATTGTAAATTGGAATTTGTAAAATGTATTATTTTGAATTGCTATGTTTTAGTTTAATTTTTTTTTTTATTGATTTTTGCACTTTGTTTTACACTTATGTTGTAAGTCGCCCTGTAATAGAAATAAAAAAAATAAAATAATAAATAATAATAATAATAATAATAATAATAATAATAATAATAATAATCCAGTAGAGATCACTGATCAACGTGGTATGCTGGCTGGAACAAAACTGAGCATTAAAGTGAAAGATCATATTCATAGTCACGTTCATTGGATTATTTTGTGTCTCATATATTAATAAGCAAATATATAGTTTTTACTATTTATTATTGACCACAACAGAGCTGGCATCATCTTGTATGTGATTCATGCAAGTTATTTCCTTAGCTGTTAATTGTCTGTTTAGGATACTGCGTGTGCTGCAAAATCTTATTTTTTCTTTTGTGAAATATTGTGAGAGAAGAGGCAATAACAGAGTAGCTATTCTACCAGAAGAGGTCCATGTTAAACTATTTATGATATAATGGAAACTGATTACAGATGGTCTTAAGAAACTCCTGAATAATTCATGTTTTGCAGATTACTTGTGCTTAACTAAGTTATTTTGACCTTTCATTCTAGACCCTTGACATCTGCATCACATCAGCAATTGAATTGTATATGTATCATCAAAGCCAGCAATGAATATGTAAGACTATACGTACTTATTTTATTTGTATTGATCTTACAGGTTTTATATATACATTTGATCAAAATAAAACATGTAAGTTAGTTTTGAAGGATGTCTTTTTTTTATTAAGGTTCAGCAGCCTGTGTGATTTGATGGTAGGAATGATACCATCAATAACAGAAGGTTTCAAAATGTGTATATATAGCCTATTATTTTCTTTACAAAAATAACTAGCCTATATACACCGATCAGCCGTAACATTATGACCACCTGCCTAATATTGTGTAGGTCCCCCTTTGGCCGCCAAAACACCCTGAAGGTGTGCTGTGGTATCTGGCACCAAGACGTTAGCAGCAGATCCTTTAAGTCCTGTAAGTTGCGAGATGGGGCCTCCATGAATCGGACTTGCTTGTCCAGCACATCCCACACATGCTCGATTGGATTGAGATCTGGGGAATTTGGAGGCCAAGTCAACACCTTGAACTTGTGATTCATCAGACCAGGCCACCTTCTTCCATTGCTCCATGGTCCAGTTCTGATGCTCACGTGCCCATTGTAGGCGCTTTCGGCAGTGGACAGGGGTCAGCATGGGCACCCTGACTGGTCTGCGGCTACGCAGCCCCATACGCAACAAACTGCGATGCACTGTGTGTTCTGACACCTTTCTATCAGAACCAGCATGAACTTTTTCAGCAATTTGAGCTACAGTAGCTTGTCTGTTGGATCGGACCACATGGGCCAGCCTTCGCTCCCCACGTGCATCAGTGAGCCTTGGCCGCCCATGACCCTGTCGCCGGTTCACCGCTTTTCCTTCCTTGGACCACTTTTGATAGGTACTGACCACTGCAGACCGGGAACACCCCACAAGAGCTGCAGTTTTGGAGATGCTCTGACCCAGTCGTCTATACATCACAATTTGGTCCTTGTCAAAGTCGCTCAGATCTTTACGCATGCCCATTTTTCCTGTTTCTAACACATCGAATTCAGGACAAAATGTTCACTTGCTGCCTAATATATCCCACCCACTGACAGGTGCCATGATAACGAGATTATCAGTGTCATTCACTTCACCTGTCAGCGGTCATAATCTTATGGCTGATCGGTGTATATAACTATAATAATTGAAACGTGTGCAAAATTACACTTCTTATCAAATAACCTAATGGATGAAGAAACCTTTCTAAAACTTTTTGTGTGCAAAAATATAATAGAATAAGCATTCACACATAACTGCAACACTGAATAGAATCTGAATTAATTTAATAAAAAGAATAACCTACATATAATGAATTGTATAACATGAATAAAACAAAACCCTAAACCAAAAAGAGCTTCAAACATTGAACACCCTAAGATTACACCAGTAATCTTCCAAGAGAGCAAAATAAATCTGTGTAGCTCTCCATGAAAAACCTGATGCATTAGATGGCTTTCAGGGGTCTTCCTCAGACTTGTAAGATTTCACAGTGAGCTGCAAATCAAGTTATCACAGCCTACACAGGGAGCCCCAGCACATCCCTCTGCTAAACTGCAATTCAGAAGAAAGAGCCCACCACAAATCACTATTATCTGTTATTAGAGCCTCCAAAGTTCCCACACATTACCCAATGATGAGGATATATCACAAACACCCCTTCAGAGGAATTACAATCACTCAAAAGGCCTCTGCATTCTTTTAAAGCACAATAATAGTAAATACAGGGTTATTAGACACTTTTTTTAATATCTCTCACCATGGGATGTGAGGAAATGGAGCCAAATGCAATGCTAACTGGCACTACATCATGCTGGTTTTCATTAAGTCTGCTGGAAGGAGGCGCCGCGTGGAATTATTAATCTCCTTTCATACGCCGATGCCTAAAGAGGCTACTCTATTTATAGTGATTATTGTGTGTGTGTGTGCGTGTGTGTGTGTATGTGTGTAGGTGTGAGTGTATGTGGGGGGTGTTATGTAAAAAGATTAAACATGCCAATATATAAAGGGGGAAAAAAAACACTCGGACTGATCATTTCATATTTTACAAAGGAAATGTGTATGAATAATCAACAGTTCTACATGACAAATGTTCACAAATCTGTTCACAATTGTCACACAACCAGGGCATCAGTAAGCCATTAGGATAAACAAACTGTGTGTGTATTGTATGCACTACACTATGCATGGGATAGTAATTATGCTGCATTAGGAGGACGGTAAACTTAATCCTGACATAAAAGCTAATTGGGTTTAGACTTGCATAGCTAAAAGTTTTCTTCTTGGTCAATGAGTGTGACTTCATATCTGAATACATTTTCTCTGGTTAGGTCCCTGTGTCTTGTTTTCTAATGACAAATGCTTTGCATAAGAAAAATACACTGTCATCAAGATAAAGAGGCATCAATACAGAGTACGTAAAGTAGTTGTGCTTTTTCTTCCTAAATATATGCTAGTGGATGCATCCTGCATTAAAATGCGACATTGTTTATTAGTGGCATGTACTTTTAAATGTTTTCTGAATACAATTCCAGGATGCAGCCTCCCAAGCTTTGGCAGAAATTTAATTCACATCTTACTTTTAAAAATGTCTACCATGGTTAACGGGAGCTTGACTCTTTTACTTTGGTTATAAATGTTGTTAACAGCAATATGTGATTCTGTTTAACTAGGATGTTTTTTGGATTAGAAAAATACGTTGTGCTTTACTCTGCTTGTTGGTAATTGGTTTGCATGTTTAGTTTTTACATCTTGCAAGGTGATGTCTGCAGCATCAAAAATATTTTTTTAAATATTTACCATCGATGAGCTACTTAAATTAACTTTAAAAGTTGTTGCATCTAACTATGTTGAATGTTTTTCTGTAAATCACACATCTTTGATATGTATATGTTGTGCTGTGGTAGAGAAGCACATTTCTGTTGAAGATTGTGAACGCCTGAGGCACATTTTCTGATGTAATTGGATTCAGGTCACTAAAACTAACTAGGGTTAGTTTTAAATGTGAATTCTTTGTTTACTTTTTCGTTGCTGCTTTCATAACTTCAGTGATGATAAACCTGAATATGAATAGATACATGAATTAATGTACAATACCATCAATATGTTATGAATGGCAATGCATCAGAATTTTGATCTGTTGGAGTCAGTCGCTCCTTTATACAGGTACAAGAATGGTACCAAAACGTTTTTAAAGGTGATGTTACCAACAGGAGACTACCTAATATTTTCTGACTAATAAATCCTTTAGAAGTCCTGGAAACACTTAAATGTTTTTATTTATTTTTGTCCACTTTTTCAATGATCCAGTGAGTGTAAGTTATACATATTTAACTGGTTCAAGAATACATCCCAATGTATTGCAGTCTAGAGACCCTTAAATCAAAAGTAAGAAGTGTTAACTGTTGAAACTAAGACTAATTTCACAACATCCGCATATCAATGACCAACACATACTGCTAGTTAGCATGGTTAGTAAAGGATGTGAACATCATGAGTTTATGATGATATGTGTTACAAAACATATTGAAAGACATTATGAAGGGAAAAATAAACAATTGCATTTCTAGACATAGAGCACATTCTGTAAATGCTTGCATGTAGTGCATTTTAAACACAAAGGATGAAATATCTCTAATGAAATGGTAATTACACCATATGTTTTATTTATATCAAAGGCTTGCTTTCTCTTATCTCCTAATTATTATCAATTCAGCCAGATTCATGGACACTTTAAGACCTGGACTGTCTGAGGTCACTCATGGTTACTGAGTCATGTTGGCAAAAATGAAATACTGTACGCTTCAACAGGGCATAGTCACTTCAAAGAGAATTTGATGTGAACAATAAAAAGAAAGTAGGCCTTCCAAACTTCTCCCTCCAGACTCCAATCACACACTGCAAAAAAGGCAGAAAGTACTTGACTTCAAATTAACTGAGGGCAAGCCAAAGCTAGGTAAGTTCTAGTATAAAAAAATCTAATTTCATCAGCGGGAGCCGTGCCAGAGGGCATATTTAAAGTTCAGTGGCAGTAGACTTGGGGCAGCAGTGTCATGATTGGAGCAGAGCACATCTCCAGTTGCTAATGTCGATTCACTGGGCATCTTTGAAAGAAGGGCAGCAAGGAGAAGCCCTTATCACCTGCACTCCAGTCTTTCTTTTTTGCATTTCGTATCATTCGTAATAGAAATGCATCTTCTGCACCTGATCACACCTAAGTGACATAAAGTATTAGATAATCTTTCATTTACTGTTTGGCTCTCTTTTTTGGTTCTGGTTTAACCCGTGCAGCAGTAATCATATCTTGTATGATATGTTCATTGAATTATACATTCCCTATTGTAATAAGCAATACCTCAGTCTCTGTGTAATGGCCAGTGATAACAATACAGCATATTTAATTAGGCCTCCAATTTTTAGCTATCTGCTGTATACATCACTTTCTTTTCTTCACTCTCCCATAATCCCCTGCACACATGTGTACAGGCATCAAGAAGGAATTCAATTTGCCAACCTGTACTCTCATAGGGCCATTCTACTGTTCACCTGCCAGAACAGCAGTGAGGCCCAGTTCTTGGCCAGGGTTCGGGCCTTTGGGAATCCATGGCTTAATCAAGTACTTGTATATTCTTGGGATACAGCTGAGATGTGATGAATAGTACTGCTTTACATACAGATGTATATTTAGATTTGATAAAATTGAAAAAAATGGATATCATCACATTCTACTTTTCAAATTTAAGCAAACCAGCTTTTCTATTAGACTTTTTCCATCTTAAAGGTTTTGCATGTTTGTTTTCAGGAAACCCAGTCTGCTTCCACCAGAACTGTGTATGTGGATTTTTAACCCTCTCTCAAAGGCATGCTCATGTTCAGTGCTGATAAAAGCCAGGTCCAGTGGATCAAGACTATTCATGTAATCTTCCATATTTTAGAAGAGAGGACGAATTGCTAATATGGTTTTAAAATTATTTGCATGACTTTTGAAAGCTTTACAGGAAAAAAAAAAAAAATAGGAAGGAAGGGGGTGGGGTGGTGGTGGGGGTGACTGTATTTTAATGCAAGTTAAAGGCAATTAATAAGAAAAGCAACTTGCTGAGAAAAAAATTAATTACTTGTCTAGTTTTATGATGGTCCAGAATTTATCAATATGGAAACATAAGTTCTAGAAAATAAATTGTCTCTGTTAACAGCAAGACACGCTCAGCTTAAAGCAGCTGGAAGCCAAGGGCATATGCTGCTAGCACCACAACACTATTTATAGCACTCTCTTAAAAACACATTTTATTACAAAAAGACATGAAAATGAAATACTTCACGTATCAGCAGAAACTGACTTCATACATTTACAAATACAACTCCTTCAAACTGCAGGTTTATTTTGAGTCTATAACAAATTATGGCTAGCATTTTATTTTTACACCCAGTCAAAAACCTTTACTTAAGAATCTATATTCTTTTAAAGTCTAAATGATCTACATATTATCACTTCAATACACAATCAATTCTCCGCATGATGTCATGATGTAACGTCTGCCCCTCACATTCCCTTTGCATTATGCTGTGGCCAGTGCTGTCGTATTCACAGAGTGGGAAGCCCAGCAGGGCTGTCTTGTTAGCCATGTTCCTTGCTCACTCATTTGATCTACGAAATCACATCTCCTTAGAAGCTTTTCAAGGCTTGCAAAATATGGAATTAAATGATGTCTCTGCAGTAAAATTAATATTTTTGTAACTATGCTCAGGTTTTCTGTATCTGTAAAGGGAGGGAAGAACCTGTACACAATTTTAATACTGTTTGTGATCGAAACCGAGATCCAGATCGGCATTTTTTTTCTTTTTGTGTGTTGCAGCCCCTGTACCTCACAGATTTCGCAATATGCTGCATTACTGTCTCTCTTGTTCTAATGACTTTATTACTAAACCACATGTTAGATTAGTGCAGATACTATCAGTTTACTCTTTATGAAGACCCACTAAGAGAGATCTTGCCTTCCCCTGTGATCATAGATCAATATGGCAAAGGAGGCTTTCTATTATTAAAACCCCAGCCTCTCAGCAACATGAATGCTGGGCTCCCACCATGTTGCAGCATGGCAAGCCAAGAGCACAGCGGGCTGACTCTGTCACCTGAGCTGTAAAACAGCAGGCGGCTTGTGGGACATTACTGATACTTGATGTCAAATGGAAAAGAGGTAAAGGGGGAAGATGGAAAGAAATGTATTGCACAGTTAAGTGAGTTTCAAGAGAGCAATACTGTCAAAGGTTTTTACTCACATCCTTTTTCCACATTTACATAACAAGACAAGTAAAGTATAATAACGTTTTTCAAATTGCCAAGAAATATTACCAAAAGTTTGAACACAAAAAGTAGAGAGGGTACAGGCAGATCAAATTGCGAAACCCAACAAACCACAAAAATGTAAGAGAACGAAGTCAGTTCACTCAAATAGAATAATATAATTTGACATAGAAAAATACTCATCAACGATATTACGGGCTGCTCTACTATCAGTGTGGTCAGAGGAGGAAGATTTTTTCACTTCAGTAATGGACTGGTCCATGTTGGCAACAAGTCCAGCTTGGCAGTAATGTCTCTTGTGTCTAATGAGTAGGTTTCTGCTGACATAAAGCACAGCGCATAACCAGAAAGCAACAGAATAAAATATCTCAGGGCTGCACATCAACTACGTAAGGTTCAACCCCAATCATATGCATTTCACCATGCTGAAATTATGCACATCCATCATTTGAAACAATGGCATGTGTTCATTAATGTAATTGAATACAAACTGTGCATTAAAAAATATATGTATGTAACATTTATATATTTTCAGAGTATGTTTAACCTTGCACACTGAAATGTTTCACTTGGCTGTCACTCCATTACATTCTATAAAAGGAAATCAATCATTAAATAACATTGTTTCAAATTAAGGCTGTGAAACCATTCAACCACAAGCGTATATCTGTTTTGCAGGATTTATATAAAAATACATTTGCTATAGACTTCAAGACTTAATGAAGACTTAATATATCACATGATATGATTTAATTAGATTTAATCCTTCAACAACATTTAATTCTACAGTTATATAAAAGACCTTCATAACTTTTTCAGTGATAAGCTCTTTTTTATTATACAGAGTGCTTCATTTTAGAAACATTTTGTATTGCAAATCTAACCTATTAATGTACAAAGATTAATGTTACTGAGAATAAAACAGTGAAAAAACATATTATAAGTGTTTTTATTACATTAAATCAATATAGAATGTGCTGACACAATTCACAATATCTCAATGACAAGTTTTCAAGACAGAAGGTAGGTAAAGCATGAAAACAGTAGAAGTTACCAGACCGGCACCACGTGGGCATCAGTATTACCGCCAGTGGGGCAAACACAAACACTGAAAAACTCATAATATTTTTTCAAAAAGTACTGAGTGCATAAAACCAAAGCATCTACCAAAGCATCCCCTCTGTGAGCTGTATGCAAGGTTATTTTTTATAGCTGCAAGTCAGTTACACTTGTGGGGATACAGAAGCCCCATTATGTCAATAACAGACAAAGTAAGCCCTGATATACAATATTTATTATATTGTTGAATTTATGTTATTGTTTTACCAAACTTCTCAATGAAGGTCTCTTGGTATTTTATTGACTGGAATGCCCATTCTTAGTCTTAGTCTTTTGACATTTTGTTTTACTTGAATTAAAGTTAGGAGGTTGATAAAACATGCTGAAGGAGACCATCTGGGACTTTTTTGTAAGACAGTATGTTTTTTTCTTTTTCCTATTGCTCACATTTATCAGGCCAATGTCTCTCTGACTTAAATGGATTTCTCTGACTCGAGTAATAATACATGTCAGACACAGATCAATCTGACGGACTGTAGTTTGGATCCGGTAAGAGACTCAGTACACAGCGCCGGCTGAAGCCTTCTGGGCCCTGGGTCTGCTGCTAACTGATTAGGGAACACAATTTTCACAGGTGCAAATTCAGCCAAGTGCATTTAAGACCGGACGACTAAGAAGTCCCCAGATTACAGTTCAACAACAACCTCCATCTCCAATTTGGGAATGTGAGTCAGAAAGGCTGGGTACTAGCAAATGTAGTTCTGTGTGTCCCACAATTGCCAGGAAAATTCCATCGTTTTAATCAGTGTAGTATCACGAAGCTGCTATCCTAGCAACAGGACCAGGAGGACATTGAATTGAATCTCATAGCTCTGATGAAAACCATTACAACATCCAAATTGAGCTATAAAAATCATTGTCTGAATGCAATTTATTATAAATGAATTGCAATTCTTTTAATCAGTAAAAAGGTTTTTTTAAATGTGTCCCTTTTCAGTGCATACTCATCCCAGTGATAGTTAATTGCATTTCAAACATCCTAATAGATTCAGTTCTATTAGCTTCTACGTTACACAAAGGAAACTGTTATACATTTACAAGCATAATATCTTCAAAAGCCCTAATAAAATATCACCTAACTCATTCGGTTCACATGGCAACCAAGACAAGTGAAAATCAGGTGACATTTCCCAGCCTAACCACCTCACACACCTGCAAGTCAAATGTGAGAATACCGGTGAAAGGATATTAGGGATCAGTTCATCTGGGCCCTGGGTGGAATCAGATGGTAACAGTGATGCTTTCAGGAAAACCAAAACTATGCCATTATTTTAAACCTAACCCACAGATCCATAAAGTTAACTGAAAAAAGACACCTACGAGACTACAGCCACCGCTGACGATGTCTGCTAAACTGAAAAGTCAAGGCAATTGGCCCCTTATCACCTCCTAAGCAGTTTAAAATACAATATTTCCTATCCTGACAACGAGAACTGCTGTGGAGTCTGAAAGCATAGTGCTTTATTAACCATAAATGCCTTGCCCTTACCTTTGCTACAAGGGGAGTCTGCAGCCTTTCAGTAGCCGACCTAAACACGGCTGTTTGATGCTTTTTATATCTCTCCTCGGGCTTATCCCTGATCTGCACATGAACACGAAGTATAGTGTATTAATGCATTGGAGTAAACAAATAGTAACACAGTGTACTTTGATAACTGAAATGGCATTAGCCACATTACCATTATCATCATCATCATCATCATCATCATCATATGTGTCCTTGTATTTAGATTTACAAGATTGTATAGTTGGTTTTAAGACAATCTAACATTTCAAATGGAACTCGATGAAAATAAAATAAAATAATAAAAAATATACTCCATCATGCATTTTACTTTGTTTTTTACTAATGGTAAAACAAGCAATTTTGGAACAAGCCATTTTTCACTGTCCTTCTTGCAAAATGTGATAAAGTGTTCCCTGAAATTGTTAAAAAGTTTATACCTGAGGAAACAATTTATAATGCAATATCAGGTTCATTTGTGCCGACCAAAGGATAATTACAAACAGTTGTTAAGCCATTTAATCATTTTTCCTTCATTTATTTATTTATTTTACATTTTTGATTTTCAGTTTTTTTTGTTTTACTTATTGTGATTGTGAAAAGTACTGGAGAGGCAGCACACAAACAAGTGTGTTGTATGTGGCCACAAAAGCTACTCCTGTGAAGCACCATGCACCATGAATCACCTGAAAATGTACAATCCTATAATAATAATCAAAGTCTATAATAATGTGTGATATGATTGTGATGGTTATCTTTCAATTCAAGAACACTACCCAAAGGGGGAGGGGTTACGTTAGTTTCCATGGTAACTAATACAACACATTTTTCTATCAAAGCTGCCTGTAGGCCCATTCGTGTGTCACTCAAACAGAACCTTCCCGTTTCCTGTTTGTATAACTGGTGTCGCATGAACCGAAACTTCCTCTTTACCAGGAGTCTGAACTCCCGAGCAACTCTTTGCAGCGTGTTCTCTTTTTCAGATAACCGGGGTTGGAAACACAGCCTATCGTTTCTAAGGGGTAAGAAAATGGTTTCTGCACCAGTATCTGTTTCTGAACTTTTAACTATAGTTAGACAACATTGATTTAATTCATAAACATTGTATTTCCAGGAAGTTACATTCACTTTAAACTTATATTTGTATTTACAATTGATATTCATAAAGTATCTGAAAGAGACATTTATTAAGCATGTTCCTAAGCTAAGAGCTGCATCACTAAAAAGGCAATTCTTCAGTGAAGTTAGCTTTACCTGGTACTCGGCTGGACCCGGGACTACCGAATCTTGTTTAGTCACAAAAGCAGAGCTTCGACTTGCAGTTGATCCAAATCCCCCTTTTCTACTGCTTTCCAGGTAGGCCTTTTTAAGACTTTCATGTGCAACTCCATAGTTAAACATGTTATAAGCTCCAGGACCTACCAAGCAACAAAACGCGACACAGGAAGTCATTAATTACTGATATGAAGTTTAGTTTTTTCATAGATAAATGTTGTTGGAGTTGTTGTATTGGTAATATTATCACTATATTTTTGTTGAAGGGTGTGATAAATCAAATGTTCAAACAATTACCTGGACAATGCAAACAATGTGAGCTTTTTGGGACAAGTGGAAATTGAAGGTAAGTGGCCACTGCAAACCTGGTGTGATTGCTTTCCTAGAGTCGGGAACAAACCGCACTGCAGTTAACCCAAAGGGACTTTTCTTCAAGCCTGTTATCTTCTTCAAGCACTCCAAGGCAGTGCGCGGGTCTTCGTAAGAGCCTGGGGCGGGAACTATTGACTTAATAGATGCAAATCTCTGGTGAAACACATGGAGAATATTCCATTATTATTTATCTTAAGACACAATACTGTATGAGCTGCTTTAATATGCCAATTTCTTTATTTCACTGTGAACACATTATATTTTCATGGCCTGGGTATGCCAAGAGCCCAGAGGGTAAATGACACCCAGGAGAAAGATCACATCTCTAAACGTCCTTGTAAAACAAATTGTGATATAGTAAGTGGCAAGGAAGATAATACAATCAATTAACGTAATAAACTAATTAGATTTTTTTTATGGACTGGGAGTTATACATACAAATTGAGCATCTTAAAATCCCATGGAGGCATTGTACACTTCTGATTAGATAAACAGCCCAAGTTCCATATAAAAACTAAAAAGTTAATATATTCTACATCGTCAGTTCTGCAGATGGCAAGTGGCTTCCTATGAATACCTTACAAGAAATGTCTTTATTATTTGCATTTGGCAGAGTTGTCATGTGTTGTAAAAATGTAACGAGCATGTTCCTTCAGATCTGTTGCTGTTGACTCAACTTATACTATCCATTGTCATGCTAATTTACCCTCACAGGAACAAATGGGGATGAGTAACAGAGGTGCACCGGCTAGCTGGGATCAGATGTTTCAAAAGTAAAATGTAGCAGGTAAAGAGGCCTGCAAATATTTGCTTTTATATGCAAGAATCACTTCAGATGATTATAGGAGGAGGTCCATTTACGGTTTACTGGTTAAAGTTGAACCCCTATTTGTTTTCTTTTCACACTTTTTTCAATGAGCTATGAGACATTTTGCCAGGACCCATTTCCAGCATTGTTACATTGAGGGAAAAAAGTATTTGATCCCCTGCTGATTTTGTATGTTTGCCCACTGACAAAGAAATGATCAGTCTATAATTTTAATGGTAGGTGTATTTTAACAGTGAGAGACAGAATAACAACAAAAAAATCCAGAAAAAGTTATAAATTGATTTGCATGTTAATGAGGGAAATAAGTATTTGATCCCCTATCAATCAGCAAGATTTCTGGCTCCCAGGTGTCTTTTATACAGGTAACACCTTTAAGAGAGTGCTCCTAATCTCAGCTCGTTACCTGTATAAAAGACACCTGTCCACAGAAGCAATCAATCAATCAGATTCAACTCTCCACCATGGCCAAGACCAAAGAGCTGTCCAAGGATGTCAGGGACAAGATTGTAGACCTACACAAGGCTAGGCTGGAATGGGCTACAAGACAAGATCATGAGAACGGTGAGGAATCAGCCCAGAACTACACGGGAGGATCTTGTTAATGATCTCAAGGCAGCTGGGACCATAGTCACCAAGAAAACAATTGGTAACACACTACGCCGTGAAGGACTGAAATCCTGCAGCGCCCGCAAGGTCCCCCTGCTCAAGAAAGCACATGTACAGGCCTGTCTGAAGTTTGAACATCTGAATGATTCAGAGGAGAACTGGGTGAAAGTGTGGTCAGATGAGACCAAAATCGAGCTCTTTGGCATCAACTCAACTCGCCGTGTTTGGAGGAGGAGGAATGCTGCCTATGACCCCAAGAACACCATCCCCACCGTCAAACATGGAGGTGGAAACATTATGCTTTGGGGGTGTTTTTCTGCTAAGGGGACAGGACAACTGCACCGCATCAAAGGGACGATGGACGGGGCCATGTACCGTCAAATCTTGGGTGAGAACCTCTTTCCCTCAGCCAGGGCATTGAAAATGGGTCGTGGATGGGTATTCCATCATGACAATGACCCATAACACACAGCCAAGGCAACAAAGGAGTGGCTCAAGAAGAAGCACATTAAGGTCCTGGAGTGGCCTAGCCAGTCTCCAGACCTTAATCCCATAGAAAATCTGTGGAGGGAGCTGAAGGTTCCAGTTGCCAAACATCAGCCTCGAAACCTTAATGACTTGGAGAGGATCTGCAAAGAGGAGTGGGACAAAATCCCTCCTGAGATGTGTGCAAACTTGGTGGCCAACTACAAGAAACGTCTGACCTCTGTGATTGCCAACAAGGGTTTTGCCACCAAGTACTAAGTCGAAGGGGTCAAATACTTATTTCCCTCATTAACATGCAAATCAATGTATAACTTTTTTGAAATGCGTTTTTCTGGATTTTTTTGTTGTTATTCTGTCTCTCACTGTTAAAATACACCTACCATTAAAATTATAGACTGATCATTTCTTTGTCAGTGGGCAAACATACAAAATCAGCAGTCTCACTATACTTGACATGCCAAATAACCATCCAAGTCAAAACAACCACAGATAATCACACAGAACACATTTAATGGCATATGTAAAAAGCCACCAATGTAACATGAGGAAAATGCAGATAACAGAATATATTCCTTCAGATCAGCACAGTATGAGTATGGATTACATTTTAATCTTGTTCTATAACTCCTTTTTAGAAATGAAATCACTCTGCATCTATATAGGCGGGTTGAGCAGTGCAAAGAAGCATGGGATACCGAGGTAAGAAGCATTTCTGAGACAGACTATTGATTTACATAAACTTATACTCAAACAATATACTTTCCCATTACATGATGAAGCAACGGACTGTGAATTCAGGTATCAGGTGAAGAAAAGCCTACCACAGCTTTGTTCCTTTACTTTACCAGTGGGAACCCAAAACTTAAGAGCAAAATATCATTTAAAATATGGATATCCATTTGCGGAAAATAAATGATTCCCCTTGATATTTTGTGTGACATGGCTCTGGGCGTATGTGAAAGATATTCAAGGTTAAAACAATTCTTGGAAGGATTTTCATTTTGCATAAAACCTAACGGGAACAGTTTCGCAAATCCATTTTCATAAAACAGCAAAGGAAAACAAAATATATCATGCATAGATATGTGCATTGAAAAATGCGACATAAATAATGAAGCTTTCATTAAATATTTTGCAGAGTTCCGTGTTAAATATAGCACAATGTTCTGAAGTGTATTGATTATCTTTATTCTGGTATTATCTCTAGTAATTATGCCTTTGGTCATCGTCAACATAGCCTCATGATAAGTTATTCTTAGTAAACAAACTTCTAGAAAAGGGGAATTCTGTGGAGAAACTTTTTGTTTTATATTGTGCTTATGAATATGCTATTGAAGAAAATACGGCATAATACAATATACCCTTATGCAGCACTTCTCACTCCAAACTACACCAGGAAAGCTTTGTATATCGCAGTGCTGAAGAGCTTGTGGATAAAGACAGAGCAGCTTCCTCTCAACTTGGGACCAATACAGCAAAGACCCCAGTGTTTCATGGAATTGTACCTAATGGGATAGAAGGTAAACTGTGCACCTGGGACAATATTAGTCTATCTTACCCCACTGATCTAATAGGGTCCCTCCCTGGCCTTGTCCTTTCCACTGGGAAAAGGAGAAAATAGTACTAATTTGTCTGATTGTGCCATGGCACCTGCAAATGAACACAGTCAATTCAAGTACTATCCGCGCATGGACTGTAGGATCGGTGTCTGTGAACAAAACAGATACTGTGACTTCATTCCTGTCTTTCTCCATTCCAACACACAGCCATCTCTTTGACAAAGTATAAATCTCCCCCTGTAGATGACAAATGGCAGTGAAACTTGTGTGATGTGCAATTTTCACCTGCAAGTCTTGCAAAAAGATCCAATATAACATATTTCTTATAGGTTTTTTTTATTATCAGAAGAAAACCTCGATTGACTTCTAAAAGAGATTATCTCGGCTGCTTCTGACAACTGTGCTGAAAGCACACTGATGACAAAGCTCTGTTGACAACTTAAGTAAATGTAGACATGTTTTGTGCATATCTACCACCTTCTGTTTCATAATAATATTATGCAATGTCATCCCACATTCATAAAAGGGGACCAATGACAGCAACCACAGGATTCTGTGTTTTTTTCCATAAAGTAATAATGTGTTTGTTTGTATGATTTATGTAATGAAATGGATATTAGACAAGTTAGTAAAACACTTATTTATAACTCAACAATAATGAATAATGTTATTTATGATTTGTTTAGATCACATACATGTTCCAAAACATCTGGAAAGTAAAATCAAATTACATTTTTTTGCAGCTTATCCAAATACAGCTGTTTTTTAAAGAATGTATCAATTTCTTTGTATCCAATGTATCCAAATCCCCCTACATTTGCACCCCAGGCCCACAACCTGGTCAAACTTCCTGGAAAGAGAATACTGCACTCACACAAACAGAGGGAGAGTAAATACCAAAAACAGTTCTGCACTGATTCATGTACTAGACATAAGAATAAATATGACAACAGAAAAAATATTAAATTTTACACACGGGGTTCATCTCGCTCATCAATTCCAAGAGCATCATTACGTCCAGTTCCCCAGTGGGACGCCAAAAGGTTAACTCGCATAACATACTGTAAACCAATCATGTTAGTTTATTGCAAAGCTGGGCCAAGCAGTTATTGTAACTTGAACACACAATCTGGCATTTGTCCATTGGATGATAAAAATTGAGTACACATCATATAAATAAGGGGTCTTACCTTTGCCTGAGAAAGAAAAGGTGGGTTGAGAGCTGGTGTCCCACTGTGTGACGTGTTCGGCCTTTCAAACTGGCTCTTAATTTCATACTTGCCTGGACCAGGTATACCCTAAATCAGAAAACAGTATAGGCATATAATTAGAATATGCACAGACAAAGCCAATGAGGAAAATATGGCAGCAGGATAGCAGTACTCGAACAGACAGGGTATCAATGGACACAGATTGACGTGTAATGTTCATCACAAAACAAAGGATATAAAGTCACACAATGTCCACAGACAAGGCTGATCAGTTTTTTTACAATATCATATGGTGTGTAAATAAAGATAAAGCGTCAAAATGTGGCACAGTTTAGCTTTTATTTTTGTTAATAACTTTTTAAATTTTAAATTTCCAATAGCTTCCTTTTGTTTCAGGCCATATTGAGAGATGACAAAACGTGATTTAGACTTCTTGTACGGTACTGACACTGTACTCTCATGAAAAACAGGGCTCTGAACTTTTGTATTGTTGAAATTAAGAATAATTTGATTGCATAGCCTGCAATTTACCTGCCGTATATTTGAGGATAATCTCTAGCTCTATGGCCTTGGGGTGTTGATATTAATATTAATAAATATGTCTTCAGCATTGAACAAAAGCTTTTCGTTTTTCCATGTAATTGTTAGATTTAGTTTTACATGAGACAGTAATGGGAGGCACAATGTTATCGAAAGGCTTCCAAATTGCAATAAGCCGTTGAGAGCAATGACGACTCAGTTATGGAGATGACGAAGTGTGGGAATAAGTGAAGATCACTAAGTAACAGAACAGAGGTCACAGAACTCAGAGCTAGTGCCATTAGCCAACACGTTGCTTGGGACAGCCAGCTCTTCCACATGATAAGTGAGCCATTATGTTGTAGAGGGTGGCAACCATGCATCAACCTCTGACCCAAGGAGGTCAGACTCACACAAGCCACACAATGCATGATGATATATAGACAATTAGAGACTGCAAGACAAATGTTGTAATTTGGCCGTTACCAAACTGGTTCAGTAGGCAATGTCATTCACTATAGATCTTTATTTGCATCACCCTTTTAAACACTATACAGTAACAGTGTATACTTTTTATACTTTAATATTGATTTATTTCTATAATACATATTAGAAGTAGTAGTAGTATGTAAAAGAATAGAAGAAAGAGAGAGAATAAGAAAAAAGGAAAAAATAACTAAAGGCAACATTGAAAACGGAGTCTGCTTTTCAGCAAGAAACAAATTAATGGAATTCAAGACTTGCCAGCGAAGGCCACAACACTGCACTATGCAACACAATTTATGTTCCTGGGTAGTAAGTGTTATTTCCTAATTGCTTATACCTCAAAAGTATAGAAAATGGCAAATGTCCCCACAAACTTTGCTTTTGTGACCAGGACAGTGATATTTTGAAATGTACCCATTTCCATATTAATTTTGTGTCTTTTATATATGTGATATGTTGTATGTTTTGATTTTATGTGAACGAAAAGACACAAATTCTCCCGTTTTCTCATTGGAAATAGGTACATTTCAAAATATCACTGTCCTGGTCACAAAAGCAAAGTTTGTGGGGAATAATAGCAATTTTCTATACTTTTGAGAGATAAGCAATTAGGAAATAACACTTACTACCCAGGAACAAAAAAAAAAAAAGTTACACAGTGTTATGTTAAGTAAGGGCATGGTTGACACAACAGGGTTGCATAAGACACAAACTAAGAGAGAACGGTTTGACTGTAGACAGGTGGAAATCATTGTGAAGAGTATTTAAAATAGTGGTGATGAAAAGAACTGCACCTATTGAGCACAATCCACTATATGAGCCTGCATTAAATTACAAAAATAGGGTTAATAATGCTGTTAGAAATAAAGCTAGACCTTTAGAAGACTAATTTGCCAGAGAGGAAGAGAAGCCAAGAATTAGTGATGTGTTTGAACTACTGATTATTACAACAATCAGAGCACCCGCAATGACCTGCTACATCAACAAAGTTGGATTATTTGACTATTGTGTAGAATTAGAGCAAGCAAACCTTTATCCTCAATTCCTCGTCAGCTATAAGATGAGGGTGGAGGTGAGAAGAAACGGCCCAAATGCACTGTACTTTGATTAGCTCAAATTTGCTCATTGCCTTAGTACCTCATTTATATGCCATCACACTTGCACTGAAATGATGAAAAGATAATTTGTGACACTGACATGGATAGCAAATTAAGAAACTCAGATGTTAAGTAAAGACATCCTGCATCTCAGTATCCACTTGAATGGATGTGCACATGAAATTAAAGAGAAACCTCCAATTTAAACAAAATTGCAAAAATGTAGACAATGGGTTATATTCAGAAAAGACAACATGGGGTCTGCTGAGGATATATAAGTCTAAATATTGAGATGCAGACTATGAATAATATCCTATACAAAATTGCATAACAAGAAAAAGTTCCATTACCCAAATCTCCAGGTAGCATTGCTTTCATTTTCTGAAAGCACAAAGAAGTATCTCTGCTTGCTTGCATGTCCCTGCTGTGTGGTAATATTAAAAGACAGAAAATGGCTGCCGTGCCAAACAGGGGCCAAGGTTCTGAAGCAGTCCCAGTTATTCTGGGTGTTGTATGTGCGCTGTGTGAGGTCTGCATGTCCTATGTAGGACAACTCAACACGTCCTCCAGGTAGAGGCCCAGAGGGCAATGTAGGCAATAATGACCCATCTGTTCACCACCAGCAGCCACCACTTTCTAATGAAGACAGATGTGGGCTGCCCTACTCTGGCAGCCTGCGGGGTGCTAATGAAAGCACCTAATGGTCAGTGCCTGCCATTTTTGACTGATTGATGACCAAAAGGGATGCACCTGAAACGCCAACTTGGTAACATTATGTGGTCATTAGTCTTGCCACACACAATTCCTCCCTACTGCATTGAATCTCCAGCAAACTGCTGCTCAGCAACTATGTTAGTTCCCATTCCCAGTCACCTGCAATAACCTTGCCCTTAGAAGCCTGTCAGAAATTCAGCATGACGGCGAGAAACGCACCCCTAATGAGCCGTGTGATAAATAAAAATACTCTCCAGCTACCGTCTGCAGATTTAGTCAGGATTGAAAAATCAAAACAGGATACGAATAATAATAAATACGTGAAGAATAAAATAAATAAATGTGAAGCCAAACGGGAAGTGACAATAAATTATCAGACCAGGCTGTCCTATTAATACTGAGCAATTGGCTTTCTTGCCCGGTTCATGAAACCCATGTGACAAGTAGTTCCTGTTTAAAAAAAAGAGGTAAATTCACAAATGGCAAACAAATCATTATAACCAAAACAGCTAATCTACAAGTGCTGCACAATCTTGACTGCCCTGCTCAACCCATCTCTGACAATTTATGCTCTCTTGACGAAATCCCCATCCAAGTCACTTTATCAACATGAAGGCATGCAGTAAACTATATACTTAATTTCTTAATGGGGAATTCAGAATATTTATTGCATAAGTGTATATATATAGTTTCTGCAAATAGTATGTCTTATATGATCCTAAGCATAGGCTAACCATTTCATAAATTGTCTGCAAACTAGTCACATGTGCAAAAAGTCACCCTAAAGAAATTATAAGCATCTTATACTTAAACTGACCTGGATAAAAATTGGGTTAATCGTATTAATCAGCCAAACCAGACTCTCATTTATGACAACCAGGCGTGCTGAATACAAAATCAAATATCATTAATTAATGACTAGGCCTAATTCACCCAATCACGTGAATGGGATGGGATTTCCATTCATAGCCTCTTGATTGTAATTATCACTACAAGTTTTTATCTTTCTCGTTTTACAGAATTTCAGTATCAGGGTCTCGTCATTGCTGAAAGGAAATGAGTGAAATTAAACTGTGAACTGTTTCCGTTTCTTATTCTTTGTTTCCAGCTCTGGGATGTTCTGATATCTTGGCTGTAATTACATGTGCAGTGTGCTTCAGCAGAAAGACCGCCGATTTCTCATTAAGTGAGCTGCTCACTGTTCGGCTAGCATTGATCGTGGCGCTTTCTGGAAGATTTTGAGAATAATATTGGGTCACTACAGTCACTACAAGTATTCCTCATCATCAGAGAATCAACAATGCACTCCGAAGACGGCATCAAAAGAAACCAAAGATATTTTCTAATGGGAGTATTTCGTTGTTCAAATCTCTGATTGAACCAATCCTAATATCAACAACAACAACAACAACAACAATAAAGAACAATCAGTTAATACAAAATGGATGTCACCGTATGAATGGCTCGTTTGTACCAATGGGACCGCATTACATCTATGAACCAAACAACTGAAACTTAAAGAAAAATACAAACGTTTGCCAAAATGTTAATGCCTTAGTGGAAACTGGCCAAAATAGAGGATTTCTATTAGATCATATTGATGAATTGCTTAGATTGCACCTGTCTGTGATAGCTCAGTAGGATTTATCTGGAATTAAGTTGAATGTTGGATGCTGGGAAAGACTTAGACCTGTGAAACTGCTTTAATTTATCTTGAGCTAAAATAGGGCAACTGCCTTCCCTTTGCTGATATCAGAAGCCATTTGTGCTTTAGGGGAATTCTCCCTGGAAAGGCAGGCCCTGTTCCAAGAGGGAGTGAAACGGCTGATAGGTTACGCTAGGAAAAAAGGAATGCAAATGAGGAGTATTATAAGTTGAAGCTTCCACAAATATAATCAGCTGTCTCTGAGAAAATTCCAAAAATAAGACAGTTTCTCAGAATTTACAGCACAAAGCCTGTCAACGCTGGGGCTGAGGAGCATTTGTGGGTACAGGGTAAGTCAGTCTTGACTTTTAGATCACAGATGCATCCGGGCGAACAACAGGAATGCAAAGGCAATGTTCGAAAGAGTCTCTGCACACAATGTGTTGAATCCCTAAAAATGCACTGCAATTAAGTTCATATCTGCTGTAGTGACAAATGAAGCTGTGGAGGCTCGCCAAAGGGGTCAAAATGAGCCCTCTACATTGAAATGGAAATTCAGCAAAGGGGTTTATACCTTTAGCTTCTGGCAAATTGGGTTAAAATCAACCTTAGGTCATTAGTGGAAAAGGCTTGGTCTAAGCCTAGCCAATGCCAGACATTTGCCCAATTTACATAAGACATACTGTAAACTTCAGCAGATTGAGCTAGCCCAGCTTGTGGGAGGCCAAAGCCTGCAGGGCAGCAGAGTTCAAAGTTGCAATTTTGATAAATTAATAAATAAACAGATAGATTAGTAGGCTTTTCTGTTCATTTCAAACCCATTTATTAGCATCTCCTGTTCCTAATTGAGTAAAAATGAAAACTAGCGAAGTTGCAAAACTTGATGGCGATGTTGACAGATAAATACCTTTGAACAGCACCGGACAGGAAAAGCCCCCAAGGCAAATAAACCTGAAAAGCTACAATGGTATTACAATGTTATGTTTTTTTTTTCCATAAGGCAAATCATTGTGGGTTGATTGGTCTATAAGTGCAGCACTGGGAAAAAACAAGTACAAGGATCAAGTAGAAGATGAAACTTGAAAATGAACCTTCTTCTCCTCTCAGATTCTCTCATAAACAATCCCTGTGCAAGCTACTTTTTCTTATTACATATGGGGAAGATGTTTTTGTTTTTTGTTTTTTACAACTACTTACTCTATTAACTACCTTTATCAAAATTTAAAATGACTAAACTCAGATGTTGGCCTGGTCATAGTGTGATTGTCTTATTTTATTTTGATCTAAATTAGGTATTCCTTATTAACTTATTTAACTATGTTAAATCAGAAAATCTACTAATATAGGGGAACACCCTCCTTTCCAAGCTGTTAAAAAACAGACAAAAGTGGTTACAAAATGTCAGATTGTGGCGTTTTAGCGCCATCTATTGAGCACATTGTTATTTTCAGGATTAGCCTTTCATGTGCTACTATTTTTATGCATAGTGCTCACAGTTTGCCAGAGTGTGCGGTGACCATATGGCTCAATGATCAGGCACACTTTGAGACAGGATGCGATTTAAAAATTACCTTTAAACAGAAATATATTAACACTGAAATCAAGTATTATTAAGTACTGTAGCACTGCAATAACAATATCAAATAAAAGTTGATAATAACAAATCTGTTTAGCTTTGTATTCATTTCATTTTGTATTACTCACTCATTTTGTGTTACTTTTAGTCATTAATACATTAATCTCTCCTGTTTATGAGCAGATTACATATCAAAACAAACTTGCTAGTTCTCTCCCGATCAAATCAAACTGTTCTCTCGACAGCATAAATAGTGAACATCTGATTATGATTATCTGACTGGTGCACAATGAAATTAACTGCCATTATTCATGTCAATGCCTAATTTACATGTTCACTTATTTCAATTAAAGGGCAAATTTAAAATCCAGTCTGTCCCAAGCTGTTCTAGTGGGACACGATCTAAACAGTGAACAATGTCAGACTCAGAAAGACCACTCCAAAGAACCCTCCTGCTAAGTCCAAAATGCAACTTGTATTATCTCCTACCAAGTTGCCACTTTAGATTCGTCTTATGGTATAAATGCTGAGAAGCGCCAGGTTCCCCATGAAGACTTCTTCAAAGGTCATATTTTGCAACCAGAAATTACAGTAGCATGGTCATGTTTAATCAGATGTTATCCTTAAACATTCTCTCAAGTTTTTTATTTGTAAAAATGCAGTGCTGCAAGCAGGGAGTTCTCTATTTGAACTGATTTATTTTAATTCTGCCTGGCATGCATTTATTTAAAGTCAGTTAGAGAATGTAGATAGGCTGTCACCTTGACTTGATGTCATCTTGCTTTGGAATTGCTGAAATTAAGGAAATGCATTCAGCGCCGTTTAGCAGAAATTGTGCCGGCAGTCGTTGCCTTTGTAATCAGCAATCGAAAAGGAGAAGAAACCAAATGCCCTCCTAAGTCATACTCTGACACGGAAAATCTGAGGCACATAATGCTTTCATATTTCATTATTGATTTGTTTATGTACACATACAGATACGTACAACCAGGCAAACAAGCAAACTATTTAGTATTTTAAGAAGGACGAAAGGATTTGACATATTTGGAGAAGGAACACGAGTTGAAAAGGGAGGTTTCCAAGCAAATGGCTTAGCAAAAAGCTAATAGAAATTGCAAACCCGTTTAAATAATAGTCCAATACTGTCCCCCTGAGCATTCATGCTAACAAACAAACACTAAATCCTTTCTGGGGCTTTGCTGAGTTGCTTTTACCTTCTTCTCTTCCTGTAGTGGTACTACTTCATGGTACCGTGGGATAAAGAGCTCGTGCTTCTTTTTTTCCTCCTTCCTGATATTGACATTTTCATAATGCACTGCCCTCTCCCTACAAAAGATTCAGAGGGAGATTTATGTTTCATTGACTTAAACTGTAAGAAGAAGATCATCTCTAAAGTCAATCAATTTGAAATGCTTATCGTGGTGTTATATATCTGCTGCTGAAGCAAAGATTACGTTTTTTTTGTCTTTCTTTGCAGTCTTAATTACATAAAGTGGAGAAGAGACTAAAACGTCCTAGTTAGATATTGATGAGACTGAGAAACTGAAAAAAGAGAACTGAAGCAAGTGTGAATTTACAGTGTTGCACTCAAAGATGATTCATTATCATGAGAGAAGGCAATCAACACTTCAGTATGGGCATATTTTGAAATATGTACTCTTAGAAACCCTAAAAATAGCTTCATATGCTTTTTTGATGAATAAATAACATGCCTTTTACAACAGAATGTTTTTTGACCTTTGTTACTCTTAATGTACTCCAGATGCATAAAATCGTTGAAACATCTCAGACAAATGGTCATTAAGAATGATCTGTTTTCTGTAATTGAACGGAACAATATAAGGTTTGCCTCAAATATGAGATTTATGAATGAACTTAATGATTCCATGTACGTGGGACAAACCGCCTGGGACAAGCTGGGCTCCGCATGGTCAGATGCCCCCTGTGGCTTTGCGGGAGCCTGCAGGTTTGGGGGTGTTTAAGATAGTCAATCAACATCACATTTTCGATTGATGTGAGAGACGGCCAGTTGCCATTGTGAGCTTGTAGTGCAGAAAATAGAGCCTGGTTTTGACTGCGTGTGGGTTGAGGGACATATGCTTTGTCTGTTCCCTCCTGAAGAGAAACAGGGGTCACTGCTGTGGGCTCTGTTTAATAATTTGCGATTCTAAATGGGGGGGGCAGATAATTAGACAACTGAAAGCATAAAAAAAAAAATGCTATACGTCAAATATATCTGAATATAAATAATGCTATAAGTTACTGTGAGAAAACATTCAGGATCACATATCTGCTTGATATTTAATTATATGTACACGGAGTTCAAGAAGTGGGACCATATTTTATTCTTAGTTCTTTTCAAAATAATCTGAATGTCCGTGTAATTTGGTATGTTGCAACGAAAACAAATCTGACACGTACCATAACACCATATCTGAAGAATATATTAACCAACGTCCTAAGTCACCATTTGTAATGTTTTCTTCTTTTGTGTATGACGGTCTTGAAGGAGGAAGGGAAAAAACAGTGATATAATACAAGGCTGAAATGATGGTGCTTGGTGTGTTATTACTCACTCAGACAGGTCGTACTCCCCTGGTCCTGGCCCCTCTTTCACTTTAATCTCAAGGCGTGGTGCAGTGAGGTTTCCAAAATGAACCCCTTTATACTTCTGGGTAGCAAACGCTTCAGCCTACAGAAAGAACAAAAAAAGATGAAGAAATCCTTATTCATAAATCACAAATTGCAGTGGACTGGAAAATAAATTATGCATATGTCGCTACAGCACATTATTCATAGTGAGAAAAAAAATCTTAAAAATGTCCTCGCTTTCCATTTTTTATATATACACTAAACTCTTTGCAGGGAGTCCGGAAAAGTAACAATTTGCCTTCAGGTTCATTTTATAGCCCTGCCTCCATTGTTGTATGCTGCAACATGCATGTGTTTCCCAACCTGCTCTTGGGACCAAATCCATATCCGATTACAATCAGATTTGAAAACACTGTGGTGGATAGATTCATGAATAGATAGATACAAATGTGGTTAAAGAACTTTTTAACAATTTTTCTTAGCTATACTTGCAAAAACATGATTAACACAATGGATGGACTCTGTTGACAGTGACTGCAAAAAGTATCTCTGAATTAGGCTTACAAACACTATTATAAAATCAAGCTGGACTTAGACACTGTACTTGTGTGACACAATCTAGTCTTCAAGACCATGCTCCTATAATAGGCAGGATAATTATATCTCATGGACAGAGGAATTCAAAGATTTGCATTACGCATTGTGATCATGAAAATAATCTGAAATTGTACATTCTAATTATGATCTCAGATCATCTAAGGTTAAGATTAATGTTTCTACAGCAGGAGAGACAGATCAAATTGTGCAGGCCGCCTCTACTATAGTTACTTTAAATTCCATTTAAGTGTCACAGACTTCCTGCTGGCATTTCCAATAAGACTCAAGCTATTATTTATTTATTTAGGTCTTTACTTTATATTAGTCTATTACACTTGATCAGTGCCATGGAAATAGGAAAATGAATACTGCTTGCTGGAGATCAGAACACCAATAACTACACCGTTGCCAAAGTGAAAAGATGATTGTGACATCTCCAGGTCTGCCTGCTGAGCGATACATACCCCAGAGCAGTAATCACCAATATTATACACCCACCCTCCACTTTCTATAGCACGTAATTCAGACTTACTGTATGAATAGGGATTTCATTTATTCATTTTCACTTAAAAGTGACGTGGGTTATGGCAAGGGCAGTTCATCAATACAGCGAACTGGACAGGATACATCTGTCATAGCCACTGCATGATCTTGTAAATTACAATCAAGGGTACAATGCTTTTGTTTTGCTTTGACTCCTTTTCCTTCAGTGTATAATTTTTCAAAACTCCCTGTTTGCCAGGATTGACATTTTAAATTCACTCTTCCAAAATAATGCAATTAGACAGCTACTTAACTTACTGACCCAAGCATCTTTAAGGTAAAATTCACATCTATCACTGGATTAAAAGCCTTTATAAGACTTGGGGGGGAGAATAAATTGATGCACTCTTGATAACCCTAAATCACTAAGCTCTTTATGCCTCTGCTCAAAGTGTTGACACAACCTACTTCAAGGTCATTGTTGACTTGGTAAGTCATTAGCAAATAAAATATGGTTTAATTGAAGCAAAGTCAGCATGGTGCTGCATTATTTTAAGTGAATATTGTAATATAACTTGAAGAAGAATTACTAATAGTCCCTTATGTTGACATCAGAATGGATGAACAAGGTGCTTTGCAACTTTTAAAAATGACGCTCCCATAATTAAGTATGGAAATAGATTCTGCAAAGACTTAAGAGCCCCACTGGTGCATTAATTTAGCTGCTAATGGACTGCTCACTGGTTCTACCACACACAGGTAGTTCACAGTGTAAGGGGCACAGTTGCCAATATGTCAATGTCAGTGGTGGCACGGGAATAAGAGCAAGGAAAGATTTTTATATTTTTCAGCTACTGATCTTCAAGGAAAGAGAGACAGGGTTGTCACAATGCATGCTAAGCATATGTAATGGCAGATTTGATCAATTAGAGCAGTTTACAAAGCACTATATGATCATCAGGTAGTATTTTAAAAAGTGAAAGGTGTTGTCATTGTTAGTATTGAGAAGTGGGACGAGGAAAAGTGCTTTCATGGGACATTCAGTTCTACTTCAGACTTTAAATGTGAGAGGAGTTTGTGTAGTTAATGTTAACAAATTCAATGTTGTTTTATATTTATTGGCATGTGAGCTTGATAGTAAGAAGAAGAAAACTAGAAATTCTTAAATCTTCTATATGATGTCATTTAAAAAATGTACTTTGAAGACAGTGAGTCAAAACCTTTTTGCTTGAAACTTTTAGATCTCTTGAAATTGTATTTTTGTCTGTACTCTGTGGACTTCAGTGTATGTGTACTGCCATGCTTAAAACATGAAAGAAAACAAGAAAGAAACAAATTGGGGGTTATTTAAACAAGTACTGGCATTGAGTCTATTGGTGCTCAAGGTTACCCCCAAACATGCAGGGTGGGAGAATAATGCAATAGTGTATGGAAAAGACTAAAGACAACAGGACTGCATATTAATTATTAGCACTTAAATCAGTGGGTAAATGATGAGACCAAATCAAACTGATCTGATCCAAAGCAACCACCCAGTTCGGGATTCATGAAACTGTAAACACCTTTATAAGCTCAGTGTTTTCCTACTAGGCCTATATCTTCATAAAAAACAAGAAATACCAGTATGCTGCTTTTGTGTTTGTTTTAAATACATTGTCTTCATCTGTAAAATGATGTTCCAAAATAGTTCTAGTGCGAGGATAAAAACATTTAAGTCATTTATTATACTGGAAACTATTTTTGAATCCTTTCATTAGTTAACTGTAGGATTTTTTTTACTGCTAGGTCATTTATTTTTTATATCATCTCAGACAGCCAAGCAGCTATTATCTTTAAAGGCGGCCAGACTGGAACTCATATGATAATAAGTGCCTCTAAGGGTAAGACATTTTTTTCAAAGCAGAACCCTCTCTCCTATTTTCGTTTGAATGTATTTTTTTCCAGCACATTAAATGTCAAAAATGCATTGGTATATACAATTTAAAAACATGGCTAAATATATAATCTATAATTAAAGAAGTACACATTAAAATTATATTGTGTATCGTGGAAGGACAAAAGTATACACCAACTATTAACTTAGCAGTCAGTGTGTTGTGTTTCAGTATCCATATGGCAAACATTTAAATGGGGTTGGGAGAGTTGTAGGCATCTGTCCTGACATTCTTCCCCGTAATTAAATGTACATCATTTTTAAAGCATTCAAATCTATGATATTCTGGCAACAATGGCTGGAATTTTAATCGGATTCAAGAGTCAGGTGATTGAATGGCCAGTGCAGCCCTTTGACTCTCTGATTACTGACAGCAAATAACATATCTGAATATGAACTTTGGGTTCTACTGGACAAAACTTTGATCGATACACCTACTTTTAAAAGCAATACAGTCACCTGTCGCAGCCAAAACTGATCCCCTACTTTTATTTAAATAGCCAAACTATCCAAATCAAATTCAAATCAGTGACACTAAGGGAAAACTTCAGGAAACCAAGAAACATGTGTCCTGCCTACTGCATCTTCAAAAGAAAGTGGATACTTTTTGTGCACAACTGTTTCCCAGACTCTGTATTTAAAGCCCTAATTCACTGAGGAAATCTACCCCCCTAAGAGTGCAAGTTATAAAAAATAGTAGGGCAGCTCTAACAAGAATAGTATTTTGATAACAAAGTACATGAGTGTTTGGGGAAGTTCAAGAACCCATTTAAGAAACCGCATCTTTCAACATGACAGCTGCAAGGAGGGTGTAGAAGCGCGTGTGGAGCACTAGCAGCTCCTGGGGCCGGCATGTAATCGAGATGTTGCTTTCTATGACGGTTTGCGGTTCCTAGGAATATTGAAAAGCACTTTTTTTATTCACATCAGTGATCTTGTCGCCGCTTTCAAAATTATACTTTACTTTTACTCCGTGATGTTGAACTCACCTATTCTTTTGTTCACAATTTAATGACAGCGTGAAATTATATTTTAAAAGAACGAATACAATCCCGTCATCAAAACAGGTCACCCAGACGTTTAGGCAACGTCTCATTGTTGTTATTGTAAAATGAGTGACCTGCACTTCTCCTTCACAATGCTACTGAACGCTCCTCCTTTAATTTGCCACACAGTGCGGGCTGCTAAATTTCCCCAATGACTTGTTGTCTGAAGGGTATGAATGTAAGCTACGAGGAACTGACCCTGGGTACCGTATTCCTTCATAAAACCGAAAATAAGTAACATTGCCATTGGGATCCCAAGGGGGGCTGTTCATAAATCATATCGCTTCAAATACTTATTCAAGCAGGCTTCAAGGTGAACCCAGATGCTCACACCTCACTTAGCTATTTACTGAAGTGGGCCCATCTTCCGCACAACAACGTACGAGCTGAATGTGAAGCCAGGAATGACAGGTACAAGCCAAGGTTTAAGGCAGCCATTCGCACTCACAAAGTGTTGTTGCTAGCCCACACGGTGCTCAGCACCCAAAGAGAAACAATGCACCTTATAGTAAAACCCTCCTATACATTGCTGTCACACTCCTGGTGTTCTTCCCCTGTGCATTTATTTATCACAGCCTCTCTTTGGAATATGATTTTCTTTGAAGACGTAGGACTGTTTTTATGAGGTTTGGGAAAATGACACATATCACAGGGATGCAAATACATCTCAGTATAAATTAACAACATGACTGTCACACATTGCTGAGCGTGTATTTTAAGGCAATGGTCAAACTGTGGTCCAGAGAACAGCCGCAGAATCAGCACTACAAAAACTACCACACCAGTAGGAAAGTGTGTAGATAGAATATATCATTGTAACTGGAAAATAAGAAATGTCTATTCAACTGTGTTCACATCTCAGCAACACAACTTACATAGGCAGTGACACAATCACACAGACAGGTAGTCATGCTCTTAGACCTACAGTTACCGTCTCCCTGACAGCTGTGAAGAAACTCGCCCTAGTTTGGCTGTGCCACCTCATTCACCGATGATCTTGGATAACCTTTGCTCATGATTAATCCAAGTCCTGATTTATTTTACATGAGATTGCCATCTCTCCGACCTCTCTGATGAAAATGATACCTACTATCTTCTCAGTCTACCAGTGCACAGGCACAAACTGTGGCAGCACCTGTCATTACTCTATACAATCACCACAGGGCTCGCTGGAGGGTAAGTCAGCATATCTACAGCGGTCTCTCGATACTTTTGTGTAGGGAGTCTGTAATGGGTACTAGCGCAGCACAAAGGTAATTTCAAAGATTCTTTTCTCTCTTTTTTTTGGTTTTGTCCTAAAGGGAGGACGGGTTCAAAGGTGTTGTGATGTTACAGTATCAAAATCCATTAAACAGTGCGTTTTTTAAACATAAAACCACCTCCAACAAATATAAATGAAGATCACTACATTAAATATAGTGCAGGCATTTTCAAACAGGGGGTTTTGCTGTGTGTATTTACATAAACGTATATATTTAACAAGCCAGAAGTTATTTTTGGACCTGCCATTGAATACAAAATGGCAAGCTTTTCCTTATCAGTTTTGAAATGAACTCCCTATGTGAAAATAATTAGGAATATAGCTCAGCAGCTAGATGTTTTTCTGCATCACATTCTTCCGCCAGTCAGACAGCTTGGCTCATTAATCATAAAGACATCAGCTAGGTAATCCACAGAAGGAGCGCAGCGCAGTATGTATAGGTGCTCTACAATGGAGGAAGTCTAATAAAACGGTGAACTACATGTTTTCTTTCTATGTGCGTTTCTGAAATTGCCAGCCATTTGTGGTTTCATGCTTGGGAGAAGGATACTATAAATTGGAACAATGATATGTCGGGGTCAGTCCTAAATCCTTTTCATAACAGAGACATAATGCTTTCCTCAAGAAGAAAAAAGAAAAAAATGAGACCAGAGGTTTGACTGCAGCAGTCAGAAAACTGTACTAAGGGGTATTGACCCTTCTTTAATGAAAAGGTCCTTCCTCCTGTTCAAAGCAACCAAGAAAATACAATTTAGGGAATTCTGAAATAGTATAGGACTTAGGGGGCTTTGTTTCTTAAAGTGCTTTTGTGGCTGATTAAAGAGTGCCTGTCATTCATTCTTCCTAGACAATGCCAGAGCACGAGAGAGCGACACCAAATCACTCAGTCGTTTTCCCCTACATGATTCTGTGAATGAAGCCTTCAGGCGTGCCGGCTCGGGAATGGCCTCCACAGCTGTAGCCCAAATGAAATGTAAAGATCCACTGCACTCACTACCTGAGGACTGTAGAAAGCCGGGCCCAGGCTTTCATCCCTGGGAGGAGGAGGTTGCTTACACAGATTCCCTTCTTCATTTTCCTCATATCCGTACGCCTGGCCAGGTGAAGGGATTGAAGGAATGTCCGCCTTCTGCAGGTATTTCATTTGACATGCTCTGCCCTTAAAGAAAAAAGCGAGAGAGACAGAAATACACATTCTCATCTATTTAGAGACCGAAGTCGTAGTTTTACTATTCATCTCAATCTGCCATCCGTGAAATCGCGTGCAATATAATCCTACCAATCTTGATTTATTTCCTGCAAGAGTCTCTTCCCCCCGACTTCTGACTCTCTCTCCTGACACCAAGGAAACGACATCATAGGATCCAGGTCCAGGCACATCTGAAATGGGGTCTTCGAAACGTTTAGACCTGCTCTGAATACTTCGTCCTCCCAAAATATGTTTCTGCAACAGTCAGATAAATATTGTTGTTGTTGTTATTTCATACAATTAGTTTATTCACATTGATTTGTTTTGTTGACACCCTCAGCCCCTAAGTGATTCACAGTTTAGTTTTGGCTGAAGAAAAGAAAAACATGAACCGAGACAACTGGATACTTGACAGATACTGAGATATAAAATACAAGAGACAATTTATTGAATAAATATTTTTATTTATATCACTTTTCTTGACTAATAATAATTAGCAGTAGTAGTAATAGTAGTAGTATATTAAGCTGATAAACAAGCTTTGCTGATGTACATCTAACCGTAAGAACATAAAGTAGCCAAACGTTTGAAGAAGACAAGATACCTGACATTTCTTTCAACAAACTATCATCACAAACCAAAGCTTTAATTCCTGAAACTGACGAGTCTGTACAGAGCTTGGAAAAACATTTATATACTGTTCAATTCTGACTGAAATCAAGAATCACAATATCCTATACACCATCAATTCATTAATCATAGATAGATAGATAGATCTATCTTAATGAATTCTCAAGCATGTTTAAGATATATATTTAAGACTAAGTTCGCACAAGGGTTAATAATCAAACAGAATACATAAATCACTATGGCACCAAACCATCCAATACCTTTACAGGTGTGACATCATATTGCCCTGGTCCTGGAACAGCAAAGTCTGTGTTTGAAGGGTGAAATATTGTGTCTCTGCTTGACAGGGACAGAAATGGTGCGTAGCATTCTGTAAAGACATACAACACACCACACTGAACTACACAACTAAGACACATCATTGGAAGAAACGTTGATAAAATAGAAACACTGACACACTCGACATTCTTATCTAGTTTTCTATTCACATATGGTTTCCCTTTGCAGCGGAAAAGTTCAAACATTTGTGACATTTACAAAGCTGTTTAAACCTTCTGATTGTCCCACTATTACTGCCTATTCACTATTACGGCCCATTCACTGGTGACGCAGGCTGTACTCTATAAAAAACTAGCACAAATCAGCCAGTGCTTGGCAAACAACTTCAACAGCTGTACCAAATAGGCCACTCACGATATTCTAATGAAACAACATGTCACCTTAGTGCCAACTACATAAAAAATCCCCAAAAATACTATGTCAGTAAAAGGGAAAAACAAATCAATCCTTTTTGTATCGGTGACTGTCCAAAATGTCTCATAAACATGTTCAAAACTCTAAATCAAGGCTATGACATTACCTTTGGCGTTTTTACAATCACAACACATTCAGTGTAACAGAGTAGTCACTGTGCAGCACGTTAAATAGAATCATAGTAGCAGAAGCAGTATTTTCACATTGAATATCCAATGACTTGTAATATCTATTTGTTTTAATGTTACAATTATAAGTTTGAACTGCATTACTACAATTACAGTGCCACCTACTGCCTAATGACTGGAATTGTTGTACAGTGCATCCAGAAAGTATTCACAGTGCTTCACTTTTTCCACATTTTGTTATGTTACAGCCTTATTCCAAAATGGATTAAATTCATTATTTTCCTCAAAATTCTACAAACAATACCCCATAATGACAACGTGAAAGAAGTTTGTTTGAAATCTTTGCAAATGTAAAAAACAAAAAAAGCACATGTACATAAGTATTCACAGCCTTTGCTCAGTACATTGTTGAAGCACCTTTGGCACCAATTACAGCCTCAAGTCTTTTTGAGTATGATGCTGCAAGCTTGGCACACCTATTTTGGGCAGTTTCTCCCATTCTTCTTTGCAGGACCTCTCAAGCTCCATCAGGTTGGATGGGGAGCGTCGGTCAACAGCCATTTTCAGATCTCTCCAGAGATGTTCAATCGGGTTCAAGTCTGGGCTCTGGCTGGGCCACTCAAGGACATTCACAGAGTTGTCCTGTAGCCACTGCTTTGTTATCTTGGCTGTGTGCTTAGGGTCATTGTCCTGTTGGAAGATGAACCTTCGCCCCAGTCTGAGGTCCAGAGCGCTCTGGAGCAGGTTTTCATCAAGGATGTCCCTGTACATTGCTGCATTCATCTTTCCCTCGATCCCGACTAGTCTCCCAGTTCCTGCTGCTGAAAAACATCCCCACAGCATGATGCTGCCACCACCATGCTTCACTGTAGGGATGGTATTGGCCAGGTGATGAGCGGTGCCTGGTTTCCTCCAGACATGACGCTTGCCATTCAGGCCAAAGAGTTCAATCTTTGTTTCATCAGACCAGAGAATTTTGTTTCTCATGGTCCGAGAGTCCTTCAGGTGCCTTTTGGCAAACTCCAGGCGGGCTGTCATGTGCCTTTTACGGAGGAGTGGCTTCCGTCTGGCCACTCTACCATACAGGCCTGATTGGTGGAGTGCTGCAGAGATGGTTGTTCTTCTGGAAGGTTCTCCTCTGTCCACAGAGACATGCTGGAGCTCTGTCAGAGTGACCATCAGGTTCTTGGTCACCTCCCTGACTAAGGCCCTTCTCCCCCGATCGCTCACTTTGGCCGGGCGGCCAGCTCTAGGAAGAGTCCTGGTGGTTCCAAACTTCTTCCATTTACGGATGATGGAGGCCACTGTGCTCATTGGGACCTTCAATGCTGCAGAAATCTTTCTGTACCCTTCCCCAGATCTGTGCCTGCATACAATCCTGTCTCGGAGGTCTACTGACAATTCCTTGGACTTCATGGCTTGGTTTTGCTCTTACATGCATGTTAACTGTGGGACCTTATATAGACAGGTGTGTGCCTTTCCAAATCATGTCCAATCAAGTTGTAGAAACATCTCAAGGATGATCAGTGGAAACAGGATGCACCTGAGCTCAATTTTGAGTGTCATGGCAAAGGCTGTGAATACTTATGTACATGTGCTTTCTTTGATATTTATTTTTAATACATTTGCAAAGATTTCAAACAAACTTCTTTCACGTTGTCATTATGGAGTATTGTTTGTGGAATTTTGATTAAAATTATTAATTTAATCAATTTTGTAATAAGGCTGTAACATAACAAAATGTGGAAAAAGTGAAGCTCTGTGAATACTTTCCGGATGCACTGTAAGTGATAAAATTTAGTTTAGTTTAGTTATAATTTCACACCAGGCTAAGTTTCTACACTGTTGATATAGTTTTTAATTATTATTATTATTATTATTATTATTATTATTATTATTATTATTATTATTATTATTATTTGACAAGTTGCAAGATGCGTTTACAATCATACACGGGCCTAATACAAGGTTAGGTGTACTGAAGGAGTTAGCATATCTTTTACATGACTTTAAACCTTAAACTAAGACGAGAGAATGATACAGTGAAAATGATCAACACCAAAACTACTAACACTGTAATGTTAATGACCTGTAATGTTAGTTACCTACATTATATTTACACCGCCTGTAATTGTAAATATCAGGACTGCACTGGTATCTAGCTGGTGGCAGATAAACGCAGCTCTGGTTTACAGTATGTGGATAACACAGTGTCTCTAAAATGTGGAGTAACCGCTGATCTTACCTGCTTTATGGGATGTGCCGGCTCTCACTTCATAAGATCCGGGTCCCACGGTGGGCGCAGTGCTGCCTGCCGTGACAGAGGTCACCCTGGGGGCCCTGGCATACATTTCCAATGCAGTTGAAAGTGTCAAGTTAGCACTACGCGATGGACCAGGTGCAGTGTAAAATTAAAGTATGAAATTAAAAATATCTAATTAACTAGAAGCAATAAAACTGATATCCATTATGAGTGTTTTTTTTACTTGCACAGGAGACCATAACTGTGCAACAAATACAGATCACTATCAAGCTGATTCTGTGTTAAGTGCTTGTATTTCCTTTTCTTGTGAATATAAAGTGTGCAGAGATGCTTTTGTTTCCGCACGACACGCTGCTGGTCGTGTTGTTGTGCAGCGTTGCCTGGTCAACACGCGTCTGCACTCACACGCCGGCGGTCGGGTAGCGCAGATGTCCGCAGATCTGCGCGGGTCTGCGCCGATTGACCAATGGGATCGGCGGGATTCTGCAGATCTGCGCCACAACAACGCGGCCCATGTGGCGAAGGCTGCAATGACGTAAATGAAGTGACCCAGTAGTTGCTACTTAATAAAACAAAACGGATTCAATAATTCAGTGTTAACAGAAACTATCTTATATCCACAGTTTGAAGGCAAATATTGACACTAATTACCCATGGAGTATAATTATGTTTGTGTTTAAATACAAAAGAATCAACAAGGGGGAAATGCGTTTAATTAAAAATGGATGTAATGACGGATGGATGGATGGATGTAATTACAGCACTACACAGACAAAAAAGTAGAAAATGGGAAAGTGTAATAATATTGTGACAGTATTAGTGTTACTGTGGGAGTATGGGCCTGGTATTCATTAACCAAACCAGCTGTGCAAAATAACAGGATTATCATGGTGCTGATCCACAAGTACAACACCAAAATAGACCCGGGAAACTTCCATTAGTGTCTGATAATAATTTCCACACATGTGATCTGTATGAATGCTCTGTTCAAGGCTACTTGCTGGGATGACATTTAGCAAACAGTGCAACACCAGAAAAGTTATATTACTGAAGGATTAATTGATGTGCAAATTGGATTTAACACTTTTTTAGCCATAATAGTTTAGATTTTTATTGTTACTATGTATACTTTTTGGTATGATGTCCTGATGCACTAACTTTCCTGGTCAATAACCTCAACAGAGTTGTGCTTTCCTATATACACCACTAGAGGGAGTCATTCATCCATAAGAATTGAAGTTTAATTGTCAGACTATATTTTATATCTTAGTCATTCTAAGACAGCTGTTCAATAACTCAATTGGACTCCTTGGAAGGTCTTGCTATTAAAATGGAAAAGGTGTAAAATATGCACAAACATCATTTAAAGATAATATGTTCCAATTCCTATGTAAGTAGTATACAAATAAACTAGAGTATTAATACATAGTAATTTGAGGCACCATAAACAAGATTTTCAATATATTATATATATATATATATATATATATATATATATATATATATATATATATATAGATATATATATATATATATATTAGTTTTTTCACCAATATTTCAAGTGTATATAGGATAAATATTGTTAAATACAGAAACACTAATCCTTGTATACAATAATGTCAGTACAAGACCTTGGAATGTTTCGGTCGTTTTAAGTACTGGAAGCTAACAGCATCACATAACATGTTAATAACAGTCAACTCACCTGACTGGTTCCTAACAACTATTGTAATCTCTGCAACAGGTTCAGATATAGGATTATTTACAACTGCCACATATTTGTCTATTAATGCATTAAAACAATAGTCATGCTTACATGGTTACCACCGAATACCCACATACAAATACCATGAATGCAACTGGAATCAGCAACACAAATATATTACAAATACATTTTCATGTATGTTTGATGATTTCCTTTACTGCTAAAAATAATATATGTAGTGTGTATGAAGTGTGATTTGGGGGAAATTTAGTCAGCCTCATTAATCCATTGTATTTTAGAGGAAGCGTTGGCAAAACATTTTTTCCCTCTTAGACTCTGATTGACTCATGGGGAAGTTAGGTTTTTTTCTGTTGAAAACTTTCCTGTAAATCCATTCTTGTGTGTACCTGGTTTGTTGATGTGTACATATCAAGAAACACAAGACAAAAATGAACAAACAGAACTGGTGTTATCAAAGCCAATCCCAAATAGAAGCCATGTTCAAAGGCACCAAGTTCCTGAAATCAAATTCATAATCTGGACCCTAGTACAAAGTGCCTGGGACTGTTTTAGATGACAGAGTTCAAGATTGAAGACAAATTGTTGTCAGCCTCATAGCTGTTCAGAGAGATGTCCTTGCATGGCAATTCTTAAAATAAAGCTGGGGTCTCTATATACCTTCTCAGTTTCCTTTGGCAATGCACTACTATGCCTATGACCGAAGCAGGGGCCGAGCTTCTGTTACACACCACGGCTTGCCTGCCTTTTCCAATACGATACTTCACTTGAGGTCTGTCTTGGTTTCCAGGCACGCTTGGTTACCTTCACACGTCACTATAGGGTAAACAATTGCGTTTCCGTGACAACTGCGTAGCGGGGCTGACTGTGTCAACACTCAAACAGCCTGCAAACAAGCCGTGCACAATAGGAGGAAAAAGGGCAGAAATGCGGCAGTGACATTTTAAACAGCAGCGGCAATTAAGCATTACAAACACATTGGGAATTCAGATGTTAATTGACATGTTTTTATGTCATCAATATGGATAAAGGTGTTACAAAAAGCATTGCCCCTCTATTTCATTTGACAGCAATCCATGCACTCTTTCTGCTTTGGGTGTATGTCGATTCAGCTTGGAACTCAGACATGTTAGTCGGAATGGCACTAGAGTTATTCATAGTAGATTTTATACCTTAGAGCTTCCTGTAACACCTTGGATATCTGTGATTGTTTTAATACATCTATTACAACCATTATTATATTTTAGATCCAAGTCTGAGTTCATTTTCGTGCCAACTTCTCTAAAAGTGATGGGGTTGAGTGTTGCGATACAGCTCATTTGGGCTTGTGGCATCAGTACTGACACTGCTGTTTGCTGTGGTATACTTATTTCTTAGGAAAGCATTTGAACCCTAAATTGAACACTAACACAAACACACGTTAAAATACCCAGGTACATTGTCATGGTCCCAGCACTGATGACAATACAGTGAGCTTAATTATAGGTAGCTCACTATTTGCTTTTTGTTATTATAGTTGTTTTTAATTATATGGTTTCTTACACATCAATCAAAGCATACCATTACAGTCTGAATCAGCAGTTTTGAAGCAACAACTAAAAGGGCACGTAGTATCTCTTCCACTCCAAGTGAATAACCCGCACATGCCCTTGTGAAAAAATGAAATCCATTTGTTATCTACTGCAATTTCATTTTTATTGGACAGGACCCAGAAAAAGCAATCCAGGTATGGCCAGTCTCTCTGGAACGCATGGATTCCAGCCCGGGCCACTCAGGCACTGAACAAAGCATCCTGGATGTAATGCTCATCAGGAGAAGCTGATTGGGGACGAGATTGTTAAATTCTCTTTCTGTGGGTCAGCTTGACCCCGAGCATTTCACAAATAGGAACACATGCCCAGTCCCTCAAAGCATGTAGTAATTGCCATTCAATTCATTCCCGTATTCTCTAGCAGCATTAGGAAATGCTGGTTAAAACTAAATACACCACAAATTCCAAAAATGTGTTTAGTTGTAGGGTAAGACCCAGAGCTTAGAGAAAGTATTACTGCTTCTCTTGTTCCATAAAATGTACCAGTTTAATCCTATATCTAGTCTTGACCCCAAAGCTACTGACTGATTTATGATTTCCTTTTTGTCTTTGTTTTCCTTTTTTTGGCAGGACAGACAGATGCACTTAAATGACTCTTGTAAGTTTATCTATCTGGCATTCAAGACAGTGGGAAATAGCTTAGGTGTTTGAGACCTACGTCCCCATTTGCAGAGGAAATTCACTTTTTAAGATAAGTGTTGCAGAATAGGGTTGTGTTCTTAACTTAACTCCATATGCAGTACAAACCTCTTTTCTAATATAATGGATGTTCCAGTCCTAGGCTGATGACAACTACAAATTGTCAACCCTGAAGATTAGTCTTGGATGTCTGTCTGACTCTGTGATTGCTTCAAACATAGCAAATCACTGATATCCAGCACCTTCAGCTGAAAGTCAGAGCTCTTATTGTTGGGCTCCAAACCTCAGCTTTAGAACAAAACTTGACAAAAACTCCTCTCAGACAGTGACAGTACCTTCACATCTCTTGCGTCACGTATAGTGAAATCTTTCGTCTGTCAACTTTTTCCTTATCTCTATTTTGCACATGCTGAGATTCTCTGTCACATCTTCATCTCTACCTGCCTGAACTACTGATACTCATCATACTCTTTCTACTAAAGTCAGCTGTTTGTTTATGTGTGTTGTTATGTATTTATTTGAAAAGTTATTTTAAGTTTATAGGCATGTAGTTCAGAAAAATAGCCTAGAATGCAATGGATCAGAGCGCAGAAGAAAACAGAACATGCTGTACACAGAAACAGGCAGAATCACTTTCCAGTGACAAAACCAAAACAGACACCCAATGAGGGCGGCTTAAACGGCTTGCAAAAATGTCTTACAGAGTCTGTGTGAATCATGGCAAGTTTTTTATTAACTACAGTAGTCAAAATTTAACAACAGGGCTTTAATCCAAGCGTGACTGTTATGTTACCTTTCCATTTATATTCCAACGAATACATAATCTCAAAATGACACAGATCTACTTTCTTGTTGAAACTGATTTTCTGACATGCCCCACCAACGATATTTAAAAATAAAATAAAAATACACACTGTAAGCCAGAATTGTCAGGAAATCTGTCATTCTTATTGAATTCCTTCTAAGAAAGGAAAACATAATCTTTATACACGTTTATCACTGGTAACTATATTTCACAGGGTTATTTTATTTCAGTTAGCCTGATAAAAATATTAACCTTTGTTAGAGAGTTCACATTCCTGTGTAAATTAGAAGTGTGTTCTTTTCGACAGAGCCTTAAGGAATGCAGAGAAGGAGTACACGTGATTTAACATGTTAAGATCATATAACCATAATTACTATTCAAAGAGAAGACAAGACAATGTTTTACACAATGGAGTTCAATCTTCAAATTCAGAGCTTTACAAAGGAAAACAAATTCTGTGACAAGGACTGTCATGTCCCTCTCTGGTGCTCGGAGAACTGGCAGGACTCCTAAAATGGACAAAATTAATACATTGATTGTTGCTTGATTACCATGTGGTGACATTGCAATATAAGATAGGGCTGCCAGCTTCTCCCATTAATCTGGAATGCTTTGAAATTAAGTTTATAAACTTGCATGTTACCAATAAGTAATTGAAAACAATCAAAGTTATGCAATAGGTTATTGCTAGACACAATCCCAGCTCTACGCAACATTGTGGTCCTCCGAGCTGGATATAAAGTGTTTACACTTGGATACAAAATGTATCAGTGTACCAGTGACAATTGGAACAAGACAGGCCGCCCGAGGCATGAGATTTTTCCACCACAAAGCCTGGAGGACTATGAAGTGGACTACTTGGACTACAAAGAGCACGCCTTGCACCCAGTTAGCACAGCACAGTATCATGGGCGAGAAGTGGAGGAAGCGCATATCATGGAGGGACTTGCCAAGATGACACCCCCCACCTCTTCATGCACCTCTCTATCTACTCAACATGTTCAGTGCGATGCTGGAATAAATGAAATCAGAGCCACCATCAGAGCAGATACAGGTCAGAAGCACAGTTAGCCCACAGCCTGAAGATAGATGGACGCTATGGAGAGTATAGCAAAGGAGCCTCCCCATCCAATGGCGGCAATTACTGGGAGCAGACACGCATATATCAAGCAGAATTGGAAGAAATACGTCAAGAAAACAGCAAGCTGCGTCAATCGCAAAGATTATTTTGCGAAGACATAGAAAGACTGAAAGACTTGAAAGGCGATATGAGGAGATTAATATTGAGTGTTTCCAGCCTCCAGCAATCCATTGCTGCTATTTAATCCTCTTTAAAGCCTTAAAGCCATCCCATCCCACCATGGCCTGTTACTATCCCGCCACCTGACTAAAACATGCCTCTGCCTAGTGAAGAGGAAATGGAAGCTGATGACGAGGAGTGGCGGAGCCCCCCACCATGGCCTCTAGAAGAGGAATTAGGGAAATCAGACAGAAAAAGGGAGCAGTTAGTAGAGAGCCTGGATAAAGTGATGGGTGAGCTCCAAGTTTTGAGGGGCCAAGCCCTGGCCACTGCCACTTAGCCAAGTAGATTGCCACAAGCAGCAAGGGTTCCCGGCCCCCCACCTAGAGATTCTCCACCACTGATGCACATGAGAGAGTCAAGCCACTACAGCAATGGAGAGTATTGACAGCACCCCCACCAGGTTAGTTCTACAGTTTCACGAAGCACCCCAGGCTTTCAAACCAAGCAGCCTCTGCCACAGAGAGCTACCCCCTACCCAGCAGCTGATGAGCCCTGAAGGATGAGGCACTCACCGGCTGCCCCACGACATGCCTCCCCACATCAGATTCCCTTGAAGAAGATTGCTAATGTCATAGACTCACGTGATATATGCCATGGAGACAATGCAGCCTTTGAGAAGTTTGCCGTGCAGGTCCAGTCCTTGGTAGGTATGCTCAGGACCCTGGGACCCGAGGATGATGTGGAGCTGAGGTGTGGGTTACACGTTGCATGTCTGCTAAGCAAGCTCCCACCAGAGATGAGGTCAGACTTCAAACATCACATGTTCCACCAGCCAGGCTTTGTGTACACCCTACTGGACTTCTCAGAGTGGCTTCAGTACGAGTCCTGGTGCCAAGACAGTCATTAAGCAAGGGGAAAAGGACAGGTCTGTGCCAGAAGGGCGCCAAGGGAAACACACTGCCACAATTCTGCATGGAGCCACCCTGAGAGTGAGGCCGCTGCCTCTGAAACTACCCTGGCTGCTGTCAAGAAGAATAGTAAAGCTAACCCATACTGCCCCTACTGTGACACCCCAGACCACTACCTCAGCCAGTGTACAGCCTTTCAGCAGTTGTCTAAGGACAAAATAACTGAATGGATTAAGTTAAACAAAAGGTGCTGGCGCTGTGGGAGGTCCCATCAGGCGGCCCAGTGTACACTGAAGAAGCCCTGTGCACTCTGTCAAGGGAAGCATCAAAAGGTTCTTAACACCAGAGCAATGAAGTAGGCACCCAAGAAAGGGAGTTGTCTGGTCAGCACAGCTACTGAGGTGCTTTACTTGGATAGGCGGGCAGCCTGCAACCGTGTCCTGCTAAAGATCATCAGAGTGCACCTCCACCACAGAAACTCTTCTCTTGATACGTATGCTATACTAGATGACTGGTCAGAACACACAATGCTTCTCCCAGAGGCAACATGGAAGCTTGGATTACGAGGGACTCCCGAGGATCTGGCCTTGAGAACAATAAGGCAAGACTTCCAGACCCTCCGTGGTTCAGTCAGTGGACCAGTCAGACGTCACTAGAGAAATTAATGTGTTCTGTGTTGCATCTGAGAAGGCCTACAGGTCTGTTGCATATCTCAGGACAGAAGAAAGTCAAGGGGAGATACACCTGTCTTTCCTCATGGGCAGGTCCAGAGTAGCCCCCAAGCGTTTACACTCCATGCCCAGGTTGGAGCTCTGTGCAGCATTTACTGGAACCCAGCTGGTGAAAGTAATAGAGAGAAAGCTCACCTTGAAGATCGACAAAACCATTTCGTGGACAGATTCCACAACTGTGCTGACATGACTGCAGTCAGAATCGTGCCGCTTTAAAGTCTTCGTTGGCACAAGAGTTGCCGAAATTCAAGAGCTCACATATCCTCATGCATGGCGCTACGTGGATTCAGCAAGGAATCCAGCAGACGACATCAGAAGAGGCAAGACCTTGAGAGAGCTTGCCAAGGCTAACAGATGGAGCCAGGGACCACCATTCCTCCTTCAATGTCCGGCCAAGTGGCCAGGGAATCCAACCACCAAACCTGAGGAGGATACATCAGAGCTCCAGAAGCCCACCTTCTGCAGTGTCACACCTGCAGTGTCCAGTCCCCAAGCTTCAGATGCAACCCAGTGCAACACGTGGAAGGAACTATTAGAAGTGACAGTACAGGAGCTACATGGGGTGGCAGAACAAGACAGTGACCTTATGGCAAAGGATTATCAGGCAGCCGAGAACCGCATCTTCAGGAGAGTCCAGCAAGACAGCTTCCCAGATGAGCTACATCTACTGAAGGCAGGTAAACCCCTCCCTGCCAGCAGCTGCTTAATTACTCAGTCCCCTGAGCTGGATGAGTATGTGGAGCTTATTAGAGTTGGGAGCAGACTCCTTAAAGCTGAAGGTATGGAACACTCAACAGTGCACCCCATCGTTCTAGCCCCTAGTCACCCCTTTACTAAATTCCTGATTCAAGACTACGACAGCCACCTGTACCATCCGGGCCCTGAGAGGATTTTTGCTGAGATCCGCCACACATTCTGGATCCTGCGAGGACGGGGAGCCATCAGTCGCTTCCAGCACACCTGCACAGAATGAAGAAGGTGGAAATCCAGGCTGGTTGTCCCCAAGATGACTGACCTACCAGCCGCATGTCTGCGACTCAACAAGCCAGCTTTCCATTTACTGCTTTGGACCCTCTCAAATTAAAGTGTGGCGGCGGGATGAGAAAAGATAGGGAATAATATTAAAATGCCTCACCACCAGAGGCATACACTTGGATCTCTTGACCAATATTGATGTTGATTCCTTCTTAATGGCTCTCAGGAGATTCATTGCTTGTCGAGGGATGCCTGCAGAGGGAACAAACTGTAGAGCAGGAGAGAGGGAGCCACACAAGGCCTTCACTGCCCTGTCTCCAGGCCTGCAGCAGCAGTTGGCCAAACAGAAGATTGCCTTCCATTTCAACTCTCCCAGTGCACCGCATTTTGGAGGAACCTGGGAGAGAGAGATCTGCTCTGTTAAGGCCGCACTCTACCCCATAATGGGGGCTCAGTCTGTGACGGAGGAAGTTCTGAAGACTGTCCTTATAGAAGTGGAAGGTATCTTAAATGCAAAGTGTAAAATGTATCCTCCAGCATTTCGGACCCAGACCCAGTGACTCCAAATCTCCTGATGATGGGGCAGCTAGATGGATCTTTGTCTCAAGCGGTTTATCCTGAAACCGAATTTCTCAGCCGACATCGATGGAGGCACTGCCAGGTTCTTACAAAGCACTTCTGGTCTAGCTTTATCAGGAACTATTTGCCGAGCCTGCAGGTCTGTCAGAAGTGGCACACCACACCGGCCAACTTCACTGAAAACAGGGTAGTCATGTTAGTTGACCCACAGTTTCCTAGAGCCCTCTGGCCGATTGGATGAGAGGTCAAGGTGCATCCAAGTGCACGTTTATTTGGTGGACTATTACAATGCAACCGCATTGTGTGAGCGATCGTTCAGACCCAGGCTATTATTATTGCTGTATATTCAGGTTATGTACATACTACTGTGCCACAGATAGTAAACGGGCAGGTTACATACCTCCATGTCACATTATTGTCTGAGTTCGGAAGATGGCAGTGTTAATCTCAGGGCAGCCTTTGATGTTCAATTAGTTTATAGTTTAGTTAATTAAGTTTATAATATTATGCACTCAGTAGAATTACTTGATTTATACTTAATGAGGATATAATTATACTAATACATGCTACTTACTATATCTATAATGTGTGTCAATAAGACATAGTATTAGTGCTGTAACTGTGCATTATAGTTGTATGTGTGTTATGTATACTAGTAAGTGTATCTCTTTCTGTATTCCTTTGTAGACCACACACACATACACAAATACACACAATTATACATCAATTCAGCTGGCTATTCATAGATTGGTCAGAAAATAATTAAGTGCCTTCACCCATGTACTGTGCTAGGACCTGTACTGTGCTAAATTGCCTTAATTAAACTTCAAGTCAACATTACATCCTCGTCTGGGTCATCTGTGTTCTAACTGACACCCAGGAGTGAACACACTCCGGCAGCACCCCTAAGGTGCCCTTAGCTCTACCCAACACCCGGTGAGATTGTTTCATGATGTTTCTGCACTTTCTTTACATCTGTTCAAAGAGTGTTAAGTCAAGGCAAAATTGGGGGATAGATAGATAGATAGACAGACAAACAGATATAATTAGTTTATTTGGTTCCATGTTGCACACTGCCTTATTTTGTTATGGTGGGCTTATCGCAAAGTGCTAAAAATAAGGTCTCAGTGCATTGAACTACCATACTAAACAGGCCATCTGGAGATTAACTCCCATAACCAGGAAATCCTGACTTCTTTTGGTCCAGCCAATGTATTGTTGAGTGCCAGAGAGGATTAGTGGTAATGGGTACTAATTTCACTGGTTCAAAAGCTGATCACGGTAAGACACACGCACTGTGGGATGTTAGTTAACTGTGGGTGACATGTTTAATTATGCCTTGAAGTATTGATTTAGTTACATGTGTTTTATATGGCTGTAAAAAAGCAGTAGCTACTCAAAATTTGAGTGCCATTTAGCCAAATAAGTTGAGGGCACTTTAAGATAGAGGTGTTGGGTACACATTTGGTAGTGAGTCACCCAACACATGTACCATCATATATTCCTGGCTTATGAGTGTGAAAGTCTGTGCTGTAGGTCTATCTTAAATATGGAGTTATTGTTCATTCACAAAGCATACTAATAAAAACCTCACAAAGAACTGTTGTAATTCTTACAGACACAAATTATATAATTCTGCAGGCACCAGCGTTTTGAGCAGTACTAAAACATCACCTCCATGAGGGTTTGGGCAGAGGGATGTGATATCTGTAATTAAACAGAAGTAAATAATGATTAAGAATAATTTAAGCAGAAGTTCAGTGTTTGCTTTTTGTGTTCACTGTTTTCATGTTCAGTTCATATTTCTTATGCACAGTATGTAGTGCTGCACAACTATTCATTCGTTTTACATAGTAACTGGTATGATGTCCTTTGTTCCAGGTAACACTATGAATGTTTTAATAATATGCAACTCTTCTATGTAAAATATTAATCAACTCATAAATGTTTCTGTTCAAGACGTTTGATCTAAACTGAATGTAATATTGCACACTGTTAAAAATGAGACTTCAAACACATACAAAAGAAAGAGACAGGAAATAACGCATGCAATCAGACAGTATTGCTTTCCAATGTATTGCAATGGAGAAATCCGAGTTCCAGCCATGCAAAAACAAGACTTCATTCAACTTTGCAACTGTTTCATCTTCTCTTTCTTGGTGACTAAGAAATAGGTAACCGATTACCCGCCCCCCTGTGGATCCCAGCACACACACACACACACACACACACCAAGGGAGAGAGCCAAGCGGCGTGAGATCTCCAGCTCCAAACTGACTTTTGCGCACAACATCACACACGAATCAGCGCTCGCCAGGACCGCAGATGTGCGCATCAGGGATGGCACCAGGAAGCGATGAGATCTGATGCATCTGAGAACTTCTTCTCCAGCAACTCCATCGCTGTGCTGTGAAATGAGAAGTTGTGTTGGACAAAGCATGATCACCTGGTAAACAGACTCTTGAGCACCTTCTCGCAGGATACAGCATTCCCTCCAGAGGTCCAACTCCAGTGAAACCCATGATCGCCCAAGGTATGTATGAATGTGTAGGACTGTGATGGTTTATCGATCGGCATCATGACGTATGTATATCCGTATAAAGTAAAGCTGGAGCATAAGTGTCAGTTGAAGTGCAGGTCCCTTTCCTATCTGCTTTGCGATGAACTTTGTTTTCAGCAGGATCACAGGGAATAACCCGGGGAGAAACATCGAGACAGTAAGAAGACAGTGAAATCGCTGTTGATGTCTTTAATACATGTGCATAATTAAAATTACAAATTGATCGTGTTGCCATCAAGCTCATCTAAAGTAAACGAAGCCTTGTTTTAAACAACATCGATACTGATCGTTCAGTCGGATGAATGGGAGGAAGATGGACTCGTTAATATCTTTGTAAATAACTTTGAAATACTGCAGGGTGTTACTTTGATGCATTTCTGTAATGTGCTATGTGTGAGAAACTCAAATCTGGATCTGAAACGAGATGGATGACTAGTGGAAGGAAAATACCGGGGAAATCATGCAAATATAAAAGTCAGTCATTTCCATTTGATTAGGTGAAGTATTTGCAGCCAAATTCAATTTAAATGAATACGTATTTTATTATTATTATTATTTTTAATATAAGTTTCGAAATGAAGTGATGCTGGTGTTGTAAAGATAGGGGTTGCAACTGTTTTCTTTCACTGCCAGAGTAGACAATTGGCAAATTTTCCAGACGTCAGGAGTCCTCCAATTAAAAATCAAATTGACTACATTGCAAGTGTTGTTTCTAATTTAGTGTCTGGCATTTGCACCTGTCATAATGTAGGCCCCCTTATTACTTCTGTAGTGTAAAGAGCCTACATGTTAATACAATGTGTTGAAGCATGTTTGTCCTATTTAATTAACACTTTTCATTCAGTTATATTAGAAACCCTTGAGACATGAAAGATGTCCCTGTGCTTTTGCATTTGGAAATGGATGCATGCTATACATTTAGTTGTGTTACTTGTCTTATTGGGAAAGGTTGAACGCTAGGGGGCAGACAGGGTTACCAATACCCTGCTCAAAAACTTGGTGTAACTGTTTTTTTGTGACGTTAAGTATACACACACATTATGGATTTTGCATTTCTTCAGATTTTATTAGTAAATACATTGCATAAGTATCATATTATTTTACATTTCCATGGTAATTCTGTTTTTAAATAATAAAGAATGGTGTTATATATGAGGTGTATGAAATGTATCTGAAATACATTACAATAAATATTGCTATACCAAATGTTGAAATAATTGTAATGATTCTATGCATTACTCTAGTTGGAATCTCTAAAATGATATATACAAAACAGTAAACTAACTGCTTTGAGTATGGGCCTTGTTAATGTTTTGTAAGTTTATGTTCAACAAATAACAGTGCTAGACCTGTCCTTTGAGTGTAAAACATGACCGCTGCAATCTTTACAATCTCATGGACAATATAAAGACTTCTGTGCAATCATTTGTGTGATATGTACATCTGTTTGACACTTTCAGGCAGTAAAATGTCAATCAGCCTGTGTTAGGTAAGCAAGAACAATCTATGAGAATTCTAAGAACAAATTAATATCTTTATTGTGTTTCCAGGTTGGGAGGACAAATTGACACCCTTTCAATTCTCCACCTGTTTTTATAGTCTTCTCATTTTTTACATTACCTGAGGATTCACCCAACTTTCTCTTTCTCTCCCTGCTTAATTATGTTTATTACTTTGTATGACCTCTCCTTTCGGTACCCTTCCTCAGTTAGTTTTGAATTCAAAGTTTTAGTTAAAGTGCTTCAACAGTGATATGAGAGAAGATTTACTACTGATGTCACAGGGCACCTGGCAGAACCATCGATAAAACAGTAACCAACCTGTGTGAAATGTGTGTCTGGTTTCTAGTCAGTCTGAGTAAGCAACTAGTATTTGTCAGTATGGGTGTTCATTTGATCTTAATTTTTTTTATAATGTATGATCTGTTAAGTAGTAAGTTTTCGCTAGTGTTCAGTTTTGTTAGATATCACCTGTATTTATCTTGCATTGTACTTTGTGAATGTTTAACTTTTGTTTAACTTTTTTCATGCAGCTATTTTTTTCTTTGCCCTTCATGAAGTAGTCCAGTGTTATATTAATGGCCTGAGAGTCCCCACCTTTAAAGTGTGTAACCATGACACCTGCCGCGTGTGTCTCGGCTCATAAAACAAACATATGAGAATTCACTGTATCTTCTCCCAGTACGTGTTAAAAACACAAAGATTTGAAACATTAACAATGGACATTGTAAAGCGGTTACATATACACAAAGAAAAGAGAACCGCTATTGTGTTTTTCTTAGACCTGTTTATTCTTCGGTTTAATGCCATGTAAGGTTTAAATATAGATTGCTTTTCTGTGTTTTTTGTGACAGTATCCCATAGCAAACAGCATTCATTTGGAAAGCCAGCAAATTAATGGAAGGAGGAGGTAGATTGTGTGAGCAGAGTGTGTCTGAATTCAGACAAGCCTGGTCTTTTTCTTGTGTAAAAGATTTATTTGTCAAACAGCACAATTTATGAAGTGTAGACAAGTCTCAAACCAACAGGTGCTATTTCTTAATTTTAGTCTCTGTCTTCTGGGAAATTGGTGAGTGATGTCATGTGCACAAGACAATAATGAGATCATTCTGTATAACATCAAATTTATCTCCTATAAATGTGAACCTGAGCTTTCCAGTTGTGAAACGGTCAAGGTACTTTGGCCACAGCCAATCACTATGAACTCTTGTTTGAAATTCTTAACAATACACTTTTTTTTTCACATATTTTACTGTCCTTAGAATACCATGTTTACCATGAATTTGTATTTTCTTTTAACAGGTCATTTAAGATCTACCCAACTTCGTGAAGACCAAGAGATGACATTTTAGTCTGTGGATTGTTTCGCCTGCAACATCCTGTTGAAAATGAATGGAAGAACATGCAGTATCAGCCTTCCAGCATCCAGTACGCCTAAGGTGCCTGGCATGATCAATGGACAACAGATCCCCCCGATCAGGGTCCACGCTGGCACGCCCTGCTCTCCCTCTAACCGGGCAACTCCCAGCCCCGCCACTGGAAATGTGTCAGGTAGCATTCAAGTCAAGATGCCACTGAACTGTGGGCTGTACTCAAGTGGACTGCCTCAAGCCAGCACCAGTGAAAATGCCATTCATCTTCCTGCTTTGAGCCCAAGGAGACAAGTGGTGACCAATGGGAAACCAGTATTCAGTGTTCCACATCCACAGGGGCAACCTGGACCTCCAAACTCTCAAGACAGTGGAGCCAACTTTCCAGCAACTCACAACAAAGGTAACATTTATCCTTATGTCCTACCAGGTAGTATTGACAGTATTGACTTGAATCACTCAGGGCCTTCGCTTTTTGTAATAAGTTGATCCAGAACTTCACATACTGTTAATATGATGATGAAGTTCAAAGACATAACTGATGGAGACCCTCTTTATTTAAACATGTCCTTTATTTGGTATTGGCAGTATACATATGAATAATCATATACCTGTTTTATTTGTGTTTTTCCAACCTTTTCTGCCTGATATTGAGACATTCTTTTAGATTAATGATGTAGAAAATGGAACTGATGGAGTTATTGCTTTATGAGAGAGAGAGGCAAGTCCGAACAGTTTTTAAGGTATCTATCCTAGTTAAACATTACCCTGGATTTACACAGCTATTTGAGTTCGGTTTGGTAATTAAGTTACAAAATAAAATAAAACAGTTGGTGAATTATGGGCAAGTTTAATATAATTAAGTGGGGCAAATAAATGTATTGAAGGAGTTGAATTATTAAATTATTGAATTATTATAGCGTGAGATTTAAAATAAATCCTTTTTCAGAGATTTTTTTTTTTTTTGCTCAATAATATTTTGAACTGAGATATTAGGCAGGTAAGAATTTAAATATTGATTTCCTGAGTGGTTAAACAAATTGCACTTTGAAGAAGAATCACCAAGAATCAGTCAACAACTAATTGGAAATTTCCTTTGGGAGTGGAACTTCATTTCAATCAGAAAGATTGTTTGAAAGTATATCTGGGAGGGGCAATGTTCTTTTTTTTCTTTACTATGTGTAGATGAGTTTTAGATACCATACATTTTCAGTTAATTATTCTCCAAGAAAAAGGAATTATATTTTACTTCAGCTGTTTTATCTTTGTGATCATGCTTCAATCCTTGGGCCAATGAGGAGCACAGTTCATTACAGACCATTGCTTCCTACCACTGAAGAGGAACGAAAGCTTACTTTGAAGAGGAAGCTAATAAATAACAAGATGCTTGAGGTATGAGCACTGGAACTGGTTCTGCATCATAGCTCCAGGAAAAGAGAGAGAGAAAGAGAGTTAATTGCTGCAGCAACAATACCATTGCAGCTCGCCACTCAGTAGGCTGTGTCAACCAGTGTATACCAAATCCCTGTGGGAAAACAAATATGGCAATACATTTATGGGATTTGTTTTTTTTCCCCCAGTGCTAGTCTTTTAAGATGATTAAGGCAATACATGTGGTGTTTAGAAAGTTTAAAGTTTGTAGCTATGGTCCCGAAAAGTGACAAATATATATGTTTTCTCACTTTCTATTATGGGATATAGCACCACTAAACAAGATTTGTGGAGCTCAGTTATTCCCAATTTCCCTTTTCTCAGTGAGCTGCACTAGGAGAGAAAACATTGTAAGATTGTTTGACGCTTCCTTGAATTGTTACCATTTCTGTTTCCAGCACAATCACTTTAAAGATGTCAGCTTGTGTTCGTACAGGGGGTATGGCCTAGAAGCTGCTGTCTGTTGGATGTGACTTGCAACTGCTCAGGAAAAGCGCTTTCCCTTTACCCCGAGGTAATGCACTCACATCTTGAAAGTGCTTGCCTTGGATTAATAACTTAGACGTCTAAAAACTCTGCAGGATGCCGTCAGTGAAAGGCACTTCACTTAAACAATAAACTCAACATGTCTGAGTATAAAGGTATATATACTTTAATCCTTTTATGCAGGCTTTAAGTAAATTAGTAAGTATCGGCTGTAATGTATGAACAGGAGTTGCTCTGCTTACAGCTATCTCTTTGTAATGCCATTTTTGTTGCTTCAGAATCTTTTAACAGGATTGTTTTCTCTTTGTGTTGCTGATAAACAAGTGAAGCCATCTTGAAATTAAACTGTATTTCACTTGGGGAATTGTACAGGCAGAATAATTCTCAGTATAAGGGTGATTGTCATGACTGTCAGATTCTTTAAAGTAGTTTCTTGACAGCTCCATCTGAAAATACAGAATATAACCCATAAGGAAGACATAACTTTGATGAAAGATAGTCTGTGCAACTGTGTACCGTTTTAATAAACTGGATGTCTCCATATCGTAATGTATGATCAGTATTCATCTTCTCTTCTTTGAAATCAATTACAGCCTGTTGATTGTGTAAATCAGTTACCATTGTTAAAACATCTACTATCAAATCTAAGTGCAATAAAAAATATGACAAGCTTCTATGCAGTTGTATTGTTTTATAATACATTTGTTCCTATATATATATATATATATATATATATATATATATATGGCACCTTACTTATGCTGAAATGTTTTCCTTTACGTGAGACTATTTCCCAGGTACTGCCTTGAAATCAGAGAAAACTGACTTTTATCAGCAGTTCCTAGAGTTCCTAAAGTATGTCAAGAAGTGTGAACATGTTAAAAAAAAAGAAAATGTAAGGAGTGTATGCAACGAACATTATTTGTCACAGCCCCCTAACTGTGCTGTTCAGATGCTTTAGCTAGAGCTAGACCTTTAATGATCTTATGTCTAAGTCTTTGAAGCAAAACAAGTTATTTTTCCAGTTACATTTATTAAACTAAGGACCGTCTCACATTTGTTTAAGAACAGAACATTCAGAAAAGTAAGGTGAACAGAATCTGAAGAAAATATACATATATATATTAAAATACTATATACAAAATACATATACACACACACAGGAATGTATATTAAATGATATGGTATATATATTACTACAGTGTACATCATATTACATGGCCCTAGCATTATATAATCATAATCATTTTAAAAAGAGCATTATTTATGTTGTAATTGGGTCTCAGAGTGAGGTCCCTGTCCTTTTAGCATCAGCTTCTGCTGTAAAGCTCTCATACTCGCAGACTTCACTGTGTCAATGGCCCTGATCCTGAACTCTTACTGGAAGTCATAACATTGTGACAAACTCACTATACACGACCCAGACAAGTTTTTACAGTTTTCCCTTAAAGATTCATTGCTGTTTCATGACTCAACCCAGAGACAGAACAACAGCCCCTCTCAATGAAGCACCGTAACAATGAAGCTACACTAGTATTATTGACACACTAAATGGAATACCAGATGAAAGAAAACTGGATAAAATGCAATGCAACATTTGATCTGTATCTGTAAGTCATTGTTCATTGATGGCTTGCATGGAGGTGTGTAGCCTTCAGAAAAATTGAATAATACTGATTTGGGGGGGGGAAACGTGTTTTTTTTTCTCTGTCAGCCTTCTGCATTACTGTTTCTCTAAATAAATATAAATTTAGTGTTTGTCTGGCTCTAACATCTGTCAGTCACCATCACTTGTTACTGTACATAGACTGACTACTATGGATAGTTGTACACATGATGTTTAGATATTGTTTGAAGCCACTTATATAAAAAAACTTTTATGAACCATGTGTGAACACAATTATTACTGGGAGCTGACTGACTGACATGGTAATTTGTCTCCATCTGAAATACAACAACACAAGAAACATGTATACCTTTCCAACACAATGATCACACTAAAGGATGTCAGGATCCAGATATTTTGAAATAATTGTTTGTAATACCCATGAAGCATATGACTTTTCTTGTGACAAAGCAATTAATAGATTCAGGTAGTCTTGTAGATTGGTGTATCAAGTTTTAAATATTATTAATATGAAATTATGATTCTCTTGTGATTATCCATTTTTTAAAAATATCACTTTAGGTATCTTAATCATGTACAAGTTTGTCTAATTACCCAAATAAATGACTGTCTGAGCAACAGCAAAGGATTGTAAAATACTAGACCACCATAATCCCCAATTTTCCCTCCTTGCCCCCAGTGTGTAGCTGACTGGATGTCTGCAACTTTTACGCATTCCAGAATACAAAATAAAATTAAACAAAAGGTAATAATTTGTTTGTATTTTGAAATACAGCCAGTTGAGCATTTTAAGAAAATATAATCTCATGACTTCTCCCTGCAGCACACAACCTGTGGTTAGCATGCCAGTCCCTGATATGCAGTGTGCTCCGGCTAGGACTAGTGGCAGGAACTGAAGAAGTTTTTCCATGACTGACTCATTCAAAAGGGGCTTAATCCTACCTCTTATTCACATTCGCATTGTGCAGCCATTTGGAAGGTAGATAGACCCTCCTTAACGTGAAGGAATAAGGTTTTTGTTAAGACAACAAAGGCCCTGGAAAATTCCAATTAATTAGCACATCTTGGACTAATGAAAGAATAAAACTGAAAGGAGAAATGCCTGTAGCTCCGAGACGAGTGTAAGCCCACAGGCACAATGCAAGTTTTAAATATTTGTGGCTGTTTTGTATAATTTTCCCAGGCCTTGCCTTTAGTGGCCAGGGCTAATAAGTGGGGGGACAAGTAGAGGGTTTTGTTGGGGGTCATGATGTAATAAAGTTGCAGCTTGAAAAATATCTAAAGGAGACATATTTAAAGAATGTTATTGAAGGCTGGCTTACAAAAGTCAGTGTAATTAAAACTTTTAGAGTAACTTACTTAAGGGCTGTGCGATAAAGCACCGTGCTTGGCTCAGAAGATTAGCTACCTTTGAATGTGGACACACATCTTTAAACGTGCAGCTGTAGCTGGAGGTTTTTAATCAGAGGGTTCAGCACGAGGAGAGTATGTCATTGTCAGTGATTTGTCCTCTCTTCTATTTTAGATGGATATTGCCGAAATATTTGTTAATTAGGGAAACTATTGTTGTTGTTGTTGTTGTTTTAATATTCTGCAGTATTCTTAAACTGTTTATTAGTTTTGTTTCAAATAATACTGTCAAGAATAACGATAGAATGACAAGTGAATTGCCTTTAGAAATTATATTTTGCGTCATAGTTTCCAAACTCCCACCTTCATTTACTTACAGGTGGTAACAGGTGTTATAAAAACATTTAATCTCAGGAAGATCATACATGCAGAGATGTTTGTCACATTTATACATCAACTTTCTTTCTCTGTGAGTCAATTTGTTTTAAAACTGTCACTGGTGATGTTTTTTTATTTTTCTGGATTGAATGGATATTATTAAAATCAGCTTTGAAGAAATGAATGGTGAATTGAACTCAGGAAGATACATATTTTAATTGACACAGGGGACTCATGAAGGGTAGTATGTGTGTGTGTGTCAGTAAATATTATAAAGGCTTTTTCCTCTGCTCACTGAAGTATTGATTTTGTTGGCATGATTACATAATGATAGTTTGGCAAAATGATAGTTTGGTATTTTTAACATTATTTATTTTGCCTGTCCCTTGGCACGTTTGATTTTTAATTTCCTGTGTAAAGCAGCCATTGGACCATTAAACCATTGGAGTGGACAATTTAAACCTATGCGGTGCACAACTGAAATCCTAACTTGTACTTGCTTCTTGAAGTGCAGTTTTTGACAGATCTGACAGTTTAAAGTTTTAAGAACAAAAAATATAATTGCAAAATGCTTTTTTTTTTCTACAGAACTGTGAAATCCGTGTTTGAAGTAAGAAACAATTGCAGCAGAGAGATCCTATATTTAAATAGGTTCATTTCACTTTTAATGTAGATCCAGATCATTCATTTTGTCAGGTTTCAGAATGGCTACAAAATACCTTCCCTTGGTTAGGCTCTTCAACTGTACAAACTTTCAGGAATTGGATAATTTACATATGGCATCTTTATACTTCACTTAACCATAATATATCTAGACAGCCACAATCCTATTTCCACTGGAAACCTTTTAATTTATATTTATTGATATTTAACCAAGCATAAAGCTTTTAAACGAACCATGAAAGCAAAAATCTAAGCTAATTAACGGAGCATAAAGACTCACAGAACTCAAGTTTGTTATGTGAATGCCACAAGTATTCATGTGTTTCTTTCAAATAAAACCTGGAGCGCAGTTTTGTGTTTTAGGTTTATTGGGAGAACACAGATTGCTGAGCAAAATGTGCTACAAACAAATTGTTTGGTTTTCAGATCAATTTCAAAATGGTCACAATTGTCCTTTGTATTTAATATCGCTATATTTTATTTGAGATTTATGATCTAGTAGACCGAGATCATTTCCAAAAAAGTAGTGATAAATGTGTGGTTTGATAGCGTGTTTCATTTATGTTAATTAAGGTTGAGTTTGGCAGTAATCAGCAAAAACATGCAACATTTGGCACACTATTAACATTTTCTGCAGACTGAAAGGTTTTTAAATTACAAACACATAAAGATAAGTATTCAAATCCATTAGAACATCTGAAACTTACAACAATCTTTTTTTAAAAACCTTTTTACATTAACAGACTAATGATTTTCTACTTCAAGCTTAAAACAGATTGTTTTGTTAATACCAGCATTTTTATACCATAGAAATCTCTATATTCACAAAAAAATCATATTTAAAGACTGTGTTAAGTCAGTTGTATAATGGCATTTCATTTTCATTGTAATTGAACCAATGTTGCAATAAAATGATGAACCAGGTGTGCTAGGACATACAATTATGCTACTTGCCATCGTTGGCAGTTTATGATAGGTTACTTATCGTTATATTCACAGCGGTACAAATCCCTAAACTAAGCTGCGTACAAAGGAATCTGAATGTTTTGAGTTTCACTGGCTGTCCAACGTAACCTTTTCAGGTTTAGCATTAACTAAAATGTCAGCTTATGAAGTACAAGGAAGTGGCTGATCTCAAAGATTTACATATATTTCTATTCCAAGAACACTGTTAATTATTAATATTGCATGGTTAGAACTATCAGACTATTCATGTTTGAAGATTTAAAAAATATATATCTTGCTTAATAATTTGACTTCCCCTTACTTGAAACTGATACATTTCTAAATGTATTTTTGCTGTATCCCAACTCTGTGAGATGAATCCCTGGAAGTGATCCACTAACAGGAGGTTTAGTGGCATTCAGCATCTGAGTTGATGCAAGGCCACAAACACAGAGACACACAGAGTTTCAGGGAAGTAAATTGAGCACTTTTATTAATTCTCATGGGCTACAAATTGCTTGGATTCCCCTGCCGAAGGTATTTTAGACCTATATCTTTTATCGTGTGTTGATATATTGCAGGCTCTTCTGTCACTGTAGGCAGGAGTACTGTTGAGAGCTTTCACAGTTGTTAGAGAGTCAGTATACCTAGAAGACATGAGCTGTTTCAGAGAGAAGACAGTTAGTTGGCTGTGACCTACGCAATAAGTTGGAATGAGGAAGAAACGCTATGACACCATTCAAGGTCAGTGGTGGTCAGTGTTGTTCGGAAATGCCGATTGGAAATTTTAAACCACATTCATGTCGATCGGAAATGCAGCTGAAGCAAGACAAATGTGCCCTCAACAGACCTGTTAGACGGACTAAAAAATAAATAAATAAATAAATCCTCTGAGAAATCCATCACACGTTTGCACTCGCCTTTCCAACTTTCTGTGGTCCTCCAATTAGCACATGGACATTCCAGTGGGTTTGTCAGGAACGTGGCTACCTAAGCAGTTCTGGTAAGAGATATGCCTTTTATAATGCTTGTGAATGTGAAGCATTATTTAGCTATAGGACTGGGATCGTGCAGGACGGTCATAGACTTTAGCCTCTGCTTCTACATCTTATTGTCTATTCATTAATGATCATGGTTTTCCTTGTTATAGGCCACCAAATCAACATGTGTTTGCCCTCTCTGATGGTGTGATTAAGGGTCCAAAATGGGTTGGGTTGGTCTAGTGGTAGCACCAAACTCTGACATCATCCCTACTGCAACACAATTAGCATGTAAAGTTATGTGTGTTCAAGTTTGAAATATGTTAACTCATTCCTAGCAAACTTAACGTATAATCCTTTTCCCTTTTAGGAGACATGACTAAAGAATCATGACTATTCTTTTAGAAAAAGTATTTATTAATGACAATGGATAAAAACTAGATACAGTTTATACAGGTGTGTCAGTCGGATCATTTTAAAATGACTCGAGCTTTCCTACAGTTTCAGGATTGTTATACTTGGTTGTGAAGATCCATGTTATCAGAAAGTATGGAAAGGCAGTCTGCTTGCTACTATTACTATTGCTACTACCACCACCTCTCTGCTACTACTACTCCTTCTCCTCCTACTACTATTACTACTGCTGTGTGCGTTCTGTAACACGCTCATTCTGTCTTCCAGGCAATGCTGTCTATGGCTCGTGTAGCAAAGCCATTGCGAAACAGAACTGCAACAACTTAGTGGTGACAAGCAGTCCCATGATGGTGCAGAGACTTGGACCTCTATCCCCCGTTTCCAACCAGGCGGCTTTTCCCGGACATCGACTCAATCACAGCTTCCAGCATCCAGCCCACCCAGCCAATCTTCCACACTCAGAGGCCAGGTAAGATAATGTGATTACGTTTTTCTTTAATCTATATGATTCTTCCACCCAAGGGAGGAATCCTCTTCTTATTGTTTGCTTGTCATTGAAAATAACCACTTTTGTGCTGCTGTCACGTTGTGCTCAGTCGCGACTCGAGTGGAGCCCCGTGTTTGACTCCCTTCTCAAACAAATTGCATATGGCTTTCATGTGCCTCTAGGGGTCATGGAAATGCACCAGGGTAAGGGATGTCATGTGGAAACAAAGTAAGACAGGATTAAACATCTGGTAAATTAGTCTTTCCTATGCTTTCATGTTATTGTTTTCCTTGATCAATTCCACAGTTATTTCTTGTTCACCCATTTAAAATGCACACAGAGATTTATAGAGGTATTTGTGATGACAGCCTTAATGTGGAGCAGTAAGTGAGGATAGTTATACATCTCTGGAGAGATTCCATCGTGGGCTTTCAATTCATACCTTTATGTGAAAGTTAAAAATATAACATCTGTCTTTTTTATGAAGCGTTGAAACTTAAACTCTTACAAAACTATACAAAAATCAAATTTCTTCCCTAAGCATTGCTGCTGTAGGGAAGGAAGTTGAAGGCATTTAAAAAAGTATTTTGAAGCATATAGAATATTTCCTATCCTGGTGTTTTATGTGTGTAGTTGATAGCTGTCCAAAATCACAGCATGTTATATGTCCATGTGTTATTGCACTGTTATAACATTGTTAGATATTTCTTCTGTACATAATCCAGATACTATAAAGATGTATGGCCGTGCCAATACCTGGGACCTCCTCAAGGCATGGAATAGTGCCTGCTATGTGGCTGCTAAATTATATTCTCATGGGAAGATACTGAGACTATGGAAAACCCTGGGATTAAGCAATAGTATTTCTCAGGTCTATCAATGTTGTGGCAGCTAGTCCATTTTGTAGGTGCATTGTAGCCTTGGTCTACCCTTTGGACCCATTGGACTGCCCTCACCAAAATAAGATTGGGTGGTGTGAAACTAACCCATAATAAGGTTAACGAGTTAATAACCATTAAGGAGTAAGGCAATTTTTTTACATTTTCCTGGAGTTGATCTACAGTCTTAGTCTGTGGGGCAGAAATTGGAGAATCAAATAATCTTTCAATATACCTCTTTTTTAGGAAAAAAACAGGAGTGTGAAGAGAATTGGTCAACTGTACTGAAAGTTTTTTGTTCACACAAACTAATACATCATTTTGCAGTATTTTCCTTGGAAGGAGGTGTGCATAAATTAACATTCAGTGAGTGGTGTGGCATAAAACTCCTCTTTACTTAAAATCTTTCCAGCGTTGAGTAGTGCAGTTGCTAGTGACTTTCTCTGACAATAAGTATAGTACGATCGGTTCCTCTTTATGATGGGTTTGGAGTCGTTGGTATGAAGCAAGGGTTTGTAGATTATTGTCAGTCTCTGAAATGTCCCCTGTGGATTAGCATTCCACAAGTTCTAGGAAGAAGAAATGAAAGCCTTAGTTTTAATCGGCTCATGTTTTCTTAAATACTAAAAATATGTTCATGTAAACTCCTTTGAACATTTGAGCTTTTGGATGGTCATAGTTCATGGTTCATTTATTCATCATTTTCAGATAAAACAGTAATCCAGTTCAACATCAAAAGTCTTACACAAATACAACCAGTGTATGATACCATGGGGATATAAAGGAAAGGAAAGAAACATAATTCACTATAATACTATTTGGAAGTAACTTGTTTAGAGCAGCTCCAACCATAAATCTAATCATAACTGCAAAACCACCTGAATAAGTGTACATTTAACATGTTCCTTAAAGAAGAACACAGTGGCACATAGATTTATTAAAGATACATGTGTTTGTGTTCCATTATGTTTTTTGTTGAAGTCAAAATGGTTTCTAGTCACACTATAGTGAGCAAGAATTTCAAATATCTGGAAGTTAATAAGTGTGGACACGTATCCAGCAATGTCAAGGGCAGTCAGGGCATGTTTTTTTTTTAACTGGAATGATCAGTAAACATTACCACATTAATTTGAAACTGCATTATTGTACCACAGCTGTGAGCGGTTGTTTTGTTTGGGTCCTCGCTGTGAACTCTTTAGACAGTGGCGTATAATGATCTTTTACAAGCCATTCCTCAGAGGAAAACAAAAGATCAGAGCTACTGCAGGCCTCCTCCCTTATTGAAATGCGCACAACTTAGATGGTGTAATTAATGCCTGCTACCAAAGTTGTGTGTTCTGAATTCTAACACAATACACATTAAAGCACAGCTGAGGAAGAAACCACCCCTTGGTTACTAACACAGCCTTCCTCTTCTGTTTCAGGTCCCTCATGTCACGAGAGTCCCTGGCCTCCACCACGCTTAGCCTGCCTGAAAGCCAGTCAACCCTGAGTGTGAAACAGGAGTGGCCCTATGGCTATCGCATCCTACCCGCGCTACCCTCCCAGCACAGCTCACAAAACGGCAGTGAGCAAGGGGAGGTGTTGAGCCTCCCACCTGGGACCGCCATGTCCAACGCCAGCATCTCCAACTCCTTACCCTCGTATCTGTTTGGGGGTGAGAACAGTTACTCTCCATTCCCCAGTCCCAGGCACTCAGCTCGCTCTCAGTCAGCCCGCTCCAAGAAGAGAGCGCTGTCCTTGTCTCCGCTGTCGGACGGGATCGGCATTGACTTCAACACCATCATCCGCACATCCCCCACGTCCCTAGTGGCCTACATCAACAGTTCCAGGAGCTCTCCAGCCACCACATCCCCGCAGCCGGAGGTCTACGGTCACTTTCTCGGGGTCAGGGGAAGCTGCATCCCCCCGGCGTGCTTAAACCCCGGCTCCCATCGGGGTTTACAGCTGCCCAGTGGAGGCATCCCACTCCAGTCCTACAGCGAACAGCCCGAAATGGAGTACCAGCGGATGCAGCAGTTGGAGCAGGGCACCTTACAGACAGCAGCTCTGAACAACATGGTGGTCCAACACGGGGTCCCACCAGCGGACTGCCAGACAATGGGCAGCATGTGCAAAACTGAGCAAGTGAACAACTTCTCCCCACCTTCTATAGACATGCCTGTGCCTCCCCAGGGCCCCCCACCTCCCTACCACTCCCACCAGCACTTGCAACCCCAGGAGTTCCTCAGTAATTCACAACACCTGAGCCACCTCCCGCACGTCATGTCATCCTCCCAGCTCCTGGACGACGACGGGGAGCTGGATGACCTAAGCGAAAGGCACGGCTGCTGCTGGATCGATTGCGCCGCCTCCTACGACCTGCAGGAGGAGCTGGTGAGGCACATCGAGAAGGTGCACATCGACCAGCGCAAAGGGGAGGACTTCACCTGCTTCTGGACTGGCTGCCCACGGAGGTATAAGCCATTCAATGCCCGCTACAAACTCTTAATTCACATGAGGGTCCATTCGGGAGAAAAGCCAAACAAGTGCACGGTAGGTTTGCGTATTTATTTTCACAATTGTTCATTTCACTCAGGCCAACCTGATGACTCTATGGGAAGATGACTCTGTTGGGTCATTTGTTAAATGTCATGAGGGCAGCTTCCCTTCATTAGCGCTCAGCAATGCCAGCACTGAGTGTGGCACACTACACAATTACTTAAATATGCTGTAGTTATTGGTGTTTTGGCATGTGTTCCAAGTCCATCAAAAGTCCTGGTTTCATAGCTTTGTTTGCTCATATTTCTTTGTGGTTGCTTAATTGGAATTATCTGTCATGAAGTAGTTAGGTACCTAATGAGATATTATAAATCAAAAACAGATCCTGAACACTCTAATGAATTTCTAATGTGTGCCTACTTTATATGCCCGTTTATTTCCTTTCTGATACATTTTCTCACAGATTTATTCTTTGATTACATGGAAGAAAGTAATTAGGTAAACATTGTCAGAGAACTAAATTAGCATGTAAAAGCCTTAACAATACTCTCTGGGATTGTTTTATGATCTTTCATTATGGAATAACAGAAATTCTTTTGTTTATAGTGGGGTGCTTTCTTCAGCGTCAAATTTCCACCAGAATTTGATAGGTATTGTAATAGTAATAGTAATTGTGGTTTTATCCAGAGATCATCTCAATAAACCTCAATTAAGGTAACATCTCCTGCAGCTGATGAAAATAACAGTGGTTGAGTTTGTGTAGCGCAGATTTCCGCAGTTCTTCTTACCAATATTGTTCCTTATTGCTGGTGACTTGGCACATAAGTGTCATGTTTGCTCAACTTTATATGGAAATGATAAATGTTTGAAGGATTTCACAATGACATTCATTAAGTGGAGACCAAAATTAAAGGGGGGGGGAAGGCGATGAAAATAAATGAAACCTACTCCAGATGTGTTATTGGCAGTAGTTAAATAGGGTATGATCCAAAATCCTTTTAGCACCAGAAAGCTTGATATTAGGATCCATTATTGACCATTCCTTGAAAATGTTAATTTCCCATGAGAAGATATTCTACTTGGTTTACCTGCAGTGCTTGGCTTCAATTTACAAGCAGAGTCATGCTGAAAATCAGAACCAGATTTCTTTTATGGTCTTCTCAAAATATCCAGTTCTCGTTTACAGCTGTTGAAACAGGCATGAACTGGGCTGAAGATCTGTAGCTCTGAAGCTCTTTGAAACCATGCCTACTTCCCAGTCCATTGCTTCCAGACTGTGACTTTAAACCACATGACTATCTTTGGAGATCTATTCACTAAAAAGGTACCTTTTAGTAAAGCATCTGTTGGGTTCTTAAATTAATCAGAAGTGCACATCAAAAAATTCTCCCCTGGTGTCTCTATGTCAAGCAGTCTTAAACATTTGAATGTAGTAATTGAAAAGAAGGTACAACAGAGCTAGCAGATTATTTATAATTCAATGTGTTTTTTTTTTTTCAAATTTAGATTTGTCTTGAAGGCTTTGCTAACTTGAATATAATTATTGTTGGGAATGGAAGGAATAATCATGTGGATGTCAGACAAAAATGCAACTGAAATCAATTTCTATGCATCTTAACTTTCCAAGGATTAAAAAAATAAAAACAACAAGAGATATGAGACACAGACCAAATCTCAGGCCAGAGCAATTTTCAGGCCAAAATACATTTTCTTGAATTAATACATTCTAAAATGGTGACCAAATACAGGATAATTTACTACACAAACCTAATACTGCGTGACTGTATCTGACAGGATTGTATCATCTGCAGGAAACTAAATGTCATTCTAAGCATTAAAAAAAAACTCAATTAAGAAATAAATTGAAGAACATAAGAGTGCAATGCAGTTTTATTAACCATAAATATGTATATAATACAGAGAGACAAACAACTGTCTTGGTCTCATTTTTTTTCAGGGACAGTTTAATTGCACCTGTATTTAAAGATGTTTTTTGAGCAGACTACTTATTTTGTTGTGGTGGTATGCGAAGGCGGTAAGTTTATGTATGCAGCCCTGTTAAGTTACAGGTGTTTGCTAAGCTGCAGGTCAACAAACGCCTGTGTTAAGTGTTCATGTACAATATAGTGTCTCCCAGTATATTTGCCTCCCAGTCTTAACTCCCAAGGCTTAACTGTACAAACAATGGCCAACAAAAACAAAAGGCTAACACTATATTACAGATCACTAGGCAATTATGTTGAATTTCTACTTGTGTTTATCAGGCAACATTGTCATACAAACTTTGTTCTATTTGTTTAAATACTACACAGATTAAGCTTACATTAAATCAATAAAAAAAAACTGTTTACTTTTTAAAATACTTAACAGCTTAACTTTTCTGTTTTCTCGTAGGGGAAACTGAAAAGATATGCTCTGGTTCATATGTACCATTGTAACAGAGGGGTTTTGTATTCGTTTTGGCAACATGGTAGTTATGTTTACATTTCAATGGGTAATATCACAATTTAAACTGAATTCCCAACTAGTTATGAATAAAATGACCTCATAAACTGTAATGCATGTTTTGTATAGAGACATTTCATTATTTAAGTGTTTTCCTAGGAAGTGGTTGGAAATATTGCATAACACACAAAGTTTGCCAGTAGCTGTTGATGACATACCACAAGGATTTGTCTGAATTTATATAGGAGGTGTTATGGGTCTGCTATTTGCAGTCTACCACAGTCCTCTACAATGTTGTTCGAGGGATTGTATTTTAATAATGTCTGCACTAAGGTGCTAATGCTACTGTCTTGATGCTTAATGATTTGACACTTATAAGAATCTCCATGGTCGAGGTCCTGAGGGAAATTCCATTGCTGAAAAATGCAGAGCAGAAATGTCTAAAAGTAATAACATTATTGTTAACTGTGATATGCTATTAATTTAAAGAAATATTACCTCAGTGAGTCTCTTTTTTTTCCCCGAGTGCTTAGAGCCATCAACTAATTACCAAAGGTCTATAATAATTGACATCGAAGTTAACTCAATTATGTAGTTATTAAATCAACACAAAGCATTTCACTTAAGTGCTGGCATGAAGTCAGCACGTTTGCTGCCATAATATATATCCAGCTGGGAAAGCTGTCAGAGCTGCCAAAGCTGATTTTTCTAATGATTTGTTATGTTCTTTTATTCATAGCTGGGCCTGGTTGAAGTTGCAAGGCACTAGGCTTGTGACTGACATAGTTGGGCCCTGTGCTCAGCACTAGAAGCCAACTGCTTCCAAATATGTTTTTAATCATAGGTAGCTTCTATTGTTATTGTGCACAATTGTGCAATCGTGTTTCTGCCATTCCCAGATTTAAACTGTGTATAACTCAATCTGCCATGCCGGGACATTTATAGATTGTGTTCTTTATTAATATCTGTGTCAAAGCATATTTTATTGTAGAGACAGGACAAGTCATAGACTGCTATCTCCAAGCAGTAGTCTTACACTCCATCCCTACAGGGAAAGCAAAGCAAAACAAACAAAATATAATATAACCAGTGCAAGCAAATGTGTTTCCTGATGTATTTACTGATCACTGAGCTATTCCTCTTTCTCACATTTTCAGTAGTTTCCATTTATTCCAAATGGGCTATGGAAGGAAACTGAAAAATAAGGATTTATAATATTATTTTATATATTTTTCAAGGAGATTCCAAAAGACACTTAAAAGGGAAAGTTAAATGTCTACATTCAATTGTTTGAAAAGAATGGCAGGTATTTTGTTTTACCATGGATTGAGCAGTGCATTGTGGAACTCTTTAAAAGATATGTCAAGATAAATTCACTTGCCCTGGGCTTTTGAATTTAAAGATGACAATTGTGATGCTTTAGATGGTGAAAAAAGAACAGATTAAAAACATGTTTCAGCAGCTAGAGGGGGAATTAAGGAGCCAGATCTTGGGTTATTAGGCAGCAACTGACTGATTTCAGAGATTAGTGTGATGAAATCCGGAGATAAAAATAAAGAGCAGCACATCCAAGAAATGTTTCACAATGACATTAGTGCTATTTGACAGATGTCATCTTCTCTTAATGTAATGAGTGTTTCAGGTAGAATTATACTAAATACAGCCATCAACAGTGCCAAGAATGTCTCTTTATGCATGTGCTGCTTTTATTTCACCTCTCAGTATTGAAACTAATTACTATATGCATGATTTGTTTGCTTTGTCGCTTACTGGGACTCATCTTTTAGTGATAAGAATTATAAAATGTTTGATGTCTGAACCAGTCTCTCATGCGGTTCATTCTGGTAGTGTATTCTAGGAGTGTGTATGATGCAATCTCAATCGCAATAGTAATTAGAAATCAAGAGTGGTTATTGTTGATATTGATTATTTTGTGAATTAATGTTCTCATTTTTATTTTATTTATTTCATTTGGTGTCGTTTGTATTTAGGATCATTGTATTTGACACGACTTCTTGTTAGTTCTAAATTAGTTATGCTTTCTTTGCCTTTTTTTCAAAAATGTTTAATGTCCACGGGGTAAATGTGTTGTAATACAAATGTGAAAGTTTCAGTTAAATACACAATTGAATTTCTTTTTGGAAGGTTCCCAGGAATTCTCCCTGACCGAAAACATGCCAGTGAAATAGAATCGTCATTTTATCCTGACTGTATTTTTGTGCATCAGACCAACAAAACTGTCATGGTATATTAATGGGACATCTATCTATTTATAGTATATTAAAATACTGTCTATTTTTAAGCTTGGCCTCCACTACATCAAAAACATGAAATAGTCTACTGATCCTTTGAATTCCTCTGAGCTAATAGAATGATTTAATGAACTAAAACTTTCCCAGGTAATAAAATAATTTAAGAGATTGGTTCTAGAAGGTTTAGTTCATTTTGAATAGGCTAATCTTTTGGGTAAATGAGTAATCGGAAGTGTATTTAGCACATGGCAGTTTAATGTTTCTTTCAACATCAAGATTGGATTATTCATTCGGGTGGCACTGTATGTTATAGCAGTTTCACAATAGGTCAGATGTCTTACTGGCATTTGAATTATATATATATATATATATATATATTGATCTCTCTAGATCATGCACAGTGGTGTAACCTTCCTGATATTCTGTAACTCTGAAATGCAATACTTTTCCTTCTGGACCAAAGAACTGCACTGGTGCCAGCAAATTCAAATACTTAGTCCAAATTTCTTCATTTTGCATCCCAGAGGTTTTCACTGCAGGCATTATTATTGGTTTTTGGCTCTTAAATGAGATGACAGTCAAAATAAATATGCATACATCCAAGATTTGTATTAGGTATGAAAGAGCATTATGAATTAGGGTTCAGGACATTTCTGAAACAGAAGACAATGATTCAGTATACATATACAGTAGGACAGAGAAAGTACTGAGAAAGTAAATAACCAGAAAGTGGAGGTATGCATTCATCTTTGCATGGTTGCATTTCCTTAGAATGTGATTGTTTGTTACAGGCTTGGATTTTATTTTTCATTTTTCATCCTGATCTAAGGAATGCAAACAAATAGTAACACTCTAAAAACTGTCACTCAGAATTGTAAACAGAACTAATAATATATATACTAATAATGTATGCATTGTGCAGCAAAGCAAATTGGTTGTATGCTTTTAAATAAATTAGAGAAGTTGTTCTTGAAATCTATTTTGTATTCGCTTAGCTGACTGGTCTAAGAACAAAATTTAAATCATCATCATTATCAACCTATATCGATCCACTGCTGGATGAAGGCCAAGATGTTTCACACCTGCAACATGTATTATTTAATCTTATGTGGCCTTCTACATCTTTTTTCATATCTTGGCATCCATTTGATGGCTCCCTTTGTCCAGCTTCGATCTGTTCTTCTTGCAATGTGTTCAGAAACATTTTCACTCTTTCAACGATGTCACACAGTTATCAGAGCCATTATTTTCTTTCTCTCTGTTTTTGTTATTTGGAGTTGAATTATTCAGATCTTCTGGTCATCTTTTCTTAGTGGCCGTGTGAAAAGTTTACAGATGATAGCTATTACTTTTCCTCATAATCTAGGTGCCAGTTTCTGCTTTCAGCTTTTTTTATTTTATTTTCCCCCTTTACCTCATACCCACCCAGTTAGTTGCTATGTATGTATGGTTTAACCAGACTAAAGGCAGCTACTAGACAGATCAATCAGAGCAGTTAAGAAGAGTGCAATATATAAAGCTAGTTTATTACATCTAGGCAAGCATTTGTCTGTAGTTCTCCAGTGCTTCTTGTAGGCAAACACGTTTTTCTTTGAGATTGCAACAAGTGTACAGTGAATTCCAGAGACTAAAAACAATTTGTAATAAAATTGCAAAAAACAAAAAGCAGACATAACCGCTGCATGGTAAGGTAATTAAAATAGAAGCCCTCTGTTTGGATGACCACCCACTAGCAGGCAGGCATCATTCTTTTTCTGGCCCAGTTTGGTTTTCTTAGATGAGTAAGAGGCTGAACATTTCATTGCACATTCCGTTGTTATTGCCTTGCGCTTGTCGATCATTAACATTTTGAAATACCTGTGGTCAACCTTTCAGTGAAAAGCTAACTTATTACTGAGAAAAATCTTCTGGTTGCCTTGGAGACCCGAAGTACTGAATTGTTTTATGCAGTATGTAATTGTAAAGTAAAGGGAAAACTATTTAAGCCCGTCAGAATGGCCACAAATTTTACACAAGTAATACCGTACATACTGTATACGGCAGATATGACTTGAGTTGACAGACAGTATTACTGCTTGTGGGTCACTAATTATAAGGAAAACTTTTTTTTTTTTCTGATTAATTTGTTAGATTTGTTTTCAAGATTTTGTTTCCATTTTTAATTCTAGTTGCCATAGTTTTTTTTTTTTCTTCCTTCACTACACAGTGATGTTTGCAAGTGTCTTGGCCTAACAGCAGGAATCATATCTTCCATTTTAATTTGCTTTATCTAGTCTTAGCCAATAAAAATAATGACTTATTTTATATCATTTTTTAATTTTTTTCCAATGTCTAATTTCACTTCACTTTATGCTTGTTTTCGAGTTCATTATGGCCTGACCATTTGTGCACAAGTATTTTAACATTCAATCAATCTAGTGTTATTGTACACATCATTAAGCTTTTCATATAATTATTCTAGTTACCTGAGATAATTTAAAAGTAATTAAGACTTTTCAAATTTTGTACACTCAAAAAAGCTATATTATAGCTATTGGCAAATTAATTTCTTCCCCCACACTCCTAGATAAAGGATCTCTTTCTTGCTTAATTTGTGCACACTGTTAAATAATATAAAATCCCATAAGATATTTAATATTTAATATATATTTATATTATGTTTTATATTCTATTCAACATGCCCAAGCTTACCTGAGACTGGACTGCAATACAACCTCTGTTTTTTTTTTTTTGTTATTTGTAAAATAATTATGGCTGAATTTGACTTTCTAGCTTTTAGAAAATATACAATAACATCACATTATAATTTTACTCATTTCATTTTTAAATTCTACAGTTTGCATTTACTACCATGACAGCAGCTTTTCCAGGGCTTCTAATAGGGCTGTGTGGAACTGACATGAATATACTCCATGGGAAAATGATGGGTTACACCATTTCAACTTCTTTTCAGCTATTATTGATCTAAGCAAACAGAGCACATTGAAACAAAGGGTCATGTGTGTGTAGGTGAAAACAGTAGGCATTTTTCTAAGCCCCACATTTTTAACCTCTGTTAATTCACGGTAATCAAAGCAAGCTTATTAATTTTGCTTACAGAATATTCTTGAGGATGATTCAGTGTTCAAACACCACTTTTAATGACTTGAAACTTGCCTTATTATAATGTTTTTAAGTGATATCAATAACAAAGTATCCACTACAAATGAATGTATTACTATTTATAATATAATGTGTGAGATTGGCCTAGAATCTGTAATACTGTGTACAATGTACTTTTGTGTAATGTTTGCCTTTTAACATCTGCCTAAAATTAATGTTATAATTATTACCCAAACAAACAATTAACACCTGTAACATATATAAAGTATAAAATATCCAGCTTTTATGAGGTTTTCATGTAGCACCTGGTATATTTGCTTTAGATTTCACGACTGGGAGCATAGGAATACAATTTTCCGTGATCAAACAAATGTACTATGACTTCAGTTCAGGCAGTAGCACTCTCAAGTAGTTACTTACAACAGATTGTGGAGTCACAACTGATAAAGGAAGGCAAGATATTCTGAACTGTAAACGCTGGCTTTTCACCTTTTCATATATAAGGAGTAACTGTTGTTATTCATATTTATTTGTAGCATACAATGTTATCATGGCTTCCTTGTCTTACCCTTTTGTACTATGCATTGCTATTGCATGACAAACAAAGAGCTTTCTACAAATATCACAAGAGTTCATTGGCTGGATAGAGATATAACGTTTCACAATTTTATAGGTGTATTGTCTTTAAGTCTATCTCTATACCAACTAATCAAGCATTACTTGTAATGAAATATGTAAAGCAAGAATTGTTGTTACATGTGAGATAAGGTAAATGTCAAAATTAAACTGTAATCTTTTCCCAAATTATATATTGACATTTCTATTTGTTAATGATGACAAATGGTTGTTTCTGGAGGATATATGTTTGTTTCTAGTTAAGCTTAATAATCTTTCTCATGCTGTAACTCAGGAGGTCTTGAGAATTACCTTCCTGCACTTCTGTTAAGGTTCAATGGCTTTTTGCCCTAACCTTGGTTGTTCTTGTAAAGAGGTTATGGGTTGAAAGTCTGCATTATATTTTCTGATTATGAAGCAAGTTTGTGGTTCTTAATCAACCACTACCTGCAAGCCAAAAATGCATCTCTAATTTAATCCCTCATTTAATCCATGTTATTTTTTTAATTACATATTCTTTTGTAACATGATTATCTTAAGTCTATTAGGGACAACATATCTGAATAAGTAGACTCGTAATTGCTGCATGTGGTACTACCTAGTTTACTCATTCAGATTCCCTTTCCAGATTTCATTCATTTCAGTTGACTCAATATTAGGCCTAATGAGGATTCCATCGGCAATGCATAGACACTCCTCAGGATGGCAGTTTTATGCCTTTGATGATCATACACAAACTGTATTGTAATGCACTGTACTGTACCTCAATATGTTGTGCTGCACTGTATAATAATAATAATAATAACACACACACACATTCCCTGAGAAATGATGGCCTTGCAAGTTTGTTGGTGTGTAGTAATGTGATTGTAGTTGTAGTTTGAGATGTTATAGTGTAGTAAAGTACAGCACAATACAGTACATTTGAATACATTCTACAGTGTTTTAAAGTACAATACCATATATTGTATTGCAGTACAGTGTCATCATGCAGTGCCATGTATTATACTACAATACAATGTATTACAGTACTGAAGTCAATAGGCTTTTTTAGGGAAACAGACAGGCAGTACATAATAACACTTACTGTGTTGTATTGGCATTGTAGGGATCCTGAGGCCGCACTAAGGGGCCTGGGCCTTTCAGTGATGTGGTAAGGTTGTTGCACTGTGTTGTGGGAGACCGGGGTCAGAACCCACCAGGATGTTACATTGATGTTAGCAGTGGGATCAATATCGGTGTCAGAGTGGGATCAATGGAGACCCAGGCCAGTGATGTGACAGAAGGCCGTTAGGGTGCCAATAGGATTTAGGCCGGACGGAGACGGGCACCCTTCCCAGAGGGGATGAGCCTTGGAATCCGATAGGTGATGTGCTGGTGTCGTTGGTGGGGCGCCCCTGCGTGGAGCAACCAGAGCCCCTGACACAGGAGATCATCTTTCTATGAGAATGACCATTCTGCTGTGTGTAGGGAAGGGAGATAATGGTAAGTGGGTTGGGGGAGGCCAACCATTAGGTAAGGGTGAGTGTGTGAGTGACTCAGTGGTCAGTTGTTTCATTTTCTGCGAGCGAGTGTTAGTGTATGTGTGTGTAGCTGAAAGGCTAGTTCACCAACGGGAGGGGGAGATTAGTATTGCATCCAGTAGGACTCCAGTTTGTTCTTTTTATGATTTTAATTCATTTAAATTTTATACTCAGTATGAGTGTTTCTAGACGAGGAAGCAGTGTAGTGTGTCGGGGGTTACCCCCCCACTCAACTAGTGCTATGTGCGGTGTTATAGACCAATCCATACAGTAAGTGATTAGTGTTGTTGGGGACTAATTCCTCTTTCAATATTGGCATAGGACTATGGCATATGCAACAGGAGTGCTAGGGCACCTTGCTTGTAATTGTGGGAGGGTCCCTGATAAATATAGTCCCTATCATGTGTTTGTGTATTTGTTTTATTGGACTAGGTGGGTGATCATATAGGGTCAACATGTGGGGATAGGCGAACTACCAGCAGGGAGGTTGGACCTGTACAGTAGTCAACCATAGTCGGGCATATATAATAAAGTGTTTGTGGAGGGATTGAGTGAGTTGGCACCACGCTATTTACCTCTTACTGCAATATGCTGCTGTGATGTCGGAGACCGGGGTTTGGATCTCGCCGTGGCGGGAACCCCCCAGGGGTTATGGTGTTAAATCAGTTCAGTAATTCTTGGGGAATATGTATGATCAGTTATAAATAATAATGATAATAATGTACTATTATTAGTATTATTAATATTATTTACCACATCTTGAAAGAAAAAAAGTAGAATCTTTCTACAAAGCTTAGAGTGTGTAGCACAATATCCGGTTGAAACTTAGTTATAATAATAATAACGATCCTGCATGAGAACAAGATTCTGCATTTTTTCACATGCACATTATAATAATAATTTTAAAAAGAAGCCCATTTTATTTGAAAGTAACTTCAAACCTACCTATAAAACATTCTGAAGCGAAGAGCATTTATTGTGCTATGTACTTTCATTGAAGGAGTCATCCATCATATTACAGCCTTAAAACAATCTTCTTATCAGTTGCTGCCTGACCAGTAGGTGTTAACAGCTTTAACCACACACAATAAAACAATGAGTGGAAAGGATGAGGTGTCTTTGTCAAATTGTCACTACAGTGATTATCTGATACATTATCTGCATTTACTGTGCCACACAAAGCACTAAACAATAATTTTACCCAGTTGGTAAACAGTGCTGTAACACGGTAATTTAAACTGTCTGACCTGCTTTGGAAACAGATCAAGCTATTGTGGCCCTTTGATTTATTGTTTTTTATGTATTTATTGTCCACAAATGATATGGCACCCTCATCAGATTTAGTGTCATTTGAATTCTGGGAGCACATTAGTTATAAGATAATGGTGTTTGTTTAAAAAATATAAACCTACAATTTCATGATTGTGCCAAAACTTGTAGGCTTAGATCGGCAGTTTGGATGTTTATTTTTTTAGTTTTTTCAAAAAATGTCTGTATAATACAGAGACAATAGAATATGCCTCAGTTTAACTACAAATAATGTAATTTAAAAAATAGGTTAACCAAACAGTTAAAATATATATTGTCCATGGTGAAACTAAGTGTCACAGTAAATATTGTCAGCTATTTGTGAAAATGAATATTATGAATCAGAAAAGGCTTTATTATTCTTATCTGTGGAACAGAACAGGAATAATTCAAGATCGGTAATGCATTTGATCCCTTTAAGCTGCAAAACCAGCTCTACCATCTCCATTGAAGTGATTTTTCACACATGCTTCACTTGTATATCTTTATCTGTTATGTGTATATCAGAGGTACGGTAACACCAATATCCTCTCACATACACACTAAGGCCTAGACCAAATAAAAACTTTGTAAACCGCAAATTACAAAGTTGTACCATTTGAATCACTCATCACTGGCAGCCTCTGAGAATCAAATGATGTACCGTGTCATGGATGAACAAGGGGGCCACACATTGCACCCAATGGGCCACAGGTTGGGCACCTCTATATTAGAGCTATGGTTATTGTAGCCCTCTAGTGATAACAGAGGAATGAAAATGTGTTTGAGTCTTTTGTTTACTTACACAAGATAGTATTTTGTATCTTGGCTTGTTTTCTTCCTGTTGGGGGTGCTGAACTAAAATGATAACACACACTGTAGTAAGAGACTGTGACTTGTGAAGATAAACCAAAACAAACAATATATAGTCTCTTACTACAGTGTGTGTTATCATTTTAGTTCAGCACCCCCAACAGGAAGAAAACAAGCCAAGATACAAAATATTATCTTTGTATGAACCTGTTTTTCTTCTGCACATGGATTTGTTATACAGTTAGTTTTTTCATTGTTTAGCATTACAAGAGAACCATATTTACAACATGATGCCTTCATTCCTATTGTCCTTCAGTTAAGTTAAATACACATTATGCTGCTTTTGGTCAAGTTTTTTTGCTTTTAATTCCAGACTATAACCATATGAAAGTAATCACCATGTTTGGCTACTAAATAAAAAGCAAATAGTCTACATCTTTGGGAAACACAATGGAAACAAAGTTATTGTGCATACATTACATTCATTTTAAAGAAAATAACCCTTGCCTGGCTTATGATATCATTTTATTGACGAGTTTATAACTGGGGCAGTCCCAAGCACTGCCTGTGTCTCTCTGGCACTTCTGTGGCATTGGTTGTAATTGTACTGATAATGTCTTAATACCTGTGGTTTTCATGGCTGTTCCATAGCTTTGACCATCTGTGTACACATAAGTAAATAAAATGCTTTCAGAAAGCGGTAAGGGAAAAGCCAAGTACTGTGTAGACTTCAGAGTGGCTGCTAGATGTGTCTGGCTTCGGACTTAGCTTCATGGTTTGACAGAAAAGAATGTAATTAGACTTATAAATGCTGCAGTGTGTAGCTAAGTATTTCATTCTTTCACAAAGTTGCTATGGCAAAAAGACTTGCTGCTGACTGGCACAAGTGAATATGACCTTACCCAAATGAGCCCGCGCCAAAACGCCCCCAGGTGTTCTGTACTTGATATTCAACAAGGAACCAGCAGCTAGGCTTTCTTCTTCATAAATTGCAATAAAATGTTAAATGTTATTATTTTTACAGCTGTGCTTAAATCTGCGGCTAAAGCAACCGCATGCTGTTTAACACCCGGTGCTTCATGGGAAAGGGTGCGTGGAGGAATTTTATGTTCTCATCTTTTCTTTGCATTAACTGGTAAACACAATGCCTGTAGAAACATAACAAAGGGATTTTATTGTGTGCTGCTGCAAAAGGGTAATAAGCTCAACTGATCCAAGGTGGGTTTTCAGTTGAGCATTTGCCCTGCAGGTGAATTAAGAGGATCAATTGTTCAGAAATATGTTATATGGGGCTAACCCAGAATGTGCCTTTGAATAAACTTACAGGTGTTGGAGGAGAAAAGGTTGTAATGGCCAGTTTGAACAGAAAGCCCAATGTATGCACTTTGCAGTTTAAAAAATAAAGTAAGCTACCTTTGAAAACACAGGTTGTGAAACAGTTCTAGTATATCTGATGATCATTGCATTGTTTTTGACCTACAAAGTGATGACATTTGTGGAAACAAAACATGTAGGGGAAGTGATCCAATTAAGCCCACCAAAATCTAAGTTTTACATGTTTTCTTATAAATATGTGAATTTCTTCCCAATAAAGTGGGTATTAAATCAAAGATTAATCTCTCATCTAAACACTTGTGTTAGATTTAGTCATAAATTGACTAAATTAAATTATTTAATTGCAAAAGTGAAAAGTCCAGAGTGGGCTTATAAGGTACATATGTACCCTTTACTCCCACGTGTGCCCCAAATAAGCCCAGAGTTTTAACAGTAAAAACTTCAAATTGTTGTTGGGGTTGGAGCCGGGGCTGTCGGGGCTGTGGAAGTCTGCACAGGTGTTTCAGAAAAAGGAGCGTGATTTGTGGACACTTCTGACAGATTTGTCTGTCCACCCGGCTCTGGCTCACAGGGAATATTCCGGTGCTCTCAAAGCCACCGATGATGTTTTCTGACTTGAGAGCCGTGGAAAGTACATCTAGTTTCGTAGGGAATTCCTCCTTTCAAATTTTGTCCTTGCTAACACGGGAATGACAGCACAGTTCTTTCCTCCATTACCTTTTGACTAGGGTTGCACCAATCGATCGGCCACCAATCGGTATCAGGACGTTATGACAAAAAATTATTATATCGGCTATCGGCCAATTGCTTTAAAATGGCCAATATTTCTGACCAATATTTCTGTCTGATGGAGCGGCTTTTATTGCGTCTAACTAAGCATCCGATTTGTTCTATTCTAGTCATGTACTTTTAACAAAATATGAATGATGCACATGAACTGCAAGGCAGTTCCCCCTCGACCTGCTCCCGTTCTATAGGTCAATAAATAATAGGAAAATATTGGATATCAGATATCGGTATTGGCCCAGAATTTTTATATCGGTGCATCCCTTCTTTTGACGCCAAACACTGTCTTGTCCAGTGGCTGGAGGATGTGGGTGAGGTGAGAGGGGAGCCAGAGAAGCACAACCCCATTTTCTCTGGCCTTGGTCGCAAAAATGTAAACTCTTGGCAGTCCCATGTCAGATCTTTGACAAAAACAGCTTCTCAAAATACTCTTGAAAATGATTCTTCTCTGTCCATCCGTGATCCACAAGAAATTCCCAGCAAGCTTCCATCATGTTATTTATTGCAGTCCTTATAAGTTTTTTCTCCACCTACCAATTTTGTCCTCGTAATAAAAATAAGGTAAGTAGTTTTGTTATATTAGTTATTAGTTATATGAGTTATATTATTTAATTTAAGGCTTTTTTAATATGAGGTAAAATGAGTTCTGGGCTTAGTGGGCTTATTAAGAATAACAGTGGTCCATGGGAAATTAACCTCAATCATTTTATAGAGTTAATGTAAACATGTAATATTTGTATAATAAATACATTTTTTACAACTTAGACCATGTTTATTGTTTTTGGTAGAACAAATTCAATACTTACTCTGCTTTCAAGCCATGTGCTAATATAGGCTTTTCAAGGGCGCTGTTCCATATGACAAAACCAATTAAATTTTAAGATTATAATAATTGATTATGAAATATTGTTTTATCTGAAGAAGCATCTAAAATGTTTTGATTTACTATGGTCATCAACAGTTTTTCTCAATTGTTGTTGTTCTACTGCATCTATCTGTGTGACCATCACTCTGACAGTGTCCCGCGCTCGCAACGGAAACTCATGGAATCTGTATTTTCAAATATAAAATAGTGCTTTTAAATACCAAGCAAATTCATCATATAAGGTTTCAATTAAGTTATTAATCTCTTCATTTCATAATTCTTATCAATATTCACCAAGTTTGGTCACCAAATTCAAGAACAATGGCTTCTTGGGAGGGCCCCTCATAAAGCAAAGTTTTGGGGTGACTTCTAAAAAGTCTGCTGCACAGTGGCAGCACAGTCATACAGAACAAAACATGTGATTGACTCCAAATAAAAAGTAACATGACAGTAACAACTTTGTGCATTTGCTCTGAAACGGATCATCCTTCTAAAATGTCCTGTCTTTTTTGTATTTCAAAATAAAAGAGCAAGTGGGCTTATATGGTAGGTGGGCTTAATTGGGTCACTTGCCCTATCAGAAAAAGATATTTGCCTGTAGTGACACTGGTATGGGTGAACTGAATTTAAGATAGTTCGGATAGAGTTGTTCCTGTGAAAGGCTGACTCAGCTTTCATAATCAACAAGACATTACTTTACCCCCAAATTATGAGCAGACATATCAGCCTGACCTGCTGATGAAGGCACTGAACCACAGCTCTTGACATTTTTGGAATCCCAGGAGAGTAGAGAGTGCTGTTAACACCAAAAAGAAATGTAAATGAGATCTGATATAGTAAAATAGAAAATGGAAAATGAGAAGTAATCTGCTTTTCACCTTGTTAGTAGTGTATACATTATCACAATTCAGAGTGCAGTCAGTCTTTCTTGAAATTCAGTTTTTAATGATTATGAAATCAAGTTGTCATAACTGATTATCATATTTTAGCTGTCTTTGTAGCTTCCTATTAGAATCAGGCACATATGCTTTGCAGTGCAGTTCGTGCTATTGGTAGTTAAAATATAACTGTGACAAGTTTTGCCAGCCACCAAAAAGGACCCGAACCTACTTATGCCTGTTTGTGCTTTTTTGTAAAGAAATATATACACAAAATAAAATGTAATGCAATTTAATGTATGAGGTTATACATTTTGCTCCTAAAGTTGAATGTAATCCAATATTTATTGTGTTGTTGTTTTTGTAAACCCTTCTTTAAAAAAAAATGTGAACATGTGGCTCAAAACGTATGGATTTTTATGCATTCCCACTCCCAGAATAAAATAATCTTTTACACAGATATCTTTTGGCATCACTGTAGTTCCTTCACTCCTTTTGACTGAAACATTGACTAAGATTGTTCTTCCACTGGAAAAAAACAAATATCTAGTTAAAGTCTTGAAAACTGGACAGGAAAAACACAACAAGGCATAAAATACTTAAAAGGGGATTATGCACAAGCTGTATTGAAAATGTTGCTCACCAACAAATAAAACATTGAACTCATTCTGTCAATAGGATTAATGGCCAGCCGGATTATAAAACATTTCAGAAATCTAAGAAGCAATATGTTTTAATTGCTGTAGGAACTAATCCCTTTTAATGTGTAATGTAAGCCTCCTCAAAGTATGTTAAATACAGTGCTTACATCTAAATACACAAAATAAATAAATGAAAAGGTGCCAATCTGATAACCACATGCCTGTTAGGCTACGTTGTTTGCATACATGCTAGTTATAAATCTGTTTTCTTGAAACACATGTTTAACCATTATTACACTGACACATTTTATGTTGGTCAACAGAAATGTCTTAAAACACATATTCGGATCACTTCTGTTTATTTTGTATTATTTTTAATTTTATTTTTAACTATATTACAGAGATTGTATTGTGTCTTATTATTTAATCATAAAAACTGATCTATATTGGCAGTCTGACTTCCTCTAAATATTTTAACAATTACATTAAGATGCTTACATCAACCACATGTCCTGTACATTAGAGATGTTATTTGAATAAATTCAGTTTTATTGTCTTGGGTTATTATTCTGATTATGTGCTGCCGGATCGGAAATGTAGTATTTTCCATAATCAGAACAGGCCAAGTGCTTGTTTTATGTTGGTCTTCAACTTCTGTCGGCTTCGCAGCCACTCGGGTCCTGTGCCTTAGTGCCCAATCAAGACATGTATTTGACTGCTGCCACCTAGTGATCAAAAACAACACAGACACCAAAAAGAATAAATTCCAGGAGATGTGGCCTTTTCATCTAGCATTTGACAGTTAAAGCTAAGCTGCAGGTGTGTGTTGATTCCTAATATCATTCTAAAGCATAATTTATATAAATACATTAAAAATAAGTTAAACCTCTGTTGCCGCAATCACGTTCATAGTTTGTTGCTTTCACTGTTTAGTGTGTTAATTTCTTAAGATTTCCTATTGTAGGGTGCAGTTATTTCCAAGCTTTGCCAATTAAGGAGACCCCTTTTCACAGAGGGGATGATAATGGCACTGTAGCCAATGTTAACTTCCAGTTTGCCTATTATAACAATTATGTCATGTATTAAAACTGCAAAATGTATGCTTCCAGCACAAATACATGTTTTTGACTGTAGTAATTAATTTCACATAAAAGGTACTATAGAGTTAAGCATACCCTTGTTGATGTGTGACTCAAATTAAACAAGGAAAAAATATACAAATATTATTATTATATTTCTTAGCAGATGCCCTTATCCAGGACAACTTACAATTGTTAAAATATATCACTTTTTTACATACCTGTAACCATTTCTTTACAGCTGGGTTTTTACTGGAGCAATCTGAGTATAGTACCTGGCTCAAGGGGACAACAGCAGTTTCCCTCACCTGTAAACCTAACCTCAATAACTGCTGCTAACAGTTATACAAATTCAACAGATTGTATAATATCAATTTTCTATGTATAAATTGCATATCTATCAAGAATGGTTACACATTTCTAAATAGCTGACGTTAATATTAATGTACTTAATCAGTACTTTGGCTTTGAAAGTATGGAGGAGGTGCTTTCTGTAGCCTTTTAATAGTTAATCTTCTCAGGAGGCATATTGGACCCCCTCCTTGATACATAAACTCTTCAGCTCCTCCAGGTCATGCAGCTGATGCTTTAGGACTTTATCAACTCTGTTAGGAATGTCGATGTGCTTTGTCTCAGTTTTATCCCAATTGTAAGCAAGCTGCTCACTCCAGAGTAAATTCATTAGATTGGTAGTTTACTCTTAGTTTTACCAAATGGAAAATTGAGCTGATTATATCACCTTTGTATTTGTTTGCTCTGTAATGTGTGAATAATAAACAGTTTTTTACTAATATATCAATTGTTATGCAGCTTACCTAGATACTTGTCAGATAATAAGTGGTTCTTTTTTTCTTTTTCTTTAGTTGTATGTGCTTTATTTCAACATTTATCCAAATAATAGGAAACAGAATTCCTCAAGCAACTTTGCCTTTAGTTGAATGTAAGACTACCCCGGTGTTTAGCTAATCCATGATTGCATTTGACAAAGAGCATTTTGAAATTCAAATCCAGGCCTTTGGCTGTGAATACTAGTCTTGTTAAATGGCTAGTTTGCCAAGATTTTCAGCGGCAGTTTTGCACTGAAAGGAGGGAAAAAAAGACTCGCTCATGCCAGAGATTAGGGTTTCAGAGGCATCATTACAAATAAACAGATTAAGAACACACGTTTTTTAATCGATTTACTGCACCAAAGAGCAACTAACTCGTACGTATGACTGCCTGAAAGGGATGGAATTGTCCTTTATGTTCCTAGTGAATAATTAAGTGGTGAGAAAGATACTCCTGAATTAGGGGTCCCCTAGTCTGAGATCCTCTGAGTTTTCTAATTACCATGCCTGTTGAGCTCTGAGATAGATTTAAACACTAATTCAAATCAGTGCAGTGCTGCTTAATTAATAGATTTCACTGAAACCAAGCATGGTTAAAGTGTGATGGGTTTTTGACTGCCAGTCATGATAATAATACATTCTTGGGCACCAATGCATTTGTGCAGATTGACATTTGTTTTCCCTTCGGACAGGTTCACTTGAAGAAATGTAAACTGATCTGAATCAGTACCTGACTGCGGCAGATTAAAAAGACTCACATTTCAAACTGGCAGTGAATTAAAAAGGAAATAGAGAAAATCCTCTGCCGATGAGCTGTATCTAAGCTACAGTTTACTCTGACATTAGATCAGTTAAAATTAAGCCATTAGCAGAAGTCATAAACGGATTCCTCCTTTGTTATCTTAATCACAAATCAGCATAGTTTGGCATTAAATTGTCTGCTGGAGGTAACATCATAAAGTAATGAATGTATGCACAGGTGTCTGAACCCATCATAAAATATTTGTTAAAGGAACCTTTTTTTAAGAGTGTAGATTAACTGGAAATGCTTACACCACTTCCATTTAGTCCACATAATGTATATGCATTTAAATTTCACAAGTAGATTTAATGACTATATTGGCTCTTATCAATGCGCTGCTTATTGCAAATTCATCTCTGAAACAGCCTAATAAATCTTGATAAAGGTTAAAAGATATTATTTAATTTTATATCGCTTCTAGATTACTCAATCTCTACATGATAGGACATGAAATAGATTCTATATGTTCAAATTGAGGTCCTCACACTCTTAAATGTAAGGATCGTAACTGGACGATTCTTTTGCCTCAGTTTCAGCTCAGTTTCCACTTAATTAAACTGGCAATTATTTTTATGCTGTGATTGTTGAGGTACATGTCACCTTTACATCCTCAGCTCCCTGTGGTCTCCCATCAATCACTTGTCACCCACGGACATGTTTTGATGAAAGCGTGTGCTGTAGTCAGAGACAGTGTGAGTTAACAGATGTGGCAACAAACTGATTCTGACAACCTTAATGACCAAGCCAAAAAAGGAAGTGTCTGGCTTTGATTGAAGGTGCAAAATAATTGTTGGATTCAGTCAAATTGGAGGAAATGTGTTAAAAAGCCCAAATTCCCTGGTGGGTCCTATTCATATTATTAAGCAAGAGGTGGAGGGTTGCCATCAGCAGCCAAAAGCATCAACTGGCCATATTTCCATCTATTGAAGTTCAGCTGGCATGGCTCTATCACAGCACAGCTTTCATAAACCATTTAGTAATAAATATCCATGATCAGCATCTTCAGATTGGAATCACCAACTTTATTTTATGTATAGGGTGCATTGCAGATGGAACCAAGGAAATAATTACTGATACTACAATGTTTATGTCTTTGAAGTTTGGGGGTATTAAGGATGGCGTGGTCAATTGTGAAGAGAAATAATACAAAATATTGTACTGTGATTGAAAGGTGCATTACTGTTAAATTATATACATTTGCTCCTGTTCTCTCACTCCCCATAATTTGTAACCACACCTTATACAAATACAACAAAACCCTCGCCCTGTAAAAAAGAAAATGGACTTCCGAAACAGTTTAATATAATATGACCTATATCTGTTATATCTGTAGCTGTGCAGACCCAGTGTTAAGTAGTGGTTCAGTAGAAAGAGAGAACAGTTACTACTATGCATGGAAACATTCAAATAACACACTCTCTTTCTCTTTCTAAGATAGAGAGCTAATCCTGTCTTTAGATGGGCTTTTCTAAACAAACGAGGCCTAATTAATTAAAGCAGGGGGACACTGGAGTGCTAAGAATAGAAGCCATTTACCAAGAGCGGGAATAAAGACTGAATGTTGCGCAAAATTCAACCGGGAAATATTCTCCCACAGCAACCCCAACTGGCTAGATATATGTGAGTGGAATGCAAAATCCGGTCCTTCCCACCTTCATATACACTGTTACCTGTTTTGTCCACCTGGCTTCCTTAAAAGTCTGTTTGATTAAAAAAATGTATGCATATACTGTTTTTTGTATACTTATTAATATTTTTTTACATGATTACATCGTTGAAAATACCATTGTTGAAATATCTCTAAAAAGTAAACTACAATTGGCAACTTGTTTGTTTCTTTTTTACATGCTGCTGTTTCTTCTATTTTATGGATTCCAGATAACTCTCCCTTGGTTCCTTTATATGGCCGTTATCAGTCTGTTTAAACTGAATGAAGAGCCCTGCCTTATTAAATGTGAGACTTTTGATCTGGGGTTTTGTGAAACTATACCAAGCACAAAATGCAGATGACACACACTGCAACTGGTAGAACTTAAGAATAGAAAAGAGGTATAAAAGAGGTTACAAAGGAGACGAGGCCAGTCTTGCTTAATTGAATGCATAATACTTTTTAATGTATTCAAGGATTCTATTGTGTCTGCTGCTATGACAGAGCTGGGTAACTTAAGAGCATAAGAAAGTTCCCCATTGAGAGGAGGCCATTCAACCCATCGTGCTCGTTTGGTGTCCATTAATAACTAAGTGATCCAAGGATCCTATCCAGTCTGTTTTTAAATGTTCCCAAATTTTCAGCTTCACCCACATTGCTGGGGAGTTTGTTCAGATTGTGACGCCTCTCTGTGTGAAGAAGTGTCTCCTGTTTTCTGTCTTGAATGCCTTGAAGCCCAATTTCCATTTTCTGGATCTGGAAAAGCTCCTCTGGTTTGATGTGGTCCATGCCTTTCATGATTTTGAAGACTTGAATCAAGTCCCCACGTAGTCTCCTCTGTTCCCGGGTGAAAAGGTTCAGTTCCTTCAGTCTCTCCGTGGATCCCTGTGGAACTCCACTAACAACCTCACTCCAGTTAGAAGCAACTCCTCTTATCTTAACTTGCTCCAGTCTCCCACAACCCTCTGTGTAAAGAAAGGCCACCTGTTTTTAGGGTGTACAGCCCATTCTGTTAATTTTCACTTCTTGTGCGTGTGTCAATGTTGATTGTGAAGAAGTCAGTTTCATTTATTTATTCAATTCCTTTTAGTGTCTTGGACAGTCATAAATTCCCATCATGTTTAAATCTGTTCTACAAAAAATAATTAAATTCCTGTAATCTGTCTGGGTAGGACAATCATTTAAGACCTGGAATTAAGGAAATAGGCAGTGGTTTGGATATTAAAGAGCTCTCTTAATAGGCTGATTGGTCTACTATATAAATTAAAATAGTATTATCATATTTTATAGTATGAATAATATTTTGGCATGTGATATAAGTGCTATCAAAATGTTATGACTGTTGTTTAGCTACATAGTGCCAAATGTTGCAATATGTTCCTTTGAAACTCAGCAAAATCAATGCAGTCTTTAAAGAATTTCTTCTGGCACAACGTTTCTGGTAGTAACTGTTTAAGTGTGCCAAAATGTACTGTAGTTGATTTGTATTAATTAATGTAGTTGCCCATTGTCCTGGGGTAACTAAAGCTGTATTCTCGCTATCCTCATTTTGCCTGAACCCATTTCCAGAGGTTAAAAATCTCACAGACCTAACAAATTTCTATCTGTGCCTGCCCTCCTGTTATGCTTGGATATTGTGTAAAGTAAAATGGTATGTATTAATTAACAAGTGGTTTGCATGTGTCACCCGACGCTGCCGGAAATTGATAGAGACTTCAACAGATTCAGGAAATCAATATGTGAAATCTGGAGACAGACATTTCATTGTCTTATTGTATCAAAAGAAGTTACATTAAATTAAATCCATTGTACCAGTGTTTTTCACAACTGAGTGTCAATGGTGTCATGCTTGTATAATGTTGTTGTTTAAGATATTTATATTAATTATGAAACTGAAATCTTTATTTTATACATGCAAATAAATTGAGAAAATGTTTGTATCCCCCATAGAGAAATTGTGAATTCAAACATGTCTTTACCTTCACCCCTGTGACATTTTGTAATATTAATTTGGATTTTTAAATTCTGGCCTATACTAAAGGCTAAATGTCTGATCTAAATATTTGTGGATGGTATAGTATTTCTAAATGTTGTATGTTTTATGTCATGTTCTTTTTGTAGCCCTATTGACAGAAAAGGATTGAGCTGAAAATAAAATAATACATTTCCATTGTGCTGCAGGTGTTCTGTCCAAATTAGGTAATAAACCAAAAATCATATAACACCAATGAAAGTGAATGCTATCTGTTAAGTCCTGAAGCTATTAAGCTTTAAATCTTTTAATACACCGTTTAAATGCAGGTTAATATTTAAAATGTTCCATATAAAAACATGCTGTTTTTTTTTATCTGAGAGATGTTTTTAGAATAATTGTAAATTACATTTGATATCCCCCACAATGCCTTGCCTGTACCTGTTTAATGTGGTCTCTCAATGAATGTTGGACTTTGGATCTTCTGAAGACTGAAGAATCCTGAGTGTGTCCCGCTGAGCAGAACTATGAAGAGGCTTTATGGCCCACAGTGCATTGGGGATAAAATGAAATCAACAGAAGTGTTTGTGACTGGATTACAAACGCCTTAGAAGACAGTTTCCAGTTTTTATATATTTTTTGAGTCAGAATCCCAGCATGATATTCTGTGACACTGAAAAGCTGATTTGTAACACATCATAAAGTGCCGTAACTAATCCTGCAATTTTGATGTTGCTGGAGGAAATATAGGCAGGGCCATTGCCTGATTAATTTTTCAGTGCAAACCACAACATAATTGAAGTCAGCTGCACATAAAAGATTGTGAAGATGAGGTATTCCTTATGGATTCAGATTAGGTGACCCCTAGAAATGACTAGGAATTGCTATTAGCATGCAAGTCATGATCACGGTTTAACTAAATGATTATTAGGGGTGATTTCATCACATTAAGTTGAGTCGTCATTCTCATGAAATGAAGAGACCCCTTCCCATCACAGTGGTCTGATTTATGTAATTTGAAACTAAATCTTACCCATACAGAGGAAAAGTTAATTAAAGTGCTTATGTAATAATAAACTAAAAAGTATAATCAAGTGAATGATTGCTACATGATTACTTAAGACAGGTGTGAATATGAGGTTTAAATTTTTGTATGATTACTAAGAGCAGATGTACTTCTTTGTGATTTTGTCATACAGTTACTTTTTATGTTTGAGTTTATTTAGCTGAAAAGAAAAGGACCGTTGTGGTATCATAAACAATACATTAAATGTCTAGGGATGTAGGGTACTGCTGTAAATTCACCCTTCAAAAGGCCAAAGGGAGGTTATGGCTCAGTTTAATAGTATGGAAGGTGACAGAATTAAATTGCAATTTCATCTGAAATCTCTTTATATAACCCTGAGCATGATCTCCAGGCCTGAGGAGAATCTTTTCCATATATAAACATTTACCTTCTGATGTTGCTTTGAGACGTGTGAAGCACATCAGCACGTTTGTGAGTAATATGGTCTGTGCACACACAGGTCAGTTTCCAAAGGCTTTTTCTACATAGTCCCTATTTCATGAAAAATGTCTGTCACTATTTATAGGTGCAGTTCTAGCAGGAGGCCATACAGAGAACAAGAAGATAAATATAATCAATATGCAGTCCTATGCATGCTGGTGAAAATTATGGGGCTACTTGGAAATCGTACTGTTCAGAAAACAATATAGATATAATATGTGAAACGTTATTTTCTGGCTTTTTTTCTCAGCAAAATACCATTCTTCACTGGAAATCACAGCTGCAATTAATTCTGTCATAGTAGGTCTATAGCACCGTCTATTTTTGTCAGTTTATATTAGTTACCAAGGTAAGGGTAAAATCTATCCACTGTTATATTGAATTATTATTAAAGCCAATGGTTCAAGTGTAATTTCCCTTCTGGGATTTTTGTAAAAGTTGTCCAGCAGGCTTCAGATGTACATTTTATACTTTCATATGATTTCAGAGCAGTGTTAGCTGGAGTTACAAAAATAGAAGCTTTTAAAGAAGGGCAAGCATTTAGTAGCTGGGAAAGTATATATTTATTTCACAGTGTGCACCACTCATATTTCAATAAGAAAACACCTTGATTTTCCCATTTGCTGATGCTCTTTAGAAAGCTAAATGATTTCACAACAAAATTACTCAACCCAGATTCAGAAAGAAGCCCAGAATGTCAGTAATGTTTAGCGTCGTTTTTTTAATTGAAAACAGGTGGATTTTTCATGGAACAGTAACACCACACTATTTTGTGTGTAACTAAGCTGGCTGAGTATATTAATGCAAGGATATGAATAATAATGATAGTAATGCTAATGATAATAATATGGTTTTCAGAAAGATAACAAAGCATCCCAGAATAATACCAATATTTCTGTTCTCATTTTTATTTGTCTGCAAATTCTGAACATACAATGAATCTGAAAACAACACAAACAGCAGAATGTTTGTGACATATGATTTTCAAATAGTTGTGGATTCTGGGAAATCACTATTAATTATATTTGTCAGTATATTGTTGAATATTTATAAGCAAACATTAAGACTGGAAAGTTTGGCATTCCGAAAGTGTGACTGTGACTATGCAATGTAACAAGTGATCTCACAGTAAGAATGTGATGACTTTCACATCTGTGGGCAGTGCACCACTTTGATAAATACCACGAGTCAAAAGACAACAAACAATCAAGGACCTAAGAATATAAATATTCTCTCTTAAAATAAAAAAGTAAAATCCTGCCCGTGTTGCATCATAGAAAAAGGAAGATGCAACATGGAAGAAGACTCTGAAAGTCCAATTAGCTTTATTTTTTTGTTTTGTTTTTTTCAGTTTGAAGGTTGTAAAAAGGCGTTTTCCAGGCTGGAGAATTTGAAAATTCACCTGCGGAGTCACACAGGAGAGAAACCGTACCTCTGTCAACACCCTGGCTGTCAAAAGGCTTTCAGCAACTCCAGCGATCGGGCCAAACATCAGAGAACCCACCTAGACACTGTAAGACTGTCACACTTGGCTCTTTGTCTTTGCTATATGAAGGATTGTGTGTGAGCAGGTAAACACAACAGCGCTGCCCTGGGATCCAGAAGTTTCCATGGTTACATGATATCCCAAGAGTGCAATTTGAGAAGCACAATGTTGTGTGTGTGCCCGCTCGTTTATAGTGCATGAAAAGGTTATCATCAAGTAATGTTTACGTTTTTTTGAGTTTGCTTTTTCTTTAACAAAAAAATGTAGCATGGGCAACACTTTGTCTATTTCATATGCAGCATCAAATTCAATGTGTTGATTAAGTATTCTTTAGCATTGGAAATACATTGTTAACAATAGTGAAAAACTGTGAGTAATAATCCTTGTTTACCAGCAAAGTGTTCTTCTTAATTTCCAGTGGTAATGAGAATTATTCGGAATTGAGATTTGATTTCTACACCTCTATACAGCTGAAAATGCATCAGTTTAGGTCACACACAGAAACACTTGTTATTTTTCAGAAACCTTATGCATGTCAAATTCCTGGCTGTGCAAAGCGCTACACGGATCCAAGCTCCTTGAGAAAACATGTGAAGGCACATTCATCCAATCCAGCCAGGGAACATGCCAGGAAAAAAGTAAGTGACACTCATTAAGTTGTTTATTTAGCTTAAAATATGTGTCTTTTGGGTTTATTAGCAGTAATGTTCTCACATCTACTCTGAATTATGAGCATTTATTTTAGTAGCACAATAAATGTTTGGATTCATACAGAGAGGTAATGTTCAACTTCAACAGCTTAGTCAATCTTAAAGCATTTTGATCTGTTTCTTGGTTACTGCATATAAATGAACACTTTGGAACACTATATCTATCTATCTATCTATCTATCTATCTATCTATCTATCTATCTATCTATTTCTCTCTCCCATATATATAACTACAGTTAATACAACTGGGTTTCTGTGTTTATAGCATTATACTTACCAAGCTTAGCTTTGTATTATTTGAGAAAAAGGTCAAAAAGGCCAATGCTGATTTAAATATTTTCCCAGAAAAGGTGATGTCAGCAGTTAGAAATGCTTGTTAATTGGTTACTGTTTCAAAGAGTCACTGTGGGATAGAAAGAAAGGAAAAAAGTTAATGTAGACCAGCAGGGATTCTAACACGAAGGGTCGCTTACAGAAGGATGAGACGCGGCTGCATTAATAACCCAGACGGTCAGTACGGCTTACAGTAAAGGTCAGGCTGTTTAGCTTTCACACACTTGTCGACAAGAAGAACAAACAGAACGGGATAAAGCCAAAGATTCACATCCTTTATTTTGTTTGCTGGGACGCAGATTACAGTGTGTGGTTCTTTACAACGCTGCTGTGAAGTAAAGAAAATAGAAATGGAGGGGTGGGATAAAAAACAGGACCCCAGAGTTTCCACCTCTATGCATTTCACATTAACGTTTTACAACATTTTAGCTTAAAAAAATAGTATGAGAACAATTGTTACTAAAGCCCTGTATTACCAGCTAATGGGACCAACTTTCCTCTGCTGGTAAGAGATTGTACATAGCATTGCCAGCATGTATTGGATTTTATGGTGAAGGCTTGTACATCTACAACACAGTAACACACCATGTAACAAAGCACTAGAAATTGCACTACAAGGGGAAAGTCAAAGATATTGCATCAGTCCAGCTGTCCCACTGGAATTTGTTTTAATTTATTTTGCTGTGCCATTCGAAAAGAAAGTCTAGCTTTTATGATCAAATAAAGTACTTTAACAATCTGATTTTTAAGGTAAAAGGCAAATGTATTGAACCTGCAACACAATTCCTTTTACCAATGTATATCAAACACCATATCATCGTGTTTCCTGGGTATTTTCGGTGCTTGGAAAACCACACTTCCAGGGACTTTCCAGGGAAAGCAGATTTTAATGTGGATTTATTCATTACGCTGCAAATTTAAATATCAACCTCAGCTTCTCTCTTCATTTGCATGACATTGTGGAGAAGAGTTGGCATTCCCAGGGCATCTCTTTGGCAATTTGGAGTGCATCTTTTCGAAGGCTTGACCAAGATATATCATGTAAAAGTAACTGAGAATAATGTATTAAAGCATCTCTGTCAATAATTGTATATATATATATAGAACAATTTCGAGAAATAGCATAGCACAGTTTCAGGAGAAAGCATATACACCTTTACTTGTGTTTTCAATCTATTAATGATTGAACATGAAAAGTACCTTGTGGTTAGGTTTGACAATCCATGCATGACTAGTTAGCGATCATGTTTCTGTCATTGTGTGTGTGTATGTGGACATATGGCTGTCTTTATACATTATGCAAAATACATGATGAAAACCCATGTGCAAATGTCCTACTATAAGACATATGTGTCTAACACAAAATCAAATCTGTAATCCAGGAACTGTTTTTCACACAAAGGGTCTTAGGTGTACTTCTTCACATCATCAGAGGCAGACATGCTGATTTGGATTAATAGCTTATGTCTGTTGTTTCCATTTTAAGGAAACAGGCAGATACCTAAGCAAGGCAGAGGTTGCAAATAGGCAATATAAAAGTAAGAAGGTAAAGAAATGCATGTTGTTGTTTTTCTTTAATATTGTGTCTTTGGTGAAGTAAGCTGTGCATTCCAGCTCAAGTGGAATGTAATTGCTGGACTTTTCACTAGTATTTTCTAACTCCCATCAAGTCATGGTATTTGAAATATTTGCAATGGTTCCAGCCACTGTCTTGAAAAGAGTCAAACCTCTGTGCTGTCACACCCTGTTAGTCATGGAGCCCTTTAATGCAAGCCACGTTTAATCCGCTTTCACCTATACCACCGACACTTCATGACATTATTTCAGTGCTGAAACCAGTAGTGGATGTAATGAGAGACTTTATTAAAACCCTCAGCATCACAGGAGGCAAAACACTAACTGTTTTGGTAACATTGTACTCAGATCAAATTAAACTTTTTTTTGGCACCTCACTTAAATTTTCTTTCATCAGTCATAAACGAAACTGTTTCTTTTGAATGTGTAAGAGTGACATTGGGGTGGGGGGCTAGGATGGGATGATACAAAATGCTTTGAAAATAACTGGATGTTCTTTATGTGGAATCACAGTTAGTTTTTACATTGAAGCCAAGTTTAGGAAGTCACTTGAGAGAGACAATCTACTGAGCTTCAAAGAGATGTTTTACTAGTAAGGCTGACATCTGTGTCACAGGAAGAGATTGTAGAAGAAGAGAGGGAATCAATAACTGATATTTCAAAGAGAGAAAAGGAGTAACATCTATACAAACAAGTTTAGCATTCAAATTGATTTGTTGGGTGGAAAGCAAAAAAAGACAATTTAAATATTAGTCAAAACTGGCATGTACTACACTACAGGAAAAAGGGATTCCGAGAGACTCACCTGAAGCTTTAATTTCTGTTGTCAGATGACATAAAAAGATACTTTCTTCAAAATTTAAATAGTAAGCAATGTAAAGTCTTTCAGTTTGATGTTCATACTTTAGAGTTTGATCATTTCTGCTGAATAGACAGAACTACAATAACATGAATATATCTAATTTATATGTTATTAAAAATAAACAATTAGGAACCCTTCTTTCATTGAAAAAGTTATTTGCAATTCCAAGTGAACAACCTTGTATTAGCTCTAAAAAGTAGTTTTTTTCTGGACACATCTGTTACAACTGACCTACTTAAATACATAACCACATCCCAAAGGCCAAACTTGTAACTCACAAAAACACCCATCCCTAGGGAAAACTGAACTCGGTCCGAGCAGTTCCTGAAAAACTTGATGTGATAAGCTTATTTTTTTTATAGATTCAGCCATCTTCTTTGAAATTAGTTTAAATTCAGAGTCACATAATCCCACATTATTAAATTAAGTATTAAAAAAATTATATGATTTTTTTTTACATTATGCATAATGGGGGCATCCACAGAGGGTTATGAGAAATAAAAAGCTAAACAACTGTCATTAAAGTGGAGCTATTTTAACGTATGGCTCTGCTAAATGAAGAAAGTCACTGGTTAGCATAATAGAAGTGCAAGAGGGGGCTCAACACAATAAATGACTCTGTACTGCCAGCTGTCTTTAAACAAAGTTACCAGTCAAAGTAAAAATGTCAGCATTGGGCTTCAGTATCCTTTGTTATCTGTTAAAGGGAGGTGTGGAGAAAGAGCTAGGGTCAGTGAACACACGGTAACTAGGAAACGTTTTTTCTCCCAAAAATGCAATGACGAGTAAGTGTTTTAATCCTTCTGCTTTAATCCTTCAACTTCCTGTTCTCGGAATGAAATATAAATCAGGCACCATGGAGTGCAGCAATTTCTTCCTTGAAAGGGATGTCTGCAAAAGAGGATTAGTAATGGGCAGAAGTGTTTAAGGAATTTAATCACACAATTTGTTGTAAAACTTGCAAGAACACGAGTGACCAATTCCTTTGAGCCCGGCTAGTGGAGGACAATGGAACACACTTTAAAAGTGATTAGATGCTGTCTGTGGCTGAAACAGCACTTGTTGTTACGCACATACAATGTAATAAGAAACCGAGGAATAGCCTGGCAAAAGGGGAAGGGATGCCAGTATGTCAATTGTCAGTTCTTGAAAGTATCCTCACTCACATTCAGATGCTGGAGAGGTTACAGAACAGAAGATTTATGGAGCAAACACTGTTGTTGTTTTTTTGTTTGTTTTTATGCCAAAGCCATTTACTACAATCCTTAAGATACGTTTCTTGAAATTACAAGGCACTGGATCTAATGTGAATGATATGGAAAAGTAGCACTGATTTTCTGTTTTTTTTCCAGTTTGGGATAAATAAGTTTTTGCAGTGTAATGAAATGTCATCATACATATATACATGCACAATTTATATATGTTATAGCCAATGTAAACATAGTCTGGTTGTATATATTATTCTAACTTCGTGGCAAGTGTTTTATGTTTTTAAATGTGGTAGTTCTGCCTATGGCCAGTTTCCCTACGTCAAAACTTCTAACACTGCAGTTTTTTTCATTTAAAACTCCAGATTTTTAATGATTATAGATTTTACTGCTAACACATAATGAAAATTGAAACCTTAAGTGAGAGAATCATTTCAGATGTTTTTTGTGCCGCTCTGTGCAATTCTTTTTAACATTCTTTGGCCCCGTCCGCAATGTTCATAACTCATGCCATCATTTTCATTGTAAGTGGAGGATGAGTGAAGGGGAATTTGGCACAGAGGACACAGTGATGTTTAACTTCCTTCTTAATGAGAAAAATACATGTAGTGATCTGGAGTTACTGCATGGAAGAAAAATAAAAACAAGCCAACTAAACAGTACCTGATGGACAGGATTTCTAAATGCAACATGAGGTAGTTTAGTTCAGAATGAAAATATTCCACTTGATACAAATTATTACTTTTGTGTGACTTTTTGTTTTACTGTACATCTATTTTTTATTTATTTTTTACAGTAAAATAAAATTGGATATGCAACTTTACATTAGTGTATTTTGGGTTAGATCTAGGTTATTTCGAGAGCATGAGCATTTTGAGTAATTTAGCTCAATTATGCACTAAAATTTAATTTAGCATAAAAGGTTTATATTTTGAGCTGGGAAGAGAGACCCCATTAAGTGTAGACTTACGTTAAGGTTTGGATTGATTTTAGGTTATGTGTGTATTATGTTTATTCTCATGTCAGACGTTTTAAAGAGCTGAGCTGTATGTGTATTTATCATCAGGTTTCACTAAGTTTGAAATTAAAGGTCATTTTATGAGTATTGCACATTAAAGTGGCTTAATTGTGCATCCAAGAGCCAAAGGACTAAATACTGTGTACTTTGTCTTTCAGTTGCGATCGAGCACAGACTTGGATCAGGACAGTCTCAATGATTGCCTCACCATCCAGCCTCTTCAGCCAGCAAACTCACCTCTTGACACTGGGGACAGTGGCATGGGCAGATCGCCAGGTCCAGGGCATGAGATGTACCCAGGTATCATCCTACACCCTTCTTTTTTAACTATGTGTCACAAGTTGTTAATTAAAAGTGGCACTGTTTATTCTATAGCAGTGGTTTGAAGAAGAGCGTTCTATCTCTTTGTGTCTTGTTGCTAATATATGGCACTTACAACACTGTAAACAAACTCAGTTAATTGGTGGTGTAAAACAAACATGAAATACATAATACTACAAAGTGGCTTGTTCTGAAAAATATAACAGAGAGGGGAATTACATCAAGACAATTCCCATATCATCTGTTTTCTGGTGCTCACTTGTGCTGTGACTTTCTTCCCCAGGTTTGTTCTCCAGCTCGCACTCCAGTCGCAGTGGCACGTCAGCCGGCACCGTTCCCCCTCCGCCCCCTCAGAGCCACCCTTCCCCTGGGAGCGCGGTGCAGGGCAGTCCGCAGAGCCAGCTACCTCCTCTCCCTGCGCTGCAGGACGGAGCCCAGAGGTGAGGCCTACAGGTTTCTGAAAGTCAGTCTATCTGTGCAGCATGGCCTTGAAACTGACTCTTTTCGTCCATATAGTGCAGGGATATATGCATGGGTCTCATTTATCAAATGTATTACTTCCATTTCACTCATGGTTTTGTATTTTAGAAGGCATAAAATTGCAACAAAGGATACAAACAATTAAAATATGATACAAGATAGTAGACGACCAACAACGAGAAACTACAACTGTCTCAGTTGTTAGCAAGTGACGTCACAACAACATGATGTATCAGGTACAAGTATCAGGTGCTTCTGTTTGAGTATTGCAGAAAACACTGAATACAAATATTTTTTAACTATATGCGGCCCATTTTAAGAAATGGTTAAAGTGATATTAAGAACATAAGAAAGTGAACAAATAAGAGGAGGCCATTCGACCCATCGTGCTCGTTTGGTGTCCATTAATAACTAAGTGATCCAAGGACCCTATCCAGTCTATTTTTAAATGTTCCCAAATTTTCAGCTTCAGCCACATCGCTGGGGAGTTTGTTCCAGATTGTGACGACTCTCTGTGTGAAGAAGTGTCTCCTGTCTTGAATGCCTTATCCCTTGAATATTGTGGATATGCGGCCCATGAGTTGCACACCTTTGATATAATAGCCACCGGTATAGAAACATTCAGATAGTTAACTAGTCATAACTAGTCTCTCATAAGTAACCTGTGTACCAGTGGTTCCCAAATCTGGTCCTCAAGTGACTCTAATACTTTCAGTTGGTAGTAGGCCTACATCCCCAATGTAATTAACATATTTGCTAAGTCTTTACCATTTAGCACCAATCAGACCTGTTTGGAGAAAATACATATATTAAATATAAGCAAGTGGAAACATGTTCGGGAGGTTATATATATATATATATATATATATATATATATATATATATATATATGTTTCAGTCTGTGAACAGAAAAGCTGATAGAAAACATACAAACACATGGACAAACAAAACTGAACTGGGACTGGTAAAAGAGCAGCATTGGACAGCAAAACAATTTAGTTTTTTTAATGATTCAATAATTCATTTTCATTGTTGACAATTAAATCACATCTAAACTGGTAACATATTTACTTCAGGTGTTGAGACTGAGGGCATGGAGCAACAATTTAGACATGAAAATGTATTATTCACCGCTGAATACACTAGCCTTAGGTTACATTTAAACTATCAACAAATGTCTCACCGTTATTTCTATATTTTTTGCCTCTTTCAGCTTTCATAGAACATTAATCACCACCCATTGTTTGGCTTCTTCAGATTAAGAACAACAAAGAAAATACCCTTTAATTCAATTTTTTATATGCTCTGAATGTCAGTAATTGGAACCAAACGGGTATCTGAATTCTGAGCATTGTGGTGAGCCTAATTCAAAGAGAACATCTGTGTGGAAAATTAACAGCAGAGGAGGATGTGATTAGTTCAGACCTCATTGATACGTTGACCTTTTGTTAAAATAACACGTCTTTAAAACTCAAATTCACTGTCCTCTGAGAGTAAGCCGGTTGGCTTCAAGTGCCGTCATTGTATTTAAAGAACACTGTGGACGTGATTTCATTTCCTCGTTTGATTTGTGCAGTTTCCATTTTTATCTCCGGCTGTTTAATACCTTGAAATACTGGTCACCTGATTGACCGGCAGGATTTATATTAAAGCACCCGTATTTAACACTGGACACGTACGTTAACATCCGATTTGACCAGTTTGCTACTGGGGCTGCTGAATCTCCACAATTTTCCTCTCAAGGAGTTAATAATATGCTTCCTTAAAGCTGCAGGCTGAGATTTGGTATTGGCAATTCTCACTACTTTCATGGCATGAGAAGGAGTATTTTAGGGTGGTTTGGCTACAAACCAACCTGTAAGTGAAATAGTTAAGGGTTTTTACCCACATATTCCTGTTTGACTCTTGTCATCTTATACATATATATAAATCCAATACATGAATGTTATAAAGAACATGCAATACATTGTAATTGGTAGTTTATATTTAAGAATAAATACTGGTTGAGTGGTTTATCTGATTAAAGCCTCTCAGGGCAGGATCGTGTCATCCCACTGCTAGCACCACCAGCAGGGGGAGCTATAGCTAATCTTGCTGCTAGAGGTTTCCTGTAACGAAGCAGCTGTCTTGCAGGAGGTGACAGCTCTCAGTCTGACAGGCGATGTACTGCTGTTGGCATGCATTTGACAAGAGAAGTGGGAGTCGAGTGTATGTAGTCTGGTGGTTGTCCCAGGTCAGTGCAGAACTGGATGGAAGTGCCCTGTAATAAATGAGGGTATAAAACAGGCAAGTAAAATACACCCAGGGTCAGAAATATGGGAACAACTGGGAATGTTACAAAGATATAACTAAGAGCTAACAGAGCTATCTTTTTATGGGACTCCAGTCCACTTGTACAGTACAGTACTCTTATTGTGTATTAGTGCATTCATATTCCTGTCAATTCTATAGTTGTTGCAGATATATGTCATTGGGAAAATTTAGTGGACTGCTAGGACTTCTGACATCTAAGTGTTTTCTTTTGCAAATAATATTCAGCATTTTCCATGGCTTTATTACTGTTAACCACTGAAAAAGTAATATGATTAAATGCAAGCACTCTCTAAAATGGATGGTGGTTTGGAAGTGCCACCGTCAGATGCTGAGAGCTGTTTCTTATTGGTATAGAGCTTCACAGGTTTGGACATTGAATTCTATTGTGGCATGGATGGGCAAATAAATAAATTCCTCCATTTCAGAGTGTCAATGGCTAAGAGAGAAGTATTTCATCAGTGTTGGGAAGCCAGATGCTCGCAGTAACTAACTGATGTGGATTGTTCCAAGAGCAGCAGTAGGCAAAGCATTCACAAGAGAATCCAGGGGAGACAACTCGGGATTGAAAGCAACCCAAAAGCTCGTTTCATTAAGCACAAGGGTAGGCATTAGTAGATACTATAGTCACCGTCATGAGTGAGCCAGGAATTCAATAAGTGATTCATAAAATCTTATAAATACCATTAAAGTCTTCTGAAAAGGGGATTGTTATATTGGCTTTATAGATGTTAAATCAATTGTGAAATCCCTAAAACCATTTTCTAGTTCATTTTGCTGAATGTTGTTGTTTTTTTCTCTCGTTCTTTTTTTTATGACTTATCGCTCTACGTTTTGATTAATTTTTGCAAGTCTTGTTAAAAGTCAAATAATTCTATCAAATTACCAATTAGGAGCTGGAAAAGTATTTTATGGGTTCTCTCTTTTTTTTCTTCCTTGACTGCTGGCATGACAAACACTGCGGTCCTTATGTATTCGGCTTACTTTTAACAAGGAGGGCTTCACAATGTTCCCTGTAAGGTAAAAAAAAGAGAGAGAGAAAATAAAAGAATGCCTTTTGAAAGCAGTAGCTATATCCACCTGCCGTTAAATTTAATTAAAATCAAAGTTAGATAACAGCATTGCTGGATACTTTTACTTGTCTGCTTATTTGCTGTAACTATAGATACAGGCTTAGCACGTATATTTTTAGTTCTGAATCACATGTACAGAAACAGATCCACACGAGCAGGACTCTGGGTAGAAAATGCTTTGTTTGGGCATCAGAATGTATTCAGAACTCATTATGGCTCCTGCTTACGTCAGTTGTGCTTTTTTGGAAGGTCACATAATTCATAATGTAAAAACTAAATACAGACTCATAATAGACTTTCCGCGCTGGGTTATTACCTACTTCAGCTTTGAAATAAAAGTATTAACTTTTATAGGAAAGGCAAAAAAAGAAGAAAATGTTATTAATAATGATTGACTGTTTTTGCTGTTCAAGGGTTAGTTTCCCCCAAATGTGAATCAAAGTAAATAAATGCATCCTACTTTGAAGTTCTGAGACAGGTTGATTGATTTCTATGGTAGTGTGGTATGGTATGGTACGGTACGACTAGATACACGCCAGTCTTGACTCGATTTAGCTCAAGCAGTTTTCTTTTGGCTCAAAAAAATCTGAAGAGATACAGTTGATAAATAAGTGTGATTTGATTCATAAATATACATTAATAAATACAAAATAAAACTACATTAACTGCCAAATAGAGTTGTTTCAAATGAAATACAACTGTGATAGAAAGGTATTTCTTAGTTAAGTCTAAAGTTTAGAATCTTGTCTCTAAGTTATTTTTATCTTAATGCAGTATTAGCCAGCTACACCATTGTTGGTTCTTGTGAAGCTAAAAGATCGCATGACTTTTGTTTCAGGTTTGCAGCCCTATCTCCACATCATCCCTCCAGCTCTCGACGGCTCCAAGTCCCTCTTTCGTTTGCACTCGCCCGGACCTGCCAACCCCAGGCTCACATGCAGCAGAACCCTGGGTCTCCACAGAAGCCATATTTGGCCATGGCTGACCATCCCACCCAAGCCAACAGCATCCATGTGCAAGGTTGGTCTCACATTAAAACTACCAATGGGGGGCAGTGATTGAAAAATGCGACCTGACAGTTCTTGTCTAAAGTATTGGCTTATCCTTAGTTTCCAATCATTTAAAGAGCTTATAAATCATTAAAAGCAAAGACACCGACTTCTCTGTGACTGGAATTCAATTAAAAGCTTCTGCACATTAACCAGGCTGGTTAAATATTGTCTGAGACAACCATGAAATTACAGTTCGGAACTCATTTTAAGAATGATATTTAATATATTTAATATCTTTAGTGATTTGTGTACTTTTTTAGTAAAGTATTGGGTGAGTAGATAATCTTTTGAACAGTAAGGGGGAAATTAAATTGAAGCTTATGATTATATAAAATTATTCTAGTACAAAAAATAAAGTCCATATCATTGTATACAAAAATAATGTTCATAATCACAACCTTAGGAGTATCTATGAGGACATCCTGACCCCTTATTTTCATTCTTCTAGTAATGTGTTTTTGTTTTTAATGAATTAGGAAGGCTGTTCATAATGTAATCACTTATTTAGTGCAAATGGTATTAAGGTGGAGAAATTTTAATTGAAAGGACCATAATAAAGCAGAAGAACACACCAAGCCGTGTAATATTTTCTTGGAAGGCTGTGCAAATACCCAAGTGTTAATGCTTAAAAAGTAATCATGATCCTAGTCCAAGGTTGACTAGTCTTCTATACTCCATCAACTTCTTGCGTTTTCCAGCTGTGCTTTCTTGTACAAATGATAAAAGGCTATTAAATGCTCATATTTTCCTCTGTGAGTTATTCACTGTCAGATGTGGTATGTGGGATAGATCGTTTTTAACAAATAATTAGCGGCTATAAACATTGACTTTTGGCGTCAGGTCACACACAATGGTTTTAATGTTTCCTTAAAGGGGAATGGTAGAAGTGGCCGTTATCAATGAGGCACTTGTATAAGAGATGAGGATTGAAATGCAGCTTTGTGGCATGTTTTTATTTTATTTATTTTTGTACGTACTCTGACTTTTTACAGTCAGAAAGATTGCCTTTTTTGGTGTCCTTTATTGGTAAAGTGGTTCTTAAAAGGAAATTGAACACCCTGAGTTCAAATACTTAGGTCCAAAGTGAAATATATACATATATAATTTAAACAGTATAGATAAATGTATCTACCAATGCTGTGCGTTTTCAATGAGTTGTTTACAAAGCATATAGTGTAGGTACTCTATACGGTGGCTCCAACATGATGTGTTTTCACTTGGATAAATGTTTTTCCAGCTGCTGTATAAGTACTTATCATTGTTGGAGTAACTATTTTAACTGAAATAATATGGTATTTATTTATTTGAGCAAAATTTGTGTTTTTATACATATCTGGCTGTTTGGTATGAGCTCGAGTTGGGCTAAGTGCTTTATTTATTCAACATCACATTTTCATATGGTAAATCCACCATTTATATCCAAAGTTTATCTATCTGGGAGCCGGCTGGCACTCGCATGCTCTTTCCAATGTCCTGGTAAATCCATTTTAAGAGCTCTGAGTTCAGCTCTTTTCACAGGGGAAAATAGTGCTTTTTATTTTATGCAGTGTTTTAGTTGCTAGGGCTACATTTTAGAAATGGCAGATAATATAAATAATCAGGCCCTGTGAAATGTGAATGGGACATTTTACTGCACGGTGCACAAAATTTTATCAGCATATCTTCTACTGTGCCCTGCCAGCTGGCCATGCCTTCAGGAAAATGGTTATTACTTATTTGACAGGTCGCTGTCATAACCATTTTTTCAAGGGTTATTCTGTGAGAAGTATTTTAGTTGAACCATAACCTCCATACACTGCAGAGTCTACAGATCACAAAAAATATGTACTTTTGTTTCGTCTTAAATTGAGTACCATACCCATAACTCAAAGCATCATGCAAACTACAATAGACTATGGTCAATTTCTAACATTTTACCCTTTAGGGTTTATCAATATGACTAGGTGTGCACTAGTGTTTACATTTTTTAATATTCAAATTTTTAGAACTTTTTCGAAGTCAGTCTGTTTCATGGCTAGTTTGTTCTCAGTTATTGAAATATATTAATGATTTTTATGTTTGTTTGTTTCTTAGTTTTGTGCTGTTGTTATTTTTTTCATAAAGTATTTACCAAGGTAAATTGGTGTTAAACTTTGATGCGGCATAGAGGGAAATTGTGGTTGAATTGTAGTTTTCCACTGTCTGAGTTTCAGGACTCTTATCATTGTCCACTCTCGTCACATGACTTGCTTGATGTGCTCGTCGTGGATTGCTGATGTTTCTTATATGTGTATTAAGGATGTTATCTGCTTTATGGTTATCAGTTTTTTCTCTTGTGTTTCCTTGTTTATACTACGTACCAAGTCTGTGAGGCTCTGACCTGATGTACTTATTTGTCTCCTCAGGCATTTATGGGCAAATACAGACACTCTACCCTCCACCTTACAGTGAAGCTTCTCGAACAACACAGCAGTCATCTTCCTGTCACATGACCCAAATGCCACCATTCGAAGAGTGTCTGATTCCCTGTTCTTCTGCTCAGACTGGATTTGATGTTTTCCAAAAGGCACTTTCAGGTATTGCAGGTAATAAATGTAATATTTGTATACAGTTCTTCTGTGAAAATGTCAGACCTCGTTTGATTCTTTTTCCTTGTTCTTGATGTTACATTAATCGCATTTCAGCAACACGTTCACACCTTGCCATCTGTATCATGTCATCATGCAAAAGTTATTCAGATCTTCACACCTCTGCCGCAGCAATGAAATATAAGCTTCTACACTCATAACAGCTGCTTTTACTTTTCATTTGTTTCTTACATTTTTATTAAATTTCTGCATATGTCCCTTTATGTTTGTTAACCTGCTAGTCCATCAGCTGAAAATTATGAACAGCTGTCTCACACAGTTTCTCCCTTGGTCTCTTTTTCAGTGTATGATTTACCAGCGGCTTCACACGGATTTTTCGGGGATTCTATGCGGAATGTCACTGAGGACACGAGCTTTCTCCAAATCAATGCCGTGGACCGCTGTCCCAGTCAGCTCTCTTCCATCTACACTGAAGGGTAGTTAACCCAAACCATCTTAGTGTGATAAGGACGCTCAATTCAACAGGCTCTCTTCTATTCCTAGTGACCAAAAGAGACAAAACACCCACAGCAAAACAGAACCAAGAATTTATTTTCAGAATTAGGTGCTTTTTCTTGCAAAATGATGAAGATCAAAGAAGAAACAATGTAGCTCTCAACGGAATGTGAACCCTTTTACATACATGATTTGCAAACTGGTGATTTTTTTATGATTTGTAAGACTGCAAATGATCCAATTTGCTGCACATCTTCTATCAATGCTTTACATGCTGTTACTATAAAGGGAAAACAACATCAATCTTGTCTCTTCCACTTCATATTTAGGTTTTTGCTTTGCATGTGTCTAAAGGGATGGTTTGAAAGTGGAACACAGTGCCACCAGCTGACGGATCAAATGTACTGTAGCAAGGAGAAATGCAGGAGACTGGACTATGTTGCTACTGTACACTTTGTTTTAAGAACATGATTTTATGATGACATTTCAGAAGTGCCTTATTTTTATTTGGGTAAATAGAATAAATGACCAGCACACTTGACATGAAATGTAAATAAATCTGTTTACATTCAGTAGCAAATCGATTGTTGTAAATATAATATTCAATCTCACATTTAGAGATGCATCTTCCTTTAACATGAAACACAAGTAGCCTACTTACTCTGCTAAATGTTAAAGCCGCCTATGAAAATCATTAATTCAGATGAACATAGGGAATATAAAATGGCTCTGCAGATTGTGTTGTGCCAAGATGGTCAGGTGTAAAGATTTTTGTATTCCACTCAAGATGACTTTAACTGTAGGTCCTCACAACATTTTCATTTCAAGATTAAATTGAAAACAAACTCACAGTAAAAGCCCACTATATATATAGTATTTATGATAAATGTGATGTTATATCTCCATTCTAGTTTATATCTCAAGTAATTTTACCTGATTTTCATAAACATTTATTTGAGTTTACATGTTTTACTCATTCAAATTATTTTTAACTTTAATGTTAAAAATGTTGAACATTATATGTACAGTTGAGGGAAAAAAGTATTTGATCCCCTGCTGATTTTGTACGTTTGCCCACTGACAAAGAAATGATCAGTCTATAATTTTAATGGTAGGTGTATTTTAACAGTGAGAGACAGAATAACAACAAAAAAATCCAGAAAAACGCATTTCAAAAAAGTTATAAATTGATTTGCATGTTAATGAGGGAAATAAGTATTTGATCCCCTATCAATCAGCAAGATTTCTGGCTCCCAGGTGTCTTTTATACAGGTAACGAGCTGAGATTAGGAGCACTCTCTTAAAGCTCGTTACCTGTATAAAAGACACCTGTCCACAGAAGCAATCAATCAATCAGATTCCAAACTCTCCACCATGGCCAAGACCAAAGAGCTGTCCAAGGATGTCAGGGACGAGATTGTAGACCTACACAAGGCTAGAATGGGCTACAAGACCATCGCCAAGCAGCTTGGTGAGAAGGTGACAACAGTTGGTGCGATTATTCGCAAATGGAAGAAACACAAAATAACTGTCAGTCTCCCTCGCTCTGGGGCTCCATGCAAGATCTCACCTCGTGGAGTTTCAATGATCATGAGAACGGTGAGGAATCAGCCCAGAACTACACGGGAGGATCTTGTTAATGATCTCAAGGCAGCTGGGACCATAGTCACCAAGAAAACAATTGGTAACACACTACGCCGTGAAGGACTGAAATCCTGCAGCGCCCGCAAGGTCCCCCTGCTCAAGAAAGCACATGTACAGACCCGTCTGAAGTTTGCCAATGAACATCTAAATGATTCAGAGGAGAACTGGGTGAAAGTGTTATGGTCAGATGAGACCAAAATCGAGCTCTTTGGCATCAACTCAACTCGCCGTGTTTGGAGGAGGAGGAATGACCCGAAGAACACCATCCCCACCGTCAAACATGGAGGTGGAAACATTATGCTTTGGGGGTGTTTTTCTGCTAAGGGGACAGGACAACTGCACCGCATCCAAGGGACGATGGACGGGGCCATGTACCGTCAAATCTTGGGTGAGAACCTCCTTCCCTCAGCCAGGGCATTGAAAATGGGTCGTGGATGGGTATTCCAGCATGACAATGACCCAAAACACACAGCCAAGGCAACAAAGGAGTGGCTCAAGAAGAAGCACATTAAGGTCCTGGAGTGGCCTAGCCAGTCTCCAGACCTTAATCCCATAGACAATCTGTGGAGGGAGCTGAAGGTTCGAGTTGCCAAACGTCAGCCTCGAAACCTTAATGACTTGGAGAGGATCTGCTAAGAGGAGTGGGACAAAATCCCTCCCGAGATGTGTGCAAACCTGGTGGCCAACTACAAGAAACGTCTGACCTCTGTGATTGCCAACAAGGGTTTTTCCACCAAGTACTAAGTCGAAGGGGTCAAATACTTATTTCCCTCATTAACATGCAAATCAATGTATAACTTTTTTGAAATGCGTTTTTCTGGATTTTTTTGTTGTTACTCTGTCTCTCACTGTTAAAATACACCTACCATTAAAATTATAGACTGATCATTTCTTTGTCAGTGGGCAAACGTACAAAATCAGCAGGGGATCAAATACTTTTTTCCCTCACTGTATATAATGTTTAATATCCTCAGCTTCCGGCACTGCATTACACCTATTTGTCACAAAATGACTTTTGGATGTTTTTTAAAAAAAGCCTTCAGAATCAATAAATACATGAATTCCTGTTAGTCATCAATGATGTACCTATATTCCCTTTTATGGGATGTCCATCTGTTGCTATTAATTCTGACTTTTGTGTCAATGCATGATACATCTGAAATACCTTTCAATAAAACTAGATTGCCCAGAACATGAACAGCATAAAGAACACCATATTTATGGAGATGACCAAGCATTTTAAAAATAGAAGTATAAGCACTTTTTTAAAAGGTAAAATTGTTTTTACCTAAATTATTAAATTATTAGGCCAAATGCTGTATGTGTCAAATGGCGTTTTCAATTTGTATGGGGTATATAACCGTTCCTATTTTACTTTGTTAATTTTTTAAAATTAGATTTGCTATATTTAAATTAATATGTATATATTTAGATTTTTACAGCTGTTATAAAATAATCAGTAACAATTAGTTTTTAAATTTTTATTTACAATGTTAACAATGATATTATATATATATATATATATAGATATAGATAGATACACATATATATACACACATATGTATATATACATGCATACAAACATAAACAGTTGCAGACATAAGTATTGACATGCTGTATGTTAAGGTTATTTACTTATTTATTAAGTATGATAAATACTGTTTGTAAACTATTTTTGTTATTATTTGTCAATAATAACTCTTTTAAGTCTATTGAACACATAAGTGGTGGTTAACTTTTTAATAATTAATGATACAGGGTGGAAATACTTATCTCTGCAGTCAAATGCACATGTAATTCAAGACTAAACTGGAAACTGCAAAATGTATTTTGTATTATTTTATTACTGAAAAAAAAATCTTCCTACTTTTTATATGATAATATTACTAAATATTTTTGTGACTTTTGTATTATGATACAGATTGTATTTCTTTTGTGTTTTTTACTTTTTATTTCTTTGCCAAAGTTATTGGACTCAAAATGGTGACTAATGTTGAAGAGACTGGTGTATTATAGTGTACTTTCTTCATAAGAAAAAAATACAGCATCTGGATTCAAAATTTTGATTGTCTTTCTTAATAATCCCTAATCCACTTTCTTGCTTACTCTAAGAATTTTGGTGAACAATTAAAAGGTTAGGGGCAAATTAATTAAAGAAAAATCTAAACATAGTGCCGGATTAATTAAAAACTTTGACCCACCCACTAATAGAAAACTACAGAACTATATTTAGTTAAATGTAGCCGCTATGATGTACAGGTTTGTAGTTTGCTATTAGTGGGTGGGTCAAAATTTTGATTTAATCCGGCCCTATGTTTAGTTTAAATATTACTTTCAGAGTTTGGTTTTTCAGTGACTTTGAATGCTAATGAGTACTGTTTTTTAACATAAGAACATAAGAAAGTTTACAAATGAGAGGAGGCCATTCGCCCCATTGTGCTCGTTTGGTGTCCATTAGTAACTGAGTGATCCAAGGATCCTATCCAGTCTGATTTTAAATGTTCCCAAATTTTCAGCTTCACCCACATCGCTGGGGAGTTTGTTCCAGATTGTGACGCCTCTCTGTGTGAAGAAGTGTCTCCTGTTTTCTGTCTTGAATGCCTTTAAACCCAATTTCCATTTGTGTCCCTGCAGATCCTGTTTGTACCCTACCTATATATATATATATATATATATACACTCACCTAAAGGATTATTAGGAACACCATACTCATACTGTGTTTGACCCCCTTTCGCCTTCAGAACTGCCTTAATTCTACATGGCATTGATTCAACAAGGTGCTGAAAGCATTTTTTAGAAATGTTGGCCCATATTGATAGGATAGCATCTTGCAGTTGATGGAGATTTGTGGGATGCACATCCAGGGCACGAAGCTCCCGTTCCACCACATCCCAAAGATGCTCTATTGGGTTGAGATCTGGTGACTGTGGGGGCCAGTTTAGTACAGTGAACTCATTGTCATGTTCAAGAAACCAATTTGAAATGATTCGACCTTTGTGACATGGTGCATTATCCTGCTGGAAGTAGCCATCAGAGGATGGGTACATGGTGGTCATAAAGGGATGGACATGGTCAGAAACAATGCTCAGGTAGGCCGTGGCATTTAAACGATGCCCAATTGGCACTAAGGGGCCTAAAGTGTGCCAAGAAAACATCCCCCACACCATTACACCACCACCACCAGCCTGCACAGTGGTAACAAGGCATGATGGATCCATGTTCTCATTCTGTTTACGCCAAATTCTGACTCTACCATCTGAATGTCTCAACACAAATCAAGACTCATCAGACCAGGCAACATTTTTCCAGTCTTCAACTGTCCAATTTTGGTGAGCTTGTTCAAATTGTAGCCTCTTTTTCCTATTTGTAGTGGAGATGAGTGGTACCCGGTGGGGTCTTCTGCTGTTGTAGCCCATCCGCCTCAAGGTTGTACGTGTTGTGGCTTCTGCATACCTCGGTTGTAACGAGTGGTTATTTCAGACAAAGTTGCTCTTCTATCAGCTTGAATCAGTCGGCCCATTCTCCTCTGACCTCTAGCATCAACAAGGCATTTTCGCCCACAGGACTGCCGCATACTGGATGTTTTTCCCTTTTCACACCATTCTTTGTAAACCCTAGAAATGGTTGTGCGTGAAAATCCCAGTAACTGAGCAGATTGTGAAATACTCAGACCGGCCCGTCTGGCACCAACAACCATGCCACGCTCAAAATTGCTTAAATCACCTTTCTTTCCCATTCAGACATTCAGTTTGGAGTTCAGGAGATTGTCTTGACCAGGACCACACCCCTAAATGCATTGAAGCAACTGCCATGTGATTGGTTGTTTAGATAATTGCATTAATGAGAAATTGAACAGGTGTTCCTAATAATCCTTTAGGTGAGTGTATATATCTCACACAACCCCTATAGTAACCAAAAAAGTCTCCAGTCTGCACTGTCAATGAGTGCCAGTATAAAAGTTGCAGCACTTACTGAAACTATGCAAACTAGAGCAGTAGTCATGGTAGATGTTAAATTGGTATCATTCAATAGTGATATCTTGTCAGGTGCTGGTGGGAATCTCAATCTCAAAGGATGAAGTCTAAACCCAGGTTGTGGGTACAGCCTTGCACTTTTAGTAGTTTGTAGTAGTAAGATTCAGACTATGTAGCCAGGTCTCACAGTTCATACATGTAGAAGGCACACAAGTTCTTCTCTCCATACACATGCTACACCAGATAACACATACTGCATCCTGTCTATAATCTTGGCAATGTCCTGCTCACCACATTAGCTAACTCTAAAGCACTAACTAGGCAGGACTAGGAGTGATGTCATCATATTGCATCAGTGATGGTGACATATCTTAGACATAAGCACCTCAAAAAGGATTTGACAACGTTGGGACAGATGCATTAGCATACAAAATTGCAACTTTGAAAATATTTTGCGTCATGCAGCGTATATATAAACCCACATGAAAACTGACATGACATTAATAATATTCAATTTTATTCCACTGGTAACCATTTGACCTTTAAATAGGGAATTAATTACAGCTTGGACCAAGTGCACCTCAGCGTATTTAGCGGTTTGTTTGGTGAGGAAATAACAGCCTCATAAAGCCTCTGAAATGAAAATTACACTGAAGAAGAGATACTAATAATAAGGTACTCAAAATAGTGCAAGAAATGAAAGGAAAAAACATCCAAATGTCAGGAAACAAACAGCATTGGTAAACTTCGAAACAAAGTTATGTCGTGTACACTTCTTCACAGTAATGCAAAACATAAATCTGGTACCTTACTATATAAATTAAACCCTGTGTACTATTTCCTTTCATAGATAATAATACATAAAATATATAAATATAAATGTTAAATCTACTATATGAGGGGATAAAATATCACACTGCACCACAGCAAATACTAACAAGATTTTAATATACAGACTAGCAGTGTTTAATGTAATATGCAGCCTCTATGTCAGTCCCTGCCTCCTACCCTCCCGCTGTACTTCACATTCACCACAGACTGGATTTTGACAGCAATTGCTCTGTTGGAATCACACCTCTTTCCCTGTCCCAGGTCCCAGGTATTTTTTAATTCTGTACAAACAGGAACACTTGCAGTGTTTTAGCCTAAATCACTCATCCCTATAACAATCTGGTTCAATATAATTATTATAGTTGCCTTTATTGACACCTAGTGGCTTATATTGGGAGCAACAACTGCCTGATCACATTCAATATTCAATGTTCATTCATCTCCCAATTGCTATAACATTTTGTAGGGCTGAGTCATGTTTTACAGGTTTGTTAAATCTCAGGAAATGTAAACAGATCAATAGAAGTTCAAAGTTATGTCTACCATGGACAACAAATCACTGAAGAAGGAGATATTATGCAAGAATCAAAAGAGTAAAAATGGGATAGAGTGTATTTGGAAGAAACCACACGCTGCTGAAAGGAAATCTACCCATTTGCCTGAAGCAAAAAGTATTTTATCAATGCATACCACCAGTGTGAAACCTGGTCACCTAATGCAAAAATAATACAGAAACTGTGGACAATCCCAAGAAACATGGAAGGATGTTTGCTTTGAATAAGAAGAGACATCAAAATAAATGAATGGATCTGAGAACAAACCAAAATATGTGACATCACTGAAAGAGTGAAAATGTTAAAATGGCAATGGCAATGGGGCCTCTATGGATTGGACTTGTTTGTCCAGCACATCCCACAGATGCTCAATTGGATTGATATCTGGGGAATTTGGAACTTGAACTCGTGAATCATCAGACCAGGCCACCTTCTTCCATTGCTCCGTAGTCCAGTTCTGATGCTCACGTGCCCATTGTAGGCGCTTTCGGCAGTGGACAGGGGTCAGCATGGGCACCCTGACTGGTCTGCGGCTACGCAGCCCCATACGCAACAAACTGCGATGCACTGTGTGTTCTGTCACCTTTCTATCAGAACCAGCATTCACTTTTTCAGCAATTTGAGCTACAGTAGCCCGTCTGTTGGATCGGACCACACGGGCCAGCCTTCGCTCCCCACGTGCATCAATAAGCCTTGGCCACCCATGACCCTGTCGCCGGTTCACCGCTTTTCCTTTCTTGGACCGCTTTTGATAGGTACTGACCACTGCAGACCGGGAACACCCCACAAGAGCTGCAATTTTGGAGATGCTCTGTCCCAGTCGTCTAGCTATCACAATTTGGCCCTTGTCAAAGTCGCTCAGATCCTTACTCTTGCCCATTTTTCCTGATTCTAACACATCGACTTTGGGGACAAAATGTTCACTTGCTGCCTAATATATCCCACCCACTGACAGGTGCCATGATAACGAGATTATCAGTGTTATTCACTTCACCTGTTAGTTGTCATAATGTTATGGCTGATCGGTGTATTGAATGGAAACCAAGAGATGAAAAAGACCTAGAAGATGACCACATAGACGATGGTAAAAATGAAATCATAAAGTTTGCAGGCTGGAAATGGAAAAGGGAAGCTGTAGATCGAAGTGGAAACATCTTGGAGAGCCTTCATCCAGCAGAGGATCAATATAGACTGATGGTAACAGTGTTGTTATATACTTTTTGGGAGCTGTTATCTTGATATCATAATGATTTTGGGAAATCACACTTGTTTTCACACACACACACATAGTGAAAGAGGGGAGAGAGAGAGTTCTCATTTCTGTTTTAGTATTTTTCTTCTAACATTCGTTTATATATATGTAGTTGGCATTCAACACTACCCTCCTTAAAATAGTCCTTGCAAATTGATTTAGTGCAGTCAAAACATTCAAAACTCATGTATGTGCAACATTGTACTTTCTGAACAAATTAACTTACATTTTACTCTTGGAACAGAACTTGCAAATTTATTCATAACACTTCCTCCAGACTTTCAGTGGAAAACAAGTCTTTCTATTTAAAAATATGAGTCTTTTTTCGCCACACAAGGAGGAAACTTCATTTTTGCAGTAAAATTAAGTGTTTTAATCCTGTATGTGGATTTTAGAGATGCGAAGGCCATCATACGGTGAGAAATCTATATTATATTGGTGTTTTATGTGATCTACTCTGTATTCAGAACATAAGAGCATTGGCACACCCATTCAGAGGATATGGGCTAATTTATACAGTGGGTGAGGTCAGGGTGGAGTTGCTGGCACTATCTGTATTTGATTGAATGTGAACCCAGGGTGCTGACCAATTTCCTAGTACCATTACACACAGAACACTTATTATTAATGGGGATGGGGTGTAGGGGACTCCACAATAATAACTTCAGTCAAGGTTTGAAGATTGGCACAATTATCGAAGGCCTTTCACACTGACAAGTTGAGAGAGAAATATTTCTCATCAATTGTGTTTTGTCAGAATTAACACTGGGATAAATAGAGCTTTCACTCTATTAAAGTGTCTTTGTTATGAGCTGAACAATAGCACAGGCCAGATGGCAGAAATTCAACAAATATTTAATCTACATTAAGCAGTAAAATGGCTGGAATGCAAGTGAAAAACATTTAATCCAAAGACCTGATATCTGTTGAACGAGAAGAAAAATTACTGGCAATAATTTTATTGTTGCAGAGTGGGAGTGAAAAATGTCACAGCTCACAGAACACAGCTCCATTGAGGGAGAATGTCATGAGCACAGCCTAATTGTGTAATTCTGAATTATTATTAAAGTTAGAGGTAGGGAAGAGTGGGGTACATTTGAAAATTAATAATTCACTATATGGGTTGAACCACCAAATACATACATATATTGTGCTTAAAATGGGCATGGAGTATTTAACTTCTATTAAATCCAGCATAAACCTTGTCCCTTCACAATAGGCATCATTGATTTTGAATACTGCACTTGCAAAAGGGCATCTCTTCACAACATCATTTTTATGTATTTGAATGTTGTGTGTGATTCTGAATGTACTGCCATAACATTTAAAGAGAAGACACCTGAATTAAGGAGGAAAAGACATCAACTGAGACACTTAAGACACAGCTGAGTGGGCACTACACTGAGTGCTTTAGGTTCCAGTCATTAATCTTTTAATTGAACCAAAGAACGTCTGCCATGGGCCTACAGGACCTGGAGCTAAATTAAAATGTGTTTAAAGTTTTTAATCATCCCCCTTCCCACACCATATATCTACACATTTCTGAATTGTTCCCTTCTTTATAGATTATGAAGGTTTTAGATTATATTGACCCTGGCAAGGTTTTAGTATTTAAAACATAGCAATGGTGAAGAAGTCAGAGTCAGTTGTATAAAATGGATATGTTAAACTGAAATCTTTAATTATGGTTTTGACTGCCTACATTATAAGGATACATGGTAGGGTTGTGAGAGATACAGTCCCACCTTTTGGGTTGTAAAGAAATAATATCTGGTTACAGGTTGGTTCTTCAAGCCATGAAATGGTCACAGTTTCCCAGCATGATTCATGCTTTTGTTTTATGGGAAAGTTAAAACATAGTCCTGACCCCAGTCCCATAAAACAACTCTGTGATCAACTGTGACAGAAAAGAGGAAGACCACCACAACTATCAACAGTCCCTGTCTAAATGCAGCTCCACATATAAACCCCTCACTCACACTCTGTCTTTGCAAAGTTTTGTCAGCTCACCTACAAATTCCAAGCAGTCTACCGTGCCTTGATATATCCTTGAATCCTCGACCTCTTGCCTTACGTTTGATTACCCTGTCATTCCGGTATCCGACCCACGCCTGGCTGACCACCTCTACCATGCACCGCAACTGGGTCCCCCTGTTCCCATGTCCCGCGATACGTGACAACAGCATATATCGATACTTAACAATTAACTTACATTTGAACTGGGAACACATTTTCTACATAAATTAGTTATTATTATTATTTTGTAAACACATCTTACATTACCCTAATGGAAATGTTAAAGGTCATTTAAGTGCTGTTGATTTTATTGGCAAATTCCAACACAGAAGTAATCTTTTGATAAGACATTTACCACTCTTTATTGCCTGTATATCCTATTATTTAACTTCACAGCACAGAGCCAAGCAACAGAGAGCTGGGGTTTGGCATCAGGCAATGCATTTGTAAAATGCAATATGCTTTTGGAATAACATGATTTAAAAGCGATCATTACAAACATCAGTCAGAACCATTAAATGTATTGTTTGGTTGTACTCTGAAAGCATACAGAAGGTGGCAGCAAAAATATAAAAATAAAGTAAAAGTTTTGGGGGGGTTAAGTTAGGATTAGAAACCTAGATATAGACATTGTTGTGTTGGTGGACATTCTTTATATTTCCCAAAGCTGGTTCTGCATATTTATTCTGATTCAATGCATCAGTCCACTGGCAACTTAATTAAATCCCTTCATAGTTAAATGCAAAAGAGTTTCCTAGGGTTACGGGCCTAGGCCTACCACTTTCCCAACAGTGAGGAAAATGTCTTTAATACCCACATTTAATATATTGTGAAGCCTTGCTTGCAAATGTATGCATCTATCTCTCCCTTGCAGACACTGAGCGTCTCCTCTATGGCTTCTATTTCTTTCAACCTGGATTGCTGTGACGCTCTACTTACCGGACGCCCATTACACATAACCAAGAGGCCTCCACTGGTATTAAACACAGCACCCAGGTATCAAATGGCACAAACATTACTGCTCATCTGCTCTGACTACTGAGGACATTTTGAATCACCTGACATCCCAAACAAAAAGAAAATGATATCTATTGAACTGTACAAGAAAATATGATTTGTACAGAAAGGAATCTAACAATATTTGTGAGACTAGAATTTGGAACTAATTTCTAACAATTGCAGTTCAAGAGATCATCTTAAGTGTACACACATCTAAACATACCTGAGCTGGCACGCTTTGTTTTTTTCTACTGGAGAATAGGTGCTTCAAGTTGAATTGCTCTGCATAGCAATTCCCAGGTTAATCAAATAACAATGACTTATCATATCACTTCAGATGAAACAAATTAATTAGCCTTTACACTTATACAAACCAAATATGAAAATGCATTTCTGTGTAAAACATTTTCACTGTAAAGCTACAGATAAAGTTGTTTTCTTCGCAAGTCATTGTTTTCTTCATCTGTTCATTTCTCAAAATTTAATCTTATTCATTTCCACTCCAGTACCTCCCAAAATACAATGTACGTAAGTCATACAGCTATATACCACATCTCCTGCACCCACCCCCCTTCCTAAAACATTTTAATTTGCTACCTTTGTTAACAGTGACCTACCCACTCAAGTATTTACCACTGAAATAACTCATAACTCATGTAGTGTTTTTATACATTACTGATTGTGAATAAAGTACATTTTAATACAGACACTGTGTTGGAATATAAGGTTAAGGTATATTTATAAAACATATAACTTATTGGGGGTTTAGTGAAGCAAACTACTACAGAAACTAAGCCTAAGATTTCTAATGTGTCTGGTTCTGTAACTCCTTGACGAATCGTTGATTATTTTTTTCATTTTAAAAGTGCATTTAGAGCATAAAACGTAGTTAATTACGTAAGGATCCCTGGTGTACGCAAATTACAATAACGTTTCTGGTGAGCAGTTACATCACAAAGGTAACCTGATAGTCTGGGATCTCGAACAAAAATAAATAAACAACCAAAAAGGCATTTTTATTAAGCGATTTCTGAACCTTCTGGGGAAATGCATTCAGAAAGCAGATTTTTTCCACAGACAGATTGTAAATAGGGTTTTATTAACTGTAGCAAGGGGGAAGTGGTTAATGATATGCATTCACTATGTTACACATTTACATAAGATGCACATTTTTTATACACAAAAAGTATTACAATATAACTATTACTTCGTATATATAAACATAAAGTATAGCTTTGCATGGAAGATATACTTAATTGACAACAATAATATTTGATTAAAATAGCCTACTGGATACAAAATTATGCATGCATATTTCTACTTTAATTGCAATGCTTTTTCGTCCTCGGAGAAGCTACCTTTTAGTTACATTTTGGTGGAAATCCAACACTTGGTATAGCAATAATAGGGGGGAAAGAGTAAAATGATCTAAACGCACATTAATAATAAAATGCACTTGAAATATGCACATCCACTATTCGCATCACAGCTGTATTTCATGCTGTGTGGATCTGATTTGTCCATGGCTTGGGATGATGGCTTTGCAAAACGGATGCATGCAACCCAACAACGGTCTTTATTGTATCCTACACGGATGAAACAAGGGAGCAGGTTCTCTCCTTTCTCTGTCTTCTCTACCAATCTTGACGTTCAGTTGGGGAAAGGAAGTCCCTCCTCAGCCCAGGGCCAGCGAGCTCGCACACATCATCTGATCTGCCCTATCTAACAACATTGCCCTCTGCTGTGGAGGATCGGTGGATTTATAGCCTCTTTATTCACTGCGAAACATTATATTTTCCTTTGGAAACCCAACATAATAATAAAAAATAACTCTTGTAATAAACAGACAACTTTAATAACTGAAGTATTTGTATTTACATGGAGATCCATAATAACTCACATAGGCCACCTCTGCAAATATATTGGACGTAGTTCGTATGCTAGATTTTATTCAGTACTTCTGATTCAGTTCTCATGCAATAATAATAATATTAATAATTGTTATTATTATTGTTATATATCAGAAATGCAAAAAAGATATATGCCATTATGCATTCGTCTAAATGCATTGATCTTATAATTCATATAAGTGCGTGAATCGTGCCAAAACTCCAGCCACCAAAGCACCACCTAACCCAGGTGAACAATATATGCAGTCTATTTAAAACCAGTTCTACACTTAAGTTGTGTTTTCTCCTAAAGCTCTCACGTCTCCAGCGTACATCATCACATGCAGCCGGCAGAGACTGCATTCGTAACGTAGGCAGATTCAGTCTACCTGCGCTCCACCTGTCGTCCACAGATGCGCTAGCTCTCCGCGCTGCGCAGACGTCCGCAGCTCTGCGCCGCCCCACCGCGCCGCACTGCCGCACACGCCCGCCGAGCTGCGCCGATGTGCGCCGGACGCAGGCGAGCGGCGCCGCGGTGACGCATGCGCGCACGACGCCGGCGCCGCCCCTTCCGGCCGCGCGCTAGGTTGCGCCCCTCTCCCGGTGAGTTTTATAGCAACTGTTGCCCAGTGAATCAGCGCCATAGTCACCGTAGTCCTGGCGACTGTTACCCACCAACAACAACAACTCCTCTCTCCATCTCCACCACCACCTCCTCCACCATCCTCATCATCATCTCCCACAACAACCGCCACAATAGTCCTCGGCCAAGGTGAATATTCCGGCTCTACCTCTGTCTGCTCTTCTCCGACACTCTGCGGGCTCTGCCTCGGTGTCTCGCCGCTCTTCTGTGTGGCTCATATCATATTTATTTCCTAGCTCCCTGCATTGTTTTTTTTGTTTTTTTCTCTCTCTCGCAAATGCACCTTTCCAGCAGGTGTCTGGGGCAATTTATTTTGTAATGGCTTTTGTGTGGTCACGTTGCTTTCTCGCTGCTCTGGCTGTCGCTCTGATATTGCCTTTCCTTTGTTTATTTTCTCTCTTTTTTTGATATTGTGTTTGCTTTAGCCTTTCTTTTGTTTTAGCCATTAGGACTAAAGCTAGCATGCTAAGGTTTGGATTGCATATGTTTTTTGTTTTTTTTTTCCTTCCATCAATGGGATGCAATTCAGTATACATTAAATATGATCCAAAGGCAGCAAGAAGTATCCTTTTTTTTTTTTTTTTTGCAGGATAAGGTGTCGAGAATTGATACATTTTAAGCCATACTTTGCAGCGAAATGGCTCTGGCAGTGTTACGGGGATGTCACTCCGAGTGTGCTATTGCTTTTTCTGTCCTTTCCCTTTTTTCCCCCTTTTCTAAAAACTGTTCCTATCTATCGGTACATATCTTTAATACTTGTATTTCTGCTGAAATGGAAACATGAAAAGATGTTTATGTGGTGACAGCAAGTGCCTGTTCATAAATTGAATGCACCGGAGCAGGTTGTCTTTAACCATTTCAATAATAATACTATTGCTAATGATAACAACAACAATAATAATAATATTAATAATATACTGTTTGTTTGCTTTCCTTTCAACGCATTGTATCTCACTCCGCCGTTGCTTGTCTGGCTATGAATACAGTGACGCTTAATTCGGCTGACTGAGAGAAGGGTTTTCTTGCTGTGCGCGCTGCTCAATAATACTGTGACACAACGATGCAGGCTACTGAATTATATCATATTGAGAGGGGAGTACAGAAATAAGCATGATGTCAAACCATTTCACAATATTATATTGCATTTGTGTATATGGCATACGTTGAGAAATCTGTTTTGGGGCACAAAGTTTGGTGCAACATCTCCCTTTCGGGGGTGACAGCGCCAAAGGTTTGTGATTTATCTTGTATGTGTGAACACGTTACCAGTGTGAGATGTATATTAATCATTTAATTAACGAAATGATGCATAGTTCATGTTAAATATAATGGTCCAGCTTATATCTATAGTCCTGCTCTTTTTGGCAGGGAATGTGCGATAGGCTAGGTCACATTTCGGACTTTCTTATTCAGATGTCAGCCATGCAATGAAAGTACGCATCTTAAAAACTTGAAAGCACTGCCATGCACAATTTCGTTCAAACAGTGTAAAGAATGAATACTTGATCTTGTAGTCAATTGTAACTATTTTATATTAGTGATGTTTTTTTGTATTCTCATGACCAGTTGGCTTCAGTACGCTCTGCGTAGCCATATTATTTCGCACACTCATTGTTTGCAGTTCAGAATACCTTTAAAGCAATTATTGGATATAGCTGTAAACGTTAGGAAAGGAAATCTTGTTTTACTTCTATATATATCAAAATGTAAACACTTGAAGAGTTTCTCACTCTTAAGCTTGACACACACACACATGCACACAAAACACAGATTTTCTACAGAAATTGGTCGCAAAATAAGCTTACATGCAACTAATTCAGACGCAGGCCATCATATCTGGAGGCATGCTAGGGGTCAGTGTCTTCTTGTGATATGAAATTCTGCCCAATCAGTTTCTGTACCAGATGGAATAGCAGGATGGGCTGAAATACTGTAGTACTTATGCTGATCCATTCTAGCAAACATTCTCAGAAGATGATCGACAGTAGACTTCTAAAATGTTTCATTTATTTGACCATCTGTGGCTGTTTATTCATTTTCTCTTACTGGTACAATCAGTTGCATTTTTGGTGGGCTATTAAAGTAATCCTTAAAATTAGTAATATAAAAATGTGCTGGTTTTGAAGATTGTCAATCATTTCCATCTACAATAGCTTTTGTTTCATGTGTATGACAAACAAAAAGCTCAAAACAATATGTGGGATATGTAGGGCATTGAATAGTATTCTGTAGTATTCTGAAAATGGGTAGAAAAGGACTGCTCTGTGCTTTGAAACTATACACCAGTAAGACATTTATGTGTAGACATAAGTGTTCCTGCTAGTCTTCATATCAAGGAAGGCCTCGGTTTCTGTGTTAGTGTATCAACAGGTGCAGCTTGCGGGAAGCACTTGATTTGAATACAGGTCTCATGCTTATTTAGTTACCTCAGTCCAGAGAATGGAGCTACAGTGCTTCTCATTGGGGAAAGATATTTGTTTTAAGTATGAGTGGAATGTAAGTTGTTCTAATTATCACACTTTTTTTCAGGCCATACTAAGCAAAGATTGCTAGTCCCTAAATCACTGGCGTATTATCTAATGTAAAATGCAAAGCAATTGACAGTCAGAGCGCATCTGACCCTAGAGAGTACTTGATAATTTTGTAAGCTGAGACACAGGTTTCAGCAGCACTCCAGTATGTGTTGCCCCACCCAAAGACAGAACTGCCGAGCAAGATATATTTGCTAATCTTTTAGTTGTAATAGTCATCCTTTTAATTTTATATAGCAATTAATTAAATGTATCTCATTATGTATAAGTAACCCAGTTTTCTGCTAATAAGTATTCCTTATGTATACACTTGTGACTGAACAGAAGGTTTAAACAACCCACCTTTTTTGTGTATGCATTGAATCCAGAATTTAGTTTGTATTTGTATTTGTATTTTAATTAATTGAAATTACATTTTTGTATTATTATTTTGAGTGATTGAGTTATCTACAACGCTCTTTTATGTTTGTTAAACCAGTTGAAACAAATCCCAATATAGTATGTACATGTAAAAATATTCCTTGGAGTAATTTTTTGGGTTGGTATGGGTTAAATTGATTAATATAGCATATCCAGTAATTTAATTGGACGATAATGAAAATAATTATTTGCACTGATATATTGTATTAGACAGAAAATAACAGTACTACTTGTTTCATATAAAGTTTACTAATGGATGGGTATTTGTTTAATAATTACAAGGAACATTATCAAAAAATGTCTTAAACATAAGTGTTGTGAATGTTCCACCAAAGATGTTCAGCCAGTTACTCATTACTTTGAAAACAACTTAAAATGGACAGAAACAGCAAGTTGCTTGGTTATGTTGATTAACCATCAGAAAGTGTAAATTGTGTTCCTACTGTTTGAATAAGTTAACTCATAATACAAATAAAGTTCAGAATAAATTCCAATCTATCTATCTATCTATCTATCTATCTATCTATCTATCTATCTATCTATCTATCTATCTATTCTTTAATTACTTGTTTCCACAAATGCATTGTGTGTCTTGCCAGATTGACAAGATTCAGCTTTTACAATTACCATCTGAAAATCAGGAACACATTTTCATCTTGAGGGAAAAGCCTTGAAAAACCCCTGTAAGTGTGTGTCTGATTCCCTTTTGTTTTTGATTGGATTATTTGCTATGCTCAAGATACAGTATTCAAGTAGCTTCTGCAAAGACATCAGAGACTGATTGTGCACAAGTTTCATGGGCAGCCAGTGTGAGTCCTCTGGACTCCTGTGTGGCTGTGTGTTCCGGACTCCGGTGTGGCTGTGTGTTCCGGACTCCGGTGTGGCTGTGTGTTCCGGACTCCTGTGTGGCTGTGTGTTCCGGACTCCGGTGTGGCTGTGTGTTCCGGACTCCTGTGTGGCTGTGTGTTCCGGACTCCGGTGTGGCTGTGTGTTCCGGACTCCTGTATGGCTGTGTGTTCTGGACTCTGGTGTATTCCGGACTCCTGTGTGGCTTTGTTTTCTGGACTCCTGTTTGTTCCGGACTCCTGTGTGGCGGTGTGTTCTGGACTACGGTGTGTTCCGGACTCCTGTGTGGCTTGTGTGTGCACCCTGAGGCCTGTCCATAATTTCTATACTTCCCAGCTTCTTGAAGGAACCTAAAAATTAGAATGATGAATATATTAAGTAACTAAAATAACTGAACATAACAAATTTTCTTTATAACCATTGATTGTGTTAAAAAGCAGTTTAAAATGACAAAAGGATCTTCAATGACAAGTCTTTTATCACATTTCTTAACATCTTATTTTGCAGACAGACAGTTTCGTTCAATATTTCCTTTACTTTGAGAAATACATATGTTTATAAATTACTCTTCTGTCTTATCAGTTTTGATTAGATTAATCACAGTTTAATTTTGAGCAGTATCAATAAATATTAATTAAGACATTCTGAATTTGGAAGCAAACCAAGCTTAAGGTGTGATTTTCTTTTGTTATTATTTATACATTTTTTGCCTAGCATGATGTATAGAAGTATAGTACCTATAATGTAATTTAGCTGGATGCAGAATACACAGCATATTATATGCGGGGCTCCAGCAAATGGTATAGGACTTCAAAAAAATACACAAAAAAAGTTATTTTCATAACTACATATTTTGTAACTAATAAAATAGCATAGTTATGTCTGGAATGGCTAGAACTCTGTACATTTGTTATAGACCTAAATGTTTTGTTTTTTTCTTTGATCTACCAAACATTGGTTCGTAAGTGGTATGACTATTGAAACTCTTTTTTCAAACACAAACTCAAGACTGTTAAAACCGTTTCTGAATGTTCACAGGTGTATCTCTTGTATCTTGTGTATCTCAATACACAATACTTTGGACAAGGGACACTCTTGATTATAATTAGGGCCTACATGTGGATGGAGCATGGTATTGTTGCAAAAAAATATATAATTGTTACTTGGACTTCGAATGAAATACCCAGGGCAAGCATTAACTGATTGTATGCAACTTTATGTGTATTAACTACAATGTTCTCATAACCCTGCTGATACATGGGGCTTTTAATGATGTAATATGTGAACTTATGCTTAATGATCAAAAAGAAACCTGAGATCTAGAACCAAGCATAATTAATGGCTGCTACTCCTTGCAAGTGCAGTGGGGTTTGTGTTAGGTCTGCCCCATGTTTGCCTGTTTCATATGAATGTGGCTTTATAGATGTGTAATGCTGTGTGATAGAAGAATACACTTTACACAAGGTTGGTTAGTTACATTTATGAAATGAGAACCTCTTCCCAGTGCCTGGTGAGATGTGTGGGATGCAGCTGAAATATTATTAGTTAAACAGTGCTTATTATTATATTAATATGGTTATTAGATGTGAGACTAGGACGTGAGTTGCTATACGTTTGAAATGCTATGCTGTTGCTGTTCACCTAGGAAATCTGATATTTTTAGTACCTTAAGAAGGGAAGCAGAATGACAGGTGTGATGTTATAACCTAAATGTACCTGTTGCATTATTTACAGGGTCTTTACTAACTGTAACTAGTTCTATTTTTGTTCAGCTAGTTAATGTATCTTTTTAAAGCATTAAGGATGATGTCGATGGCAAAAGCACTGTTTGTAATAGGGAGGCAGGTTTAATGGTGAGTTGGCTAAAGGGCACTGTTGGATATGGTAACAACATTATATACAAAAACCTGACCTATTTCAATATCCAGTCACTGACTGAATCAAAGCTAAGCCTGCTTCTGTTAATGTTCAGTGTTATCAATATGTTTTATGAAGACAATTAAGTTTTTGGCCTTCAGTAATAATAAACCACAGTTGCCTGCAAGTCATAAACAAATACATACCCAGTAGATTCATATTTGTAATACAGAATACTGATCAAATATAAATTATATAATCATTTAAAGTGGTACTAATCTACTAATCTAAATTTTGATTGTAATAATGTATTGTTTAATTTGTGCTTTTATACGGACCAATTTTTAATTACCTTAACTGCTTTTTATAAGATAGGCTATATTTAATTATCATTATTGTTGTGCTTTTCTAAAGCATTTGTTTTGTGTGGACTTGATAGTGGTTTCCATTATTCGCAGATAGGTACTGGGGGTGGTCTTTAATTACTGCAAATATGTGTTTGTCTTGTTAAGTAACTCCAGTATTTGTCTGTGTTTGGTAGCTCATTGTACTAGAATGTATGCTTATTGTATTGTGTACTGATTGTATTACTGCACTTTGTATTGCTTTGAAATGTGTCTTGTGTAAACTGCCCTGGATGAAGGTGCCTACTTAGAAATAAATGATAATATTAAATATCCTGATAGCTAAATGAATGTAAATCACAGTACATTTTATGATGGTGTATGTTGACAGTGATAATACTTATGAGAGACTTACTCAAATTAAATGCACAGTTTCTATGGGGTTTCATGGGATCTAAACAATTCTCACAGTGTATTTACTATGTTGGTTGTGTTTATGTTTTGTTTTAACTTAGTAATGGGGCCAGATAATATACTCTTGTGTTTCTCCAGCCTCCACTAGTCCAGTTTAATGCTCCACTTTCACAGGGCATTTATTTCAAAGCTTTACATTGCAAACATGCACAGATCAGATCTAATATTTATAAAATAAACGATGAATTGTTATTGTGTCACATGCAGGGTAAACTGCAGAAGATACTTATGTGTGTTCTCTGTTGCTGGCAAGATAAAACAGCTGGATAGGTAGAGGAGTGCTCGTAGTAGTCCTCTTCCAGGTTAAACATTATCACAGCTGTTTTATTGAAGCATGGCAGCGTGACTAAAATGTCAGTATTTTTGTACTTGAAGAGGGCAGTTGTTTCAGCTCTGTGCATTTGTACAGAAGGTTGTAAATAGAGGTGATCAATATGCAGGCTGAGTCTACAGAAGTAGTGTGCTTTGACTTTTGAGTGTCCATGTGTGATGTCAGATTCTATCCTAAGATACTGAAGACTAAATGGTTTATTATTATTTAGGATTTGAGTTGCATTTGAACATCTCTTGTAATCTGGATCATTTTCAGAGTGGGTGAATCTCCCTACACACTTTTAAACGGCCATGTGTGTTTGTCTACATTGGTTCACATTCACTGAGTTTTGCAGAAATCAAATAAAAAACCTTACCCAAATGCTTCTGTTACACCTGTGTAGGTCAGTTACAGGGAAGTTGTAAGAACTGTCACAATTATCATTCACAAATGAGTATTATTCTGCTTAACGCAAGCGTTTAATCTGTGAAAATCTGTATGTTTAAAAAATATCCAATAGGATTATCTTTAAACTCAGGTAATACAAAATTTGTAAACCATATCATTTGGTAAGATCGTGATATTTCAATGTTGTAGTGCACATTTGACCTTTGAAATGCCCAATATCAAACAACATCATAAAAAATGTAACAAATTTCAGATAAATCAATATTAGAGTCATAGTTAAATAAAACTGTAATATTGTTACTCAGGGGTGGGAAAAAGGAGCCACAAAGGCAGCTACTACAGCAGAAGTGATTAATGCTCAAAGCCAGCTTCAGGAATACTTAAGTGAACATTTCTAAGTCATACGGTAAACCCATACCAGGGCCCCATTTTCAACAAGATCATTAATCGTGATGCTTTTGTAAGCCTCCTGTTCAAATAATAATTCATGCTTAGCACTAATTAATGACTACAGAGAGTAAAGCCCTACAGTAGGAAGCAGGAAGAGTGAATTAGACAGATTTATATCTGTTGGCAAGAGGCATTATTTCACAGGGATCAGGTTATGTTTCTTATTCATCTGGTTCCTAAAGTTAAAAGAAATCTATGGGCAAGATGTTATGAGGTGCAGATTGTCTAAGAATTAACATGAATGCTGTTTTAAGGTGTTACATTTTTTTCATCCTTTCATAATAGAGTTGAGTCTTCTTTTACCCAAAGAGCAGAAGCTGTTCATAATGTATTGAGAACGATATATGCCAACCCTGACCTAAAGGACTGTTTAAATCCTTTCATTAGGGGACCTAAATAACTGCTATTTCTCATCAGTTCTGTTCTGTGGAACTCAGTTCAGGACACTGAGAAGATTATGTATTGTTTTCTGTTTGAACCATTTTGTCAAGGTGTCTTATTGTGGTAATATAGTGTATGAATACTTAATAACAATGCCAGCATTTTGGACAATTTGGACGTTCGTCCATGAGGGCCTGAAATAAAAGTCAGCATTGGACTTCAAGGCCGGTTTATACTTAGAAGGAGAAGAATCTCACTTCACTAACCTTTCTCTCAGTGTTCATGCATGTGTCAGAGCTTCTTTTCAATAGAATGAGCTCCGATCACTATTCAGAGTTTTGAACAGGAAATAAGATTCTCCCTTTATAATTACATCAGAGTGTGACTCAGTAACTGAAAAGGGAGTGTTTCATTTATTAAGTTTGAACAAAAGTACAAAGTGATAAGTCAGTTGCTTAAGTGGGCCCATACGTTTTTTATTTGGCTGTGTCGGTAACGGTTATATTATAGATCATGTGTAATCTCGCTTTTTTGTGTGTTTTCTACTGGTTTGTGTTAACAGCACACTACTATAGGTATCTGATACAAAGGTTCAACAATGTATGATATTATTACAATCAACATTTGTCAACTAATGATCCTGAATGTAATCCTGATCTGAATTTGAATGTGTACTGTCTGATGCTATAATTTCTGCCATTTACATTTCAGTTTCTTACCCGATCAAAATCACTTTAGAAAACAATACTTCTTTGTTGTTCTTTAACATAGTTAAGCACAATATTGTTTGTTGTTCACTGAATTCTCAGAGCATGTTTCCAGAAGCACTTAATTAATTTCTCTGGAGGTCAACCACTCACAATGTGAGCTGGCTGAACTCTGAGAGAGTGCTTCACCTGGCATTGCAAACACCCAGGTCCTAGTTAAGACTTGAGAAATGTGTTCACGGCACAATTCTTCATGGTGTTATCCATAGTCATGTGATTTCAATTGGGAAGGCTAAAGAGTAGAATGTGGGTGGAGGCCTTAGGTCTTTATTGTATTTCTTTGCTTGTCTAGAAACAACAGGACAGAGACAAAAAGACAAGATCTAGGTGGTTTGCTGGCAAAACAGGAGCATAGAGGGAGCAGGCTTCTATTTTCCACCATAGTAGTCTGGATTTGTACTCTTGCCTTAATGAATGCACGCAACAATGCTGTGCCTAAGAAATCTAACCAGTTCCTCGATTATTGTGTAAATTTAAATCTGAAATATTAGGAACCAGATATCTAAGCAGCCTTATGGACGAGTCTTTCTATCTGATCACCTTACCCGATCTGAGAGCTGTACCTTGGAGAAAATAAACCTCACCACCTGTTGCCCATATCCTATTCCCTTCAGGAGCTTAAGGATATATATAATATATATATATCCTCACTAACCAGTCCTTGCTTTTCGGAGTTCTCCCCTCAGGTTTTCAAAAGTAATTTCCTGTTTTAAGCAATTATCAGACAATTTCAGATGCCCTGTTTTCAAAAACGGAATGTTCCCAGGTCCTTTAAATGGTTCTGGTAAAAGCATATGCAGGACCTCTTCCCTGATTTGATATGCATGAACCATTCCAGTCAGGTTTCATACAGGCTCGCACCGCCCAGCCGGCTCCTGTAGGACTGGCAGATGACCTTTGAGTTCTGACTCAGGTTCTGTCACTCCTCATAACTCTACACTTAAGTGTGGCCTTTGATGCTGTCGATAATTCGGTTTCGCTGTGGTATTAATGGTAGCATGTGGAAGGGGTTCAAGTCTCATCTCACTTCATACTAAAGCATTACATATATTTTTTAAAAGGAGTATTTTACCAGTAAAAGAGTAAAGGGAATTAAATAATTGGAAAAGAGGTGTTTTCTTTGAGATTGAAAGCAGGGACCACCTGTTTTGGGTTTTAAGGGTTTTGGACTTGGATATCTGTCCTCTCTATTAAGCCTAAATTAGGAGATATCAGTGAGTTCTTTTCAATGCTGATCAGACTTTTTAATTTGTTTAGTTTTTTAATGAGTTTAGCCCATCATCTTCAAGGAGTTTCAAGAAGTAAATATGTTCTTAATGTAGCATTTTTTTAATTGTTTGTCATTTGTGATGACAGTTGGTTTAAGACAAAAAATGTTCCTGTGGCTGTACCTCAGGAGGAGTCATTAACTGTATGAAACAAATGAAGAAGGGATGGGAGTATTGTTGGGTCTTAGGGATGGCAGACATCGCAGTGAGGCACACACTGTTCCGGGAATATAATTCAATGATTTACTGTTTGGTATTTCAAATAAGAAAGAGAGAGCTCCAAACATGTATTGGTGTTGTGCCCTCAATTTTAATAAGCAGTTATTGAAGAGACTTACCCAAGAAGTGGTGTGTGACTTTTATTCTTCTTTTGTAATGATTTACATTCAACATGAGGGAATACATTAAAAAGGAGAAGAGCACAAAGTCAGCATCTCAGGAAAACATAATTACCACATATGATAAAATACAAACAGTTTGACTATGCACAGTTCTTTTGTTTATTTCTAACAGCCTGTGGACTTCGAGATAGCGTTATTCCTTTTGTGTCCTTTCTTTGGTATCTCGTACTACACATCATGTCCCCGTGCTTCTGTTTAAACAGGCAGGTGTTGTTTCTACTGCCTTTATATTAAGAGCATTCATTTTTTGTATTTTATGCTACAGTAACTTTTACCTTGGGATTGCTACTTCTTGGTTATTTTACCAATAATCTGACTGAAGCACCATATAGAAAATGGCACTAGTAAATTATCACACTCTCACATATTTTATAAATATAAATGTCTTTAATTAACTCCAGGCTGGCAATTGCCCCAGTGGGAGCCGTTTCTATCTATAGTTAAGGCACATTTTATTTTTGACTTTATTGCTTAGTTTTTAAATCTCCATTACTCTTTAGGATGGGATTTGAAAAACATCTGTAAATTAAAGCAAATCAGAGCACACTTGACATTTGTTTAGGGATTTTGTACAAATTCATTTTCTTGACCATATGCTAATACACACATTGAGTCATTTCAGGATATTATATTCTAACAGTGTGTCTGAAGCAGAACCCATAAAAAAAACCATAAAGACATCCTATATTAGCAAATGATTATCAGAGGAAAGAGAAAACATAATTAAAATTAAAAGTGTTGGATCAAAAAATTATAATTATTATTATTATTATTGCAAGGCAGAGGAATTAAAAGTGTTGTATGAAATGTACAGAGAAGTGCACCATTTTAGTTTTAGTGTTACTACATTTGCTTTATTATTATTGTTGTTGTTGTTGTCCTTCTGATGATGCTGTCATGTAGTCTACCTTGTTTAGCACTGAAATATAACTTTGCAAGTAATCAAGGACGGGAATATAGTTTAAATTCAAATCTCTTACACTTAATAAGTATTTTTTCTGGTTCTTATCATGATCACTGCACAAGACCATTATATTTAAAATTGGATAGGGTTGGATTTGATTAATAATGTAAAACTGAAACCTTGCTATTAAAGTTTAAATAAATGCCTCGAATTAACTCTGTCTGCTAAGGAATGTAATAATAATAATAATATAAAGTTTTTTATGTCAACAGTGGAAGTATACAGTACAGTTCTCTCAGTTCTGCCAGAGCAGAATATATTAATAATGGCAAGTTCTGGTCTATTGATTTAACTGTTCTCTAATGTTTCATTATGTGTGTCCCTGATTTGAGTTTTTTTTCTCTATCCCTTAATCTTCTTTCTGTATTGTCTGCCTTAATCACAACAATCATTACAAAATAACCCCAAATAATATGCGCAATTTGTGTATACAATTTTTGAGTCCGTTTTTCAATTAACCAAAGTAAATGTTTTATTGGGAGTAATTACAGTACGACTGAATTCGGATTACTTTGTATCTTCACATGTTGCGATTGTGTTTCACACCTATGCGAGCACCTGAGAGAGTAATTGTTGATTCCTTGTTGACCATTGTGACGTATTGTGTGAGGACTAGCCCCTCACCTAGACAGATGTCGCTCAGAAGGAAACAAACAGATGGAAGTGTATCAAAGCTTCCAAATACCGTCTTTGTGGAGGCATGGTCTTGGCTCCACAGATGTTCAGTGGAACACACAGCTAAGTGGGCCACGTGGGAGCAGTGCGGATCTCCAGAGATAAGGGCAGGTGGCTGTTTACAACAGGTCTCTCTTCCTAATTAAAACGCAGTCTATTGAGGCTTCCATTGCTTTATTAGGGCTTTGGGTAGCAGGTGGGTTTTGTTCAAAATGCAGGAATCCATGGTATGGATAAGGTTTCGTTTTTGGTCTTAAGCCTGCAACATTAATATTCTCCATACACATTTAAAAGAGTGGACCAAATTACTCTTCTTTGTGGTTGTTTTGTGCAAGTTTGTAATAATTAAGTGCCTTGTTGTTAGTGTGTTTGTGTTCCATTGGTACAGTTTTAAGTTGAATAGTTTGCAAAAAGAGTATGAAAATAGAACTAAGTAAATGTTTATTTAGCCACAGGTGTTATTAATGCAAGATAATTTACAAAAAGGAAGAAAGAATAGGTCTATGCAGTGAGTGGCATTTTCAAGTTTGTTAATTTAAACTTCTGTTGCTGTTGTGTTGCTCTTTTTTTTTTTTTTTCTCTTCGCTCTCTGTAATGATGTGCTAATGGGGCAAGGTAATTATCTGGATGGAGCTCCCTGATTTGTTTACAAAAACTATACTGTAAAACTGACAGCACTATAGAACTATTGTTTTGTCAGGGTGAGATTGAGTCTTTTAAGGCTTTTAAAAATATAAATATGGAGGGCTGAGCTGTAGTTGACCTAACTATGTTCAAAATGGACCAAAACACACCTGGTTGGGTAAAGCTTTTCAGGTGAGAATAGCTGAGTTGCTCTGTGACATTAACCTCTACCTGAGATTGTAAACAGGATGCAAACCCAGTGGGAATTCCAGCTATTTGTTTTACATCTGCACTAAGGTGATGCAATAGGTCTCCAAATTGTTAGATTATTATTATTATTTTAATAAAACTAAGATTCTTAATTGTCAAGCAGTATGGCATGAAATGGGTTAGCATTTGATAAATGCTAAATTGTCAATGAGGTTTTGTTTATTTTTTCATTAAAATCAAGAAGTATGTCTATAATTTAGACCAGGATTAAATCTTCAACCTTTCTGCCAATTGCAGATAAAGTCCTTGATAATGATAAAGCAAGATGCCTATGGCAAACAAAAGGCAGCCTTGTTTTTAATTTGAGATTATTATGTGTTCATTTTTTATTTATTTATTTATTACAGGCTTTCATTAATAAATATATTAAACATTTAATGCATCAAATAGATATTAAACTAAACTTGTCCAGGTTTCAGGTATTTGGTTCAATATTTGGTTCATAATAGACTATAAGGGAGAAGTGTTAATTAAGTAGGTGATTCCATCTTAAGTGCACCACATTCTCTTCCAAGATCTTTTAATAAGTTTAACTCCTTCTTTTTTATTTTTTGTGTTGCACCACATTGATGTGTGATTATTCCCTTAATTGAGAACAGGTTTCAGATAGATATTAAAATGACTGTTATAGCCTTTCATTATAAATCTGAGGTTTGTTTATTTCCGAAGAATTGCAGGACACCTTTTTTTTTTTTTAAGCTTTTTAATGATTAACCAATTTTTATGGCCTCTATGGGAGATACTGTAGTGGAAGCTCATGTACAGAGCTCAAGCTGACAGCAACTCGGAGTAAAGTGCATCCTTCCTGGAGTTCAGTTTGGTCTTCACTGGTGTTATATTGACATTTTAATACCAAGGGGTAGAACCAAATTTTGATTTAAAGATGAACCGCATGTTCCTCTGTAGCTTCATTTGAATCCATCCTGGTGTTCTGCATCTCACTCCACCCGCGCTTGAGAGTGAGCCAGTTTTCTAGCTCAGAACCATCTGGAAATCTGTGAAAGTGTGAAGAAAATCTGTTGACTTGATCACTCTTGCACAGCTAATGGTGTGCAGTGTGCATTTTGAAATAGTTTTACAATCTCACAAATGTCATGGATAATTCATGGGCATCCTTGCTCTGTTCTGCTCTCTTACACGTGATATTGACGACTGAGATAGTGAAAAGACAGGAAACATCTAGCTGCATCAGAACATGCCAAAGAGCTATGAAAGGTCAGCAGGACCTAAATGCAAAAACACTGTAATACAATGAAAAAAATACCATGTTATAAACATGTATGGTTTTCACAGCTAAGTGTTGCACGATTGTATATGTCTACATAAATGCTTTGGATCCTGAAATAATCCTGCAGTATTAGAGTTGTACAGTAATTTAGTTTTAGCAGCCAAAACACCTACACAAATTGAATTTCTCTGAAGTTAGTAGATGTAGTTTATCACTGCTGGAGCTGTAACAAAAGTTCAGCTGTTTTCCATAGGTCATGAATTGTGAATGGATGTTGCAAATCTGGAAAATCTGTACAATCACATTTTGAAATGTAACAGCTAACTACTTTTATAAATTAGGCCAAAAGGGAAGACTTAATATAAGCTGCTTATTTCCCAATTATGTATGATATCTTTTTACCTTAGGGAATAATCAGGAGAATGTTATTTTCAGTTCTGTACGAGCAAAATTTTAAGAGGGAGAGTCAGGAATATTTCAGGTATGTTTGTGCAGTAAGACCATTTTAAATGTGACTTGCCTAGGTGTGAGCCAAATAAATAAATAAATACAAAGGTATCTTGCAGTTTCAGGGAGACCTATATTGTGGTGTTTGTAGAAGATAAATGTTGTACTGTAGATTCCTGGATTTGTTTTATTTTCAACTGGAAAAAAAAAATATATATTTATTTGCAGATGTTCTTGACCGTGCTTTCCCTCTCCAGTTTGAAGCTCTGTTGACTAAGTGACCTTCTGTCACACGCATGTTTGCAGTGGAATCACTTGACATAGCTTACACTTGGGAGCACTGTCAGGCAAAGTGAATGTTTATGGGTGGGTGTGTCTGACTGTTTAATTAGCCAGATTAAAAAGGTTCTTTGTCAAACAAGCATATGTTGCTCCTGGCACACCTGACAGCTACATTAGACAAGCCCGACGACACAGAGTTTTGCTATCAGTGAAAGTGCTGAAGACACGTACTGGCAGTTTACAAAGCATTTTGCTCCTGTGTAAAATGCACTGTCCACTTCTTCTACTCCACATAATCTCACCTTTTCATAACTATGCTGAAGTAAGTAAAAATCATGATTAACCTGAATAAATGTCAATGGAAATGCCAAAGTCTCTGATCATGATTATTCCATGTAATAACATTGAAGAGAATAAAGGTCCTCACATGAATATAGACCTGTTTTAATTTAAATACTGTACTTTTATGTCCAAGGAGTTCTAATGTTTGCTGATGCTGTTTCGTAATATGTTTAATCATACCCTTCAATGTTTGTAGCTATGTACTGTCCATTTTCTTTTCACCGTGTGATAAGATAACTGTTGCCTGTTTTTCACTGCTAAGTGTAACTGTGAATTATTTTCTTTATTTTCTCAGTTGATTTGAAACTTGCAACTTGCAATTTTTTTAGTGCCTGCAATTCACTATAATTAACTGAACAAAGAGTGCTGATATGTACACAGTATAACAAATAAATATCATAAAGGAAATGCATATCAAGGGATGACAAACCCCTTCTGTATTTAATATTAAGATGTAATTAGATGGAATGTAGGAAGTGAAAGTACACCTCCACGATAATTAAACATATATGTGTATAGCACATCTTATTTACATCTTTATTGACATTTTGACATGGATTTTGCTGTGCCAGTGGAACTCCCACTCTGGGCAGTTAACAGTATTCCAACACACATTGTCACAAATTACCTTTTTTTTTTTTTTTTTTTTTGTACTCGGTTGGACAGAATGTTTACTAAATACATATAAAAGCGCTGCTTGAAAAAAATATATATACAGTGATTCACTATCTAACGTTGTTGCCAAATCAAATGCTGACCATATTGGAGGAGATATGCTAACGTTTCTGTTTTGCCTGGTTAAAGTACAAGATTATGCTGAGTGTCAGTGTTGCCTGTTGCCCCCCTGACAGACACCATGCAGACATCGGAGGCTGGCTCAGACACAACGTCGACAGTCACCCTTCAGACCACAGTGGCAGCACAGCCGGCAGTGCCAACGCAAGTGGTGCAGCAGGTTCCTGTGCAGCAGCAGGTAGGGCACTCAGGATTGAAAGACGAGCCATAAGTGGCTCTTCTACTGAACCCCTTTCACAGGAGTAACACCTTGGATATCTTCTGCACATCCTCTGAGTGTTGATGTCATCACATGTAGAACAGCTAAGGTTAGGGTTAGAGATCATGTTTTTCTTCAGAGCCCTTACCTCAACCCTACTTTGATTTCCTATCTCTAACCCTGCCCCTAGTATGGGCCCGAGCCCAGGCCCTAACCTTAGCTGTTATGAATGTGATCAACATCAAAACAGGAAGTGCATGAGATATTCAGGTGATACTGCTGCATTAGTCATACATTCATTCATTAGGACTGTGTGTCAGTTATTGGAAAGTGTTCCCCTTTTCCTTGACTATTTATGTAAACATGTAACTTAGTACTCAGTATTGTGCCAATAAGATATGAAAATGCTAAGTTCATTAAACGCATATAACAACTGCTTTTTGATGTATTCTGTGCAGCAGCCGGCCAGTGAAGGTGTTTTTCCCTGTTTGTTTCAGGTGCAGGCAGTGCAACAGGTTCAGCATGTGTACCCAGCACAGGTACAATACGTTGAGGAGAACAATGCTGTTTACACCAATGGGACCATGTAAGTTCAACTGCCTTTTTGCCTTAGAAAGATTTTCTAGACTTGTTCATTAACTCCAGCTCATTTGCCAAAACAATATTTTTTTTTTCTTCATTCCTTATATTTCTGCTTTTCATACTGTTGCTGTCTCATGCTAGATCACAACTGGAAATGTTTACTTCTTGAAACAGGAAGCAACATCTTCTCTGGAATGGAAATCATTATTCATTTTATTTTTGTATACAAGACAAACCATTTTACTCCGATGTTTTTGCACCTGTTGTTTTTATTTTATTTTTAAACTTACTATTAGTTGCCCTTTAAAGTGTCCTCTATGAGCACATGGACTGAGGTCTCATTTAATGTCTTATGTGATTAATTTGTATCAAGGTCTTCTCTTTTACTGGTATCCTGAATGTCGATTTATGACTCATCACCCCCCCCCCCCATTTAAGTTCAAAGTGAGAATGCGTTTAATTGTTGGTCAAAGATAATAATAATAATAATAATAATCACATATTTCTTTCACAGTAAACCCTGTTAGACACTTTAGGTTTTTTAATGTATTTCATCTGAGAGCTCAGATAATTCCCAAGTTGAGGATCATTTATTACTTCCGTTCTTAAGAAGAGCTTTACCACTGAACAAAGGAAATAAACAATATGCTTAGCTTTTGCATTGCGTAAAGGAACATGGAGTGCTTACCTGTAATCCCCATGGGTCAAATTCTATGGCACACACAGGGTTAAAATTAACGTGGCAGCCGAGGGTTAACAAAAATGGATGCTGTTGGGAACTATCGAAAAAGTATTTTTTGAGAGAATGTTTTCACAACATACTCTGCTGTTCCTTAAAGAACTTTTGCTGGCACACTGACCTTAATGTACATCTTAGCTTTGTCATCTGCTCTTTTGGTGATTATAGTTTGTGAAGTACCGATGTGTCAGCAAAACGAGCTAGTAAATAAAGTAGTATTAAAGCTCATGCCAGAAGTGTGAGTGGCCATCAGGGAATGACCCTGGAGTGAGTAGAAGTGCTAGCACTTGTGAAATTACAATGTCATCTCAGATTGTGGCCCCAAGGACAGAATGTGGCAGGATATGCGTCTCAAAGATGTTTTTTCTCATCCTTCTTCTCCTGTTAATCTCCTGCTGATGTTTTCTTGTAATTAACTGTGAAAGCAAATGGAGGCACTATGACCAGGTGTTGAGCAAGGTAGCAGAATTAAGAAATGTTGTGCTCTCACATTAAACCTTGTCCGGGTGCTCTGCATGTCACAACAATTTATGAACCATTCCCTCAAGTATTGTCTAGATCTGCAAGTGTATTTCTATATATGGTATATCACAGTCAGAGAATGTCCCAAACTGCTTGTGTGCAATGCTCATTTGAAGCTTTGTTTTTATGAAGAAGAAGATATCTATGAAATTAGAGGAAAAATGTCTCATGCAGTGTGGCTTTCAAATACTATTGAAGCCCATTGGTACTTGCTAATGTATAAATAGAATGGAAAAGGCCTGAAAGAGAAACCATTGCCAAAGCTTAACTAAAAGGAACAAAGCTTAATGGATCACTTGGCAAATATTGTAATTAGATTTCTGCTTACAATTTAGAATCTTGAAAACATTCTAAAGGTACTAAGAATAATTCAATGTGAATTCTCTGTAGTTGCCAAACCATTTTAGTGCATTATAAATATAGTGCAGACACACTTTAATTTTAATGGGATCTCCAAATGCAAAGCAAACATAAAAGAAAGACATATTAAGGCCAATCCCTGAATCTGAACATTTGAAAATCAACATAAAATGATTTTGTTAGCGGCAGAAATAATTTGTTAATGTTAACTTTAAGAGTAATTATTGTGTATTTGCAACTTTGGCATCAAGTACAGACTTGTTTACGGTATGTCATTAAACTAGTAGCATTTGGTGTTCTCGTGACAGAGGAGGCTTTTGTTGGGTACTGTCAGGTATCACTCAAAATGTTGGCGATTCTGTTAAAAACTTGGTTCTAATCACTACCAAGGGGTTATGACATACAGATGGGTGACAAATTAAAGCAAAAACCTGAATAAATGAGGAACATAACGAATGCAGATGCCTCCAAAGAGGTGTACTGCATGATACAATTAAGCAATTAACATCCTATTTATAAAAATTGACTGCTCAACTGGCTAGTGTTCTCGATAAATGGGTGAGTGCATGTGTGGCGAACACCGAGAAAACTGCTTGACCCCTACAGTGAGGGGGTCCGGAGGCTCTGTAATGCTGTGGGGGGCATTTTCCTGGCATGGTTTGGGTCCACTTGTCCTCTTAGAGGGAAGGGTCACTGCAAATCATTACAAAGTTATTCTGAGTGATCACCTTTATCCTATGGTGAAACATTTCTATCCTGATGGGAGTGGTCTCTTCCAGGATGACAATGCCCCATCCACAGGGCACGAGGGCTCACTGAATGGTGTGAATCATATGCTATGGCCTTTACAGTCACCAGATCTCAACCCAATTGAACACCTTGAGATTGAGATTTTGGACCAACGTGTTAGACAGCACTCTCCACCAGCATCATCAAAACACCAAATGAGAGAATATCTTTTGGAAGAATAGTGTTCATCCCTCCAGTAGAGTTCAGAGACTCATGGAATCTTTGCCAAGAGCATTGAACCTGTTCTGGTGGCTCGTGGTGCCCCAACACCTTACTGAAACACTTTATGTTGGTTTTTCCTTTAATTTGTCACCCGTCTGTATATATATACACACACACACATATATGCACTCACCTAAAGGATTATTAGGAACACCTGTTCAATTTCTCATTAATGCAATTATCTAATCAACCAATCACATGGCAGTTGCTTCAATGCATTTATGGGTGTGGTCCTGGTCAAGACAATCTCCTGAACTCCAAACTGAATGTCTGAATGGGAAAGAAAGGTGATTTAAGCAATTTTGAGCGTGGCATGGTTGTTGGTGCCAGACGGGCCGGTCTGAGTATTTCACAATCTGCTCAGTTACTGGGATTTTCACGCACAACCATTTCTAGGGTTTACAAAGAATGGTGTGAAAAGGGAAAAACGTCCAGTATGCGGCAGTCCTGTGGGCGAAAATGCCTTGTTGATGCTAGAGGTCAGAGGAGAATGGGCCGACTGATTCAAGCTGATAGAAGAGCAACTTTGACTGAAATAACCACTCGTTACAACCAAGGTATGCAGCAAAGCATTTGTGAAGCCACAACACGTACAACCTTGAGGCGGATGGGCTACAACAGCAGAAGACCCCACCGGGTACCACTCATCTCCACTACAAATAGGAAAAAGAGGCTACAATTTGCACAAGCTCACCAAAATTGGACAGTTGAAGACTGGAAAAATGTTGCCTGGTCTGATGAGTCTCGATTTCAGATGGTAGAGTCAGAATTTGGTTTAAACAGAATGAGAACATGGATCCATCATGCCTTGTAACCACTGTGCAGGCTGGTGGTGGTGGTGTAATGGTGTGGGGGATGTTTTCTTGGCACACTTTAGGCCCCTTAGTGCCAAGTGCATCGTTTAAATGCCACGGCCTACCTGAGCATTGTTTCTGACCATGTCCATCCCTTTATGACCACCATGTACCCATCCTCTGATGGCTACTTCCAGCAGGATAATGCACCATGTCACAAAGGTCGAATCATTTCAAATTGGTTTCTTGAACATGACAATGAGTTCACTGTACTAAACTGGCCCCCACAGTCACCAGATCTCAACCCAATAGAGCATCTTTGGGATGTGGTGGAACGGGAGCTTCGTGCCCTGGATGTGCATCCCACAAATCTCCATCAACTGCAAGATGCTATCCTATCAATATGGGCCAACATTTCTAAAGAATGCTTTCAGCACCTTGTTGAATAAATGCCACGTAGAATTAAGGCAGTTCTGAAGGCGAAAGGGGTCAAACACAGTATTAGTATGGTGTTCCTAATAATCCTTTAGGTGAGTGTGTGTGTGTGTGTGTATATATATATATATATATATATATATATAATATCCACAGAAGCAAGCAACACAATTTTGTGTGAGCAAAAACTGAAATGATTTTAAAATCCCTTATGGTTAGTACTTTGTTCACCACATACATCAAATAAACCACTATCCTTATCAGCCTTTTTGCCTTCTTAAAATGTGTGTAGATATTCTGTGTTTCTGAATTGTCAGAAGACAATTATCACTCTATCAAGGCACAGTACTTTAAAATGGTTTGGCAATGAATATAAAGACAGGGAATCTCATCTGACAATTTGCCACCTTTTAATGGATTCCTCCCCATTTTAAGTGATATTTGACAGCCGAAAACCTGCTTGAAGGGCAAATTCATAACTGCTTTTTAGAGAAACATGTCACTCCGCTCTCAATGGTTTACATGACTGAATACAGCTCCATTAGGAGGTGAGTTATCATTTTGTGTTTCGGTCCGCAGTCGGACGTACTCGTACTCGGAGGCGCAGATGTACAGCCAGAACACTGGAGGGAGCTACTTCGATACCCAGGGGAGTTCATCTCAGGTGACGACGGTGGTGTCCTCTCACAGCATGGGGGCCGGGGGCATTCCCATGGGCGTGGCAGGGGGACAGATCATCAGCAGCTCCGGGGCCTACCTCATCGGTAACTCCATGGAGAACTCCCCCCACCCCACCACCCAAACCACCCGGGCGTCTCCTGCAACCGTAAGTCCCCTCTCTCCACCTATGAACACAGAATTGTACAACCACAGTAAGATGCAGGAGAATAGTCCAGTTGGTTACTCTGAATAATTTGATTCAGTCATAATAAATAATAACAATTGCAATGATTTGTAAATTGTAGAAACAGGAAGAACACTCTAATTCTAATCATAATTTAACCTACCAAGAGCAGAGGGAAATCAAAACATATCGTAGGTCCTTTTTTCTTACACAAATAATACTTGCACATTTGATGTTACACTGTTCCTCTATACATCTAACTACCACATACACTTACAGGTTAGGCATGATCAGAACGGTTAGTCACATATTAAAATAGGCCCTACAATGTATGCATCTGTTGCTGTCTTGGGCCAGGTGGGAAAAAAAAAAAAAAAATCAGATTGTACTTGCTGTAGTAAGTGTAGTTGTTTGTTATTATGTGGTGTTTTACTTTTTAACAGTCCACGGAACGATTATGAACGAAAAACCCAATTCTAAATAATGCAGTACATGTCTGCTTTTACTCCCCAGCCCCATTAGCTATCACATGTTGAAATTAAAAGAACTCTTTCAAAATGGATTTCCAATGAAGAACATTATTTACTTTACAGGCTTTGTTTTGCTTCAATGCCATTAGCTTTTCAGAACTGATGCACTACGTTACATTTGGTTTTATGCTTTTGACATTTTAATTAAGAACTGCAGTTATCCAATTTGAATAACACTGCAGCTTTTCTTCATCTGAGTCGAACATCTTTCTAATTTACACTATTTACTACCTTTTATTTACTGCCGTATGTTGTTTTTTGTTTTTTTGCCTTTTAAAGATCATTATTTTTTATTTACAATCTATGGAGCATGTTCTACCACAAAAATAATAGTCTAATCTCAATCAAGCAGCAGGTAAAAATGAAAAGATCAATGTAAAACATTTGTGCTGGTTTGAATTTGATTTGATTTATTCCTGGTCTAATACAATCTGCAGTTTAAATGTGTTTTATTATGCTTTAAAAATGCAATTTAGACAAAGATTTACAGATTTGACCGAAATTAGTGTGATGAATGTGTAACGATAACTCCAGTTGGTTTACAATGTCACAAACTGTTCAACTTAATTTGTATCCGTCAGTGAGCATCCCACCATTTTCAAAGGTGCTTACATTTATGTTAAAAAGGGAAAAATACAAAAATAACTGCATAGAGATTTCCACACACATCTTGGCAGGGTTATGTATTTCACATTTCCAAAATAATTGTAATGTACAGCAATAAGATAATTGGTGTTCCTGGGGGCATGGATAGCAACTGTAATGAGTAGTTTTACCCATAAAAAGGGTCTATTGAGAGATCATCAAAGATTAAAGGAAAAAACATTATTTTTTGGGCATGAGGTTTGTACCTATAATTCAGATTTAGTGGTGTTCATCAGTAACACAAAGCTTTAATTGGATCAAGAAAACTTGTCTTCTAAGCCTACTAGTTCTAGTTTATTGAGTCATTAGTGTGAACATAACATTATTACAGAAGTAAAAGTTCTCTTATAATCACTAGATGGCACCAATATCCTGCATTCATAATGCATTTTGTAATTGCTTATCCTTGGACTGTGTTACATTCATTGTAACTATACACGATAACTGAACAATGATGTTAAAACTGAATATTTACCCTCCCCAGATTTTGGATTTTTATCTATTTAATTCCAGTAATAATAAGAATATAATTATAATAATGAATCACTAGTAGACACAACTGAACTATGATATATTGGTTCTCAAACCTACATAAAAGTGGGATCTTGTCATCTGAAAATGAAAGATGAAAGTGCGATTTACATTGCTGTATTATGTTTTTCTATTTATAAACCACATCTGTTGGTATGATAATTAATTGCATGTAATTCTTAAGGCAGGTCATGATGGAACAGCTTTGAATTTGAATCACTGCGATTGCTATGCCATGAACATTAGTGCTATAGTCATGAAGACATATGAAGATTGAGTATTTGTACATTGTGATATTCAACAAGGATAGATGCCTTTTATACACCAATTAAATGCATTTAAAGTAATTGTGTTCTGCTCATTGGGCAATTTTTTTTACAATTTTTTAGAATTGTTTTTTGTCTTTGCTTGGTTTAATTATTTATAATCGGAACATAGGAACATCACAAAGATTAGAAATGAGAAAAGGTCATCCAGGTCACTTAGCTTGTTTGGTTGCTTGCAGCTAATCAATCGTAGGATTTCATGTAGGCAGTTTCTGGAATTATCCCAGCAAATTGGCTTTAAGAACATACTGTAACATAATGATGCAAATCCAACTGGGTGTCTCTGAGGGACCAGTGATGCCTTTGAAGAACTATTCACAGAGAGGAATTACTGTTCACCCAACAATTGGAATTACATCAATAGATTGTGAACATGATTTTGTTCATTGGGTAAACTGTTACAACAGAGGCAGTGTTGAGTAGATCTTGCATTAACACCCTTGTGCAGGTCAGGCCAGAGCCGGGGCACATGCCAATTTGTGATGCTGTTCTTTTGTCATGAATATTTTATCAATTCTGAAAACAAAGCCTCGTAAATTGAATTCACTTATATTAAGTCACGAAGATAAAATATTATGACTATGGAATGTTATTCGTAGAGTGAAATGGTGAATCTTGCATTCTGTATCATTGTGTGCAATACAAGTAATGAGGTTTTTAACAAGAACTAGCAGTTAATGATATCAGTATTGATCTGTCCAATATGTGATGAAGATGACCATTGTTTGATGACTTGCTCAGAAATTGTTCAGGCTTCATTCCTCCCACACGGCTTTTCTCTTCGCTCATGTTATATACTTTTACTGAGTATAATGTGTAATTTGTTCTATTGTTCTATTTGTATATCTTTAACAGAAGACAAACATTTGTATCCTTATACTCAACCTACTGTGGATAGTTGAACAGGAGAATGAAAAATGTTGTGTTTTATTATGTGTTTTACATTCAAGCTATACTTGTTGTTTTGCTGTCAGTTGTGTTCACAAAGACTGGCTGGGTCCCCTTAGTGTCTGTAGGCTTTTGTGAGAGATCTATAATAAGGTATTAATGTGGTTTCATTGGGTGCATTGACAGTGCAGTGAAACCTAACTGCCCTCTGCTGGACAGAAAGAGGCTGTGCTATTTTGGTATGACTTTTGGAACTTCATCTCAGAGACACTTAAATGTATTTTCTGTAGGAAAACACATTGGTATCAATAGCTTCAAAAATGTTCTGAAACTACTACTAAAAATGAAGGATCCATCTGAAATGATTTAACTTGCACTATATTTAAAGCAACTGAGAATATTGGAACTAGTCCAATATCTTTCTCAGATCCTTTGTTATGGAAATTGATATTACATACTCAATATAACTATAGTGGACATCTACGTATTAAATGTCATACCAGAATATGAAACAGAAGGAAGCATGGGATATATATGTGATCCATAGTGTCACATCGATAAGACTGACATTTGTAATTTAAACCAATTTGCTTAAATCACTTTTTTTAGGTTTTTGTTTTTTGTTAATATGGGTTTTCTTGAAAATCAATAACAATATCGGGACTGTTATCAAATGTAATTATATTGATTTACAATTTCAACATTTAAAAATCTCAAACAGCTCTCCTGTCTTGCTGTGCATTGTTCTGAGTGAACGGTCTCTGCTCTGCTGGTTTCTGCATATGATTTTTTGGGGGAGGTTGCTTTGTTGGCAATTCTGATTTAGTATGTCTGCCAATCTTTTAAATTCTTCTGGTTTCTGTGTCATCCTTTGTTGCTACCTTGTCTTCAGCTGTTATTTTTTTCTTCCTTTTTTATTTTTGTTGTGCGATCTGTCAGATTGAAATGGCGATTGAGACGCTCCAAAAGTCTGAAGGCTTATCCACTCAGAGAAGCTCTCTCCTCAACAGCCATGTAAGTTGCTTTTTCCCCCAAATTAGTCACTTTGGTTTCTGCAATGCACTTTCCATGCTGCTTCCTAATATGCTTCTGCTGCCCTAACAAGCTTCTATCTTTTCTTTATGATATCATAATTTGTGCGTACTTTTTATCCCTCAGCCTTTCACTTTCCAGATCACTCAGTTAAAGCTGAGTGCTGTACTGATGCTCTCCTATGATTAAATATATATATATTTTTTTTCTTTCTTCCCATGTTTGAGAACTTGATCAGTAATAAATGATGGCTGACTCCTTGATAGATATTATAGTTCTCATAATGCAAGAAGACTGGTTTAGGTGCAGAGGGACAAATTAATCAATTTAACTTGCTTCCCGTAAAACAGCGAGAGTCTGTGCTCAGGATAATCACTTATATGTTCAAGGGATGCCACACATTTTCTGGTAAAAGTTTAATCAAATTAGACCATTATTTAAGGCATTACTATTATTTTTATTTGTTTAAATGTTATACTGTTGTAGAAATGTACATCCATAAATGGAGCAATCCAAATGAGGTCACTATATCTTCCTAAGTTTAAAAGCTTGCATATCCTGCCAGTCACTGTGTCAGAACCAATGAGGATCATGGGGTGAGATTTATAGGATGAGCATTAAATTAAACTACACTGTGAATGCAGCAAGGCCCATTTCAAATTGAGTAGCCTAACCAGGGAACACCAAATGAAGCACTGGAGACTGCAGCGATGGAATTGAACACGTCTCTTGAAATGTATGGCCAAATTTTCAAATGGAGTCCTCTGCATCAGAGGGCTTTGATTGTCCTTGTGTCTTTGTTTCTTGAATAAGAGAGCTATCAAACTTGTGGTGGGGTGAATCTATATTGGATCATATGTTAACTGGCCGTTGGATCTTAGATCATTTCCAACTCTAGTATTACTTTAAAATGTACCTAGGCCAACAGGATTATGTGTTCTGCATGAGTATTCAAAGCAACGCCATGTTTACACAAACACCTGTTCAGGGTGACCTCACTGATATGATTTATACAATAAGACTTTAGACCAGACATATACAGTGCATCCGGAAAGTATTCACAGCGCTTCACTTTTTCCACATGTTACAGCCTTATTCCAAAATGGATTAAATTCATTATTTTCCTCAAAATTCTACAAACAATACCCCACAATGACAACATGAAAGAAGTTTGTTTGAAATCTTTGCAAATGTATTAAAAATAAAAAAACAACAAAAGCACATGTACATAAGTATTCACAGCCTTTGCCATGACACTCAAAATTGGGTTCAGGTGCATCCTGTTTCCACTGATCATCCTTGAGATGACTTGATGGGAGTCCACCTGTGGTAAATTCAGTTGATTGGACATGATTTGGAAAGGCACACACCTGTCTATATAAGGTCCCACAGTTAACAGTGCATGTCAGAGCACAAACCAAGCCATGAAGTCCAAGGAATTGTCTGTAGACCTCCAAGACAGGATTGTATGGAGGCACAGATCTGGGGAAGGGTACAGAAACATTTCTGCAGCATTGAAGGTCCCAATGAGCACAGTGGCCTCCATCATCCGTAAATGGAAGAAGTTTGGAACCACCAGGACTCTTCCTAGAGCTGGCCGCCCGGCCAAAGTGAGCGATCGGGGGAGAAGGGCCTTAGTCAGGGAGGTGACCAAGAATGCGATGGTCACTCTGACAGAGCTCCAGCGTGTCTCTGTGGAGAGAAGAGAACCTTCCAGAAGAACAACCATCTCTGCAGCACTCCACCAATCAGGCCTGTATGGTAGAGTGGCCAGACGGAAGCCACTCCTCCGTTAAAGGCACATGACAGCCCGCCTGGAGTTTGCCAAAAGGCACCTGAAGGACTCTCAGACCATGAGAAACAAAATTCTCTGGCATCCTTGATGAAAACCTGCTCCAGAGCGCTCTGGACCTCAGACTGGGGCGAAGGTTCCAACAGGACAACGACCCTAAGCATACAACCAAGATAACAAAGCAGTGGCTACAGGACAACTCTGTGAATGTCCTTGAGTGGCCCAGACTTGAACCCGATTGAACATCTCTGGAGAGATCTGAAAATGGCTGTGCACCGACGCTCCCCATCCAAATCCATTTTGGAATAAGGCTGTAACAACAAAATGTGGAAAAAGTGAAGCGCTGTGAATACTTTCCAGATGCACTGTAAAACCATTAGCAGTGATTCAAACAGTCATCATTCTTTACATTTCTCTCTATTGTGGTAATTTTGGTTTAATCTAGTCAGTTAATGTTGCAAACTTGTTTTATGCAATGCCATGGTTTGTGAAGGATCGTCTGTGTGATGTATGTAATTGTACTTTTAGTCAGAATTATTTAATTATCCATGTGTATTATCCACAATTCTATGGCACGCCAAACTAACTTGATTGGGTGAAATTTGAATGGATATCTTAACTTTGGTGTTGGATGGGGTTGGTGTTCAGGCTGGGGTTTGGCCTTAAAATGGGTCAGGAAACTAACTGATGTAGTACAGTTTTTTTCTCTCATTTAGCACTGTGATGCTATATCACAATTTGGCATATGTTGGTTATTATTTAGGTGTTAGGTTTATGTTAGTTGAGTGTTTACAATTAAGTCAAACTTTCACGTACGGTCCGTAGGTATCGCACACCAATCTTTGATTAATTCTAGCAGGAATATATGAAAGAGACCTCTCATTCATTCTTCTTCATTTATTTGTTTATTTTATTGCTCTTATGTGTGACTGTTCAAAACTCCCATGGCACACCTGTTAATGGTGGATGGCACACAGATGGGCCACGGAGCACCGATGGGGAAACAATGCTGCTCTAGAGGGCAGAATTAATGTTTGTTGCCTCTTTGGGTTCACAGCTCCAGTGGCTGCTGGACAATTACGAGACAGCGGAGGGAGTCAGCCTTCCACGCAGCACCTTGTACAACCATTACCTGCGCCACTGCCAGGAGCAGAAGCTCGACCCCGTTAACGCTGCCTCCTTTGGCAAACTCATCCGCTCCATCTTCATGGGGCTGCGGACAAGGAGACTGGGGACCAGGTGGGTACAGGGTACTCTGCCTGCTCCAGTCTGAGAGCTGATGCAACACAAACTCAACATTTTTAGCTGATAGTCACAGATGTTCAGTTCAGCAAATGGGTTTAATGTTTGCTTGTGCTCTTGCAAACAGAGGCAACTCCAAGTACCATTACTATGGGATCCGTGTGAAACCAGACTCGCCTCTGAACCGGCTACAGGAGGATATGCAGTACATGGCCCTCAGACAGCAGCCTGTGCAGCAGAAACAGAGGTGAGGCCCACGCACTCTGCCACACCCTACTGTCTTGGCCCGGGGCCTGAATGTAGGAGGGAGTCACAGATAATAGTAACGCAGGGCAGAATATATTGACCTCATGAGTGAGGTATGCAGTAGGCTGCTTGGTATGAAAGTCAGTGAAATCTTTTAATATTTACTTTGAAAAACTGCAGATATTTATATGTAGCAGTATTTTTTTATGTATATTGTATAAGGCCTTTGACGAATCAAATGTTTAATTGAAATGCCCAGTGAAAATTATGACAAACAACATTGTGGCAACCCTGGGGAAAACAGTACTCTGAACTCATGTGATACGAAATACAAAATGTTTGTTTTATAGGCAAGGTGGTGATTGGTTTTTGCAGCTCTGTTTCAGACAAAGAAACAATTATTCCCATGTTAACTTTGATCTTCAGCCTGCCCTGCATGCAGCCCGCGACTCTGAATGTTTATAGATTATTTCTTCTGTTTAAATAAATGAGTCAGCCTGACTTTTGATAAGTAGGCTATGAACTGAAAATGCCTGAGTTGTGTGTGATGTGATTGGGTCTCACTGTGTGCTAGGTACAAGCCTGTGCAGAAAGTGGATGGCATGGGAGACAGCTTTGCAGGGAGCGGCCAGCACACACCCACAGCAGCAGAGCAGACTGTCATTGCCCAGAGCCAGCATCACCAGCAGTTCCTGGGTGAGCACAGATAGACATTACTAAACAATCAGTTGGGGGATCTCAGATAGACATTACAAAAAATCTGTAATATTTCAGGTGGAAAAAAAGCACAAGACATGCAATATAGCATAATGTCTGACATTAATTAGAACAGGTACGTGCACCTGCATCCCATAATGCATCAGAGCCCATTTGTTTCTGAAGCTTTTCAATGTGGCTACCATGTAATGTCTGACATTATTTAGGAATCTTTTATTTCAGAAAGGCCCAAAGTCGGTAAAGTTGTAAAAGTTGTTGTTCACTAAAGTAATTGCAACTAATTCCACCCTGTCACAGCAGACACAAAATAAGGCCCCCAGGAAAATTGTGATGCATCTGGTTCCTGATTTGAGGCATTACATTTTCACTACAGTGTAACTTTTTTCATACAGAGGTAAAGGTTACAGCTTTTACTGTCGGTTTTATTAATGAATTGTCCTTCTCACCCCATACACAGATGCCTCTCGAGCGCTTCCTGATTTCATAGAGCTTGACCTTGGCGATACAATTCTTGACATCATCACTCCTGAAGACATCAAGACCCTTCAGACCCTTTATAGGGAGCACTGCGAGGTAAGGCAGGCTTCTCAAGCCAATAGGGGATAACGTTTTTTTGGCAGAGGTTATTCCTCAACTAATACTCTACTCTACTTTAATACCTAAAAATCACGATTAGCCACGAACACAGTGGTACCTGTTAGAGTGGGGTGTTTAAAAAAAAACACTTAGAAAAGCTTAGTAGCTGTGTTCATACAGAAACTGTGGGCAACCCTCTGTCTCAGATGCTCTACTGGTTGTCATTTTGAGAGACCCAGGACCAGCAAATGTGACGTACAATGATTTGGCAGTGAGCAGATGTGTTAGAAAACCTCATGGCTTGTGTTAGATCACACCAAGTGTAAGCAAATAGCAGGACAACCTTTTAAAGCAGCCAATATCATTACAAATGAGTTTGAGTGTGAATGTGAATGCCGCTGGATAAAGGCATCTCCTCCCTCATGTGTAACAGGCAATCCTCGATGTGGTAGTGAATCTCCAGTTCAGCCTCATCGAGAAGCTCTGGCAGACCTTCTGGCGTTACTCTCCTTCTGCCACAGTGGAGGGTGCTACCATCACTGAGAACAGGTGTGTGCATCTGCATCCCATAATACATCAGAGCCCATTGTTTCTGAAGCTTTTCAAGGTGGCTACCATATGCGTTTGGCCTTGAGTGAGGTTTGTCTCTTCCTTTTTAGCGTCGTAGCTTTTTAACAGAGCAAAGTATCTTCTAAAGTCTCTTTTAATTTGTAATTCATGTTAGCCTAATACTTATAAAGGCTAACTTGATTCTTGCTGATGTTTATGCGGTTTTGTAAATGGGTTTTCGTTCTTGTCCTTTCAGCGGTGTCAGTGAAATCGAAGGCAGGCTGCCAAAATCCAAGCTGATTTTGCTGTGCAAGAACGAGACTGTCCTGAAGTGGATGTGTAATTGCGACCATGTGATGTACCAAGCTCTTGTGGAAATATTAATCCCTGATGTACTTAGACCTATACCTAGTAAGACAATTTTGTATAATCTAAATTAATTATGTAGTACAATCATCAGCACTTGGGGGTTATAAAGTTAACCTCCTCTTCTGATATTGTAGACTCCCCCTGGCTTTGCTTTAAGAGGCGTAGTATAATTTATTGTGCGTCATTTGAAAAATAAATCCTCTATATTTTTATATATTGTGACAAGTCGTAGTTGTATTATTATTATTTTTTTTACAAAGAAGGGTCTAATACAATACATTCTAATAAACACTACAAGTAATCATTTGGAAGTAGCAGCCGTTGTCACTGCTTCCTGGATTCAAAATTTGTGTTTGTGTGTCAGAATGGATAACAGTCCTCGTGAAGATATTTATGAGGACTTTGTTTCTCCTTCTATTAGGAAAACGACTGCTATAGGCTTTTTTGTTTGTTTGTTTTTGTGAAGGACAGGACTGGCTAGCCAATTTTTGTTAACAGTAAATTTAACAAAATGTTGTAGTGCAGCTGTTGTAGAAAATCAGATTTTGGCCTGATATTGCGTTTTTTTGGCGCAGACTGCTCATTAAAAGTGTTTGCATGATATGAGAAAATAAACTTTTAAATATTCAGTGAAATAAACATATTTAAATGTGCAAGTAACACTAAAATAATTAGGCAGTCACACAAATGACCTCCGCAGTTTTACAACCTTCCTGGTAGAAGGAGGACGCATTCATCTGCCATTGAATTTGTGAGAGAGCTCCAATTATATATAATCTCCAATTATATTATTATTATTTTCGAACATTTGTGTAATTGGGAGTAGGTTGCATGTTGCCTAATACACAAATACAATGTTCCGACTTCTTGAATAGAAAGAATTACAAGAGGGAATGTTGAATAAGTTCTTCCACAATCCAGGCACTTATAAACTGTATCACAACAAGATAAATCAATACATTCCTGTTCACCTCACATTATTTTTTTCTGCTCGGTTTTCCCAGGTGCCTTGACCCAAGCCATCCGCAATTTTGCAAAAAGCCTTGAAAGCTGGCTCAACAATGCCATGAACAATATTCCACAGAAAATGATTCAAACCAAGGTAATTGGTTTAAATTTGATGGATGCCACAAACCTTTGATACCTCCGACACAAATACCTGTGTTTTTCTGTATTCAAACTAAACTGCTATGCTTCATTATATTTGTTCTAATGATAAAACTAACATTATTATGGGAATCATTGGTACACCATGAATAAAATAACTTTTCTGCTACCTTTCACTTCCCTTGTAGTGACATTTTTCAAATATTTTAGGCAAAGAACAAAAGGTTTGATCGTAATTAATACAGAACTCTTACGATATTGTAAATCTAGTACACAGGGATAGTAAAGTCATACTTTTTGTTTCAGAAGTTTATAGTGTACAATATTGGAGTATATTTCCTCACCAGCTATGCATCATTTATTTTGTAGTGTTATATTTGGAATAAAAATAATTACAGCTTCAGAGGTGGGAAGAGAGAGATGGAAGCAATGTTGTGAAAGGGCCACTGTAGGTATATCAAAGGGCTGCTTTTGAATGAATTGGAAGGCCTGGTAAAGTACACAAGAATCCCTGTCTTAAGTAGCAAGGAGAGACATCTGCCTTGTGAAAATGAGTTTCACACGCCCAGTCATCACAGCTGTCATTAATAAGCCGGGAGATCAACCTCGTCCTCTGGGACCCAGAATACAGGCAACGTCAATAGGTTCCTTAGATGAGAAAAGGTTTCTGTCAATTGCCGTTTAGTCCTTTTTTCTTTTTTAATGTGGTTAGCTCGGGAGAAGGTGAAATCTGAAATTGGACTGATGGAACTAATCAAATAAAAATTGATTTAATAAAGGAAACCTCCGAAATGAATGGTTCAGCCTGAATGGAAGCTCTTTTGCTCTCCCCTAAGGTTGCTGCTGTTAGTGCCTTTGCCCAGACCTTGCGGAGGTACACCTCCCTGAACCACCTGGCCCAGGCCGCCCGCGCCGTGCTGCAGAACACCTCGCAGATCAACCAGATGCTCAGTGACCTCAACCGCGTGGACTTCGCCAATGTACAGGTAGGGCAGTCGGGAGCAGCTCCCAAGGGACTGAGTCCAGTACTGTCATGAATGGAAAATCATGTGCCTTCTGCCAGAATTTCCATTTCTACACATGATGTTTCCTGCATGTGTATCATAAGATGTACATGTATTACAGCTCCTGGCTCAAATGTATTTATTGCGTGATATTATTTTTGATATTATTATGTGACAGTTTTTTAAAGGTTTGAAGAGGGGAGTAAAATAAATGCTACAAATACAAAGGACCAGTATTACCCTGGTCTCTAAAATGCCTCTTTTCACTCTGTTCTTGTCTTTCATTTTTCTGTAAGGAACAATCCTAGTTCTGGAGAACCACAGTTTACCAGGATGTTTTCCATTGAAGTAATTTGACGTAAAGTACATCGTAGAAGCAGATTTGAGTCAACCACTGCTGACCTACTTTGCTTAAACTGACAAAATCATACATTTGCTACAAGTCTTAAGTTTATTAATGAATCATTACCTATAAATCCCATGTTTCTGATCGATGTACAAAACGCAAAGCCTTTAAGTGCCTTAAAAATGGCACATCACGAGATGTGCGTCAAAACTCATCATGTAATGGAAATTTACAGAGGAACTGATCAATGTATAACTGGCCGCTGTGTGGGAAATTTGATGATGATGTTTGCCCCTTCTAGGAGCAGGCTTCTTGGGTATGCCAGTGTGAAGAAAACGTGGTGCAAAGACTGGAGCAGGACTTCAAGATGACCCTCCAGCAGCAGAGCACTCTGGAACAGTGGGCAGCCTGGCTGGACAACGTGGTCAGCCAGGTGCTGAAGCCTTACGAAGGGAGGCCCAGTTTCCCCAAAGCTGCTCGCCAGTTCCTCTTGAAGTGGTCCTTCTACAGGTAATCAAATTCATACTGAATACATACTGCTCCCCCCAGATCTCAATTATACTTTATACCCTGAGGATAAATATTCAGTGTGAATTGTTATGTTAGATCACATAGTTTCACTAGCTTTCTCAGATAAATGGAGCCCACTTAAAACCAACTTCAAATTCTGAATCTGTTTTATTACAATTAAAACTGGTGGGTAAATAAGGATTCTTACTTTATGATTACAAGAAGTTGAAGCATAGGGTTTTAAAGTAATCATGGGAGCAGTGCAGACAGTTTCTCTGTGTTGTAATCGGTTTTGATGAGGATAAATGTTATTGTATTCCAGTTCCATGGTGATTCGGGACCTCACTTTACGGAGTGCTGCTAGTTTTGGTTCATTTCATCTCATTCGCCTCCTCTATGATGAGTACATGTTTTATTTGGTGGAGCATCGTGTTGCACATGCAACAGGGGAGACACCCATAGCTGTAATGGGAGAGGTAAGGAAAGTCTTGTGCTGTATTATTGGCACTTTTTTATTTTCCCAAGACCATAATGAACTTCGCTATATTAAAAACTGTGTCCTCGGGAGATTCAAATGTGAAGTAATTTTATTTTTGAAACCAGCTATCTCACGACTTTCCTAATTAAGTCTCATGTTTGATAAATCTGTCTGACTGATTCAAGCAAGGCCCCACTGGACATAAGTTATTAGTTTAGCGCAAGCATTTTGATAATGGGGTTCCCAAGAGGAAATAAAAATACAAAGGGATTCAGTCGACCCACAATGACCAGTATTACTTGTATGGTCAGAAGATTTTCAGTCACTTAAGGGAAAAATTAAAATGTTCCGACAGTAGACTTAGAATTATAGTTATACTTCAAGCAGTTCCCTTTTTAATATAAAAATCCAATCAATCTCTGTACATGCAAAGAGGGATTTGTAGGTCATGCCTGAAAAATCTGAACTAACATTTTGTTATCAAACTTAATGGCTCTTTTATGCTTGTGTAGTGCCTTAATTATCATCCAAAGAGATATTATCTCTGCTTTGTCTAGTTTAATTAAACAATAGTAATATTCTGTTTGTGTCAGCAAGACATCTGTGCTACTTTATAAATAGTCATGTGAATATTGCTGTGGAACCCTCTGTTCTCAAGCCAGCTATTAATACACCATTGCTGACTACAACCTGTCTCCACAGCAACAGTTTACCCTAAATGTAGCGCATTTGGTCAAAGCTGTCAATTATTTATAAATAACGGTTAATCAGGAATTACCAGCCCATGTTTCTGTTCATACCTCTGTAACAGGATTAGGTTTATTATCAGAATAGATTTAATGTCAAGTTATGCCATTTCTTGTACAGTTCTCTCTTCATCCCTCTTTTTTATTGACCATTTACATGCAACCTTGAACTGAGCTTTTCATTGTTCACCATTTTTAAACTGCTGACACATAATTATTTGAATAAATGCATGCCATTATGAACTTCAGATTCAAGTCCTGTGAATGAGGTGCAATGTGCAATAATGCTTTCTTACATTTTGTTTCTTCTGAAGTTTGATGATCTCAATTCCATGTCGCCTACAAATATTGTAAAAGGTAAGCTACACTTTCGTTTTTTTTTTAATTATTATTATTATTATTAAATGCATGAGGTTTAAATTTCAATAGTGACTTGGTAAACTGTGGTTCTAAGAAAGTCAGAGCAACTTTGAGTAGCATTTGTTTTTATTTAAACACCATTTGATATTACAATAATAATAATGCGTTTCAATCAATAGCATAATATAGCACATAACTTTAAATGTGGGTTTAAATCAATTAAATGTTTTCCCTTAAGATGAATTAAGCAGGATTTGATTTAAAATGGATTTTCGTACTAGTGACTTAATTGGGGGGAAAATCAATATAAAAATAAAATGTAAATGTGAATTTTATTAAATGGTAAAGCTTACTGAATACTACCAGAGGTTTTCCTTCAGTGGCAAAGTGTTCTCCATTACTGAACGATTATTAATGAAAGTCATTCGCATTAGCTTTTCTAGATGAAACTTTGATGCAAAACCAGGCGTAGAGGAGGTTTCATCAACGGAGAAGATTTTGTTTTCAGGGACGCCGGTTTAGTGATGGCGTCCTCATGTTGGTGTGTCTCTCTGCCCCTCAGACGAAGTGAGCGAGGTGGACAGTGAGATGGATGACGACATGGAGGACTCTGGGGAGCCGCTGGCCAAGAGGGAGAAAGGGGAGGTTAGCCAGGTGCTGCAGGGCGCCCTGGAGGGAGGGGTGCAGCCCAGCATACTGAACTCTCTGTCGGCCGAGCACATCATCCCCAGCACGCCCACCATCCGGCACTGCAGCGCCACCGGGAACACCTACGCGTCTGTCTGAGGGGCCGGGTGCCTCTCTCCGTCGCTCATCACAACGCTGTCCGGTATCTGTCTAAACCCGTAGCTTGACTGTTTGCAGATTTCTCTTGGTCTCGTGAGCAAGGGTGTCCGTGATTCTAAGCCTAATAACCAAAACCACCTGCAGCCTGAACTGAGCAAGCTGGGCCCCACGCCGTCATCTCGCCTGAGCAAGGGCAGGTGAGTCCACACGGACGGGGCAATGGGGTGGGGGGGGAGTGGTGGCTTATCAATAGCCCCTAGAGGTGGTGAGAAAAAGTCACTGTTAACCTGTATGAGACAGTGTGTCGGGGGCAAGAAACACACTGCTGTCCTCTCTGTCGTGATGGCTAAGAGTGTCAATCCGAGCTTCTGTCCATAATGGATGATCTATGAGAGAACTCTAAAGATATCTCACGGTTTGTTCCTTTGAAGTCTGTAGAGTAAGAGGACATTTGCCCCTTGAAAGAAGGATTTGCTTTCATGTACCTAAGGTTAGGAGGTGACTTAAAGATCGAAACTCACATTGTTAAACCTATGATCCACTGTGTGAGAGTCACTCCCACCCTGGTCCCCATCTCTTGCTCCCCTAGAACAACGGGAAAACAAGCTTGATTGGTCCAGCCCATGTGTAGTACCATTGTTCAGTTCAGGCTAAACTGTCACACCTGCCTTATTCAGAACATGCTGTTTCATTGTCTCTGACACAGCAAAATATGGCCAACCTCCACCCTATTCAAGTGTCTCCGTTACTTTAAGTTATTCATTGCCTAAGTCCATATTTTTGAAGTCCATTGGGAAACATATCCTGTTATAGAGACTAGTCTAGGGAAATTTGTATTTGTATTTGTATTTAAAGCCAGCTGCAAGTGTAGTCTAGTTCACTTCAGTACCTTTCTGACCTTAGCAAACATTCATGTCAGTGACCCAACAGTCCCATGTGAACCTCATTACCTCCTTTAGCAATTGGTGTGACGTACAGCACGACTCTACAGGCAGCGGACTGATACAATAGGTAGGCAAAGCCAACCAGTACCTTTTAGAATAATGCAAAAAAAAAAAAACAATCAGCTTGGTGTAATATCCTTCTGTTGCTTCATTTTCTTTCTTTTTCTTTTTTGAATCTGCCTGCCTTTAATCAGATTGAGTGGTTTCTTAATTACATCATAAGCAAAAGCTGTCTTTAATCAGAGGTCAATTGTTTTTGCACCTTTGCTTGACTGTGCCTGTTTAACGAAGACATAAAATACATTACATGAACGTAAGAAGCTATTTTATTCAAGTTTAATTCAAGGTAATTGTGACTATTTTAAGCAAATCCGTTAATTTCATTATATAGGTGTTAACACACTACAACCGAACAGGTTTTGTGAAGCTATGTTGCAAAAATACTTCAAATCGTTTTGCTGTTAATACACATCTTTGTTAAATGAGAGAAGTGAATTGCTTAAAGATGGCTTTTAAATGCAGATAGACTGGCAAAAATTGAAAACAAAGAGTTGAAATATGCTTCGCTTAGTGTGACATCAGATTGGAAACTATTCTTAAACCTCTGATCATAGACATTTTAGCTTTCATACTGCTGGTCCATGGACCTCCCATGAGCATTACCTTCATTTACATTTGTCATCAAATCTTTCTGTATTTTCCCAAGATGCACCAACACCAGCTGTATATCAGAACCATTGTCAGCATCACTGAGTTAATTATGTAAACTTTTACCTGTAAAACGAATTAGTCAGAACATGCTCTTTTAACATCAAGAGTGTAACCTGTAGGAAAGCACCAGAAGTTTCTATGTACAAAATCAAAGCAGAGTTTATTATAAAAAAATAAGTTTCTTTTCTTACTTAAATATACTTATGTTTCTTTTATTTATATACAAATGCAACAGTAAATCACTATCATGACTAAAATGTATCAGAATGTTAAAACCGTTCATAGGAGCCATCTAGGGCATTTTCCATGTGTCATTAGTCATATGTTGATCCTTTCCAGTCCAAGAAGTGTATTGTTTGCTCAAAAGGGCTCAAGTGAGAAACATGAAATTCCAGAACACCATCGCTATGCCAACCTTTAGCCCTCCTTGCATACCACCAGCTAGATTGTGTGTGGCAAACTATATACAAGTTGCTGTCTGGTGAGGAACCAGTGTTTTGTCCTTTTAGGTTGTCAGAACTGGGTAAAAAAATCTTGTTTCATGAGGTCTGTGACAGACTAGTGCATTTCTGACACCAGTGCTACATGCACGTTGGCTTGGCAAACGAGATCGGCATCTTGACATCAGGTTCTCTTTTCACACTGCCTCTCAGCATTTACCCCTGTGAACTTAAAGCACTAAAAAGCACTTCTCTCGGGTTCAACTAAGGCTCTCATTTGTGTATTTATATTGGAGTTTTTTGTAACGGGTGTCCGTTATGTGCCAGATTGATAATGTTGATTATTATACTTTTTTATGTTTTTATTTTGTTTTCTTGTTTGTTTAAAACATAGTTGTATATACTTTGGGAAGTAATTCAGTCTGCTAAATGTTCATGCTCTTTCTGATAATTGTAGTACTCAATTTGGTGAAAGAGAACGTGACACATAAAACACATTTACCATCAATAAGTTTATACCTTTACACGTGAACACCACAGGCACCCAGTATAAAATAGAGGCTATGTATTATTTTCTTAGAAAACTAAAATTTCAATCATGGCCTAATAATATTCATTTACATAGTTCCCTACGTAGCCTGGTCTTTAGTTCTAAATTAGTTTCAGCAATGAAATACATCACATGTGTGTAGTGTACCCATAGAGTATAGTACCCATTTCAACAAGGAAAAAATATGATTATAGCATTGCAAGATTAGAGTCTTTCATATCTTAGATTAAAAATATAAGGACACAAGCACAGTCTGATATTCATCTCCGCATCCCTCAGTAAAAACTGATAAATTGTGGAACAAAAGATTTTTCAACAAATTGCAGTATCTTTGCATTGTACAAGAGTCCATTAGAAATTAACTAAACATTTTTCCATATCTACCTCTATTAAATATAGCAAAGTATAAGGGTTTTATTTGATAGTGTTTTAATTTTCAGTTGCACTGTCCTTTTACACTGCCCCTGACAGTATGTATTATTAGGGCTGTGTATTTGAATTATACATGAAATGTAATCATATAGGTAAACTCATTGGCATGTTGAATCATTATTACTCAGTCACTGAATTCAATACATTTTTCATTGGATAACACACCACTGTAATGGATAACAACACCATACCAAGATTTCAAACAATATTTGCAATTGCCCAAACCAACAACGACTGATTTTGCTGAATTGTGGCCTTGTTGATAAAGGGTGCCTGGCATTTGATTTTCCTTTCACAGAAAATGGTACAAACTATTTGGTGGAGCAAACTTGTATTTGAATCTAACCTTTCACAACTGTATGTGGGAATCCCTGACTTAACTAACAGACTACAATCGCGTGTCATTATGGAATTGCAGAGAACAGTTCAGAGAATCATTACGCATTCAAAACCTAGTTCTGCAACGGATGCTGTGAATATCCCCCGGTCACGGTTGTTCATCCCTTCTCAGGCAGCTACCGAGGACAGTTTGCATTGTATTTTTCCGTTCTTGTTTTTGTATGTACCGTCTATATTCTCCTTGTTTCCATTTCAAGATTCCTCATATTCACAGAACCTGGGATTTGAATAGATTATGAACTCTTAATACTTATGTGCTTAGAAACCTGGATGAAGAGAAATCTAGTGCTGTGCTTTGTAGGATATTTAAACACAAATCTTAAAGTAGCCTAAAGCTGACAGATTGTTTTTTCTGTGAGTAATGTGTTACTGTTCATGCAGATATGAGGTGGTTGGGCAAGCTGCTGTTTTCAAATGTTGATTGTAGATTGTGGTAAATATTAGAGCTAGATTCTTACTATCTTCTATTCCCCTATGGCTGGTATGTCACTGGTATCTCTGAATTAAATAGTAGTTACTGGTAGAATAAACTAGGTTTCGTTGAGCCGCTAGGCCCAAAATAGTAAGGTGTGATCATATTATAAAAATATTAGTTGATATTACATGGTTAACTGTACCACAGAGTGGTATTCATTGTCAGGGGATACATAGTTAGATGCATACATAAATGTACCCCTAGATTGTCAATTTTATATTGTTTATTTTCATGGTTTTGTAGTAATTGGACCAAAACCAAAATATAGAAGCAGGCACACCTCAAAAATTCTGTTCTCCTTTCTGTAGGTTGGCTTGTTGGATGATTGCCATGTACAGAATGAATGTCAGGGATAAATGTACCTCGGCTTCTGCATAGTGCCTTAAACAGAACTGGAGCTTTTTTTCTCTGTTTTTTAAGCCGTTAAATAAATCATTTAGCAGTTTGTTTGTTTTTTTGTTTCATTTAAACTAACAACAACAGAAACAACCCCCAACGTGGACTGACTACCCTTACTAAACACTGTCAGGCTCAGATAGATCAGCTGAATGAATTTGCTGAAGCCATTTTTTGTTTTGGCTCCCAACTATTGGCCTCTCATCAAAGGGGAGACACAAGGAACAAGATCTATTATCCTCACGGTGTTTAAATGATTCTAGCTCTCTGATACCACTGTGTGTCTTTTGTGTAGATCTAATCATTACTGTGTTTCAAATGCTGCAAACTAAGTCAGTTAACCTGTTCCGAAAATCACATTTTCAGACTTTGTGATTGCTTTCCATTCGCTGAAGCTTAATGACGTTTTGGGGGTGTTTAGTAAAAAAAACAATATAAATAAATATCAGAATGATACATGGATAGGAAGTGGACAATCTGTCTGTCTGATGGCCAAGCAAGCGGATTGACTCCAAATGCACATCAGATTTAAATAGAATATATTTTCAACACTGTCAGTGAGATCACCTACCCCACCCAGACACTAACTCATAATATGGAAGTGAAACTGCTATAACGATCTCTGTTGTGTAGTAGTAGAGATCTTTAATGACAATTATGAATAATGACAAAAATCACATTATTTATAATAAGCAATTTGTGTCAGAAAAGTATAATAAAAGAACTTGCTATAGATTCTGTGTACTCTGCTTTTGTTCATTTAACATTAGAACTATATACATTAGCTCACAGTTTATCTATGGTATTTTAATACATCTCATTTGGGCAGACAAGCCTTCTGATCCCTTCTGATTTTGTGAAGATACAAGGCATTCTGGTCAACTTTAGACATGCTGGACAAGTATACCTGTTTTTTGGTTTCCAGTGCTTTTCAGGTGGTCAAACTAAAACATTCTCATTGTTAACTGAACTCAAGCAGCTGACTGAAGCAGATGGCAAAAGGGCAGTTTTATAACCAGCCTTTAGCAATTTCCATACTTGTGAAAATGACCATCAGCAGTAATTACAGAGTGCAAACATCACCTTGACCCTTATTCTGTTTTCTCTATATTGATGTATAGTGGACCAAATTAATATTTTCTATGATATATAGGCTATATTTTTTCTGTTACTTGTGTATTTTCTTTTATTTTTCATGTATTTGGTATGATTGTCATGTTTGAAAGCTATAATGTGATTTTGTTTTGAATATGGCTGGGGACTGGGCTGTATAACCTTATAATAGACTGTTGCTTTCACTCCTATCATTAACTTGGTCTTCATATTGTGTATGAGATTATAAAGGCATAAGGTACAGGCTTTCTCTTTAGCCTCTGTCTCTGAAAGACTAATTAGAATGATCAATTTGTAGGTGGTTTGTTTTGATTTAGTGCAAAGCCAGAGAAATTCAGTATCTGCCTTTTTCCAAAATGTGACACTGAAATTCTTGCTTTGGTTCACCAAATTGATTAATATTTTATTAAAAAAAAAAAAAAAATTCCCTTCCAATATCTGCTTTAGTTTGAATATATCTTATTGGCACCCTACAAAATCAGCAACGTTTCTGTCATTTGAGTCTGTTACCATAGCAAGGTGACCTACATCCAAATGAACAAAACTAAACTTTCTGCAGTCTTAAGTAATCATATATGCAATCTCTTTTTACAAGAGCTACATATTTCTTCTGCGATTTCTTCAAATGGCCCATTTTAAATGACGTTAAGTTACCAACCGTAAAAAGTAAACAAAGAAAAACCCAATTGTACAAAAAACAAATATTTAAAGCATTTCATTCTCTTTTGTTAACTTCAATTAGTGAAAGTTTTGTGATGCTTTGTTTGTGTGACCTCATTAGATAAAGATGTTAACTTAACGTGACAGGCAAAATGTTATGGATATGGCCTAGGGTCACCTTCTTTCATTTTCTTCTTTTCTGCCTCCGTTACTGAAATGTAAAGACATTTTCCCAAGGTTTCCAAGGTATTATATGTTGATGACCTGCTGAAGAAAAAATTAAAAAGTTAATGTGGTATAAGTGAAGGACAAACTGATCCAAACCGTCCATGTCAATGTGCCTAGCTGAAGACGTTAATGATGCCGTGACGTGCAAAGCAACTGTAATTTTCTGTTCTGACAACACTGGCAAACTCTGTACTTGAATTTGTATTGATTTCTATTTTCTGAAACAATGGTGACTGGATATGTTGAAACTGGAAGAAAAGCAAAACCTCATTGTTTTAAAAGACTACTGACTGATTTATTAAGAAATGTCTCCAACTGTAAACCTTTGAGAACTATCTACACAAGCATTTGAATATACTTTTATTTTATTTTATTAGTAAATTTCTTGGACCAACTTTTATAGATTTAACTTGTAGTTCAGTTGTCTACATTCTGGTCCTTTTGATCCTACCTTTTTTGTGTTATGTGTATAGCCTGTAAATTAATTTGAAATGGTAAAAAGGAAAATTTGGTTTCCAAATTTAATTTAAAAAGAAATCCGCTAACAATGAAAATTGTTCTCAAAGGGAAAAAACAATTTTATTTATTCATATTGATTTGTGCATTAGATCCTATGAGTGCTTATGAGTTTGCATGCCTTTGTGCTGCTAGTTTGGTGGTTTGTTTTTAATTTATTATCCTCATATTATGTGCCAGGTAAAATCATTTAATAGATCCTTAAAACAACATCCTGCGACACTAATATCCTGCCTATTTATACACTGCAACTTTGTTTTTCTTCTTACAGTATGCTCTTATAAACATGTTCAATTTCATCCATTCCAATACAGCAAAGAAATGACAGATTTTTTTAAAGAAAACAAACAACTGTTGATTTTGAGGGCCTTTATACTTTTAAGTTAAGCCGTTCACTGTTTTAATGTTGCAAACTCTCGTCAAATAAACTAAAAAATGCCTTGTGCTACCTATATGTTAACCCATTGAATTAAAATATCTATTGGATTACAATATTGATAAGACAGTTTTCCTAAAATGAACATTAACAGTGGTATAATATGTATTGATTTTTTTCCAGATCCAGTTTAGTTCACTGCTCTTATGTTTGAGTCTGTGAAGAATTGTCTTTTAACTGAAGTTGAACTACAACGTGCCTTTGATATTATACACTACCATGGCTGAGCTTTTTCAGATGGACCAGAGTAAATGTAGGCATTGACTTGTTTCTGTGGCAAGCTCCACTCAGTGTCTATGGTTTGGAGATTGGACGTTTTGATGGTGACAAAGTAGACAGGCCAGTTTCAAGATGAATGCATGATAACCGATGATGTGTTACGTGTGAAATGTACAACACATCTGTGACTTAATTTTGTATTAACTGTAATGGTGGGACGCAGCTTGCATGCAGTATATAACATGACAGTGTTCTTCCATTAGTGATAGGCTGTATATTTATTAGCAGACACCCTTACCCAGGGCAACTTCGTTTCCACAAGAAACATGTTCAAAGTGTTTCAAAGTACAGTAAATACAATAAGTGCAAAATACAATATGCAGACATCCTGGTGCAAACGAGCTGAAACAGGGGTAGAACACAATAGGGTCCCATCCCCGGTGTGTGTCAAGGGGTAGTGTAGTCATAATGACAGAAGTAGTTATAGTAAAATGATTAAACGGTAATCAGGAGCACAAGGGAGCTTAGATGAGTGTTGAGATGTCAGCTGAGGTGCAGACTGAACAGGTGTGTTTCGCTCAGTAAGATCTTTGATTCAACTTGTTTTTTGAATGGATTTGATCCAGAAAGGTTCAAGCTTTGCATCTCTTCCGCTGATGATCCTAAACTGTTGTCTTGTTTGATCGGAGATGGTTTTAAACCCAGTTATTCTCTGTCATGCCCATTAAAATGTATATGCTTATAGTTAGTTTACTAATGATGCCCCCTCCCACCTTTTTTTAAAAGGAGAGCTTTACTCACCTCATACTAAATAAGGTTTAGTTGGCCATACGTGGTGTGAGGAACTGTGCGTACTTTCAGAAAAAGGTCCAAAGAGGCATTCAAACAATTAATCATGGAAGGACACTGTCTGTGCACTGAATTAAGATATACTGAAACATGTAAGTATTTATTTTACTCTAGCAGCCCTTTGTTCAACCTTATTTTAAACATATTAATTGTATAAAATTAATTTCTCATGCCCACATGTAAAGCCTACTGCCCTCATCATCCAAACATCTGATCAGTCCCTCCAAGAGCTGATGGTTTATTGGGTCCTTAGTTTGGCTCTTGGTACACTTTCCAACACAGTGTGAACGGCCTTCATTTAATGAGCTTTACTGTTGGAAGCCTTTGCTAAGGTTGTGCATGACATCCAGGTATTGAAATATTTCACCTTTTTAAAACTTTTGCCAAACAGTTTTATTTCCAATTTTCCCCTTTTGACTGGTGTTACACCAATGAGTTTGGATCCAAAACCAGTAAACAGTGAATTGGTTTATAGGTGTCTGTAACTTGAGTTAAAGGGGGAAATACAGATGTAAAATGATTTACCAAACTTTTTCAGAAAGGAAATATTGTAATTAATGGATGGTTTGCCTACTCAAGCACTTACACTTAAAGACACCAATACTGGAAAATAAATTGAACATGTCATATAATCCACACTGTTTGAAGGTAAAAAGGAATGGAGTGTTGCATACAATACTATCTGACATATCAATATCGTGATTAGGATATTATGTTCTATATTTATCATTACATGAAGGATGATAATCTTGCAAATCTTCACACGTTCTGTTGAACTAGCAATGTTATGTATTTTGATTTCCTAAATGTCTTAATTAAAAATGTATAGACATGATGTTCTAAAGACAGTTTTGCCAATAAAATAAAAATACTGTACTGTACTATTGCTGTCATTTTTCTTTGTAGTACAGTCAATGCAGTGTGTTTATTTCCAATATTTTTTTAAGTGCCATTTGACAGTTCTCTTTGTAAATGGTGAAATGCTGTAGCTCATTCTGATGCAAGCACAAAAAAAAAAAATTAAAAAAAAAAAATCCAAAGCACTTGGGAGAGGTTTGGCATTATCTCCCAGTGGCTGAGAATGAGGTGTATATAAAGCAAAATGGAGGAAATGTATTTGTGATTTTCTTTTTCTTTTCTTTTTTTTGTTGTTTTTCCTTTCATTCTTTTGGATGACAGTTTCATTTTTAATTATTTAAATATGTTGGATAAGTACATTGTGATTCTCTTTTTTTGTATAATGTATTGTATTTTGTAAATATATATCATTATGTGATTTTATGTGTGTTGTTTCAAGTTACATTTTAGTATATCATATCCTCTAAAATTGGCAAGAGCTAACAAGTTTAAGGGTGATTTGTATTGTGTATTTTACAAAAAAATAATAATAACAAAAACAACTGGGGAACTTTTATATTTATAAAGGTATATATTAACTTTTAGTGTGTCGTTATAAAAAAATATATAGGAAATATTAAGGACACATGTAGTTTGTTTTTCTGAATATTTCAGACTTGAGCTCAGGCTAGCTTACTAGTGTTGTTTTCTTAAAATTTGTGGCTTGTCTTTCAAAATTAATAAACTTTTTCTTGTTGAAATTTATCATTGACTTGGATTATGTTGTCATGTGGTCATTATGTAACCACACGCTGTATCCTATACATCCATAAAAAGCACAATTCAGTTGAACAGTACAGAATAATGGTAACTAAATGTGATTTCTTTGTATATAATCGTGGCCAGTGTGGAAAAGTGTAAAGATTACAAGAAACGGAAAATCCTGTTTTTGCAAGAGCTAAAAAAGAAACTACCCATTGCACAATCCTTTGCATTAACGTGCTGATAATATGGTTTCCTTATGAACACAGTGTTTGCATGGACACATTCAGCCATTGTTTTTTAAACTTGACAAATTCAGAAAAGCACGCAAAACTGCACAACCACATGTTGTGTATATACAGAAACGTGCCCGCGTTCATTTCTTTTAAACCACACTCATTAGCACTCAACCCCTAATGTGTAATGTAAAAAAATCGGATCAAACCTAGCACACCGGACAATGAGGTGAAATATAGCGCTAAGGACTTCGTATCGGATAGTATAATTATATTTCATCCATCTACATATGTCCTAATGGGCTTTTGATAATATTAGCCTAAACTTAGTCAGTGTGGAAAAAAATGTATTCACACTTTACAATTTAAACACAAAGCATAATGCAAGCAGTTATTCAACAAGACAGGTAAGTAGCATGGCATTCATCGTCAGGACTGATATATTTGGGAGGAAAAACAAAACTCGCAATTCAGGAGAAACGAAACCGAAAGTCCGAGTATCAAGTTCAGATGAGAGAGAGGAGAGAGAGAGAGAGAGAGGGAGAGGGAGAGAGAGGTCTGGGCCGGGCTGTGGATGCTGCGGGGCTGTGCTGCACTCATACTAACACCGCTCTCTTCCCAGGACACACACATCTGTGTTAAGTGGCTTTTGCATCCAGTAATAATCCGTCAACAGTATGTTTTGCCAGGATAGTGAAATCCAATGGAGGCACTTAAACCCGCACCACTTGAAGGTAAGAAGTCAGATTTCACATTATTTCTTTCAGATTGCTAGATATCACAATTGGAAAGACTTATATAAAAAAAATGCTCATTTTTATTTCATTTTATTAAACCTGTACATTGTGTACATTGTTGCTTTTCCTGAAAGAGGGAAGGCAGAGGTGGGAAGACTTAATAATGCTATGTTAATTCAGTTAGCGCTTATATAAACTGTTATATATGTGTGTGTGCTATTCTTTTTTTGGTTAAACAAAAACAAAAAAAACATTTTCTCTCGTCTTCCGCATAGAGAAGCAATATTCAGAAGCGCAGCACCCAATAGCAGGTCGTGTTCTTGTAGCGCAGATTTCCGCACTGTCGCGCAGATCTGCACAATCCCGCCGATCTCATTGGTGGAGCCGCGCAGAACTGCGGACACCTGCGCATTACGAACGCCACCGAAATACTAGAAAGTTCTTTGTTGTTACTAGGTAACCAAGAGTTGCTTATACAGAAGATGTGCACAGACTTACACACTCCATGTCCAGTTAGCTGATGATTGTGGTTTATCCGAGCAGGAAGTCAAAGAAAACAAGTATGCATGCATTTACTTAACAAAAGCATGTACATCAAGGGGACTGGGTAAAACCCGGAACGCCGGAAAGATTTACAAAGACGTGCAAAACTGAAAAATACTTATTCTGGGCCTTCAATTAAATTTTTAATTTTTAATTGAAAATATTGTATTGCATAGTGTAAATAATACCTAACTTTAATACTAACAGCAGCAACAACAACAGTAATAATAATAATAATAATAATAATAAGTGCATTGTGAGCGTTCCGAGGCTCGCTTTCTAATGTTTAAAACAATGGCCCCAAAATAAATGTAGGTCCTATTGATAGTATTAAGGGCGTTACGAGGGTTGTTTTCTAATATTTAAAAGATATTCCCAGTTGCACAAATTGCTCCCCAACATAAAACTACTGTACTTTAGAAGTGGACCCTTTCTAATATCAAAGGGAGCAGGAATGATTTTGGGGAATATCTTTTAAATATTAGAAAACAACCCTCGTAATGCTCACATCGCAATATCACACACTGGGTGCCTATTCCCAGTTCCACAAACACTGCCCCAGAATAACATTACTGGAGGTTTAAAGGGGGCCCTTAATACTATCAATAGGACCTACATTTATTTTGGGGCCATTGTTTTAAAAAATATGAGAACTCCAGCCTGGGAACGCTGCTACTACATTGTGGCATGGGGGACACCAGTTCGGCGGTGTATTCTAGGGCTGCAACAAACAACTATTTTGATAAACATAATTCCAGCATTACTTGCAAGTGTTTTATTTAAGGTTTGAGGTTTGAGCAGTCCAATACTTTTTTTTTTCCCCTGAAATGAGAGACAATACGAGTATGCATAGTAGCACAATATTTAAATGTACATGCACCCTGGATGATGCATACGATCACAACTTGCGTGAAAAGAAAAGAAAAACACGAGCGTGTGCATATTCCCTGTCCTCCTCGCACACTGACTGTGAAACGAGTGCGGCTCCATCTGATTAATGTGCGTTCAAAATGACGTCGGACACTATTTACTATTTATTTACTATTTACGGCACTAATTTGATCATACAGTCCGAGCCTCTGCAGCGCCGCGCCTGCGCACTGCGCCGCTACACATGATGTTTAAAGACACGTCTTAAAAAATACCCTTTTAAATACGTTTGTAAGGATCTCTGTTAGTTGCACGTTTTAAAATCCTGTTAGGCTTTTTGTATTGCTTGCTCCCCTTTATTGGCTATCCTGCTTTTTCTTAGTTTGTCTTTCTACTGTGTCTGGTTTGACTCTTGCTTCAGATTAGCGCCTGGACATAATAAGACTGCGTTATAAATGCAATGTATAATATGAATAATAATATTAATAAGGTAGTTATTATTAATAATGTAGGAGGTAAAGAAACAGGTGTAGCTTGTTTGACACATACCAGTTCCCGAAACGGAAAGACCCGCAAAGCATTATGGTAAACAATAATAATAATACTACTAATAATAATAATAATAACTGGGTAATGTGGACAGTTGTCACAGTAACATTTCCTTTTGGGATCAGGTTGCTTAATGATATGCATTCTGTCTGTCAGACTTCGCATGCAAATTTATTGATGACTCCCCAAACCCACAAAACAAGTGGTATACTCAAACTCTGAGAACTAGGCCTTGTGCCAAGTCTACTATGCACATAAATCCAGTCTTTGCTCAATATTGACCTGGTCCTGCTTACACCAGTAACCTAAGAAACCTGTCAGAACGTCACATACTGTAAACTTCAATAAAATCAGATTGATGGTGTGCCAGAGAAAGAAAATGGTAGTGAGCACTCACTAGAACACACAGCCAACATCAGTACTTTCATTTGTCTATAAATGCCTCAAAGGAACATCATATAACCAATTTCCACTTGTCATCGAAATAATTCACACCCTTCATTTGAAACTATATTGTTCAGTGGATCATTAAGTCTAATAAATAGTGTTAATTAAACTATATTCATGCACAATGTCACTGAACACTGATTTAACCTCTGAAATCTGTTCCAAGATTCCAGTTGATTGAACGGAGCTAAGACAGGGAATGTGTACACATGACTGTCACTCCATCAATTTCTATAATAAATGTAATATAGTCTTCAGGCTCTGAGTTTGATCTAAAAAAAAAATACATTTTATTTTGCAAACTGGCCACACATGTAACTATCAATGTACCAAATCACTAAGTTTGTTTCCATTACCAGCACCAGTTTTTCTGTACTTATTTGCATGACAGATGACAACTATGTATTTATCTAGGATAAGGATGGTAAATGTTTAATATTGTGGAAATGCCAAATGCTCCTTATTTCAAATATGGAAATGTAATGTGTTGGTTTGTTTTTGCCTTCCAGCACTCACACGTGTTGTTATTGTTGTTGCTGCCCAGCTTGTGAATCCATTGTGAGGTGTCCATAAATCATATGACTACTTCCCACTACTTTATTTGCCAGGTAAGCATTTATATTCATATGTTGATAGTAAAATGTTTTATCATACTTCATACTGACATGATGCCAAATAGTGCTACTAACTAGAGCTGTCCCGAAGGGTACATTTTTACCGAATGAAGGTTTGAAGTTGGTGCTTATTTGCATAATTGATCATAATTGATAATTTTTGTTTTACAGATAATCATTTTAACAAAATTAAACATCCCCTAGTAGTTAAAAAACTCGGAACAGTAATCATGTTTTTGTTTGATTTTTACAAGCACAGTTTATATTGATTTTACTTACATGAAACAGGTTAACCTTCCAGTAAAAGCACCCTACTCATAATAAACTGTGTGCGCAGTGACGTATGTATGTTAACTTTAATTTTATTCAATACAGATAAAGTGACGGATATAGTGGTGGTCAGTGTATTTTTAATAGTAGTAGTTGTTAACGGATAGTAGTTAATACTAAAGACACTGGAACACAGTAACCTTAACATTTGGGTTAACTGTAACAAAAAGACTCCCTTCCACAGTACAGAGTTTGTGTCATCATTATAATTATTATAGTCAAAAAATGTATTATTAATAGGTCAATTACAACGAACTTGCAGAGTTAGTATGGAGCTGCGTACTAAACGGATAATCTCCAGTGCGCTGCTTTCAGTTCTATGCATTTGACACATTAAGCCTAATAAATAACGCATAATAATTTAAACTTATGTTGATTAAATTAACCTGGAAAATGCTCGTTCCTCCGTGATATACCAATTTTCAGTTGCAAATTTACATGAAGCTTTTTGGGGGTCTTCTGTGTATTTAGCAAAAAAATCCAAAAACAGCAACTTTGTCGAAACATTTGTTTTGTTTTGCATTTCCATTATATTATACCACGCTTTGCTGCCAAGATTGTGGATAAAGAAACAATAATGCAGAATAACGCAGTGGTGCCACAGGGATGCTGGCAGGTGGGGGATAGTGCTCTTTCTGAAGAAACATTTTTTTTTTTATCAGTGTAATCGTATTTTTTCGAAATAAATTTTTTAAATGTAATCTGGTGTAATGCCTCCTTATATGACAGTGGCAATTGAGGGGCTTTTTATGACAGTTTCGAACTTAGTTATATCCAGCAACTTTTATACAAGTAATGTGCAGTATACCAATCTAATGTTTTAATTTAGATTGGCTATGTGGGACAGTGTTGTTTAGTATTGTAACGCTTCTGGGGGTTTCCAAGGAGTAGACCCAACTCATCATTGCAGGTTCAACAACAACTGGTTTAATTATTACTGCAGCACACACAGGTCTCGGGGACTGAACACACACACACACACTCACTCGTTCGTCCGCCTCCCTTCACGTCTCCCTACGTTCCTCCCTTCCTCACCGCCCATTAAGCCTTTATTTGGTGCGGTGGCGCTACAGTAGTCCCTTCACACTTCTGCCTTTCCCAGCCTCTTACTCCATTAGAATACATTACAATGATGCAGTACAGTATTTAATTTATTGCAGATTTATGGGGTAGTATTTTGAAAACCATTTTACTTATATATATTAAATAAAATGTTTGTGAATAATAATAATAATAATAATAATAACAATGCACTGCCTATAAGCTTGTTTTTCAACAACTAAATTCAAGTATTACATTATATCGTTTATTTATTGTATATTTTGTATTTTGAATTATACTAAGTGGTTTCTCTTCTTTTATGTAGTATCTAGGCACAGTGCTACATCTATATAATGTATGCATATGTATATATAAACAGTATTTGCATGTGCTCTTTTAATAAATCCCATTCCAATAAAAATCAACTGAGTGTATTTTGTTATGTAGGTTTTAATAATGGCATTAATAATGGTTGGCTATGATAAGTTTAAAAGGATTAAAAGCTTGCAGCACTACTTCGAACGTTCGAACCTTTGGAGACAGCCCTATTACTAACAGCATTTCAGAAGTCACAGCTCCTGTTTATTTGATGGTGCCATTAATATTGTAGGAGTAGTGAAAAAATAAATAGTCATGATAAATCCAGATTTATTTTTGGGGTAGCCATTTGTTTTCATTTCCATGAGCAGATACGGGGAAAACAATAGAGAACCCTAAAGAAATATATGTATTTATTTTATTTTGTCTTTCTCTCTTTTCCCCTCTAGTGATTACATAAGAGAAGACAAAAGAGAGGATGGAGCAATCGGGATCAACAGAAATTAATTTAAAAGAGGTATTGGGTCTAGTAGGCAAAAGTAATCTTCAGTGTCCACTGGGAATATTCCAGGTGATGGCTGGGGAAGTTAGTTATATTTAAAATCTCAGTCAGTCATCAAGGGAACATACCTATTGTCGGTTTGGGATGGCAGTGTGTAGTTATGTATAATGTTCTGCACTTATTTCCAGAAGATTGTGTGTGAAGATCCAGTGTACAGCCTTCTGCCTTACCGGCTACTTTGCCTTGATTGTTTAAATTGCTTTGGATTAAGATGTCATTCAAATGAATACATTTCAATGTGGATTTATTTAATGATCTTCTTTTTTTTTCTTCTTCCAAGGCAGAGCCGTCCAGCCAGATATCGTTGCCCGATGCCATACAGGACTGGACCAAACACCACTTAAAACAGTGGATTCTTCAAGAGCCAGAGCTGGATGACTGCTGTGCCCAGGTCCTGTATGATGAGGACATCAATGGGCGCAGCTTTCTTCTGCTGAATAAGTCTGACTTTCAGCACATGGGAATCAAGTATGGGCCAGCTATGCTGCTGCTACACAAGAGGGATGAACTAGCCCAGCTTAAAAAGCAGGAGCAGACAACCAGCCAAGGGATCTCTATCAGACGACCATGCAAGCCCTACCCTTTTCATTGCTTCCATGATGCCTACCGATATACGGTGAAAAGGATCCTGGATGTGCCAGAAACTGGCGCATCTAATCTCATTGACCCTTGCCATGAGTTCAAGGCTTTCATTCACACAACGCCCAAGGACCAAATGCAGAAGTTCACTGAGGAGACCATCCGTTTTGCAGCAGCTTGTATGAACAGCCGCACCAATGGTACCATCCACTTTGGGGTCGGAGACAACCCACACTTTGAGCATGGGCAAATCTTGGGTGTGCGTGTGACTGACAAGGAGGCATATGTGAAGGAGCTGCTAAATGCTGTTGCAGGACACTTTGAATACAAGCATGTGGAGGTGGCCAACAAATGCATTAAGCCTCCTCGCTTTGTGGAGGTGTTGAACCCCGACATGTCCAGCTCAGACACGTATGTGATTGAGGTCGACATAGTGCCGGCTTATGTAGTCTGCCAGGAAAATGTTTACCATGTTTACAATGTGGAGAGGAAGAAGATGAAGAGGAAGGTCAAGGGCAAAGAAGAATGCAAATTATGTTTTGTTCGCCATGGTGCTACAAGCCGAGACCTTATGGCAGAAACCTCCAAATGCAAGCCCATGGAGGAGTATAACAAGTTTGTTGAAAGTGAGGTGAAGCAGCTGTCGCAGATGAGAAAAGAGGCAGAGGAAAAGCATCTGATTGCTGTCAAGAGTAGTGTCCAGGGCTCCCGGCTAAGTGAGATGATTACAGGTGGCACTCGATCCTTGGACAAGTCCCACTTTGAGTGGTATGTGCTGGTAACCAACAAGTCTCATGCCATGCAGCTGGAGTCACTGGAGTTCTTGTTGGAGATGAACCTGATTGCCGTTTTGGATTTTGATCCTGAGTCAGCAGAAAATGGCCTTTACAAGTACTACGAAGACCAAAGAAAGACCAATGCCCACTTCCCCAAGGAGTACAAAATCACAGAGGCAGTGGAGGACATTGCAGGAAGGCTGAAGCTGACCAAGAACACTAGTTGGGTGTTCTGCAATGGATGTTTAACAAATGAGATAGGACCAGTGAAGCCATCAGATCTGGAGTTATGGTCGACAGAAAAGGGGGCATCAGTGAGGGATGTCACTTCCTTTTTGTGCAGGAAGGATGTCCTCCCGCCAAAGAGGTTCCTGGTGGTTTTTCTGCTACTGTCAAGTGTTACAGATAAAATGGACCCCATGTTGAAGATTTTTAACAACTTTTGGGAAGAGCTGGGGGGCACTGAACAGATACTTTGCATATGCCAAAATGACACAGTGTTCACTAATTGGGAAAACCTGATTAGTGCTCAGTGTGGGGTGAACATCACCCAAAGGTCCATCTATGAGCTCTGCCTCTCTGAGATAAATGGCACGATTCTTAGTCTGTGGTCCACAAACCGCAGCTCCAGCTGCTTCCTGCCCTGCCTGGGAGGTGGAAAGGTCCTCCTGAGAAAGAAGGATGAGGATAGCATGGATACCCTCAGCATCCTTTGTGTCAACCAGTGTGAGGGTGGTGGTGGGATGGACAGGCAGTCAGTGGAGGAGCGGTTTTACAAGGGAGGGAAGGTATCTTGGTGGAATTTCTACTTCTCAGAAGAGCCAGGTTCTGTGCCGTTCATCAAAAGGGACAAGTTTGGCTTCATCAAAGACACCATAATCCCTGAGCTGATGACCTTACAGCAAGCCTGCGTCTCCTTCAACTTGTGCCACCTCCCTGGCTGTGGGGGGACAACCCTGGCAATGCATATCCTGTGGTCACTGAGGGACAAGTTCCGGTGTGCCATGCTGAGGGACAGGAACGTGGATTTTGCAGTGGCTGCAGCACAAGTGGTGCGATTGCTAACATATGGTGTTGCAGAACAATCTCCCTGCCTCCCTGTCTTGCTGCTGGTGGATGATTTGGAAGAAATAGATGCTTTGTGTGATTTACTGCAGCACATTGAGAAAGAGATTGTCAAGAAGGACCTTGGGTCCCGAAACCCCTTGGTAGTAGTGATGAACTGCATGAGAACGGAGGTGCCCGAGCAGCCTTGCCAGGACTCAGTCTTCATTGGGAATGACCTATCACTGAACGAGCAGGACCAGTTCAAGAGGAAGCTGGAGGAGATTGAGAAGACGCACAACAATGCAGAGACTTTTTATGGATTCATGATCATGAAGAAAAATTTCCTACCAGAGTACATTCAGGGGGTTGCCAGGAACACCCTGAAGGGCTTTAATCTGTCACACAAACAAGGCCAGCTGATTGCTGTACTGGCGCTACTGCATGTTTATGGCCAGGGTGCCTCACTCTCTGTCTCTCTCTGTGAGGAATTTCTGGGGCTGCAGTCCAAGCCATACTGTGCCTCTCTGAAATTTGAGGATGAATTTGGGAAGTTCGCCACCCTGGTAACCCGCTGCAGTGTGGAGGCCAAGGTGGCCTATGAAGCTGTGCGTACCATTCACCCCCGTATGGCAGAGTACTGCCTGCAAGAACTGACCACCACCTACAAAGTAACCAAAGGTGAAATTGCCAACCTCTTGCTCACCGAAGACAGCTTCTATGAGAGCGTCATGGGGAAAGAGAGGCTGATGCAAGACATTCATGGCATGCTGGTCAAGAGACAATATTATTCAAGAGAAGAAAGTATTTTCTCCCCCATGATTTTGGCCATCATGAAAGAGACTCCAGGATCAGAAGAGATTGTCCTTTCAAATGCTGCCAAGCGCTTCCCCAAACAACCCATCATTGCACAGCTGCTGGCAAGGTACCAGTACCTCAAAAAGAAAGACTTCCGAGGGGCAAGGGAGTGGGCTAAGAAAGCCAAGGACCTTGCCAGGGACAATTCATACGTTGCAGACACCTGTGCACAAGTTATAAAGCATGAGTTGAAGTATACTTTAGCCAATGCTAAGCATGATAAGCCCCCTCTTGCACCAGAGAAATTGAAAGAGTACCTAAAGTTGGCCAGGGCTGCCACTGAATCATTTAGGGAAACACAGGAAATTGCCAGAAAGGAATCCAGGCTTCATGCTAAACCAGGAGCAAGGAGAGACAACAGATCCTACAACACAGCTGGCTGTCTAGGAGAGATCCAAGTGGCAGTAATTGTACTTGAAATCCTGGAAAAAGTCCCTGTTTTCAACCATGACCAGTTGCGTCGCAACATAATGGCCGAATATCTCTCAGGAAACATTAAGATCCAGGACATTGCTAAAAAAGACAGCAAGCAAGGTCACGAATGTTACTTTCCTGTACTTCAGGAGTATTCAGAATTACTCAGCAACCTAAAAGACAATATGAAGAGGCTCTTTGACTTCCTTGATTGCTATTTTATAAACTTGGCACCAAGGTACGTTCAGAAGTTGCGGAGGGAACAGACAATCCAGGAGGAGCTCGTCAGATGCTTCTCTTGCTATATTAATCTTTTTTGCATGGCTAACCCTGCTGAGCTGTTCAAGTCCCAAAGCCAGGAAGTGGTATTTAAAATTCTTAAAGGGAGACAGTTTTTGGAAATGAATAGAGCAGACACCTACTGTGGGCTGCTTGACTGTCTTTCAAATAAACCCTCTGGACAGGAAATGGAAAAAATAGTTGAAGTGTACACCTTCATACTGAAAAACTCCCCTGACAAGGTAAAAGACAGAGTGAACTTTATCTACGCTAATGTCCTGTTGCACTGTATTAAACCAAGCTCACAGCGCATATTCCCGTACCATTTACTGATGAATCAGCTCATTCATGTCCTTCAGATTCCCATCGTAGAAAGTGACAGCCTGGCACTGCATTTCATAGCTACTGCACTGCTGTGGCCGGAGATGTATTCTTCATCCTACAGTCATAGGAGCTGGGAAGCTGGGGAGCTGGGGAGCTATGTGTCTCGGATGCGGAACTCCTTCTGGAGTCAGATGGGCTCCGTTTGGCATTCCAAGAAACCTGTTGTGCACTTCTACCTGGGAAAGAAGCAAGGTTATGACCGGTTGATCCTCAGGGAGCAAATGGAGAAGTGTGTCAGCCCTGATCTGGCGAGTTCCCTGTGGGTGAATGGCAGGATCTGGAAGCAGGACAGGGTTCGTCAGCTTCTTCAGCAGGTTAGTGGTGAAGTGTGTAACAACGCCATAATGGCTGAGCCAATCCCAGAGGTGAAGATACCAGTGAAGCCAGAGTACAAGAGCCAGCTGAATGGAAGGTGCAATGGCACCAGAGTGACCTTCTTTGTGGGCTTTTCCATGAACGGGCCCCTTGCCTACGATATTCAGTGTCTTCCAACTGCAGGAAGACATGGCATAATGGAAACGTATTGATTAGGTTTTGCTACTTGCTACGTTTTTTCTTTTAAAGTATTTTGTGTTTTTTGGGGGATCATCAGTTCTTATTTATTTTGACTTCCTAAAAAAACTGAGTAAATAACCTGCTCACTATCTAGCTAAGTAGAAGATCACAGTTGCCCTGCACTGAATTATGTGAAAAGAAAGAACTTTCTCTCTCAAAATGACAATGGGAAATAAAGCAAAACAAATAATTAAAAATAGGCTAATACTCCTGCAAGCATCTTGTCTTCCCCACAAGACTTAGAGCTGTACATTAACTCAAGTATTCCTCAGCCAGATCGCCTCTAGCTTTGCACCATCAGTGGGAGAAGAGAGAAGTTAGTGAGTAAAATTGTGGAATTGAACCAGTGTGGTCTAGGTTACAGGACCCACTCTGAGTAGAGCCTGTTTTAGGTTGAATCACTCCAGTCTTACTGTTACAATGAATAATCTAAATTACAGAAATATATCTGCTGCTGAAGTACTTTTTGTTGCACTGTTACTTATTACATTCCTGTCTCTATTAAGTCTTAGATTTGTACATGTTACTGTATATCCTGATCTTTGTAATATTTAACTGTCCACTATATGTAAAGCTGTTTTGTATTCTTAATATTTGTAATCTTTGCAAGCCACCTTGGATATACATGTTAAGTAAACTAAATAATTGAAAATACATGTTATTGAATGTGTTCCCTCTTTAACATTAGGGGTTCTGTATCTCCTGTTTGTGTAATGCTTTTCCATTTAAGTCTTAAGAATTACTTTTAGTATGCACTGATCACCTTATGACTGCACTGATGTTAAAAATGAAATATATATAATAAAATGAGTTATGTGTCATTTGAATCAATTTCCATTATGACTTAAAATTTTGTCTCTGGTGAATATTTGTAATTGTACTTGTTTTAATATTTGATATCACATTCCTTGATGTACCTTAAGCTAAAGCTCTGATAGAAGGCCTGCAGATCAGTAGCAAAATCTAATTTTAAACAATGTGGAACACCAGTTGTTCTGATTCTATCCTTCCACACATTATTTCCTTTTCACAAATCCCCTGCAAGCTAAGTTTTCTATGGATCCGCAAAGAAAGTGTAGCACTTGGTGATCTTGTGAAAGTTAATTCACGTGTTACAAAGAAACAGCTTTAACTAAAAAAAGTGCACAAAGAAAGTGATACAGATGTGATGGGTGTAATGAAAATAATTAGCTTTCCCTTCTTTTTTTTTTAACTGGGGTGCCAGTATACCGTGCTAGTATACCGAAGTTTGAGTAAGCTTCCCCAACACATCACAAGGACATGGGGGTGAGGATTGCTTAACCTGCCATGCCCTAACTCCAGGGAGGGCATCAAAACAATAGGGAATAAACAGCTAAATAAATGAGTAAAGCTGCATTTATGTCATATGGAAAGGATGGTAAATATTAACTCCTCACTTGAAAAAACATTTGTCAGCTTTCAGGTTGTAAATACTACTTGTGAATTCTGGAGATGTACCCCAGCTTCTCCCACTTCAAGAATTCTGACGTCATGAATGTGGAAATCATATTAAACAACCAGACACATGGCATCAAATTTGGTTGTAAAGGGTAATACAATGCAAATTATTTATGTATTCAATCTTTTTTGCCTACCAAGAACGTTCATATAATGTAATTAGCAATAACTGCTGCCAAAAATACCACTATGGCACTTTATGACAAGCATACATTTTGGTTACATTTTTGATAATTTCTGAATTTCAGAGTATCTGAATGTTGTATGCATGTCAAAATCTGGTGATAATTATTATTAAAGTCTCTCGGCATCTGAATGGGTTCGGCTGAGGTCAACCGCGTGAACACTCAAGTTGTTGTTCTGACCAAGTAAGTGGTTTCTCCCATAATTCCCACATGACGTGAACGCAGGGTAACACAGACACTATTTGAACAGATCTCAAAACAATAAGGAATAAACAGCAAAACAAATGAGTTACATACAAACATTCTTTTGAATAGATATAGTCCTATGGTTGGCTGTAATTGTCCACACTAGACAACCTTTCTATATTAATTATGCCTGTATAGATCTTTCTTTTAGAAGCTTAGGCCTAAGCTTTGATGGCCAATTGTTCACACTTTAAGAAAAAACAATACAGATTTCTATAGACAGGTGAACATTCAGATACAAGTCCATCTTCAGCCAGACACAATGTCAGCACCTCATAAGATCCATCACAGTGAACTCACTATCAAACAAAACTACAAGCACTACAAACTATGTAAGAGAACACTAAAATAATAACAATCTGGCAATAACAGAAGAGGTGAAAGTAAGTCTTATACGGGTAGAAAGCTGCAATAAAGATTAATGGAACTCCGAGAAATCCCTTCTTAGATGCATTGTTCCTTGAATTACAGCCCGTGTGCCCTAATGGTCAATTTGGTCTCTATATAAACCTGCTTGTGGGCTTTACTGATTGAGAAGTTATTCAACCGAGACATGTTCTATCAGCTGGGGTTTCACATGCCACTATTTTATCGGTAAGCCTGGTTGATTCGTCTACCTCTTGTGTATTTTATTATATCTATGGATCAGTATTTTAATGTTGTGCATTTACTGGCCCCCTGAGTGCCCCACCCCCCAGCCAATAAAAAAGAATAAAAAAAGTTTAATTAAAAGTTTCCCATGTCCATATTCTGGACAATGTTGTACGTTTTGGCACAGTTTATTTTATTTATGTTATTAATTAAAAGATTTGTGTGTATGCCGCCCGGCAAGAATCCAGGTGCGAGAGAGCGGTACTTCGTCGAAATACCAGACCGTATTTTTGGATACACGTACTACAGTTTGAAAAACAGTCTGCCAGTTGTTGTGGTTGGATCGATCCATAATAATGTTAGCAATGTTACAATTTCCCAATTTACTTAGCTAGCTAGCGTTAGCTAACGTTAACTAATTTGGCTCAGACTACACTGCGTGCTAACGCCCGCACTTTCATGCAGCAGTGACACAAACAGGGTTGCCAGATGCTACTCCGAAATTCCCCCCACTGATGAGTCAATTTCCCCCCCATTTCCAAACATTTCCCCCAATTTTCACAATACCCTTATTAGAGAGGAATTGTATATAAGTACTACCATACTAATGTATATGGGCCTTAAATATTAACTTGATACAATACTGCACATTTTTGCTAATGTAACTGCAATAAAAGGCTGTCTTACCGATGAATGCTTCTGTCCCAGGAAGTGTAACAGTCTTGGCTGCTGACCAGGTGCATTTAATAATCTTTTTATGTCATCTTGAGGAGGTGTGCATTTAAGTATGAATTTAAATTGATATGCAGCATGAAAGGTCACAAAGTCATGATGCTTAAAGCTAAAGGTGGATTACACATACAGTGGGGGAAAAAAGTATTTGATCCCTTCAGCTCCCTCCACAGATTTTCTATGGGATTAAGGTCTGGAGACTGGCTAGGCCACTCCAGGACCTTAATGTGCTTCTTCTAGAGCCACTCCTTTGTTGCCTTGGCTGTGTGTTTTGGGTCATTGTCATGCTGGAATACCCATCCACGACCCATTTTCAATGCCCTGGCTGAGGGAAGGAGGTTCTCACCCAAGATTTGACGGTACATGGCCCCGTCCATCATCCCTTTGATGCGCTGCAGTTGTCCTGTCCCCTTAGCAGAAAAACACCCCCAAAGCATAATGTTTCCACCTCCATGTTTGACGGTGGGGATGGTGTTCTTGGGGTCATTCCTCCTCCTCCAAACACGGCGAGTTGAGTTGATGCCAAAGAGCTCGATTTTGGTCTCATCTGACCACACTTTCACCCAGTTCTCCTCTGAATCATTCAGATGTTCATTGGCAAACTTCAGACGGGCCTGTACATGTGCTTTCTTGAGCAGGGGGACCTTGCGGGCGCTGCAGGATTTCAGTCCTTCACGGCGTAGTGTGTTACCAATTGTTTTCTTGGTGACTATGGTCCCAGCTGCCTTGAGATCATTAACAAGATCCTCCCGTGTAGTTCTGGGCTGATTCCTCACCGTTCTCCTGATCATTGAAACTCCACGAGGTGAGATCTTGCATGGAGCCCCAGACCGAGGGAGACTGACAGTTATTTTGTGTTTCTTCCATTTGCGAATAATCTCACCAACTGTTGTCACCTTCTCACCAAGCTGCTTGGCGATGGTCTTGTAGCCCATTCCAGCCTTGTGTAGGTCTACAATCTTGTCCCTGACATCCTTGGACAGCTCTTTGGTCTTGGCCATGGTGGAGAGTTTGGAATCTGATTGATTGATTGCTTCTGTGGACAGGTGTCTTTTATACAGGTAACCAGCTGAGATTAGGAGCACTCCCTTTAAGAGAGTACTCCTAATCTCACCTCGTTACCTGTATAAAAGACACCTGGGAGCCAGAAATCTTGCTGATTGATAGGGGATCAAATACTTATTTCCCTCATTAACATGCAAATCAATTTATAACTTTTTTGAAATGCGTTTTTCTGGATTTTTTTGTTGTTATTCTGTCTCTCACTGTTAAAATACACCTACCATTAAAATTATAGACTGATCATTTCTTTGTCAGTGGGCAAACGTACAAAATCAGCAGGGGATCAAATACTTTTTTCCCTCACTGTATATTGTATATAAGTGTGTGCATTTATCCTGTTTTAATTTTATTTTGAAAGTAGAAGACTGATTCAACAGGTGTTTATTTCCTTTTTTTAATGCAGCCACTTGCTGAGAAAAATGTGAACCAGTAACATTGATGAAGAAAAGCAAACCTTGAATATAATTAGTTCACTTGTTTAGACATTTGAAAAACTATAGTGAGGGGGCAAGAAAACACAATCCAACAGCTCTCATATTTAAATCCCACATGGATCTCATGGATTTATTGGAAGGATGCTATAGATAAAAATAACAGTGAAATAGTGATTATTATTTGGGTGAGTTTTCACTGGACAGAGGAATTAACATGGACTCCACCTTGCAGGCTGATATTGTGATAAGCATCATTATTTGTGTTGGCCTATACACTCCTTTAATAGTAGAGTGAATAATATATATATATATATATATATATATATATATATATATATATATACATACATTCACCTAAAGGATTATTAGGAACACCTGTTCAATTTCTCATTAATGCAATTATCTAACCAACCAATCACATGGCAGTTGCTTCAATGCATTTAGGGGTGTGGTCCTGGTCAAGACAATCTCCTGAACTCCAAACTGAATGTCTGAATGGGAAAGAAAGGTGATTTAAGCAATTTTGAGCGTGGCATGGTTGTTGGTGCCAGACAGGCCGCTCTGAGTATTTCACAATCTGCTCAGTTACTGGGATTTTCACGCACAACCATTTCTAGGGTTTACAAAGAATGGTGTGAAAAGGGAAAAACATCCAGTATGCGGCAGTCCTGTGGGCGAAAATGCCTTGTTGATGCTAGAGGTCAGAGGAGAATGGGCCGACTGATTCAAGCTGATAGAAGAGCAACTTTGACTGAAATAACCACTCGTTACAACCGAGGTATGCAGCAAAGCATTTGTGAAGCCACAACACATACAACCTTGAGGCGGATGGGCTACAACAGCAGAAGACCCCACCGGGTACCACTCATCTCCACTACAAATAGGAAAAAGAGGCTACAATTTGCACAAGCTCACCAAAATTGGACAGTTGAAGACTGGAAAAATGTTGCCTGGTCTGATGAGTCTCGATTTCTGTTGAGACATTCAGATGGTAGAGTCAGAATTTGGTGTAAACAGAATGAGAACATGGATCCATCATGCCTTGTTACCACTGTGCAGGCTGGTGGTGGTGGTGTAATGGTGTGGGGGATGTTTTCTTGGCACACTTTAGGCCCCTTAGTGCCAATTGGGCATCGTTTAAATGCCACGGCCTACCTGAGCATTGTTTCTGACCATGTCCATCCCTTTATGACCACCATGTACCCATCCTCTGATGGCTACTTCCAGCAGGATAATGCACCATGTCACAAAGGTCGAATCATTTCAAATTGGTTTCTTGAACATGACAATGAGTTCACTGTACTAAACTGGCCCCCACAGTCACCAGATCTCAACCCAATAGAGCATCTTTGGGATGTGGTGGAACGGGAGCTTCGTGCCCTGGATGTGCATCCCACAAATCTCCATCAACTGCAAGATGCTGTCCTATCAATATGGGCCAACATTTCTAAAGAATGCTTTCAGCACCTTGTTGAATCAATGCCACGTAGAATTAAGGCAGTTCTGAAGGCGAAAGGGGTCAAACACAGTATTAGTATGGTGTTCCTAATAATCCTTTAGGTGAGTGTGTATATATATATATATATATATATATATATATATATATATATAATCACACACACACACACATAGTTTTATTAATTAAATGTATATTCACCCTATAAATGTATATTTTTTAATTCATGGTGATTACTATTAAATATATAGTGGCAGAATTATTTGGTGAATTTAGAGACACATACTGCAAATAACACCTACTGTAGTGATACAGTAACGTTGTGTTTATTTGTGCATGTTGGCAAATACTTTTTGTTACGGTTAAGTAACTGACTTATACTGTGGTTTATAATGGCCCCCTGGAATCTGACGAGTCACTTAATCATTCAAGGAAGAAAATAAACCCCCCCGCTGCTACCGGATTAAGCAGCGCCGACTCTTGCTCATTATTTTATCAGTGGTCGTAGGGGTTTCGGCTCAGTATCTCAGCCCCCCGGGAATTTCAAACTCGGCGCCTATGGTTGGGGGTGCTGGTGAAGTGAGCTCTTATTGAGAGCACAGGGCAATTTACAATGAGGAAAATAATCCCCCGCTTTTTTTGCCCCATTTCATAGCCTTTTCCCCCAACGCAATATTTCCCAGCATCTTCCCGCCATGGCTTCAATTCCCCCCCATACATGGGTGGTTTCCCCCCAGTCTGGCAACCCTGTCCCAAACACGTCTGCGTCACAGCGCCAAGGAGCAACGGCGCAGCCGCAAACAGGAACACGCCTGGCTGTCAGCCATTTTGTGTGATTGTGACAATAAACGTGAGCAATAAAGACGTGCTCTGACAGCGGAGACTCAGTCGCTTTGTCTGCCAATGCTTTTTCGAGGAGATCTCTCTGTGAAGAGCTGGACATTGTCCACCCCGGCAGCCCTGCGGACGCCGAGCCCACAGACACGGGAGGGACGGGAGAGACTCGCACTCGCGGCTCTGCGCTGCGGGCCGCTCGTTCCGCACAGAGGCGCTCTCTGGAGCAGCGCTGGACACGCTGGTGAGTAACGAGCCGCTCGGACACTCGGCCGGGTTTTGAGTCCGAGTGCTGAGTAGCTCATGTGTGTGATCAGCAGAGGACCGTCCCAATACAGCTGCTGCTCTCACCCGTCCAGTGCGGACAGCAGCCCCACCATGCAGCTCCGCGACAGATCAGCGCAGCGCAGCCAGGAGCGCCCGGGCGACCGACCGGATCGCCGCAAACCAGCGTCCCCTGGCGGCTCCCTGTGGTCAACGGGAACCGGCCGCGGCGTGCAGCGTTGTGCCCTCAGGTGCTGCCGAAGCTCATCTCGGTTTCTGTTTCTACACAAAGACTCGTCAAAGTAGTCCGTTGAGTGTGTTTATTGCACAGGCATGTGTGACGGCAGGCTGCTCGCTGCGTTGGGTTAATCCTGCGTAGCCAGAGCAAGCGGCAGCAGTGAGTCCAGGCCCGGCCTGAGCCTCGGTCTGTCGCAGCACATCTCTCCGGCGTGAGGGTCTCCACCGTTGTTCCCCAGCGAAATCAACAGCGGCACTTTCGGTTGAAACCGTGCAAAGAAACTCCTGGTGCTGGGGGTGGTGTAGACTCGATCCATCCTCTTGATGTGGCTCTCTGAGCTGCAACTTGAATTATGAGCTCACCTGGCACTGGGCTGCATTTATACTGGCTTGTCGTGGATGCATTGTGCCAGGTCTCAGTGGTAATTGAGTCTTGGAGTTCTGGTCTGGCCAATCAGAATGCTCTATCTGCAAAGACTATGACATCATATCCTGGCTACAACCAAGTGTGTGAGGGTGGTGGGGGTTCACTGAATTTCATGTGAGCCATAATAGAGTGCAACACAGTAGAGGAGTTATTGACATCAACGTAGTTGTTGCACTTTATTTGGGATACTCAAGTTTAATTGAAGACAGTGCTGCCCACCCCCATCCCTTGCTGAATTGGCAGAGTCCTGTTATTCCCAGAGCAGGCTGCTGACAGCTGTGCACAGAGCTTCTTGGGGAGCTACATTCCTGAAATTATTGACACTTCCTACTCATTTGGATATGATATAGGCCTAGCTGAGATACAGATTAGGGTTTGTTGTATGAAATCACCTGTGTGAGGCTCTGTGAATATGTAGGAACATCTCAGAATATGTGGAAGGGCAGAGAAGTGACCAATACAGTGCATTCATCTTGAGCACAGCAGTCAGGCCTGTTCTGTTATTCACGTCCCTGAAACCCTACATTGGGGTCCGCAGCAGGCGGTTAATGTAGGTGAATTTGTGGCCCTCAGTTTATTAATTTACCATTTCCAGTAACCTCAGCTGTAAGTTCACTGAGGGTGCTTTTTCACCCTGGCATGAAAAATCGCTAATGGTAACGCTGTCATGCGGACCCGGGTGCACACTGGAGTACCAAATCCGAGACTACCTGGAGGAGGTGGTCTGAGTTTGGTTGCTCCCGAACTGTGGCGCAGTTCGCGTGAATGTGAAAGCAACACGGACTCGGGTGCGCACTTGTTCAGGAATTGAAGTAACCTGCGCATGCGTGACACTGACGATATCATTGTCTCCTCAACACACGAGAACCATGTGTGTGTAGGAGATGACACTTTACCTTGGATTCGTTCGTGAGTAAGCATTCATTTGTATCTTTGTTTACACTGCATTTGTAGCACTCAGCTGTCTTCTAAAAAAAAAATCTATTGCGAGCAGCAGAAACACCCCATCCCCTGGTTATGTGCTGAATTACGCCATGCAATGAACATAAACACAGTTGTCGTTCACTATGCTGAACATAATAGCACCAAAATAACAAAAAAATAAAAACTATGCTCAGTCGCGTTGTGTTCTCCATGCGTACTCCATGCGCGTTTGTGATGACGTAACATGAATGCAAACGCACCAGGGTTCGATAGAAACAAGTTGAGTGTGAAACCAGACCAACGCTGCGGGGGGCGCTGGAAATAATCGCGCCTGGGCTAGGACCGCAGCAAACGAGCCCAGTGTGAAAGCCCCCTCAATGAGTGTCTAATAGATCTAAAAAGCACTCAGCAGACAGCAAGAACAGACTGTTCAGTTTGGAGTGAACACATAATTTTTGCTTTGTTCTGCTCCAAAATGATCATGCAAATCCAACCTGTGTGTAATGCAGACTTTATGGACAGTAGATCCTGTTCATTAATAAGCAATAATACCAAAAATTCCTTTATAGGTAACAAGAGCCTAATGAATACAAATGTATTCCCTGATTCTTGACACAGACCCCTTCAGATAAAACGAGCTGGTTGGCCAATCAGGAGGAGAATTTCCTAGAATTTCTTAGAGATTTCACATTTCTCTCTCTCTCTCTCTCTCTCTCTCTCTCTCTCTCTCTCTCTCTCTCTCTCTTTCTCTATGTATATAGGTATATATATATAATTCACTTTTTGGCTTTGAATAAAGAGAAGGACACGCAGAGCTTTGTAACTCATTCGAGGTGTGAGATTGCAGCTGGCGGGATGGCGTCGCGTTGGGGGGCTGTTTTACAGCTGCTCAGCAGATCAGCCTTCCCAATTATTACCAATTCTGGTTATAGAAACCTTCCATGGACAGGCTGCCAACTCCACTGTAATGCACACAGGCCCAGGCCCATCAATACCTTTCCAGGGCCCACAGAGAGAGAAGGGCGCTGTTGTGGCCCGCAGTGGAAGAAGCTCGTATGGATGGGGAGGCTGAGCATTCATCAGTGGATCTGAAATCATTCCTCCATCAGGATAGCTGAGACATTTTTGTTGGTTTTCCTGTCATACAAGCGTCTGAACTTAAACACAATACAAAGTGTCATGAAAGATAGTGATGTCTCTGTTAAGATTGTTACTGGGGCCCGACAGATATATTGGAGTACCGCTGTTATCGCCCGATACTGGCCTTTTACAGAAATGTCTGTATCGGCACATATTCCACCGATAATCCGATATATTTTCTCAGACTATTGGCTAAATATGTTTCTCAATGACCATAAAATCATTAGTCAGACTTCAGACAATGAATGAATACATGCTTATTTGGTTTTACAGTCGTTATTATAATTATTTACCATTCTTTCTTAATAGTTATGGTGCTTTAGTTTTTTCTGGAAGCTCCGACTCCACCGTGACTCTCATGCGCAGCGCACACTACACTGCTGAACGCCAGTGAAACAACCACCCACTGAGAGACGCAGGGCTCATCAACCAATAAACGAGAGTTTTAATAAAACCCTCATAACCAATAGAAAGAGTTTTTTAAAGCTGTGCATTTGAGTGTCCATGTTTTTTATTGTTTATTTGCGTCATGACTGAAGATTACTGTATACTATGGCATAGAGGTGCATTTCTACTGAAAAGTTAATTAAATCGCTCAGTAGCAAGTAAAATACAGAAAAACAGTAAATATTCGCTGAAGATGTTGACTAAAAATCAGCAACAAAAACTGTCTCGAAATGACAAGCAAGCTCAGATCACAGAACTATCTAAAAAAAAATGAGTGAAAAACGCATCTCACACAATGTTGGATAAAAGTGAAACTACATGATATTTATAAAGCTATTTCAAATCATACATCATGTTTTGGCTGTGATTCGTATTGCAATACGTTTAACATACATGTTAAATAAGTTACACTTTTGAGGGCATTTTTAAATACAATTTGTATTTTTATTTTTCACCCCACCCTCTTCCACCCACCCTCTCCTACTAGCCATCCAAGACCGTCCGTGGCCAGGAGACAGACAGCCAGACAAATAACCAACAGAGTAAACAAACAGTGAAACCAACAGGTGGACAATTAGACAGACGGACCGATGACACGTCGACAAACTAAGATATAAACCTAAAATTGTGTGCATATAGGAGACCAGTTGGGATGTATCACTCATGTGCAAGCATAATAATAATAAATCACAAACACACAAATAAATAAATATGTTTTTAACAGACTGTTTGCGGTTGTGTGTGTGTGTGTGTGCATGAAGCATTAGTTACAATGGAATGGAAACAACTGAGAAATTGTGCCCCAGTTTCATTAAATCTTATTTTCCTGGTTATTGTTGGTGGTGATGTTTTTATCCTGTTTAATATAATCTGTGAGCAGGTTTAGCCGTTGTGTGATGCTAAGTTTGTGTCCGCTTTTCCAGCTCAGGAGTGTAGTCTTCTTGGCAATAGTTAACGCTATGAGAGCTTGAGTGGGGTTTTGTTCCAGGAGGTTGAGTGTGGTTAGGTCTCCGAGTAGACATGTGGATGGAGAGAGCGGGAGGCTGCAGCCCAAAAGAGGATGTTTTGTTCATCACTTCTTGCCAGCAGTGTTGAGTCGGTGGACAGAGACAAAAGGCATGACAGTAATTGTCAGGGGTGTTCAGCATACAGTGTGAACAAGTTTCAGACTCTGTGAAGCCCATTGTAAACATTTGGTGCAGGGTAATGTGAGTTCTGTGAAGGACATTGTATTGTATCAGTTGTGTGAGGGTGTTATTACTCATTGGGAATATATTCTTGCAGATTTGTGGTATCAGTGTGGATTGCTAAATCTTTTTCCAAGTTGCCAATTGGGAGGGATATTGATGAGTCATTTTTGGATAAGAGATTGTATAATTTTGATTATGGTTTCTTGGAGAGGGTTAATTTGTTGATTGTTTCCATAAAGGGGGGGGGTTGTAGATTGTTATTGAGTATATTCATTTTTGATTCGATAGCATTTTTTAATTGGAAATATTGTTCTTCACCGAGAACAAACTTCTGTTCCAAATCATTGAGTGCGAGGAGGTTATTATTTTCAAATATATGATGTAAACGTGTGATACCTTTCCTTTTCTAAATGCTGAAGACTGTTGGCGTTTTATTAATCAGGAGGTCAGGATTAGATCATATTGGGGTGAATTTGCAGGGTGTCATGGTAGAATGAGTGATTTTGTTAATTTTCCAGCAAGCTGTCAGGGTTGGGGAGATTACAGTGTTCTTAAAGCAGTTATGACGTTTAACAGTTGGGCTTATGAAAGGTAAGTCATTAATTGAAATTTCTTTGCATACAAACTGCTCAGTTTCTATCCACGGATTGATCTGTTTATTTGAGTATAGACATTTTCTAACATATTGTAGTTGGTTAGCCAGGTAGTAATGATACAAATTTGGTGCATCCAGACCTCCTTGTAGCTTACTTTTGTGTAGTGTGGTTAACTTAATCCGAGGATTTTTATTCTTCCAGTAAAATTCAGTAATTATTGAGTCTACATTTTGGAACCAAATGGTTGTAGGTTGTACTGGGACCATAGTGAAGAGATCGTAAATTTTGGGTATGTCTACACGATTTCTACAGTCCGACCCGATTTTGTGAACAGTGAGCGGCTCACACTTAACGACTGTTTTGCACCTAATTGATGTCTTTTGTGTCGTGAAGCAGCGCACACAGCCGAGCGCTTCAGTACAGACACACACTTCACGACTGATCTGACATCCCTATCGTGGATCTGCGTAGCGCAGCTACTACACCTGCTGACATCACGTTTCTTTTGCTACTATTGTACTATAGTCTTCCTTTAGAAACTACAGGTCCTACAGTAGCCATAAAACATCATGTTCATTTCGATTTATATGGAAATGCCTCTAAGTAAGAATGGGGTTATTAAATAAAATACAGTGGCCGAATTCAGTTAATTGATAACCTATTATTGTCTGTAAGACATGCTATGGCAGGAGGACACCACTTTGTTATAAGGTGCTAAAGAATGATAACTTACAGTACCCAATCCAAACATACAAAATCAGTCTTAAAAAAAAATGAGACTACATAGTCTGCCTGTAGCCTAAATGTCCCAACTTCCCAGAAAGTAGAATTAATGTAGTCTTGTTTTTTCTCTTCTCAGTAGTTCTTGTTAGTTGTAATATCGAAATTGTAATGTAGCTACAAGGTAAATGAGTGAATGCATGTACAGCTGTGCAAGCTGGGTGCAGAGTCTCAGGAGTGCGTCTCTGATGGAAGGACGCTGTTTATCAGTTGTGTGGAGACTGAGTGAGTGCAGGGGAGTGGGTGACAAGGAGAAGTCAATTATCTGCATGGTTACACTATATATACAGATCAGAATTCGTCACAGTTTTCGCACCCAAAATTGCAGAATCTCAGAGCCAGATCAGAAGCTCAAAATAAGTCCTCAGTAAATTATGTCATGTTTGTCATTTTTGTTGTTTAATAAATGAAATTCTGAATGGATGGTTTACACATTTCTGCTTTGATTCTTTAACAAATTTAATAAGCAAGTAAATCATTTGTATGAATATTTATATAGTAATATATACACTCACCTAAAGGATTATTAGGAACACCTGTTCAATTTCTCATTAATGCAATTATCTAACCAACCAATCACATGGCAGTTGCTTCAATGCATTTAGGGGTGTGGTCCTGGTCAAGACAATCTCCTGAACTCCAAACTGAATGTCTGAATGGGAAAGAAAGGTGATTTAAGCAATTTTGAGCGTGGCATGGTTGTTGGTGCCAGACGGGCCGGTCTGAGTATTTCACAATCTGCTCAGTTACTGGGATTTTCACGCACAACCATTTCTAGGGTTTACAAAGAATGGTGTGAAAAGGGAAAAACATCCAGTATGCGGCAGTCCTGTGGGCGAAAATGCCTTGTTGATGCTAGAGGTCAGAGGAGAATGGGCCGACTGATTCAAGCTGATAGAAGAGCAACTTTGACTGAAATAACCACTCGTTACAACCGAGGTAGGCAGCAAAGCATTTGTGAAGCCACAACACGTACAACCTTGAGGCGGATGGGCTACAACAGCAGAAGACCCCACCGGGTACCACTCATCTCCACTACAAATAGGAAAAAGAGGCTACAATTTGCACAAGCTCACCAAAATTGGACAGTTGAAGACTGGAAAAATGTTGCCTGGTCTGATGAGTCTCGATTTCTGTTGAGACATTCAGATGGTAGAGTCAGAATTTGGCGTAAACAGAATGAGAACATGGATCCATCATGCCTTGTTACCACTGTGCAGGCTGGTGGTGGTGGTGTAATGGTGTGGGGGATGTTTTCTTGGCACACTTTAGGCCCCTTAGTGCCAATTGGGCATCGTTTAAATGCCACGGCCTACCTGAGCATTGTTTCTGACCATGTCCATCCCTTTATGACCACCATGTACCCATCCTCTGATGGCTACTTCCAGCAGGATAATGCACCATGTCACAAAGGTCGAATCATTTCAAATTGGTTTCTTGAACATGACAATGAGTTCACTGTACTAAACTGGCCCCCACAGTCACCAGATCTCAACCCAATAGAGCATCTTTGGGATGTGGTGGAACGGGAGCTTCGTGCCCTGGATGTGCATCCCACAAATCTCCATCAACTGCAAGATGCTATCCTATCAATATGGGCCAACATTTCTAGAGAATGCTTTCAGCACCTTGTTGAATCAATGCCACGTAGAATTAAGGCAGTTCTGAAGGCGAAAGGGGGTCAAACACAGTATTAGTATGGTGTTCCTAATAATCCTTTAGGTGAGTATATATATAGTTTAACACATGCTATTTCGGTAGAGGCATTCAATTTATGGCGATAAAATAATAATTTTGTTTGTACTTTCATACGGCAATTTGTTGGAGGGACGTTTTACAACATCACTGAACAACTATTGGTTGTTAATAAATGACTGGCGTCTGTAAAGACTACATTTTTTTGCATGTAAATATTTGTTTGAGGTCATAACACTGTATTTACATCTCCAGCCCCCCACCTTGTGCAGTGTCCTCTGTATTGATAGGTAACCCTAGCTGGCTCTGGTTATCTCAACTCATTATCAGTGGAGCAGTTAACTTTAGCTAATGGGTTAAAAGGGGCTTCTTAATGTCTAGTGTTAAAGATGCATTCCAGTGATGTTGGTGGGCTGTGTCCCATTCTGTACAATACGGCATTTTCTTAACTTTTTATATTAAGGGACCCTATTTTGTTCACTAATACCATTTCCTCTTGCACTGAACAAATGCTCAGGGATGTATCCATATTGAAACACTTTTGGGGGTGAGTGGAGAAGTTGTCTGTACTGTCTATTGTGTTCATGGCAAAAAGGTAATTACTGTTGTCTATTGTGTTAATGTCAATTTTAAAATAATTTTGTCTCTAGCAAATGGTAGCAAATATGTTGGTACATTTTTGGTGTATTGTTATGAATAGCCCAAAAAATCTTCCTGGGGGACCATGCCCCCGGACCCCCCTAGCAGATGTTGGCCCCTATGTAATAATCATAGCCCCCATTTTCAAAATCCTAGAATCGCCCCTGCCACTTGCTGTTTTCACTTGGTGTCTGCACTATTGGATGGTTTTCATTTGTTTTTTGTATTGCTTGTGGCATTTGATTGAACTTATGCTAATATTCTATGGTTTTCTTTCTATTTTTGTTTATTTGGTTTTATTAACATTGCTGCTCGCTGTGCAATTCTTAACTTGTATACATCTAACAAGAATGTTATTCTGGAGATCGATAGAGTAGTAGTTTTGATAAACTGATACATTCTTGCATTTGCACTATGTTACTTTGAAATTGGATGTAGTTGCCTTGTTGGATGTAAATGACGATCTTGTATCTAAACTCGTTAATGTTGCCTGATCATTTTATCTGATGTATGAATTATATTGTGAGAATAAAGCTGCTCTTTGGGGCATCTTTTTGAATTAATTACCTTCGTTTAACAGAAGGGACCTGTGGGGTGGTTTCAGTATTTGTTAAATATTATTTACCTTATATATAATATCGGAAAAGGCACTGTTACTCGTGTGGAGTATGGCGGCTCCTCCGGCTTGCAGTCGTCTTCTCCATCTGGTTAGCAGCTCAGTAATTCTCCTCCATTCAGAGTTGTGTCCTTGCCCACAATTATTCCTCTCCGTGTATCAGTTTATCTACGATTATTTGAAAAGAAATCCATATTGGTCTAAACTAACAAAACTTTGAAAACAAAAACAGCCGCAGCTTGGGCGTACAAGACCCGCCTGGCCTGGTGCACCCTGTCTACAGGAAGGAAAGACGTCACCCCCTTCCGGCTTCCTACTTCCTGTCAGTACAGAACGTCACAGAGTCCTAGTTTGCAGTCATCCAAATTATTTTATATTACTCTGATAAGTAATGAACCGCATCTCCAGTTGTTTGTAGTCATTTGAATGCTAGTCTACATTGTGTACTATGCTTTATACATTTGTAGTATATCACCCACAAGATGGAGCCAGAGAAATGAGTCTATGGTAATGTGTGGCAATTGTGAGTGTATTCCAATATAGTGTACTTTTAAGATTCAGAGTTTGTTTTCTGGCCTGTCATCAAACTCTGTGACCCTGGAAAATCAATAATTGATCATAGCTGGTTCTCTGCAACATAACCATGAATTAAACTTCAAAACATAGACAAAATCACAAACCGGTGCATTTGACTGAGTTCAATGCATAGTCATTTGTAGAAGTACAATTTGCAGACAGTAGCAGTTCGTGGCTGTTAATACTGGTGGGGGTGGTCCCTGAATCGCTAGCCATGCCCACTTTTGATATCGTTAAATAAATAATGTTGTGGAAATTAAATGCAATTCAGGCAAGCAGAGAGTCACTAGGATGTGACTGAATTGTAGCATATAAGAGAACAGACAGTAAATAACGTACTGAGACCATTGCAGCTAGTAGATACAAAACGCTGATGTTCCCTACATTCTTTAAAGGTTTCCCTTTATCCTATTAAAGTCTAAAGATGGCATACTCCAATTTATGTATTTTCACAACAATCGGAAGGATATGTCCATTTTTAATTGACAAGACATATGATCAGCCTTCAAGAGGGTTGGCTCCCTTTTCAGATTATTCTTGTGTTTTGTGTCTTTTAGTCTGTTGTGAAGTTTCAAATCTCTCACCCCTGTGCGGACTGATACCGGTGCAGGACTCAAGAGTTGTACAGTGTGAGGGGCAGACACTTTTGCCGGTTTTATCAAAGGTGTCATGTAGGAGAACGTGTCAATCAAAATTAGAATGGAGTCTTCTTATTGGCTCCTGATGTCACAAAAGATCAAACGTTTGTTTAAATGTTACTTTATTGATTTTGAGCACTTGGCAGATGAAAGAAGGTGGGGTAGGAATTAGATAGAGGGGCAAATTATGTTCCTGTCTGCCGCTATACATACTGGGAATGAGCCGGGAGAAGGGCCGAGAGGAAAAACATAAAGGAGATATAGTTAACAACTAGTAGAAAAAACACTGAGGATTCTATACAGGCCCTGTTACTACTTCCATTTTGTACTACATGTTTTTTTTGTTTGTTTGTTTTTTCACCTGCATTCATAGCGAAAGCAAAGTATATTTTAATGTAGTGGTTGCTAACGGGAAAAGACTGAACCCGTTCTGTGAGCTGTGTCTACTTTAAGAGAGGGATTCAGACGGACGTGAGTCACTGAGAACTGGTGACAGCGCTGCTGTCTGGGGATGATTTCAGCAATGATCGAGTAGGATCTCTGTCATACACAGAAATGAATACTATTAAATAATACTATATAATCAGCTATGTATCATATCCGACTGGGCTGTGGTTTGTCACATCCACAAAGAAAAGCTGGACCTTTTCGACAGTAAGGGTATCTGCCTGGAATTTACGTCTCCAAATGATAGGCGGCAACATGTGTTCCGATGTTTCACCCAGAACTTCAGGTAGCTGGGGCCAGTGGGGATGGGAGGTTGTGGCCTGTTATTAGTTTAATGTATAAGTTATTAAAATGTAGCTTTAGTTATTTAAAGGTTGGTGTACAGGTGACTAAGTTTGAATTCGAATCTAAGTTTATTTAAAATTTGTAATGACTTGATACTGCCACAATAAAAATCTATATGTTTTTAGTTATTTTTCTTGTTCTTCTCATTATTACTATCATATTCTTATAATTTTGTATTGGACGGGTTGTTGGCGGAGGGGGAAGTCAACAAACGGGTAGCAGCGTCCTTCTCAATGTTGCAGACAAACTTACGACCATGGTCATACACAAGTGAATACAAAGTATTTAAATTACTTTTTTTTTTTTTAAGCTTTCTCATAATTTTAAATGCTTGTTGTTCAAAATATGCAAATATGCAGTGTACATAGTTCAAAGTTTTGTCATTTAATTACATTTAAATCCAAATGTTTTTACATTTGAACCCACGTTTGCTTGTGTGATAAGTACTGAGTAAAGAAACATTGTGAACCTCTATAAAAATTATCCCCAGACTATCATAACAAGAACTCAGACTTTGGTCACTTGGACTAACATGGATCTGAAGTTAAAGGTTATGGCTTATCTTAAATTCTCCATTGTTTATTCACATTTTCAGATCAGAGAGTTCAATTACAGGAGAATAATTTTCAAATTAAAATGGGAAATTTAAATTAAATGTATTTTATTATTTAGATAGGATAAACTAAGAGTATGCTTTCATTATAAGTTAAAACAATGTAAATACCAATTTTGAAATGTAGTAACATTTAGAAATATGGGGGTCATCAGCTTTGTTTTTCACCACCATTTACACACGTTTCCTAAAATTATACTCTATTTACGCAAAACACAAAAGCCACACCATACTGGCCAAACCTCAGAAGCCTCAGACAAAATTAGATGCTCTATATTCAAAAACATGTTATTTTCCATCTCAATTAAACTCTGCCATCAAATAAATAGATCCTACTGAATACCCATTACACACCAGTGAGATCAATGAAAACACAATTATTAAATGGGTTTTCAGTAATACTAGTATACATCTTGCACTTTGCAACAGCATGCTACTGTAATCTGTGTACATTTTGTTAGAGAGAATTTTCAGAATTTCAACTGAATTTGCTAACGGTCAAGAAGCGTTTGGGTAAAAAGCAGACCATTTGGCCTCCATGTCCTGACTGCAGGTTTTCATCTACATCACAGGCAATATTTTTCCCCTGGCCAGGCAGTGGGGGAAATACTCCCTCATATGCCTCATCCACCCCAGCCAGGACTGCAAAGCAATATCCCCACAAGCCTCCTCCATAGCCTGGAAAAGGTTTTCCTGTTAAAAAGGGATTTCGGTCATGGCCCTTCCACTGCCATGCTGAGAAACTCCTCCATGGGGTTCAGGAATGGTGAGTTCGGTAGAAGAAACAGATTAGAGACTGTTGGGTTGTCAGTGAACGAGTTACAACCAGAGCAGCACGTTGGAAATGACAACGTAACAGGGCTGCTCTGACCATCCAGCTCCCTTTGCTCCTGTGGGAACAGAGCATCTCGTAGACCAGGGGTTCCCTTTGTCTGGTGATGGAGGACCAATTTCCGGAGGTTGCATGGCATGAGGGCCACAGTAGAAAATGAACCACAGATGAAAACGAAATATGTCCCAAATCATACCTTTTAATTTCCTATACATTTCTAGTAGGGAACATTTATGGATTTAAATTTTGGTTTAATTATTTTCCCCCAAATTACATGTGCAATTTTGAATAAAGTGTAAAAATATAGTAAAAGCTCAGAAAAGGAGTGGTTGAAGGTTGGCTTTGGGGGGCCGCACCAAACATCCTCAAGGGCTGCATTTGGTCCCCCGGGACGCACTTTGGGAACCCCTGTTGTACACCATCAAGGCCTGTGTTTTTCGGGTCAAGGGTGGCATGGAGGTGGAGGCATGGTGACTGATAGCTGCACAAAGAGCGATGTTGCAAAACACAGATGAACACAGGTGTCTTGCAAAAAAAATACCAGTAGTGAAACAATTAGAGCCTAATTGATAACTTTTTGTAAATTATTATTTCAGTTTTTGTTTTTGAGGGGAAACTAACAAACACATTATACAGATTATTTCCCAATTTTCAGGGATTTTAAGTACAATAGGTTTCAAATGGAGAGTGTAAAGTATAGAGATTAGGCCCCTCATTTTTTATTGTGAATTTGCTGACTATTATTTTGCACTTGAAATTGTTTGTTAGTTCACTTCATTGCAGATTTAGCAGTTTGCTTTCTCAATTATGTGTTATCAGCATACCATGCTATGTATTTTGCAACCTACAAGAAGATAGGCATGTTGACTTACTTAAACAGCATTTCTTGAAAAATCAAAACCGTTAACCATGTTATGATTTGTTGTTTTAATGGAATATGGTGAAAAATATTAATATGAGTAAAAGTATTTCACAATTAACATGCAGTTTTATTACTGTTCTGCTTAAGGTTTATTTTCTGGTGGTAATGTGTATCGAGTACTATACTAAAATTAGTATTTGTACATAGAACCAGTTTCAACGTATAAATGATTGTGAAAAACTGTAATGCATCAAAAATCTGACTCAACAAATCTTAATTGTTTAAATAAGCAGGTAGGCCTAGACCAAAACTTTGACCTACCTAACTTAAAAACGTATACGCTACTGCATTGTAATTATAAGTAGTTGAAACTGGGCTCTGACATTAAACCACTAGAGGGCATAGATTTGCAGGTAGGTCAAATTTGACTTGGTCTATCCCTAGGAAACCTACTCTCAAATATGGTGATAGATCAAGGTTCAGTTTATACACACTGGAATACAGCAGCCAAATTTGTAATCAAACCAGATCAGTTTGTTTAGTTAAAAATTAAACAAAATGTTTGCAGGCTTTCAAACCAAATAATACTATGACTTTTGAAGTTTAACTTTACAATGTTGCTTCTACATTTCAAAGATTATTTTTGCCCTTTCTACTTTATTACACAATTTGCATTACTGACTGATTGTATTATTGACTTTTGTCCATTTGCTAGGGGAAGTGACCCAATTAAGCCCACCAAAATCAAAGTTTTCTTATAGATATGTGAATTGCTTCCCCAATAAAGTGGGTATTCAATCAAAGATGAATCTCTCTTCTAAACACTTGTGGTAGATTTTGTCATACATTTACTAAATTAAATTAACTTATTTAATTGCAAAAGTCCGGAGTGGGCATATGTACCCTTTAAGCCCACGTGTCCCAAATAAGCCCATGAGAGTTTTAACAGTAAATTCTTCAATTTGTATTGATTTAAGCACTTAACATTTTATACATTATTGAATTCAGATCTGAAATAACCAACCTAAACAATTCAAATTGTATTTTTATATTATCTGAGACTAATTTCCATCACATTGGATTGTTGCACATGTAGAGGTAGTTTGCTCGGTTGTTGGGGTTGGGGCCGGGGCTGTCGGGGCTGTGGAAGTCTGCACAGGTGCTTCAGAAAAAGGAGCATGATTTGTGGACACTTGTCTGTCCACCCGGCTCTGGCTCACAGGGAATATTCCGGTGCTCTCAAAGCCGCTGATGATGTTTTCTGACCATGGAAAGTACAAGGAATTCCTCCTTTGAAATTTTGTCCTTGCTAACACGGGAATGGCAGCACAGTCCTTTCCTCCATTACCTTTTGACTAGGGATGCACCAATCGATCGGCCACCAATCAGTATTGGGCCAAAATGGCAAAAAATTACTATATCGGCTATCGGCCGATTGCTTTAAAATGGACGATATTTCTGACCGATATTTCAGTCTGATGGAGCGGCTTTTATTGCGTCTAACTAAGCAACTAAGCATTTCTATTCTTCTTGTGTGGATTTAACAAAATATGAATGACGCACACGAACTGCAATGCAGTTCCCCCTCGACCTGCTCCCGTTCTATAGGTCAATAAATAATAGGAAAATATTGGTATCAGTATCGTCCCATCTTATTATGTGAATATCGGTTATCGAAACAGAATTTTGATATCGGTGCATCCCTTCTTTTGACTTCACCACACACTGTCTTGTCCAGTGGCTGGAGGATGTGGGTGAGGTGAGAGGGGAGCCGGAAAAGCACAAGCCCATTTTCTCTGGCCTTGGTCGCAAATGCCAGGGAAATATCTGACACATGACCGTCAAAAATTTAAACTCTTGGCAGTCCCATGTCAGAGATGTTTGACAAAAACAGCTTCTCAAAACACTCTACTCTACTACTCTACTAAATTATTATTCTCTGTCCATCTGTGATCTACACGAAATTCCCAGCAAGCTTTCATAATGTTATTTATTGCATTCCGTATAAGTTTTTTTCTCCGCCTACCCATTTTGTCCTCATAATAAAAATAAGGTAAGTAGTTAAGTTCATGAATGAAAAGGATGTATTCTGAGTAATATTAATTAATTTAAGGCTTTTTTAATATGAGGTAAAATGAGTTCTGGGCTTAGTGGGCTTATTAAGAATAACAGTGGTCCATGGGAAATTAACCTCAATCATTTTATAGAGTTAATGTAAACATGTAATATCTTTATAATAAATAAAATACATTACATTAACTACTTAGACCATGTTTATTATTGTTGGTAGAACAAATTCAATAATTATTCTGCTTTGAAGCCATGTGCTAATAGGCTTCTTATGGACACTGTTCCTTAACTTACATTTTAAGATTATAAAAAATGATTATTAAATATTGTTTTATCTGAAGAAGCATCTATTTTTTTTTATTTACTATGGTCATCAACAGGTTTTCTCAATTTCTTTTCAGGAAATGTATATTTTCAAATACAAAATAGTGCTTTTAAATACCAAGCAAATTCATCATATAAGGTTTCATTTGATGTATTAATCTCTTCATTTTATAATTCTTATCAATATTCACCAAGTTTGGTCACCAAATTCAAGAAACATGGCTTCTTGGGAGGGCCCCTTATAAAGCAAAGTTTTGGGGTGACTTCTAAAAAGTCTGCTGCACAGTGGCAGCACAGTCATACAGAACAAAACATTTGATTGACTCCAAATAAAAAGTAACATGACAGTAACTTTGCACATTTGCTGTGAAACAAATATTCCTTCTAATACTTTCTGTCTTTTTTGTATTTCAAAATAAAAGAGCACTTAATTGGGCTTAATTGGGTCACTTCCCCTATATGCTGTATGTGTCATATTCATAAATACACTTTCAATGAACAGATCTGGGAGCTTGGGATTGGTGGATTCTTGTAGTACATTAAGAATAGTTTTAAATATATTAAAGAGGGTGCAATTGGTTCTTATTTAGCTTCATCAGATTATACGCGACCACTACAGTCAGAGTGTGACTTTGTGACGCAGTACAGCATTAGTTGGCAATTCCCCTTGCAAGTGTGACCCAGACTGAGGTGGTTAAAGTGACCTGATGTATGGAAGTTAAATACTCCCACGGAATTCCAAAATTGATTAATAACGTGCCAATTATTTATTTAACCCATACAATGATTATAGCATAATGACACCAAAAAGAATGCAAAATGTGCAGTACACGCTAACTGTGTCAAAAACAGCTTTAATTTACTTAAAATTACAATCTGATTAATGATTTTAATGCACTGGTGCAGCATTTAAGAACTGTAAGAAGCAAAATCATAAAAAACATCTGAATTTGATATTGTATCTGTTCAATTGAAATAACATTTAAATGTAAAAATACTTGTTGGAGAACCTTCAAAGCTTTTTTCTGTAAAAGGCGGGTGGTCCCACTTTCATTTGATCATGGATGCTTTAATAGTTGATTGAAATGCATCTTTAAGAGCAAAACATTTGAGAACATTTGAAAAATTGAAGTGTCCATATGTTTATTGATGTAGCAGAAAAAAAACTGTGAGAGTGAAAAGGATGTGTGTTCATGTGATTCTGTTCTCTGTTTGTCCCCTTAATTCTTTAAGGAGTCGAGGAACAAAAACCTATAATATTTATTGACAAATTTGCTCAATTTGATAGCTATAAGTAAAATAAGCTCCTGATTTTTGTTCTTCTCTTCAATGAATTGTCAGTGATGTTATACATTTTCCTTGACTTGTATTTGCCAAAAATATATATTATATATGGGTTCTTGCAACCTCTATAAATGTTTTCTTTTATGTGAATCCATCCCTAAATTGTAACGTGGGACAAATAACAATTTTTAAAATGAAGTGAGTAACATATATATATTATTATTATTACTACTATTAGTAATACTACTATTTCAGTGTATCAATATATTTTAGATGTTTACTGTGTTAAAGGTATTTTGAACTGGTACAAGATCAATGAAGGACAACAGGAACTCCTCAGCCCAGTCTTGTGAAACATATTAAATATTGTCAATCATTGTTGCACATTTCCAAATGCCAAATAGATAACATTTGGAGAAAAAAAAATCCATCACAGATTAATGATTTACTTTTATGGTTCTTGTAACCTCTATAAATAGACAGCTTTTCTTTGTGAATCCATCCCTCAATTGTAAAGTGGGACAATCAGCCATTTTTAAAATGAAGTGGGTAACTTTAATTTCACTTGTAATTTTTATATCCTTTCCTCAGACCTCTGGTAAGCACACATTTAAATAAATCACATTTACTGTTTTCGTAAGTATGCTATGATACATACTTCATTATTGTTATTATCTGTGATTACTATAATAATAATTATTATAATTGGGGATTTAATTTTGAAAAATTGTTTCTTAATACACAAAATGCATGTATTATCCTGAAAATAATCTGTGCAGCTCTCAGAATGGTGCTAGCTTTGCACAGTTCACTGTAGAAAGATATAAAGGTTTTGTCAGTTTCACTTTACTACCTTATTCACATTGTTTTTGTTGTCTCTTTCTAGCCTTAAAACAACCCGTGCACACCTACCACTGTGCTCTCTTTATATGGATTTACAGTTTGAAATTTTACATAGGTTACATCTCTGCTTTCTTCTTTCATCTGCAGCAAACCGGGTCTGTGAATTTGTTTCTGCTGTAAAGGAACAGGGATTCAAAGCCATGTAAGTCTCATCCAAAAATATGATTTTGTTTATTTGAACTCTCAGGAACCCTGTATGATATATAAGTCACATACAGAGGCCTGGTGAATTGGGATATGTTTGTTTTTTTCCAAACATGTGAAATGTTTGGGACATGTATGACATACTGGGTTCTTAAGGGTTAACCTTTCAAATGGGGAAAAAGAATAAGCCAAAATTCTCACATTTAGTGGTAGTTAACTTGGGGGATTAACCATGTTATTATTCTGCAGTATCAGATGAGGTGCACACAACTTCAGAAAATTAGCCTTAGTCTATGCTGGTCAAGTATCCCTCACCATTTCAACTTCTATTTGGCCTGGAAATAAATAAGAGATTAGTTGATATAGAGGAAACAAAGATAATCTTAACATATTGATAACTGTAATGCTTTATACTAAACTTTAAATGCACGGTGTTAAGGTCCAAGAACTGGTAAGGAATCACTTTTTGCTTTACAATGCACTTCCACGTAGAGAGAGTCTCCAATACCAATTTAAGTAGCCATGGCAATCTGAACGCAATGTTAGGAAGAGTAGTAACATATAGGGAAATACGTATTTATAATAATTGTTTCTATGTATCCTGCCAGTGTTCTGGTCGGGCTGGCTCAGAATCTGCCCAAGAGCACTTATGAGGAGCTGAGGCCGTTGCTCATCCAGAGCGCAATAGTGGCACAGTCCTGTTGTGGAGCTGAGCCCAGCGCTGACTGTTCAAGAGAGGAGGTAAGAGCAGTCTACTGCTGGAGAGACAGCCAGTCTGAATGTGTGTTCACCTCCACACAGCCTTTCCTTAGATATAATAGTGCAAATAATTTATATTACATTAAGGAGGTTTTCTTAAGAATGGTTTATTAAGGGAGAACACTAGAGATGTATAGATAGATGCCATGTTGATAAAGAAGTACATAATCATATGTATGTAGAGCATATGTTTTTAGGAAAAGTCCTGATGTCCTCAATCAAATAGATAATTACACATCACAGTGAATGACCATTATGGATTGTATCTTTTCCCCTTCGCAGGCAGACCTTTTCCAGAGTGCGATATGCGCTTCTCATGAAATCACAGAGAAAAACGGTCTTGATGACTGTTGCAAATTACATGGCACCCAAAGAACTCATTGTTTTGTCGACCACAAACACAAAATTCCACACGATGCTTCTTTAAAACCTGATATACCAGAAAGTGAAAAGTGTGCAGACTATGAAAAAGACAGTTCGACATTTATGGGCCAGTAAGTGTTTATTACTTTAATTTATTAATTTCTTCTTTTTAAAAAAGTAATTATAAAATGATTTTTCATGTATTTAATCATTGAAGATGTGTATGACATCTAGTGGTGATATATTTTAAAGACGGTGATTAAGATTTTTCAAACATTATTTCCACTTCAACTAGGCTTTGAGGCCTGGAGATCAATTTACATGAACATTCCTGTTCTACGCATTACAGAAAAATAATTGCAAATTTTGAATTTGTTATGAAAAAATTTAAATATTTTTTTTATTTCTAGCTTTATCTATGACTTTGCAAGGCGTCATGTTCTTCTGCAGCCACAAGTCATATTAGGAATTGCTCAAGGATATGAAAAAATTATCAAAGAATGCTGCAAAGATGCCAAAGGTGTCCATACCTGCTTCGATGACAAAGTAAGTCAAGCAAATTCAAATTATGCAATTAAGAAAAAGACCAATTTAAATCTAACTACATTTTTAATACAACCTTCATCTTTTCTCATTCATTCCTTAGAAGGCTGGTTTTAAGCATGCAATTGAAAACCGTGTCTCCGAGTTGAAATCTACATGTGTGATTTATCATACGTTTGGAAAGCGGATTCTCATGGCCAAGTAAGAATCAGACTCCTTGTCCTCTGAACACTGCAGATCGGAGATGTTGGATGGGAACGATATACATGTTCAAGCAAGATAGCTTTTAATACTTTTGTCTGTTATACTATGAAGAAATAATTAAATCACCAGGTAAAGATTGCTACATGGCATTAGAAACTGAAGAAATACAAAAGCTAGTAGCAGTAAAACTTTTAATACCAAGGGAAGGAACTCCTCATTTTGATGTACTGATTTTGTTTTTACTATATACTCTAAACATGCAAAAGGTGCAACTACAATGGAATGCAAACTGACATGGAACCTAACACAAAAGTATAGTGTCAAGTGAAAATGAATTATTAAAACTTCAGTATTCACTGAACAAGTAACATAAGTCCCTATATTTAATTAAAAGAGCTGTGCCAGGAATGCACAGCTGATTAATCTGAAATGCTGTTTTCAGAAAATGACAGATTGTCCAGCATATGGGTCTGTTTGGGTAGTGCGGTGACTTATGGGAGATCAATCACAGCTATTTCCCAAACCAATTTTAAAAAACTTTTTTTTTTTACTTTAACCTTACCAAGAAAAATAATCATAAACCATTCAAAGTCCTTACCCCCCCTGCTTACCACAGTTAGCACTTTCTAATACATCTATTCCATGTAGCTAGTGTCAATTTGTTTTTCATTTCAGGAAACTGGTGCAATACAGTCAGAAGATGCCACAAGCAACCTTTGCAGAAGTCAAGGCTATTACTGAGAGAATTGCAAATGTGACAGCCACCTGTTGCAGTGGTGATATGATTCAATGCATGAAAGAAAGGGTAGGTGTGTCTTTCTATGTAGCTAAGCTTCCAATAGAACAATTAGCAATTTTGTTTAGACATGAGGAACGAGACATTTTCTATACACGCCATTTTCTTTATTAACTCTGTTTTTCATTTGTGACACATTTATCTTCTTACGACTTATTACGGTGCCTTGTTAAGTAAAGCTTTCCTTTTGAGATTAGTAAACATCAAGCAGGTGGTTGCATTGTCATTTCATCGTTGCCTTTTCTGTCTGCAGAAACACATGATCGATGAATACTGCGCAAATCATGAAGTTCTGGCGCGCACCAAACACTTTGCAGAGTGCTGCAAGGCATCTATAATTGAACGGGGGGCATGCATTGAGAAAATGAAGGCGGATGACAAACCTGAGGGCCTGTCACCTAAAGTTGAAGGTTTCATCAAAGACAAAGATGTCTGTCAGAAATACGCAGAAGCCCGTGATTTGTATATTGGAAAGTAAGAGAATGCAAAATATAGTAGGCGAAGAACGAGGCAAAACCAGACAAACAATTCTTATGATAATGCTAATTTAAAGTAAAACCATAATCGAATGACTTTTGAACCTATAAGTTAAACAAAGAGGAGATAAACATTTCAGGATTTCAGATTTCGTACAGAACTGGATGACACCTTAGCCTGACTAGTTTATTTTTACCATATTGTGTGTAGAAATTAAATCTACATATTTTGGAACTAATCCCCTGCTATTCCTTTTTTAGACATTGAACATATAAAGGAAATCTACAAAATATTACAAATTATAAGATGAATGCTTGAATGCATTTATTTGACAAAGTCACAGTCACACTTGCCCTGTAGGCTGAACATTTTTATTGTAATTTTTGTTATTACTAACAACTTGATTATTTATTTTGTTTCTTTCAGGTTTCTTTATGAATATTCAAGAAGGCATCCCGAATTGTCTATACAAATTATCTTGAGGATAACCAAAAACTATGAAGAGGTTTTGGAAAAGTGCTGCAAGACTGATGATCCTCCTACCTGCTATGGCTCAGCTGTATGTCATACCAATCATTAAGAGTGAAATACTGAAATATATACACAGACTTAAATGGCATTCATGAACATATTGTAGGTTGATAATATCCACGTCATCCATGGGTGAAAAATACATCTTTGGTCGCACAATTAGATCCAACTTATACATTTACAATTGTACATGAAAAACGTCATGATTATTTGTTTCCGTGTTGCTTTACCTCATATATCCGATGACATGTTACTTATCTTGAATTAACAGGATGCACAACTAGCAAAGGCTATTGAGACTGAGCTACTGCACTTTAAAAATATGTGTGCCTTTGAGACCACCAAGGGGGAAGAAGCATTTGAAAAACAGTAAGAAAATCGACTTTCATGCACATATATGTACAGGAACAGCTTAGATGTAGCTTTGTAAATTGGGCTCTTGGTGTATGAATTAATTATATGAAACGCTGATAAATAAATATGATTTCATGTGAAGAAAACCGAGAGCGCTTAGCCAGCTAAACAATCTCATGTCAATGCTGTCTTTACCATTATGAATGTAGGATAATGTGTGTTACCAACATTACAATTTATTTTATAGAGAAAGATATACAATTGTCTAAAAAGCCTCAGACAAGCTGACAACATATATATATTTATCAGTTTATATCGATCCACTGCTGGATGAAGGCCTCCCCAAGATGTTTCCACTTGCTTTGATCTACAGCTTCTCTTTGTAGCCCAGTAATACAAGGAAAGTATATATTTCAGGATGATTGTCCAGTATACAAGAATAATGCCACAAGCTGGTTTTGAAGGCGTGGAATATGTGGCCCATAAAATAGCTGATGTCATGGATCACTGCTGCAGAGAGAAAGATCTCGACCATCATTTGCTTCCCTGTGCTGAGGAGAAAGTGAGTCTTGTGTTCTATTTCATAGCATGCTCAATTATTCGTTGCTATATGATGTTATTCCTACCCAGGGGTCACTTGACACTAAATGTTCCTGTTAAATATGTATTTCTGTCTAATTGAAATACTGATATTTCTCTTTCTTTACAGCTGACCAATGCTATTGATCAGACTTGTGTAGATTATGACCCTGCTACCATAAATGCTCACATTGCACACTGTTGCAACAAATCCTACTCAATGAGAAGACCCTGCCTTCGCGAGATCAAACCTGACACAGAGTTTGTGCCACCAGCAGTTTCAGAAGACCTGTTTCCCATGGGACCTGGATTGTGTCACGGGACACCAAAAGATTTGTTCAAGTCAGCAAAGAGGTGAGAGAATCAAGTGTGACCCCCACATCATAAGTCCCAGATACAAAATGAGCCAGTTGGAAAACACCTCGAAACCACCATGTGTTGTTATGGTTTCGATTTTGTGTAATTTCTTAAGCTATTGCCTGCTCTCATTTTGTTTTGTTGTATATTTTGTACAATTGATCTATACATTAACTAATTGAATCCTACATTAATTTAATATTCTTCATTAATATAGTTATTAATCTGCAGTGTTGTTGTTTTAAAATGTGTAATTGTTTTTTGTGTTTTAATATGTATTTGTTTCCTCTATAGGCTCCTTTATACTGTAGTGAGACTGAAGACTACTATACCAGCAGAGAAACTTCAAAAAATAATAACATCGTTCCATGACCTAAAGACCAAATGCTGTGCTGAAGCTGACATCGCAGCTTGCTTTGCAGCTGGGGTAATGTTTCTGTTATTCACTTTAGGAACTTAAAAAAACTAGAAAGGAAGATCTTGTATATCCATGGTGTATTTATTTCCCTTTTTGTAAGCTTTAACATTTTACTCCAAAACAAAAACATATTCACTAATGGTCAATGGTATGGGGCCAACTTAACAAGCTCACTTAGGCAGTTAGAAAAGAAATGGCACAAATTATTGATTCATATGAGACTTTAGTAAGCTTCTCTGAAGAAAATGCAAACTAAGTTGCATTTACTACAACTGTTTCTTATTCGAAATACTACTCTCCTATTAGCAATGTCATCAAGGAATTCCTCAATATAACTCTATTTATATAACACCCTGATGAAGGTGATTGGTGGGTTTATGGTATGCTTTCTAACATGATGATAATCCTAAACACACAACCAGACTCAACCTTAGACAAATAAAACGGACAAAAGAACCATATTGAAATGTATGGTCTCAACAGTCAACCATTTAAATGTTAAGGGAGCTTTTAAGGACAGTGGAAAAAAATGCAACTAGCCTAAAATTGCATTGGGAAAGGATTTGGACTGAACTAAGAAACACAGTCGAAGGTAATGGACAGCGTATGTGCAGGTGTGATAACTGACTAGTCTGTTGATAAAAAAAATAGTTTTCTTTTGAGAATTTGAAATTATTTTTATTAGAATAATTAATTGTTGTTGATTATCTGTATGATTTTTCCTTCTTACAGCGAAAACAACTGGTGATTGACAGTCAAGCACTTGTTGCCTAATGGATTTATGGTAAATATTTAAATATTATTATTATTATTATTGCATTATTTTAAATGGGTAAAAATCTAAACTGCAATTTCATAACATGTAGGACACCCCTCAAGAAAACAACTAAAGATACACCACTGATTTAGTAGTTTCAAAAGTTTTATTTGGGGGCGTATAGCCTTCATTCTTAAGAACTAGCCTTTTATTAGTTTCAATGTTTTCTCTGTCTTTTCTGTTTTATTATGCTGGGTTTTGCTCTTGTTATTGCAGGTTTCATTTCAAGACAAGGAAGCTACACTGGCACCATTTTCTTGCACCTTTAATGCATGATTTGCAAAATGTAAACATTCACAGTGCTTCTGTAAAGAGTCTACATGCTGTAATATTCCTGAAAGTCAAAAGATAAATAAATTGAAGTAATTACAAAATGTTTTTCTTCGTTTGTTTTACACATCTCAAAAAAAAATCTAATCTGTTTAATGTATAAATTATATAGCGTACTAATACCTGTTTGGCCCCATTTTGTTAAGGGATGCCATTTGCAATTAGGTGCATATCAACAAAACAAGTAAGTGTTAAAAGGTACAGTTCCATCAGTGTAAATTTGTATTTAGGATAATGCAGCTTAACGGTGAAGAATAACTGATATGTAAGACAATAGGATATGAATGTATAAGCACTATTCATATAGATATACAATACAAACTCTTACATAAAAAAAAAAAATCCCACGACATCAAGCACAAAATGCATAAACAGATTTACATAATCCTAGAGAAAGAGAACATAGTCCTAGAAATAAGTCTTGGTGGCGGCTCTTACATGAATCCGCTGGAAAGTCTGATGTATTTAGTATTTATGTCTGACGTGGAAAGGTTCACCATAAGAAATGAATTCCCTTTTCAAGAAATACAGTCCAGGACCCAACCATTTCAAACATGTCTCTTCTTGTGAAATCAATCAGAAAAGCTGTGGTTACTCAGCTACCAGATCAGATTGATAGAAATGGTTATCAGAGAAGGCTGCCCTATTGAGGCTGTGCAGTGACCTTGTTTTGGGCTTTCAAAGTATTTTGTGTATTTTAGCATTGCTCAGCGCTTCTGCTGCTTTATACACTGTGGATCACAAGATATGATCAGATATGATATGATCTACTTTCCAAATAGGTTATGTAAGGTTTTTTGTTTATATTCACTCTCGAAGATTACATATCAAAAAGTTACCTCGGCTTCCAGTCTTATGCAGGTGACACCCAAATATATACTGCCTGGATTGCCTTCATTAATTAAAACTATTTAAAATGCATATCCTGGGCAAACAACTTTTCTCGTATTCTTTCAGTGTGTGAACAATCTATACGATTACTGTGCGTTTATTAGTCTGTGTGGATGCCCAGTTTAACTGTTGTGAAAGCACAATTTTATCATCTGAGGAACATTGCAAAATTAAAACCTATATGATTTCTTAGAAAAAAGCAGCAATACTGGTTCACATTCCTATTACTTATTGTAAACCATTATAACTTATGTTCTGCTGGTCTTCCTATCTCCTACTTTCAGCCAGTACAGATCGATGTAGGCAGACTACCTACTAAGACTCTACTAAGCCAAGCTTTACATTGTGGCACAATTGTTTAATTCACAAGGCCTTTCCTGCAGTATGCATCTGCAAAACTGTTTGAATCCACATGTTCTGAAATTCTGCACCGTATTGAAATAGACTAGTGATTGTCATAACTTTATTAACTGCCTATTTGAACGTGTGAAAACGGTTTAGACTAGCAGTACTAGAAGATTATTCTACTCCTTGGACGCCTGACTTAATACATTTCTCTGGTTTCCTCAACAGGACAGCATATAAACAACGACGGCTATACAATTGACGACAGCAAGCATTACATACAGAATACAAATGTAAGAGTTGTTTCACAGACCCAATTATGGCGGACTATCCATGCTAAAATGAAAAATAAATACACAGAGGAAATTAAAATCAACGAAATAAATGCTGAAATAAATGCATGAATTAATAAATACATATTGAAATCAACAGGTATAGATAAATGTCCATGTATCTATTTCAACATTTATGTATGAATTGATTGATTTATTACATTTATTTATTAATGTATTATTTTCTCTTTTAATTTTGGTATGGATAGCCTTCTATACCCAATTAGCATTAGTCATGGACTGCTCAGTGTTACTTTAGATTTTATTTTACATTGTTTTTTAAACATTGCTAGTACTTCTGTTGTTTGTGATTTCCCCTATGGCCCATTCCCTTTAGCTCTTACCTATGACTTCAGTGCATCTTGTCTGCACTTGTTACCTATTAGAACTTCTAGAACTACGATATAGGACTTGCATTTTATATTAACTGTATATTTTACATTTGCACTTCTGCATGAATAAATAAAGGTAGAGTCGTCCTAGACTACTAGTGCTAACAAAGGTCTGTGAAAGCAGCCATACATACATGAAGTTTCCCGCTTATTAAACCTAAAGAAAGAGTTATCAAACATGAAGTCTAGCATTTTAATAATTTGAACAGTATGATGAATATCTCAGTGGTATGTAATTTGATGGAGTTCATTTAACAAAAACAAAAAAAACTATTTCGGGAATGCAAGCGGTTTTTTTTTTCTCCAATCGTGGCTTTACCCCACCCCTGCAGGGTGTTGACTCAACTTGCATTACTTTCCCCCCCACAGAATCCCACCGATCCCATTGGTGGAGCGGCGCAGATCTGCGCATAGCTGCGGACATCTGCGCTACACGGACGCGACCCACATGGCAACGTGTGCGAGGCCAAAAAGTGAATAATAATAAAAAAACAAGAACACCTGGCTGATTGCACACAGCATGTTCAGTATGGGCTTTACTGCAAGACACAACTACCCAAATACATATATACATTATAACGACGTACAACACACACCATGTGCGCTACACAGAGAGGCTCCTTTGTCTTCCATAAAACGTCCACACTGCCGTCTTGCTATTTTTAAACGAGTTTATCATACTTCTCGAAAGTCACAAGTCTCGTTCCGTTTACGTTGATTAATAATATATCTGACTACTCTGCGGTTTACTTTTGTCCAACTAGACCCGACATGGCCAGGAACAGGAACGCGTTCGAGCAGCGCAGATCCCCGCAGTTCTGCGCGGCTCCACCAATGGGATCGCTGTACGCGTGCAGATCTGCGCAGAGATGCCGAAATCTGCGCTTCGAGAACGCCACCGATATTCCGTCCATCCCCTCGATGAATGAGTAAAACAACACGCCCTCCCTGCTGCTGCTGCTGCTGGGTGAATGTCATACCCAACGCACTTCCTTCTTCTCCCGAGTCGGGGCGGCAGACGGCGAGACCCCCTCCCGGCTGCACATCACTCGCTGGATCTGCGCGCACGCTTCTGCTCTGGCCATTTTCTCCACAAAATGCTCTGACGGTGTTGGGGTGGTCTCGGTGACTGGAGCTGGTCCGGCAGAAGACACGGGGGGGACCGAAGAGAGGACAGCCCGGACAGGGAGAGCATATCGTATCGTATCGATCAGATTGAGCGGTGAGTAGGAAAATGGCATTAAAGGCTGGATTGGTCCGATGCTCGGCAGCCGGGGAGGCGTGTTGGGGATCCTGTACAAATACTGACTAGCAAGGAAGTCATTGAGATTGACGGGTGTAGGCCTCGCTGCATCTCGGGCATTTACACGTTGTATGTGTTAAACAACAATCCTAATCATCATCATAAAAAACAATAGTGTCGCAGGTATGGCTGGTCTTATCGATCACGCCTGCCTCCTCGGCGAGTGAAATACACGTGTGTCGGTTGTAACCCGACGTGCATGTTGACATCAATCCTGCCATTGCATTTGTAAACGCGGGTTTGTCAGACCCAGGGATTTTAAGTCATCGTTTGACACGGGGGTTTGCATCTCTACGTGGAAATAATATTTAAAACGACATTGAATAAAAGGAAAATCTGGTTTATTGTAGTTACATGCATATATGCGATTCTCTCACGTTGCCTGTGTCGTGACTGCTATGAGTAGGCTATACTTAACTTAATACCCATCAGATGTGTATTATATAGTAATAGTAGTAGCAGCAGCAGCAGTAGGAAATGGGTTATAATAATGTGGTGATAGTAAGCACAGTAGTTTTATTTTTCACATATATAGCACAATAAATACATGAGAGAAAATGGTGAGAAATGTTGGATTAACATGGTGCAACCGATTACTCCTAGCTGTATTAACCAGATATTGCAAATGTCTTATTGTTGCGAAACCGATGTCAAGATGACACCTTGTCCTCCAGATAAGCCTTTGAATTTGGTTTTGGACACCCTATAGAAAGGTCACCTTGTACTGTCTGCGCAGATTGTGATAACGAGTCATAGCAGCTGTTTCCATATATGCCACTAGAAAAGACATTTCTTTATTGACCAACTTTATTAAAAACATGACATGAGACGGCAGGATTGTTACCATATGGTTCCCTATTTGTTTGCTTGGTTCATAATCAAGACATCAATAAAAGTAATAACCATGACTAATCTTTAAAATAATATTTGGGAGATACAAATCCACAGCTATAATATGAATCATGTGGGTCTTTCTGCACACTGGAGTAAGAGGCACATTGATGAATTATGAGTGTAACTGTCCGTAGAGTGTGTTTCCTATCATTTATTCATTTTGTTTTTTTCCTAATAATCTTTCTCAAGTGTTGTAAGCTTACAGTATTACTAAAATTACATTACTGCTGTCCGTTTAGTGGTTTCAAAGCCATCTTTTAATTAAACCACTTATTACTAACCATCTTACTTTATTCTTGCCTTTAAAAGATCGATTTTGCAGATTATGAAGACAGAGTAGCCTATAAATGAGTTTCTTCAGCTAAGGAGGATTATTCAGTCTTAGTGTTACAATTTAATGGAAGAGATTATCTTTCTAAATGCATGCCATGGTCATAGACAAATGCAGTACTTGAATTTACACAGTGCTGGTAATAGTTTTGATTGCACAGAAGTCAGAATGAGTAGAATAATTGAAGTTGTGACGGCATAACACCCAGTTCCAGTAGACTCTTTTCTCCTTAGGCCAGCTGCAGCTATACTTTATAAACAAGCATTACCGAGTTAAGTGACATTCCTGTAACTTATTTGGCTCTTGGGTTTGATGCTCTAACGCAAGCCTGGGTGTATTTTCTCCAACTATTTTATTTGGTCACGCTTCTCGTTGAAAACTAGGAGAGTTCACCTGGTGGCTTTTAGATGGAGTTGGTGGTACTGGTTCAAAGTTGACATCCAGGTGTTGGCACACCAGCTTTGGTAGGTCCAGTTTAGGCCTGACTCCCTATCCCAGGCTTTGGGCCAGCTTTGGCACCCCAACTCAAGAGAGAGTTTGTAACCTCAGAGGACCCTGACACTGTCACAATGATCCAGTCATCTCCTCTGGAGTTCAGACAGGGGATGTTGACAAAAAAATATACAGGATGTGAAGAGTGACTTGTTTCTGTGCCTCTTCTGGTCATTTTTTTAATTTGTTTGAACAGAATACCTAAGAAACAAGTGGGAAAATATTGTCTATTTTGGCCTTGTGTACAAACATTAGTACATTCCTCTTAGAAGACTGGCAACTCTATTGGAAGACATACGAAAAGCTCCAATACCTAGCCAGCATATGTACACTGCGTAAAACAAATGCAGTTATCCTGTTTTTGCTCTGGTGCAGCCGCAGGTGTCCTTGCTTTAAAAATATTTGCTTGTTTGGTAGCAGTTAAGCAGTTCTATAATGCATGTAATTAAATATAAGTTTACAAACAAGAGGAGGCCATTTGACCCATCGCGGTCGTTTGGTGCCCATTAATAACTAAGTGATCCAAGGATCATATCCAGTCTATTTTTAAATGTTCCCAAATTTTCAGCTTCACCCACATCGCTGGTTTGTTCTGGTTTGTTCCAGATTGTGACGACTCTATATTGCACAGGATTTACCCCTGGAGTTCCCATGACCCTGCCTGTGCCACTGAGCACGAAATGTCACGACTCAGTATTAGCCTTTACATAGCCACAGGTGCAACGCAGACTCCCCGTATAGCATTCATTATTATAGATTTCTTAGCGGATGCCCTTTTCCAGAACGATTTACAATTGTTACAAGATCTCTCGTGATTGATTCCATACAATTACTCATTTATACAGCTGGGTTTTTCCCGCAGCAATCTAGATAAAAAAAAAAAAAAAAAAAGCTCAAGGGTACAGCAGCAGTGTCCCCCACCTGGGATTGACCCCACGGCCTTCCGCTCAGCAGTCCAGAGCCCTGACCACGACGCCACACTGCATTAGGAAGGAGTTGTGAACAGTTGAATTATAGCAAAACATTTATTGTGAATCTTGGTAAATGACCGACAGTTGTACATGCCTTTTCATGTCTTTGGTGGGTACTGTGTCTTCCTGTTAGCCTCTTGGCTTTCAACTTTGAGTTACACTCCTCAAACTATTTACATTATGAAGATCTACCCAGCAGATGGCAGTGAAGCACCTGTTTTTGCCATGTAAGCAGGTGTTTGTTATTTAATAGATGTGTGGTATTCGTGTCTCGTGTCCTCAAAGAACACAATGTACATAATAATAGTACATGTACAGCGTCTTGTGTTTGGAAAGAAATGCTTTGGCTTGATGACAGAGAAAAGACATTCCTAATGCATCTTGGATTTTGTTTGTTGGTCGTTATCAAAAGTAGACACGTTATTCTAGTGGATTAAATTAACGTGAAAAGTTAGTTAAAAGCATTGAGAAACAAATCTGCTTAATCAAATTGTCATTTTGGACAGCTGTAGAATAATACAAGATTTCTCAATTAATTTCTTCCGTTAAATCTTAGGAAAACTGTTAGGTTTGTCTTTCAGGTTAGTGAATATTGTTGTATAGGCCTATATTTAAACAATAGTGCTATTTAAATTACTTAAGAAACTTAAATTGCTTATTCTTAATTAAAATTGTTCACTAATTTCCATGTTCTAAGCAGTAGTGTTTTATATAGCCTAGTTGTTACTTGTTGCTAGATAGAGAGTAGAACCATTAACTCCAGTTGTTCTACAAGTCTGAACAAAGCAAGCAAGAATGCTTACTTTCCGGTGTCCTCACAGCAACTAGTGTACCCTCATAAAACAAGATGTTCTGAAGCCACACCCTTCCCACAATTTGTTACTGCTGTGTTTTGTTTTTGTCTCGTGTTCGTACGTCAGATACCCTCAAACCGGTTTTACGTTACTTTCTGTTACTGGAGAACATGCAGTAAGCAGGCCCACTGCTGGTCATTTGAAGAGCATTGTGGCATGTAAAAGTGCATGAAAGTGACTCCCAGGAGATTATGGCTTTAAATGTAATAAATAATACACCTTACTCTTAATCCAGAAACGTTTGAATCAGTTAGTGTAAATTGGTCTTGTGGGAGAGCATGTGCCAATGTTTATCAAGTAATGACTGACTTGGGACAATGTGTGGCAGGCAGTGTGCCAGAAAGATAATCACAATCAGAAATGCTCTAAATTAATTCCTGAAGAAACTCAATCCAGTAATGCAAAATAAATATCCTAGGGAAGCGGAGACCCTTTATGTGTTTACAAAACCAACTGCGGGTCTCAATTAATAGATCAAGAAGTACATCTGTATCTTATAGAACTCTGCAATCATTACATTTTTCCGAAGGCTACAACAGTGAAGAGAAATGTTACACAGCACTCTGTTCAATCTCAATTATCTGTATTAAATCCTTAATTTAAAATTAACAATCTCAATCTGAAAGTTAGCAAGATGTCAATCTGTACTACACAAATTCTGAAATGTACCCTACTGAGATCAAAGGGTAAATTTAAAAACAAAAATGCTTAGCTTCAGGAATAGCCATATGGGATTCAATAGTGATACGTACTTAGAGGGGACCATGTGCAATTCCTAATTCCTAAAGTAGGCCTAATATTTGTAAACACCATATACTGTATATATACACATTTAGACTAAAGCTGTAACACAGTTTTTGTTTACTCTCTCAAATAAAAAGTGGTCTGTGTGTCAGCAACATAAGAGGGCTTCTAGGTGCCGATTTAAAGTCTCCAAAAGTGTATTTACAATATATTATAAATGGGTATTGCAGTTTTTGACAATTGCTTTGCTATAGTTATGGAATGGGGGGATGTGTACTTCACTGACATCTATGGGGGTATCCTGTAAAAAATGAAGTACCCAAAAAAGAATAAATGATGCACAGGATGCAAATGTTGGAATGCACTGCAATCAAAGTGTTTGCTGCAGATTTCTTTTCTTTTTTTGAATGTGGGTTTGTTCTCTTGCACATGAATCTCCTTGCTGGAAAGGACAAAGGAATAACTCCGTCTTTACTGTTTTTCCTGCAGCCATGGACACATGTTCTCTATGGAAACTATAATTACTATCAAGGAATAAGACTGTGAAACACCAAACACTCAATTGACTTATACACTCACCTAAAGGATTATTAGGAACACCTGTTCAATTTCTCATTAATGCAATTATCTAACCAACCAATCACATGGCAGTTGCTTCAATGCATTTAGGGGTGTGGTCCTGATCAAGACAATCTCCTGAACTCCAAACTGAATGTCTGAATGGGAAAGAAAGGTGATTTAAGCAATTTTGAGCGTGGCATGGTTGTTGGTGCCAGACGGGCCGGTCTGAGTATTTCACAATCTGCTCAGTTACTGGGATTTTCACGCACAACCATTTCTAGGGTTTACAAAGAATGGTGTGAAAAGGGAAAAACATCCAGTATGCGGCAGTCCTGTGGGCGAAAATGCCTTGTTGATGCTAGAGGTCAGAGGAGAATGGGCCGACTGATTCAAGCTGATAGAAGACCAACTTTGACTGAAATAACCACTCGTTACAACCGAGGTATGCAGCAAAGCATTTGTGAAGCCACAACACGTACAACCTTGAGGCGGATGGGCTACAACAGCAGAAGACCCCACCGGGTACCACTCATCTCCACTACAAATAGGAAAAAGAGGCTACAATTTGCACAAGCTCACCAAAATTGGACAGTTGAAGACTGGAAAATTGTTGCCTGGTCTGATGAGTCTCGATTTCTGTTGAGACATTCAGATGGTAGAGTCAGAATTTGGCGTAAACAGAATGAGAACATGGATCCATCATGCCTTGTTACCACTGTGCAGGCTGGTGGTGGTGGTGTAATGGTGTGGGGGATGTTTTCTTGGCACACTTTAGGCCCCTTAGTGCCAATTGGGCATCATTTAAATGCCACGGCCTACCTGAGCATTGTTTCTGACATGTCCATCCCTTTATGACCACCATGTACCCATCCTCTGATGGCTACTTCCAGCAGGATAATGCACCATGTCACAAAGGTCGAATCATTTCAAATTGGTTTCTTGAACATGACAATGAGTTCACTGTACTAAACTGGCCCCCACAGTCACCAGATCTCAACCCAATAGAGCATCTTTGGGATGTGGTGGAACGGGAGCTTCGTGCCCTGGATGTGCATCCCACAAATCTCCATCAACTGCAAGATGCTATCCTATCAATATGGGCCAACATTTCTAAAGAATGCTTTCAGCACCTTGTTGAATCAATGCCACGTAGAATTAAGGCAGTTCTGAAGGCGAAAGGGGGTCAAACACAGTATTAGTATGGTGTTCCTAATAATCCTTTAGGTGAGTGTATATTGACTATAATATGACTTAAGTAGTCAAGGCACAGACAAATATGTTGCTTTGTAGTTTTTCCGCTGTTTCCAGTATCCAGGAAGTTATGATAACACACAAGCACTATGAAAGCACAGTATATAATGACGCATGCAACTTATATGATGCATACAACTATAATTTTAGGAATTGCACGTGTTCCCCTTTAAGCTTATGAAGTCATACAGTGAACCAAAGTAGTTTTAATTAATAATACATTAAAAAAAAAAACAGTTTTTAAAATTGCATTTCCATTTAAATGTGCGGAGCTGCTGCTGCGGCTGTTATTTGCATAGTCTGACACTGATCAATCGGAAGAACAGCAGAGCTCAGATAAGCTCATCCATGCTCTAAAAATGATAGTGAAACACAATCTGCTTTGTTATTTGTGTTAGCCTTTTGTCTGCATTGTGAGAACAGCACATGACTGAAAAGACAATGTGCAGTGGGATAATTCTGGAGAGACATTTTGTACGTTTTAAAGATGTGCGTAATCTTCACTGTAATTGTGAAGATGCTTTTCATTGGGCAAATGCGTCTAACAATTACCACGCTAATGGACACATGATTTGTCCTTAACTCTTGGTAGGAGAGATGCTTATACAATGTAATGGTGCCAGATGTACTTTGACAAACTGACTTTTAAATCCAGAATGAGACCCTTTTCAATATTCTACACTGGAAGCAAAAAATGGTTAAAACAGGATAAACATTTTGTGCATATTGTTCTACTGGTTTCTCCAGGAGAGGTAAACGCTTGCTCTTTAAGTTACTTGTGCCACTGCAGTTTAGCTAGGAAGTGCTTTCACAGAAATAAGAAAGATGTGTCAATCATCTTAATCTCATTTTTGTAGGGGGCAGTCACGTATTTGAGTACAAACTGTGAGATAACAATAACTTTCCTTCAATGCTTACAAAAAAATCTCCTTCTGCAATACATTAAATTAAAATAACAACCTAAGGTACTATCTGAAAATGGGTTCACCTTCGTGCTGCTGAGCCTGGAGAAAGCAAATAAGAGTGTGTTCATGATTTGTAGAGGCCTTTTGGAAGCAGTCCAAACTACAGGGCATCTGAAGTAATGCAGGGTTTCTGGAATATGTAAAATCAGGTGGCTCTTTGAGATTTCCAAATTATCCACTGGAAGCAATATGTCTTTTAATTAAAGCATCTGACAGTGTTCTTTTGGCCAGTGGCATGTGGAAGAACCTAAGCAGAGTGAGTGATTTGCAGCTCCTACTTCTTGAGAAGAAAGAAGTTATAAAGTATGTATATATTTAAACTTATAAATTACTTTTGGGTGCTTACAGCATGTATTGTATGACTACAACATCCAGTACCCTTGTATTCAAGAAGCAGCTTGACTGGAACTCATGTTCAGTGTCATCACTTGCAGCTACTTCACAAACACCCCTAAACCTGTATGTTACTATCTAGGGTTCTGGGAACTACAGGAGCTTCCTGTGTATTACAGTTCTTAGCAACTCGCTACTGACGCCAGACAAACATTAGCCTCAAAAGACACGGCCCCAGATGAAAGCAAGTGAATGTCTTTGGGAGTGGAAGTGTAGGGCATTGTAACACATTGCAAACGGTAAAGAGAAAAATGACACACTTTGCAGCTGCAGCAACTCGTGAGGATGTATAATGTTCTATATTTCAGCATCCCATTACTTGGTCTTACTTTTTATTATTTTGTATGTTTGTCATGGCATGTTTAATTTTTTTTTTCTTTTTTTAAAGTCTTATTTTCTTTGACCAAACACACCACGCTTTTGTGTTCATTCAAAAGCAAAGCCTACCTGCTTACAGAAATTCAGCAAGTGCCTGAGGTAGATTTATTAGGCAACTCAGACCCCCTCCACACTTGTACAACTGTCTCAGAAAAAACATTTTTAACTGCCTTTTTACCATGAAAGCTACTTTATCAGTTCCTTTGATGTAGTTTTAAAGAGGGGCAGGTTTGAGGACAGGGATGCCAAGATATTTTTAAGATAAAGACAATTGTCCTTTTCACCCCAAAGCTGCACTGTTCCTCTGTTGTTCAGTACAAGTCTCTGACCTGTGGTATACGTCACATAAAAGAGACTTATGTATGTGAAAATGCAGTTAAACTTCAGAATAATTCAACTTTACTTTAATGCTTTGATGCAGATACAATCTTTATTTTGCAAAGCATTCAGATACTTAACCTCTGTATTTCATGTGAAGAAAAAAGAACAGAGAAAACATCAGAGAAAATATATAAAGGATATCCGGTGGGGAAAACAGGCAACACATGCTCTTCCCCATAAAATATGAATTTATGAATGTAATTCATAAAGCATAATGCACTTAAATTAACAGATGTACATACAGTATGCATATGAAGTAACCAACAAACTCAAAATACAAAATTCATCAAAAAACAAAAGGTCTTGCATAAGCTTTCCATTTCAGTGGGGAAAATACCAAGGTGGATTTATGCCATTAATACTTTGGAAATAAATCACTGCCTTTGATTTACGTTTCAAGGTGGATTTTCCTTCAAAAACAACTTTAGATTGATAGGTTTTGTCACTTCTGACGAAACAAATCATTCTGCTTGTATGAACATCCAGCCACATGTAGTTAACAAGAACAGTGTGGTCCATGGGGTGTTTTTTAAACCTCTATTAAGCTCTTATTTAATTATAATTCCGCAACCATACATTACAGACATATGCTTTGGTTGCAGGGCTTACTGGTCCAAATATCCCACTCATATCGGATTATAATCTGTACTTATTGAAGATATAGGCTTCTGTTGCAAAATATTAGTAATAGTAACTTTACATATATATATATATATATATATATATATATATATATATATTACATTGTATATTTACAAGTGTCTGACTTTCAAGTCGCAAATATAATGCTAAAAAAAAAAAGATATTGTATTTAATTGTTTAGAAAGCATATAGTAATATGTAAGTCTAAATTCATTTTTGTAATTAAATTGTATGTTTATAATAATCAATGCATTTGCAACTGATCAAATACCACTTGTACCAGCTGCACCAATTGACACTAGCAAAACATATGCCTTATGGGACAAAAACGAACTATTTGCCATTAATTCATAATGTGTAGGTTATATTGCATAAAAAAAATAGCCCAAGGCCTCGGCCAGCCCCTCCGAATTATAGCTGTGTAACCGCTCGTTGCCGCGGCGACCTGACTGTTTTGGAAAGTGTCCCACCTGTTGAACTGAAATGAGGGGTTTGGTTGGTCATTTTGTGATTCCACCCTCTGTTCCAGCCTGGCAGGCTTTCTATTGGCTGTACCCACCAGCCACAGCCATACAGTAGCGTAATAGAGTAACCTCAGGAGAGACAGCCGATACCTGGCACAGAGGCCTTATAAGATTCTAAAATTATCAGTCCCCATGAAAGGCTTGAATCCTCTGTAAGTAGTGAATCGGTGTCTGACTTATTACATTATGTTTATCCTGCATCTTGTTACATCGCTTTCGTTGGTATTGAACTACTGCTTACAGTTATAATGTTTAGAAGTTTAAAATGTTCCACTATAAATGCAACCATATTAGCCGTAAGTCACTGATAAAGGCATCGATCAAATGCATAAAGAATAATATTAATGTCATCTAAACCCCACTGGTAAGGTTCCTAAAATACAACCACTGTAACAAAAAGGATGATCAATCTAGTTTTCTTCGTGCACTGTATTGTGATGCAGTGTTTAATGGTTTCTGATTTCAATATTTATGACTGCAAGTTCTCCCAAGTTCCTAATGTTGTTTTTAGCAATGGATGCTAACATAGTATTAGTATCTTTTAATTTCAGTTCACTTTGTTTGCACGGTTAGGCTAAATGTTGTTTAGTCTCTTGAACTTCTGTGATTAGTACTATATAAACATGCATAGCACAGGGCAGATAAGGAATTATAAATAACTACATTCTGTGATACCCATCAGTCATTTGTTAAATTGGGTAATTCTTTATTGGAAAGGAATTCAATGTGTTTTGATAGGTATTTATGCTTGTACGGAAAGATATATATTTTTAAACAGTTTAAATTTGACTCTTTTTAGCAACTGTATGCAATGGGTGAAGAAATGGACAGCAGGGTTTTCTCCTAGCAATTTCCTGCTAGGTTAAAAACATGTGTGTCAGTGTCTGGGGTACCTGATGGCGTGGCTGTACTGTACTCTTTATGCGGCGAATTGAGCCGCTGCCAGGGAATGTTTCCAGCTGTGGTCCTGGAGGTCGCTTGGCACCCCAGAGGGCTGCGGAGAGCTTGAGGACTGCAGACCAGAAAGAACTGCTTCAGCAACACCTCTGCCAGAGGTCAAGAAGGCCATGTTTCAAGCTAGTGTAACCCAACAACCAGCAAGCTTAATTGTAATAATTGCATTCTGACCGGAGGCTTATTAAACTCGAGAGAAGAATATAATAGAGTGGCTGTACAGTTGCCTGAAGTATGATTTTCATGGTTCAGGATTTCTCTTTGTGGGAGTATCACTGAGATCTTACACAACACATTCCATGGTGCGATGGGCTGGTTATTCTTTTTTTTTAGTGATTCATTCATTGAATATTTCTTTCACAGCCCTTGTTTTTTGAGAAATATTAAACATTCATTTTAAAAAGACTGGGTGAGCAATTAGAATTTGTTCTTAAGAACCTAATCATCTCCTTGTACAGCTGAGTTGAAAAAAGCTTTGCACACTGCATGTTCCCAAAGGGTCAAGCCATTTTATTTGTATCAACCAATCTCTCTCTATATATATTAGTGTATTGATATATTGAATAATATCTGGAATATTTCAAGATTGTGACTAATATTTACATAGGATCAGGATCTTTGTTTCTGCAGGAACTTAATGCTGGGTCAAGTCTAAAATTAATATTTATGAAAGCAATTGCACTTCTACTATTTATAGCTAATTATTGAATTTAATTCAAATGGCAGATTAGGAAGGGCTATATATACACTCACCTAAAGGATTATTAGGAACACCATACTAATACTGTGTTTGACCCCCTTTCGCCTTCAGAACTGCCTTAATTCTACATGGCATTGATTCAACAAGGTGCTGAAAGCATTCTTTAGAAATGTTGGCCCATATTGATAGGATAGCATCTTGCAGTTGATGGAGATTTGTGGGATGCACATCCAGGGCACGAAGCTCCCGTTCCACCACATCCCAAAGATGCTCTATTGGGTTGAGATCTGGTGACTGTGGGGGCCAGTTTAGTACAGTGAACTCATTGTCATGTTCAAGAAACCAATTTGAAATGATTCGACCTTTGTGACATGGTGCATTATCCTGCTGGAAGTAGCCATCAGAGGATGGGTACATGGTGGTCATAAAGGGATGGACATGGTCAGAAACAATGCTCAGGTAGGCCGTGGCATTTAAACGATGCCCAATTGGCACTAAGGGGCCTAAAGTGTGCCAAGAAAACATCCCCCACACCATTACACCACCACCACCAGCCTGCACAGTGGTAACAAGGCATGATGGATCCATGTTCTCATTCTGTTTACGCCAAATTCTGACTCTACCATCTGAATGTCTCAACAGAAATCGAGACTCATCAGACCAGGCAACATTTTTCCAGTCTTCAACTGTCCAATTTTGGTGAGCTTGTGCAAATTGTAGCCTCTTTTTCCTATTTGTAGTGGAGATGAGTGGTACCCGGTGGGGTCTTCTGCTGTTGTAGCCCATCCGCCTCAAGGTTGTACGTGTTGTGGCTTCACAAATGCTTTGCTGCATACCTCGGTTGTAACGAGTGGTTATTTCAGTCAAAGTTGCTCTTCTATCAGCTTGAATCAGTCGGCCCATTCTCCTCTGACCTCTAGCATCAACAAGGCATTTTCGCCCACAGGACTGCCGCATACTGGATGTTTTTCCCTTTTCACACCATTCTTTGTAAACCCTAGAAATGGTTGTGCGTGAAAATCCCAGTAACTGAGCAGATTGTGAAATACTCAGACCGGCCCGTCTGGCACCAACAACCATGCCACGCTCAAAATTGCTTAAATCACCTTTCTTTCCCATTGAGACATTCAGTTTGGAGTTCAGGAGATTGTCTTGACCAGGACCACACCCCTAAATGCATTGAAGCAACTGCCATGTGATTGGTTGGTTAGATAATTGCATTAATGAGAAATTGAACAGGTGTTCCTAATAATCCTTTAGGTGAGTGTATATATATATTGAAAAGTAATCACTGAAGAATGATATGCAGCATCCCGCTAATTAAGTTTTATGCAACTAATATTCATTCTAGAAATCTCGCTCAGGCCTGACCTTTTCTGAGACTGAGCCTAATTATTTTATTAAACCTAATTAAACCGTTATACTAATGAACAAAGTATTCTATTTAATTTGTAATATTTGGTTGTATTTTTTACATCCTTCATTAGGACTTATTTTCAGAATAATTGACAAGTAGTCTAATTAATATTTTGAATGACAAACTAATTATTGCAGTTTAAGACTTTAAACATTAAGTTATAACATTTATCAAAAAAAGTTAATTTAATTTATGGCGGACAGGTGGCAGACACATTTTGAAGTTCGTAAAAACACCAGATTATTGACAAACTAATTATAATATTCATAGCCTAGTAGGCAGTGAAAGATCACATATACACCGATCAGCCATAAATTATGACCACCTGCCTAATATTGTGTAGGTCCAAAACAGCCCTGACGCGTCGAGGCATGGACTCCACTAGACCTCTGAAGGTGTGCTGTGGTATCTGGCACCAAGATGTTAGCAGCAGATCCTTTAAGTCCTGTAAGTTGCGAGGTGGGGCCTCCATGGATCGGACTTGTTTGTCCAGCACATCCCACACATGCTCGATTGGATTGAGATCTGGGGAATTTGGAGGCCAAGTCAACACCTTGAACTCGTGATTCATCAGACCAGGCCACCTTCTTCCATTGCTCTGTGGTCCAGTTCTGATGTTCACGTGCCCATTGTAGGCGCTTTCGGCAGTGGACAGGGGTCAGCATGGGCACCCTGACTGGTCTGCGGCTACGCAGCCCCATACGCAACAAACTGCGATGCACTGTATGTTCTGACACCTTTCTATCAGAACCAGCATTCACTTTTTCAGCAATTTGAGCTACAGTAGCTTGTCTGTTAGATCGGACCACATGGGCCAGCCTTCGCTCCCCACGTGCATCAATGAGCCTTGGCCGTCGTCGGTTCACTGCTTTTCCTTCCTTGGACCACTTTTGATAGGTACTGACCACTGCAGACCGGGAACACCCCACAAGAGCTGCAGTTTTGGAGATGCTCTGACCCAGTCGTCTATACATCACAATTTGGCCCTTGTCAAAGTCGCTCAGATCCTTACGCTTGCCCATTTTTCCTGCTTTTAACACATCAACATTGAGGACAAAATGTTCAATTGCTGCCTAATATATCCCACCCACTGACAGGTGCCATGATAACGAGATTATCAGTGTTATTCACTTCACCTGTCAGTGGTCATAATGTTATGGCTGATCGGTGTATAAAATTATATATACAATCTTGTTTACTGCGGTCTCTGCTGGCAGGCATCATCTCTGTCCTTAACTAACTTCAGGAACAGTAGTCGTACATTTATTTTGTATTCCAGTTAGCGCAAAAGAATGTTGAAAGCCTCTTGACTCATAAAATCAGGAAAAATCGATATAAAGGTATTGAAATGCCTAAACTCCAGGAATCCGGTCAAGACATGGACATTCAGATAATCTGATTCATGGAATTGACTTGAGGTGCTTGGAGGATCTGCTCAGTTCAGTTCAATTCAAGGTCCTGGGATCAGTATTTTCCTGCATTTCAGGGTAGAGAATGAATGCTTAGAAAATGAGGGCTGCAGGTGTGTAGGAAGGACCTGGGATGTTGATGAGAGTGCATAAGCTCTGTAAAGATATACAATTAACTGGATATGAGACTCCTGAAACACCTACAGAGCAATACAATTCCACGCATAACCCTACAGCTCAATAAGGTGAACGGCATCCAACACAAGACAGCTCTGGGTGGTGAGAACAGTGAACAGGCTCATTGGCGAACCACTTCCCAAATTGAATATGTTAAAGCGGTGAATGCTGGGCTTCCCACTCAACACTGACCCTTTTTTTGGCTGGGCACCTGCCATCCCAGAGCTTTACAGTAGAGCCACAATGATTGTGTTGGGAAGTGTAAAGAAGAGGATTGACTGTATGTCTTAGGAACAATGCCTGTAGTCTATGCCTTTTCCGGATTGCTGTTGTGATTTGTGTTGACGTTAACCTGCTTACTAAACGGACAAACGTTAATTGTCCTAAAGTGTACTTTGGGAGGGATTTGACAAAGGAGAGGTCATGTGACAGTAAAATAAATAAAAGAAAAAGATCAGGGCTTTAGAAAATGGTGCTCATGTTCCTCTGATCTTCACGTGAAGAATTTCTTGAAGGGTTCACAGGCCTATTGTGTGTACAGGTGGGGCTTTTTGCTGTTGTATCTTTTTTGGCGGAGGCTTGAAAGAACTTTAATTGATCTACCTTAACACCTTGACTGGCCCTTGTCTCTCTCCCTTGGACCACCATTGTCAGATGTGCGGGCGCCACTGCCCTTTCCTTCGGTCACAATCTGTATTCTCAGGCCACGGCAGCGCTGTGTGCTATTGACTTCTCTGGCAGCTCCTTTGTGCAGTGTCTGAAGAAGAAAGAATCCATGTAAGGGAGGTTGGCTGTTGTAGATGCCAGGAGATACCATGTGACATGGCTATTTCCAGCGCCCACCACCCCCACCCCCCTTGGCAATGGCCCCAGCTGTTGTTAGGGAGAGAAAACATTCTTGGAGCAACAACATCAGACATGCGATATCTTGGGAGGCAAAGGCATATATAAATCTCACACTGGAGGAGACGCAAGCCTAGGCGCACGACCCCTGTTTGGATTTAATTAATTAGATATCAGTTTTTAAAGAACTATGTGTTATGTCCATTGTGTTGACCTATATCTGAGCAGGAAGAAATATGTGCTGGTACCCATAAGAGTAGTGAAGGAAACTACATTCTTTCTGTTTAAAAAAAAAAACTTGTACATTGTCATGAAGCTGGAGGTTAGTAAATATACCATAGATGCAAGGAATTTAGTTAATTTCAGGAGTAATATGCATGATTCACATCTAATTGCTCTACCTCAGTCATGACAAATATATTGTGCAAGTTAACAAAGGGAAAGAATACAGATAAAGAAGAAACCTAGCAGTACTTCTACACAGCCTTCCCGCAGCTAACGTGTGATAGATGTTCAAAGAAATCCAAGCTTGTCTCCCACTTCTCAGATTCACAAAAATAATACCAGTATTAAAACCAATCTGCAAATAAATTTAATAAATAATATCATAAGCACTATGCAGTCTGAGATCTAAAGTCTGGGTCCACTATGCAGCACATAGTTTTCAAAGACTCTTGAAAAGTTCCCAAGTAAAGAGATATCAGATAAAACTACAAAAACAGAGTTTAATTTAGCTCAAATGTGTCGTGTTCCCTAAATGGCAGCAGCAATAGACTTGCTACACTGCAGGGCATCACGTGGTCCACAGATGGGATGTCAGAGGTGACTTCTGACTCGAAACTCCCTGGTTGCTCTAGATTCAAAGGCTGATGACAATTTCAAGCCACACTTTATGGTAATATACACAATGAGGCCTGTTAGAGAAATGGGACCAGATTAGTTACATAAATCAATTGGTACTTCATGAAGATACTTTCAGTCAATACATTTGTAGCCTGTAACATAAAATGACCTTCCACTTGAAAGCTGTTTCTTCCTCTGCTTACTTTAGCTGAGTGGTTCCCAACCCGGTCCTTGTGGGCCCTGCTGATTTTCGTTCCAGCTGAGCTCTCAATTACGTAATTGGTCCCTTAAGTGAACTAACAGTTCAGTTGAAGGTTCAATTAAGAAATTAAGAGCACAGCATTAGCTCACAACATTTTCCCACCTGTACATTATGCAGATTCTTTCAAATATAGTTTTTAATTTCACAGTCTAATATGGGGTGTTGAGAAACATCAATTCCTAAAACCAATCCTTATTAATATCTGTTTTTAGTGTAATAGATTTGTAATAAACATACCTATATGGCTTTATTTATGTGACTAGTATGGCTTCCAAAAAGTTAGAAGTTAAATTAAACTAAATTTCATGTGTTGATAATATTAATCTTTAGGTGTTATATATGATCCTGTGCTATTTGTCATCCTAACTATTCTAGTAAAATAAAAATTAATGTGAAATTCAATGTGATTTTTTTTTTCACTACTTGTTAATGGATTTAAAATGTGTAGATTTGTGACCGAAAGTAATAGCAAACTGAGAAGTTGGGGGGAGGTGTTAAGCTTCTGAAAAATATCTCAAAGTTAATTGCCAGGAAGTGCACAGGGTAATGTAATTAGTATTAAAAAAGGCGGAAAAAAACATAAAATATCCTGCTAAATCAGCTTTAAACTTCAATTAATATTACGTACGGTAAGTAATCTTCATTTTGAAGAGGTGGCTCAGCACTGTGGTTCCTAGAATACTCAGACAAATTGTTCATGGCTTCATGACTGCATAACAGTATACATAGAGGGTGACATTATACTTGTAATCTTTTAATGACTGTTTCCATGTGGCTTTATGGGTTATTTTCTATTTAAACAACTAGTCTGTCATCTAAAGCATAACCTAACTTGACTTCTAAAAACTGTTGGTCAATATTCCATAAACAACAGGCCGATTTTGTAATATGCTAGGAGAAATGAGAGATCAGGCAATCTCAAGGTCTTACGCATTTGCTTTGCATTTCCGCCTAATTCTCTGAGGAGACTAAAGAGTCATTTCAATCTGGAAGGCGTATAGATACGAGTTGTCCAGTTCAAACCAGTGCCTGACGGACAGAGCCAGAAATGCTTATTTATAGTGTCCATACAAGCACGTGGTGTAACAAACTGACTATGTAAAACACAATGCAAGTACACCTTTACTAAACTGATAAGAAGCCATTTTCAAATCCTTTAAAGTGTTTTCTAAAACATAATAATAATAATAATAAAAAAAAGTCACCTGAATAAACATTGAGTTCACGGCATTCCTGGATACTCCTACTTTTGCTTTATGTAACATCTTGTTTTGTCAGTACTTTTCCTAGAACAAGATGAAACCTCGGCAATATATAGAGAAGGGGGCGCATGTGGTAGCTCTAGTTCGAGGTATAAAGACTGAAACTGAACAAAGCATGACAGTACAATAAGTTTACATATATATTATTAAGAAATACTGTAGATGGTGTTCTTAACTTTGGAATAAGTCCAGATGGAACCAATTTTTAAACTTGTCACCCTTTTCAATTTAAAATTCAAGTTTTAAATCTGGATTGTTTAACTAGTTCTGGTGTTTTGTTTTACATTGTTTCTCTGTCTCTGCATTGAAAAATCTAGATGCCTGCAGCTTGTTAACACATCTCTGTAGCTTAGTGGGAATGAGCAGAGATCCTTAGCCCTTTGTCTAAAAATATTTCTTATTATTTAGGAAATTTGGAAACACGCAGGCTCTCTGGGATTAATAAATCTGTCTCCCCATGAACCTGCTTTGTCTCTGAAACAAGAGGAGACTGCTTGTCACAACCTATTAAGAGGACGCTTTTCTCAGCACTGTCTAAAGGATTAAGTTTGCCGAGTCGCAGTACGGAAATGTAATGCAATAAAAAAATCAGAAACAATCTGTGAAGCTGTATCAATAGTCTTCAATTATATTGGTCCCTTAACGGTGTTGAATTCATGAGTTTTATTTATTAAACTGTATGTGCCTGTCTCATAATGATTCTCTATCGTGCTTGTTTATTTTTAGATTTTAGTGGAACCTTTTTTCTTTTCCTTATTTTCTCATGTCTTCAATTATTTATTTATTTATTTGACAAGTGCAACTTATTGTGGTCTATGTATACCATATTGTAGCTTAGGGAGGCTTTTGTTTTTTTTCCTGAGAATCACAACGAATGCATAGTTTTCACACACTGTATTTCTAATTGATGTAAAGCCCTTTTTTTAGTAGTATCAAAAAAAAAAAATGTAGAATTTTACAACCTTTATTTCTTCACTACATCATGCCTTCTGGTCCTTAAGTGACTTGCCATGATGATTATTCCTTTGTTTGTTTTGGCGGTGTGGTATACATGCATGTTGAGTTTACAATGGAATATGCACACTGGGAAAATATATAATCAAATCTAACATTGAGCAAGAAAAAACAACAAGCTTTTTACCCTACAAGTAGATCATAATAGTATTCAGAAATATTTGTTTCTTTCTTCATGAACATAAGTGTTTTCTAATGCTTTATTTATATAAGTTCTGTGTGTCCTGAACAGTGTTTACGTATGTGGTTTTGTGTGTGGGATTTAAAGATTAGGGTATAAGAATTCTGTTTTCAAACATTCTGTGTATGATATCATAAATACAGGTGTTTATTTTGAGCAGAGAGTAACACTTTCCTCAATTAGTATCTTTTTCACCTAATTATTTGATGTATAAACTATGATTTTAGAACTAGGCTCAAATAATAGGTTGACAGTATATTATCGTGTACTAATAGGTCTAATGTTGCCCAATTTGATTGTTTTGACAGGGTTCCAGACACTTCTTTTAAAATAATAATCTATGTGTTCATATATATAAATATATACTTACGTATGTGTGCATGTATAGCAGGGGTGACCAACCCTGTTCTTGGAGAGCTGTAGTCCTGCAGGTTTTCCAGGTCTCTCTAAATCACCAATCATTGGATACCTTGAACACAGAGATATTTTGCCTAAGACCCACAACTGGTTCAATTAAGCAGTTAACGATATTGATAGAACAAACACCTGTAGACCCTGTGGCTGTCCAGGACCAGGTTTAGCCACCCATGATGTATATGCATGTATATATGTGTATAATAACATATGTATATATACATGTGTGTCTATATGTATGTGTGTGTGTATAATTTAGATGTTGTTTTATTTAATCTTTTATTATTATTTTGCTATTCTATTAAATAATTTGCCTATATTTAAGTTGTGTTAGTAGTCACTGGGGAAAAATTTAACTTGTTTATGCACATGTCCAACATACCATTGTGTATCTGAACATTTGTATTGCCATTTTAAGTGTTAATCCATTTTGGGGATCAGTGTTTGCTGTAAATAGCTTAGAGTTCAGTATGAGGATGTAATTTATTTGAAAACAACACAGTTAATATTGGTGATGATCTTGCTTCTTTTTAACATTGACTCAAAGCCCATTCCTGTAAGTTACTATGTACATTGCATGCACCTCATGTTTGTGAGAACTTTCCAATGAAATGATTACTGGGGACGCACATTTTTGTATTGTAATGTCATCTACAGAAAGCATTAGTAATTTCCTTGCATGTATTTTCTGCAATTTCACAGCAGATGCATCATTTTATATATTTTTGTATATACATTTTATGTAATCCCCCCGCAGAGATGTAGACAAAATGTATGTTGCTTGCAATGCCATTTGTTTTATTTCACGCTGCCACTCACAGCACACATAGCAGAGCATAACAAAAGCATCTGATAACACTGCCTGCTCACAAGGGCATAGCAAGCCACAAAGCCACACTCTGCCTATTGACATGCTTCAATTATCCACCACATCTATATTGTTATTTTGTCTATTTTTTTCAATATCCAGAATGCACAGTGTATTGTAATGCCAGTGATCTCATTGTTTGCATGATATTTAAGATAATCCAGGTTAGATATGATCATTCTGCATCGGTAGAGGAACTCTCTTACAGTTACATTCAGCGATGCAGTATCACAAAGTAACAAGTGGCTACGAGAGCTGTTACTTTTGACACTTCATCTTCAATATGAAGATGAAGAATTAAAAGCAATACATCTTGGAGGCGCTGGAGACTCTTATCACCTTGACTTGTTGACTATTTGTAGCACTCGTCCCCATTGCAATGCTCGTTGAAGGCTCTTCACGGTGCAGGCATCACATTTTTGCATGCATGTGAGAGTGTAAAGTTTGCAAAGCAAGAAGTTAGTTTCTAACAGTTTGGACGATAGTTATAAGACACCATGTTTGACACTACAGGAATGGGAAAGAGCTATCATGCTGACTGTTGCTATTGACTGTCAGCACACAAATTTAGAATATTAAACTGCCACCAAATTACCATTACTAAACAGTAACAGCATTACCTACAGATAGGCAGTGCTTGGGTTCCTCTTTGCTGTCCCATAGATGCCTGGAAGTGAGAAAATAAAATAAAGCAAAAGAAAGAAAGCAGAGCAAAATAAAGAAAGACGCTGACACTGAATATTACCTTTGGATGTCAGAGCAGTTTAATGATGAACTCAAATGCTAGTGCTGGTACTCGCATGAAAGGACCCTAAGTAGAACAAAATCCTTTGTTAAATGCCATTGTTTAAAATAACCAGCAGACTTAATTCTTACTTTTGAATGTTTATTTAGCTCATGGAACAAATTTGCTTCCTTTAATCTGTCTCTCAGCTGTGTCTGAGTTTGCCCCAGGAACACATGTGATTGGATTAATTCCTTTCAAATCCTGGGTCAGAGCTATATGGAATAATATGAGTCAGTGGCTCAAGCTAAACCTAATCCACAGCTGGGCGAGTGGCCCGGCATTCCTGCAGAACAAGTGGCAGCTGCATGTGCAGGAGGGCATAGAGACGCACATGCACACGCCCCCCCCCATAATCAGGGGGCATCCCATAATTCTGTTACCCTGGTCATGTGCTGCCTGCATTGAATAACACCGGGAGAGAGGGCTGGATTAGGAATGGGGTGGAAAGCAAAAGTAAGGGGGAAAAGCCAACAAGACTGAGTTTAGGAGATCGGAAAAACGTTTGAATAGAGGGCTGACCTAGAAGGCACCGGCAACGTGCTAACCTATAGAAATAACAAGGCAGCAGGTGAGGATAGCTTTTATTTTGGAGGGCTAACAATCTGTTTCTTGAACATGTAATAGAAAAGATAAAATGATAAAGTGTGCATGTGGAGATCGGGGAGCACAGTTCATGGATGTTGAGTAGTATTCTGGACCTAACTTGAGAGAGCATTTGTTTGATTGTTTAATGGCAAGGAGCAACAGAAGAGAGGAGCAGAATTTAGTCCAAGGACAGCCGTGGCAGATCAGTGCTTTTTAAAGTTAGGTCACAATTACAAGCCATACAATATTTTTACATTTCTTATTCTAATTTTGTCATTTCTGACATTGAGATCTTAGATATGTTGTGCGAATGTTTTTGCTTATGACAGATTCAGGTCAGGAGAAATCATGTACATTTGGAGTTGTGAGGGCTGTCAGTTTTTTAGTTTTTTATTACTCTGTCTGAAATCCGTGTAGGTTTTGATCAATTATTTTTGCATTATAATCTTCAGTCTGAAAATATGGAGCCTGAATTAAGTCACGATTTGTGTGTTTGTATAAGCATGACTGTCATTTATGAAATATGGGCTCCATATGAGCTCTAAGCATGGTAGGTTTTATGCTTAATATACAAAGTATTCTTAGTTAAACCCATGATAGATCTGATCATTTGTAAATGACCAGTTATATAATTCACAACCTGTAAACCCTACAATGCATAGTTTACTTTGATACATTAAACACCACCATTTCTTAATTATTAATACTAATACATATGTGTAGAAAGAAACACATTTTAGCCATTAATCAGTCTAATTACTTACTGTGTAAGAACTTAAAATTGAATGAACACAAGATGTGTGGGCTACTTTTTTAAATCTGATGGCATTATGCTTTCTCAGTACAAGTGAGTCATCTACACGTGAATGTGTTAACCTTGCAGTGAACTTCATCAATCAATGTCAGAAAGCAACCTATATATTTTTAGCAGTAAACAACTGGACACCCTTTTTAACTACATATGTACACATACATATATACATACATACATGCCTGAATGCATGCATGCATATAGTGCCACTGGTTGAAGTATGTTGCAGTGCCTCTTGAACTGACTTGGCTTTGATTCCCTGAAAGGGGCTGAAGCTGTACTGTCTGGTATGGCAATTGGAGATGCCTTGCCGGCAATTAGAAAGGATGTATTTCTTGTTTATTTGTTGTTGTTGTTTTTTGTTTGTTTTTTTAATTGTGTAGTCATGTTGATATTCCAATAGGTGTTACTTTCCACTTGGACCCAAAGGTTGAAAACCAAAACCCAAGTGCGAAGCTAAAGGAAGCTCTGCTATCTTTCATATGAGATGTTAGACATATGTCATGCAATGCTGGGAATGAAGGGTCTTGTGGCACTTCAGAGATAACAGGGCTGTAAACCCCTGTCACAGGGCCTAATCCTGAACAGATCACAAAATGAAGCCTGCGCACAATCCCTCCCTCGTCCCGATTAAATATCAAATCACATATTTGGCCTCAGCAGTTCTGCTTGCCTTGCTTTGTATTTTTATTTTCATGATCTGGCTGCTGAGCTATTTTTTTTTACTAAATAAATATAAAATGCAACTAAGGGAAAAACACTGTTGTTTTCTTCACCCACTGAGAAATATGAATTTGTAAGAATGTCCACAACTTTTTACATTCAGAACAATTAGTTCCAAATGTGTTATACAGGTTGGGCTGCTTGTTCCACAGTGTGTGTGCCATTTAATTAAAATGTTATTTTTAATAATGTCAGACTAGATGGCACGTCTACTGTAATTCACAGCATGGAAAGTACAATGCAGTAGGATCTCCAAATAATGGGACAGTAGAACCTATGCATGAAATAAATATATATATACAGTTAGGTCCATAAATATTTGGACAGTGACACAATTGTCATCATTTTGGCCGGTGTAGGAATTACACCCATTTTTATATGTGGTCTCCCCAATTTTTGGACAAACGAACATAATCATGAATTCAATTGTGAGTTTCAATACTTGGTTGCAAATCCTTTGCAGTCAATGACTGCCTGAAGTCTTGAACCCATAGACATCACCAGATACTGGGTTTCTTCCCTGGTGATGCTCTGCCAGGCCTGCACTGCAGCTGTCTTTAGTTCCTGCTTGTTCTTGTTGGCGTTTTGCCTTCAGTTTTGCCTACAGGAAAAGCATGCTCAGTTGGATTCAGGTCAGGTGATTGACTTGCCCAAACTCACAATTTAATTCATGGTTATGTTAGTTTGATTATGTCAAATTACTTTTGAGCCCCTAGCCCCTAAAAATGTGTGTAATTCCTACACCATTCACCCCATTTGGATGTAACTACTCTCAAATTAAAGATGAAAGAACATCTACACTTAAAGCACATCTTGATTGTTTCCTTTCAAATCCATTGTGGTGACATACCCAACTGTATATTTGTAGGTAAGATGGGTACAAAAAGATGTAAGCCCTTTTAAATGCAAGTTATGTTTCATAACAAATAAAGTACATTAAAACAGTAATTCTGTCAATACTGACTGAGGGAAATACAAGAATTGCAACATTTCAAAATGGCTGCCATTCTTTAATCGACAGGTTAATTGGCTTACGATCACTGACCAGAGGACCAAATTACAAATCTGTTGCTATGAAAACGATAAACCTTTAGGCCTAAATGGAACCAGACCAATAATTTTTGCCATACTTCTATAGCAACCATTAAAAAGAATAAACATCTCCTATAGGCCTAGTTATTGGAATACAAAGATTATATGGCAAAAGCAGCAATTTGCCTGAAATCAAATCATAATACAGCTCATATTTTAATCTGAAATAAAATACTTTATTAATCTGGCTAAAAATTAAACCCAAAACAAAGCTGTAACACTAAGGCAACAAAAAGATTTCTTTTTTTTTAAATAAAGAACTAAATAGGGAGCAAAGTTGGGATGACGATAAACGTTATTTTAATTCTATAAATGTTTTAAGTATAGATTATATTTTTTTTATGATTATACAATACTATTGTTATTGTTGGACTATTATACACGTATTATTATTTTTTTCTGCTTCATACAGCTTAATCTGGAAAAACACAGAATGATCTACAGTACAGTGCACTGCTGTAGAAAATCTCAGAAACTTCTGACTTGCCAGAGGTAACAATGACGAGCAGAGCTATTTTGACTCTGTAGAGCCGTGTGTAGAGGGCAACCATGCTTCAAACAAAGCAAATAAAGTGCATAATCTGTTCAAAGATTATTTCACGTCAATAACTGGTGAGGTTAACTGGCAATAAAGTCAATGTTTTGTTATTCAAAATGAATGAACATGGGAAAACTGCCAGTACTGAACAAAAAATAAAACTAGCATTAATCAACATAAGACCATAAACAATACCTAAGAAAATATGGAAAAGCATTCAAAAGAAGAAAACTGACAACAGATAAGATAAAGATTAAAATAATAGTATAAATATATAGAGACGTGCTCAAATTTGTTGGTACCCTTACAGCTCATTGAAATAATGCTTCATTCCTCCTGAAAAGTGATGAAATTAAAAGCTATTGCATCATGTATACTTGCATGCCTTTGGTATGTCATAGAATAAAGCAAAGAAGCTGTGAAAAGATGAACTATTGCTCATTCTACAAAGATATTCTAAAATGGCCTGGACTAATTTGTTGGTACCCCTTAGAAAAGATAATAAATAATTGGATTATAGTGATATTCCAAACTAATTTGTTTCTTTAATTAGTATCACACATGTCTCCGATCTAATAATTAGTCATTCAGCCCTATTTCAATGGAGGAAAGTAGGTATCATTGTGTGCACGGTGCACCACACTCAACATGCCAAGAGAAAGCAAAGGAGAGCGTTGTCTGAAGAGATCAGAAAGAAAATAATAGACAAGCATGGTAAAGGTAAAGGCTACAAGACCGTCTCAAAGCAGCTTGATGTTCCTGTGACAACAGTTGCAAATATTTTTAAGAAGTTCAAGGTCCATGGAACTGTAGACGACCTCCCAAAAGGAAAATCGACCCCAGATTGAACAGAAGGATAGTGCGAATGACAGAAAAAGAACCAAGGATAACTGCCAAAGAGGTACAAGCTGCACTCCAAGGTGAAGGTACGTCAGTTTCTGATCGCACCATCTGTCGCTTTTTGAGCGAAAGTGGCCTCCATGGAAGAAGACCCATATTGCATATTGACAAGCCACAATCCTTCTGGGAGAATGTCCTTTGGACAGATGAGTCAAAACTGGAGCTTTTTGGCAAGTCACATCAGCTCTATGTTCACAGATGAAAAAATGAAGCTTTCAAAGAAAAGAACACCATACCTACAGTGAAACATGGAGGAGGCTTGGTTATGTTTTGGGGCTGCTTTGCTGCACCTGGCACAGGGTGCCTTAAATCTGTGCAGGGCATAATGAAATCTCAAGACTATCAAGACTTTCTGGAGCGAAACATACTGCCCAGTGTCAGAAAGCTCTGTCTCAGTCACAATCAATCACAGCTAAAAGCACCCAAGAATGGATAAGAACAAAACATTGGACTGTTCTGAAGTGGCCTGCTATGAGTCCTGATCTGAATCCTATCGAACATCTAAGGAAAGAGCTGAAACTTGCAGTCTGGAGAAGGCACCCATCAAACCTGAGACAGCTGGAGCAGTTTGCTCAGGAAGAGTGGACCAAACTACCTGTTAACAGGTGCAGACGTCTCATTGAGAGCTACAGAAAACGTTTGATAGCAGTGAATGCCTCTAAAGGTTGTTCAACAAAATGTTAGGCTGATTTCTATTAAATATGGACAAACAATGGTGGATGCCAATTACTTTTGTCAGTTTCAAGTTGTGCATTCTTCGTTTCATGGAGGGGTACCAACACATTTTTGCATGTCTGTGTATATATATATATATATATATATATATATATATATATATATATATATATATTCAGCTGTAAATCTATCTTCAGGACACAGCAGAAAGAATGACTCTACAAGAAGTTTACAAAACTATAATATATTGTCTTGTATATCTGTCTAAATCAATATCATATCAATTTGTGTTGTATAAATTCTGAGCGGTCTTGAATGGTCCTGTTGACATAGCATTTCTTGGCAGGTGCTGCATATTGTGTTTTACATCTAAGGGCCATAATTAAAAAGTTATATAAATCATAAAAGTTATAAACAAGAGGAGATTTAGCTCATAAATCCCAGAATTTCAAGCTATTTCCCAAAGGAGCTCACGGAGTCAGCTTGGCTAGGAGGCTCACTCCCACATTTCTTTTTGTTTAAAGGGAGCTCCTTGTCTTGGTCCTGAAGGCACTTTTTTTGCAATTCCATCTTCATTGTAGGGCTGGATGTAGTCCTTTGGGTTGTCTGTAAATTACAGGATATTGAATACTTGATTGAATCAGCTTCCCTCCAGATCCTTTGTTCAGGACTAAAGATACTCGCTTCCATTATCCTGCCTATACAACAATCCTTTGGGGCCGAGCATTACTGGAGCTACTCTTCACTAATGTTTCTAGGATAGCAATATGCATTTGTTATTTGGTATCCAAAACTGAACACTGATATCTCAATCTTGTGCATTGTATGTTTTTAAAATGATTTCCTTTTGATTTGAATTAACCTTTTATATCACTTTCCCACATTGTCTAAAGGAATACAATGAAAAAGCAACACAGACTTCCCAATCATTTCCATAGTTTGATTTATCAAGCTCAGTGCCAACTATTCTTCTGTCAGCACATACTGCCTAGCTTGTGTTGGTATGAAATGCTCTTTGCTAAATGTCTGCCCTTTCCAGAATAGTCTATTAGCCTGTTTTATGTCCTTTGATGCAGCTTATCTGTACTAATATTATTGTATTATCCACAAATTGCCCAAGTTTAATGAGTCTACTGCCTATTAAAGCTAAGATCATTGGTGTAAATCCCAAAGATCAGTGTGCCTAAAATCTATCCTTGTAGAATCCACTGACTACTTCACCACATGTTAAGGTTTCACAGTTAATCGGTACTCTGTTTCCTGTTTATTTCTTAGTTATGAGAAACAAGCTTTCTTTAGTCAAAGATATATGCACCCTAGAATAATTCTAACCTAAATCTTCTATACCTGCTTTAATTGATGCTTCTGTAAGAAATGAAATTGTATAGAAGTAACATGCTTCCTTTTTTTGAGAACAAAGATACCATCAAGCATTAGCAATGCATTGGGTGCTTTGTATATCCCTTCACTTAATTATTTGCTGTTGTCAGGTTGGAAAAAGTTGTGTATTGTGAGAGTGCCCTGGGTCACAAAGACCCCATCGCACAGTTCAGGGGTTCAAATACCTTGTGCATACATTACTCAAAGCTGACTGCAGTGACTTGTACAGACAAAGCAATGAGTAATCCAGGAGGATTCGCAAAAATCCCAAAGACTTTGAAACAGAAATAAAAAAAAAAAGGAAGCAGGGAAGTTATTATTTAGTTATAAAACTTGTTACACTCACATTCTCATCTTTTATGTGGGATTCAGAATTTTCCCATAAACATTTAGTCTAGAAGCTTCTTATTGGCACTGCAGTTCCCAAAGAGGTCCACTGAAGTTCCTGTGTGACTAAGAGGAAGGGTGTAGCTTTTACTGACGCACTGCCCAGACCCACAGATGCCGAGCTAGTAGCACGAGTCACTTCTGTACAACTGGGCACTCAACCAGGCAGCAACCACTCCCAGCACTCGGAGAGGTTTGCCTTGGCACCAGATGTGAGACACCTTTGCATTTCAATGCAGATTTGGAGGCCACCATCAGGAACCGCATGTTGTAGCAGTGTGTAAGAAGGGAAGAATGGAGTTATGGTTGTATGAATATTGTTGTCTTGATCTAAATAGGCAAAGATGATAGTGTGTCTTCCACATTTTCTTTAAATAAGAAACAAAATGAATATAACATGTATTTTTAGCTCGGAAAGGCCTAATTACATCTGAATTGAGTCTATCAGATAGCCTCACTGTCTCAGCCCGGTAATAGCTATTTATAAGACGCATAGAATGGCAGTGGGCTAGCATGTCAGCATAATGGCATTGCACAGAGATTGCGGTTCAACGCCGTTGCATTAAGTGAAGTGACACTGACATTTTGCTTAAGTGTTTTGTAGGTAGTCTACCAGGACATTAGCAAGCACATTGTAGCCTGAACTATTCAAGTCTCATAGCGACTCGGTTTAAATGGATAAAATAATACAAAAATAGAACTTGGGAGAGCTGTGGATAGGTCACACCCAGCAAAACAGATGGGAGGGTGCCATTAAACCACTGATTGTTCTTTTATTGCTCATATGTTTCAGTTCCCTGGACAGTTCGGACAGGAAAAAGAAAACAGTCATGATTATACATTGAACGCAGCACAAACGCACAAGCCTTGGTAGTAGAAAAATTATAGGAAGCTTATGACTTCAGGCCTTCCTTTGCGTCTGATCACCGTATTGTGCCGATGCAATTGTCTTGGTTTTGACCAAATGAAAATACCGGGATTTTTTTCATCCTATAAGGAGCATGAGAACCAGAAACAAATTGAGCGCTGTTATCAAACCTCATTCATTGTTCCATACAGTTCCTATAATATAGTTACTCTGTGTTGGCATAGTATATACTTGCAGTTTTTTTTTCCATTTATCTGATCATAGTGTTCTTCCAAAGGGGTTTTCCAGTTGAACAGCTTGTTTACAACTCCACAGTAGATAGCATTATGGCCATGACGATGGAACAAACCTCTCATCCACCAATAGAGATCACATTTAGAACAATGTAGTCGAGCTACATTTGCAGATGGGGATGGGGAGACTCATATGGCAGCCGGGCATGCTGTACCTGCGCTGTGATATACAGACAACTAGGGCTGTCCCGAAGGGTACATTTTAACCTGTGAAGGTTGGTGCTAATTTACATAGTTTATCGATGATGTCACATTAGCTACTAGTGTTTCAATTTGAATTTTTATTATTATTACAGGTAATCCATATAAACAAAATAAAACATCCCCTTGTAGTAGTAGATCCCGAACAGTGATCATGTTTTTATTTATTTTTTACAGGCACACAGTTTGTTGATTTTACTTGCATGAAAATTAATATATCCTGGTGTTCAGTACTGTACTGAAATTAGTAAATATTAGATGCCGAAACAAAGTAACTTAAGTAATATAATTAAGACTCCCTTCTACAGTTCAGAGTTTGTGTCAACATTATATTATTATTATTATTAATATTATTATTATTATTATTATTATTATTATTATTATTACATAATAATGGGTCAATTGTAACGAACTTGCAGAGTTGTATGGATCATCTCCAGTTTGCTGCTTTCAGTTCTATGCAATTGACCTGTTAAGACTAATAAATAACACATAATTGAAACTTACATTACGTTGGTTAAATGATCCCGGAAAATACTTGTAAATTTGCAATTGGTATATCACGGAGGAACATTAAGCTTTTTGGGGTTCTTCTGTGCATTTAGCAAGAAAATCCCAACAGCAAATGTTTGTTTTACATGTCCACACTTAGCTGTAAAGGTAGCGGATGAACAAACAATAACGCATAATAACACAGTGGTCCACAGGTATCCCTGCAAACACACAATGTCACCACAATGTAATTTAGTTGTGTGTTAGCTGGGATACTGGCAAATGGGGGATAGTTCTCTTTCAGAAGAAACTTTTTTTTTTTTTTTGTATCAGTGTAATCGTATATTTTCAAAATACATTGTCTGTATTTAATCTGGTCCAATGCCCACTGACAAGACAGTGGCAATTGAGGGGCTTTTTATTATGGTCTTGAACTTAGTTATATCCAGCAACTTTTATTTAAGTAATAGGCAGTATACAAATCAAATGTTTTAATTTAGATAGCGGGACATCTGAAGTGTGGTTTAGTTTTGTAACGCTTGAGTAGACTCAACTTATCATTGCAGGTGCAACAACTTACTGACTCATTCTTCCACTTCCCTTCACCTTTCATCCTCGCTCCCTACGCTCCTCCCCACCACACTGCCTTTACACCATTACCCCATTATTGGGTGCGGTGGCGCTACAGTATTCAAACATTCTCAATTTCAATCAACAAGAGAGAGAAAAAATCGATGTGATTGTCACGTGATGAACCTTTGAACATCTGGAGACCGAACAAGCCTTCAAACGTTGAAACCTTCAGAGACAGCCCTACAGAAAGCTACACAATCCAGTACAATCTGCCTTTACTGCTCCTCGGCACACATAAAATACGAATGAATGGAAAAGTTGAACTTAGTCATCTCAAGTTGTTCAAATCAAATGAGCCTTGAACCATTCATCCCATTCCTCCACCTTTAACCTCACATGTACTGAGGAGGAAGAGCAGACTTGAGCTCTTGAGGGTGGGACAGCTTACATTGTTAATAGTCAAGCACGACTTTCTCCCCAGATAGTGGAAACTTCCCATTGGGTGTGTCTGTCAGTTGTGGTGTACAATTAGAACTTGAACTTGAAGTTGAAGATCTCTTAATTTTGGGACTAGTCTAGTCTGGCATTGTCAGTTATTCCGGGCTTGTCAACAATTTGCCTGAATCCTTAACACTTATTATGGGATCACAATATTGTGGATATTGCAGCTCATTCGCCTATAGCCCCTCCCTGGTGGGATGACACGGTGGTGTGGAATTGGGAGGAGATCTTAGCCAGCATCTTTGAGATTTAGTCCGAGTCGGGTTTTCTAGTTGACACAGTAGCAAATTCTGTGTGACACATTAGACTGATCGTTTCCTTCAGTAGGTAACAAACAGACAAGCATTGAAACAACTGTATCTGTAATAGTAGGCACAAAATTGAAATCCCTGTACTGAAATGTGTTACTCTCTTAGACAAACATACAGTTGCTTCATTACAGGAGAGTTTAATACTTGTTAGAAGAAGACATATAACATCTTTCTATTTTCACTACAGGTTTATTCAACCTGCCACAGGTTGAACACTAAAAGATACAAGTGCAGGAAAAGAAATTGGTATTGATATGGAAAATCTATTTTATTTAACTGCTAGTAGAGTACTGTCAAATTAAAAACTTCTGGTATATGTTTCCACTGTTTTATGTAGCTTAGGGATGGAGTCTGGATTACCACATTGATGAGTAGCAAGATTTCCATTTAAACATATTCTCATTTCAGTGGCAACTGAAATTAGAAATTTTCTGCGCTTAGAGAAGAATACTGGAAGTTTCAACCTCTGACACTAATGACCCAAAACTGAAGATCCACTTGCCTTAATCATTTGATACAGTATCACTTTCAGAGCATGTGTTTAAAAAAATTGCACATTCTTATAATATATGCATGTTATTCAATAATTGTAAGCAACAAGAATTGAACCAGTTCCATAGAATGAATCATAATTTCAAGCGACTGTCTATATCCAAGTATGAAAAAAAAGAGATTATGCCTATAGAGACATAAGGCAATATGTTTTGTAGGGTTTCTGCACAACTACTGCAGTATAAGTATCATATAGTATGTATATTTAAGATTTGATGTGTTTATAGCTGGATTTGGAAGTGCTGTCAGCATTGTAGGCATTCTACCACATTGTCACAAAAATGTAATATTCTCATGAGAGTGATGTATTAAAATAGAATGGACTGCAGAATGTCCTTGAGAGGTATTTATTGAATTGTGAGTAAGGCATTTTGTGAATAAGGAAGCTACAGTTTTTTTAAAGAAAACGGACCTCAAAAGCAAGCAGTTTCCTGAATCTCGCACCCTCTGTTTTTCCCCTAAGTTTTAAATGATGTCTGATTTTGTTTATTCTCTTTTGATGTGGGTGGTGGGGTGGAGAGCTAAACATAAATGTTTTATTCTAGCTTCACAGTCAACAAAACACTTCAAGATTACCAGAATATATGTTTTTCCCCCTCTGGTGATACCTCTGTATTCATTGGCGAGGAAAATAAATCATATTTTTTAGTTACTAGACTATAATGGGAGAGAAAAGCTCATTCATTATCCTTGCTCTCTTGCAGTGTTTGCATAGTGGAGTGCACTGCTTTAGCTACCATTCAAATCATATGATTACCTTAATTTGCATTAGCAGGCTTGGATGATGTTGAAGCCAGCTGGGTAGGATCTATGCTTATACTACCAGGACTTCATTCTTGATCTGTTTGTGTGGAAGGATTGGCTCTAATACCCATCCTGCAGGGTGATCTTTAACAGTTGTCCCTTGTTTTGTACTGCCGTTTTCTCATGATGGTACTCTTCAACCATACATTTATAAAGGATGGTGAGAATCCCCCAGTTTGTCAATAAAGCGCGGTCGGCATATCATAATTTGGGAAGTGTCACGCTATGGTCTAAATTAGGGGGTCAGCTGAAAGGCGTGATTGTGAAGAACAAATAAAAATACATTGTTCCCTTGGCCCATTATGGATCAAACCATTTTAATTGCAAGAAGTTCTTTTGTGGCTTTTTATTTGTATCATTCTTTTTTTTTTTTACTAGGTTGTGGTTTTTAATAGCCTTTAAAATACACACAAAAGCCCTATAAAAACAATCAATCCAGTGTTGGAAGAGTAATATTCACAAATAGGCCCAAATTATGTGAGCTGGCTAACTGTCGTTTACACACTTGCCATAATCGGAGGGGTAATTTTAGTAAATTATATCCATCATGTGCCTGCTTGTGCAATCCGGGCTCCACACTGTGGTGCATTCGGCAAGTCCTTGTGCAGTGAGCTAGACTGTCATTACCCCCCCCCCCCCACCACTGCTGTCTGCTCCTCCTCTCTCCCTTGTGCTATTGGACTGGATACAGTGATGCCTGGTAGCGTCTTTGCCTGGCTGCCCTCCCTCATGCAGATGCATTCCTTTAAGAGGCAGTCTGGACTCCGGCTGAGCCAATAAATCTTTCTGGTGCTGTCATGAGCACGGCTCTCTCCTCTGGCCCTCCCGCGTTCGCTCCGTCTCCCATTCAGCGAGGGGCATCTCTGCTTGTTTACAGTGCAACGTGACTGCAAGAGATTTTTGGATTTCCTGCACCGAAGGGCCCCGTTGGCAAGATTTGTCTGAGGTTGCGGGCTGTGAAGGTGATGACTTAACTTTCTGTGGCTGCTCAGACACGGATAGCTCCCTCCTGCTGTGATTAGGAACCTCTCTAATACGTTTCACTGCAGGTAATTTCTGACTGAGTGAGTGTGCGTCTCTTTTAATACACAGAGGGTTTCTATCTCTCCATTTCTCTTCTCCCCCCTTATGCCTAGCATGTGCAAGCACACATCGTAGTAGGTTGCCAATGATGAAGGCGGCATGCCCTGAAGAGAAACTACTTTGTCAGTGTGTGCATATTAAAAAGATTACATTTATAGGTATTGGTAATTATATGTTGACAAATTACATTCCTGTGTACTGGTGAAATGAATATTTTACAAGGGCAGGGCTGGATTTAATTTTGCATGGTAAATTCTATATATTGTTAACCTTGTGCAACATTCCCGAGTTCAACGGCTGCTTTTGTACCAGCAGCCAGGTGCTGTAAGGCATCACTAATGAGTCAGCTGGAGCCAGTGTCTGACTCAGTGTGTCCACGCACGGTTTTGTACCAGTGAGGAATGCGTTATAGCTTCCCCTGTATTTTTTGTGACTGGATCCTCATGCTTGTTACAGGTCTTTCCCAGTGCACAAAAACACAAAAGGTCTTAAACCTTCTAATCATAAAGAACAGACAGTGTGTTCAGATTATTGGATCGCTTTGCTTTGCTTTGCTTCGGTCAGTGTTGTTTTGCTGCATATTTCATTTTAACGCAGGGACAGTGTAGTCTATGCTGGAATGTCAATGTTAAATGGTAGAAACAGAGCTGCAAAAGTGATTCCGGCTTCAGGGTGTCTGCCTTTACTAATCTGTTATTGTGGGCTAGATACTGTGCCCAGTAGTTAGTACTGTGGTATTGAGCTGTGAAAGAATCTCCATATCAAATGCATCTTTGTTGACATAAAAAGCTGAAAGGAACAGCATTATTTTCAGAGTGTTGTGCTAGACATTGTGGTGGGTGCAGGAGTGGAACTGGTTTCATACATTTTTAGAAGGTCATTCTGCCAAAGACCCAATACTCTCTCATTTTTAATATTTGTGTTATTACAGCTGGTGCTATCCCATTTGGAATACTCACAGATTTATTTGTTTATATAATGATAGTGTTCTTATAAGATGAAAAATGTAATATATT